>NC_140583.1:422045299-422662872 GCF_964204655.1 Triturus cristatus | reverse complement strand
CTTGATCAAAAAGAGTTCTAAAGTTCTGGGGTCCGGGTCCCCCTTTTTATCCTCAATTTCTCTTTGTTCTCTGAAGGCAGAACGGGCTTTGCCTAGTCCAAACCAGTTCTGGTCAGTCCTGGAGTACTTTGTTGACAAGACTCCTTCTTTCCTTTCACAGTGTAGGTCAGGGACAACAGATGCACCACAGGAGGTGGAGCCAGCATTGTGGAGGGAAGGCACAGCCCTATTCAGGTCCTAGGTGCAACTCCTCCCACCCATCTACATGTAGATCTTTCTATTCAATCCTGTGCTGACTCATCCTGTCTCCTGGAATCCCCCAGCCCCTGTCACTCAAACTCCAGACAAGGAATACAAAACCTAGCTGAGGCAGGCTTGGGTGGTTAGACAAGAAAATACCTACTTTCTAAAAGTGGTATTTTTTAACACAGAATGTTTAAACCAACTTCACTAAACGATGCATTATATCATTCTGAGATCAGGCATACTAAACTCGAATTTCTACCATGTTCCCTAGGTCAGTTAGGATTATAGGATGTAATAATCAAACTGCCCATTCTGGCTTATGGGGAACAGTTAGCCTCACAATAGTGAAAAACGAAGTAGGCTGTAATTCACTATCAGGACATGCCACACATACCAGGGCATGTCCTACCTTACACATACAATGCACCCTGCCCATGGGGGTACCTTGGGCCTACCAGAGGGGCGATTCACATGTAGAAAAGGGAAGGTTTAGGGGCGTGCAAGTGTGTGCACTTGCCAAGTTGACATGGCAGCCCCAGGCTGAGCACAGACTCTGCAATGGCAGGCCAGAGTTACACTTTAAGGGCTGTTTGCGTGGGTAGCACAATCCAGTGCTGCATCCCACCAACAGCATTTGATTTATAGGCCCTGGCACTCGCAGTGCACTTTACTAGGGACTGACACATAAATCAAATAGGCCAATCATGGAAACACTAATCCATAACACAGTTTATACAGGAGCACCTGCACTTTACCACCACTGGACAGCAGTGAGGAAAGTGCGCAGAATCATTACACCAGCAAAAACGGGAGGTCAGAAAGCAAAAAGTCAGGGGAAACACGCCAAAAGATGCTAAGTCTAACACTCTGGTAGGCCAGCCCTGGTCAGTCCAAATTCCATAGTAATACATTTCCAAGAACTGTGACCATTTCAGTTAAGGACTTACCGGTTAAGGATTGTTGCTCAATGGTGGAATCAATCGGACGTGTATACGTACCGAGAGATGCATTCAATGTTGAGTTATATACATATAAGGTAAGTCCTTAACTCAAATGGGACCACATGCACGCTTCCACTCTCTGCCAGCGTCTAAACCTGCCCCCTTTTTCTAGGCGATTGAGCTGTTCCGAATAAGCATTACTAACTGCCATCATCCGGGTTAACTTCCGAACTCTTCAAACGGTGAGTGCGCAACATGGCTAGCCTCAGCCCCACCTACGACACCGCATGGGTTCTAACTACCTCTTTTCACCCCCAGACGACGCCATTGTAGCAGCGTACTCCAACCTCTCACCCCCAGACGCCGCCATCACAGCAGCGCCCTCGAATCCTCCTATTCATTCCCTAACCAGAATTCGTTTAGGTATGTAATTAATTTGTACATGCCATTTCACCGTCACAAGATCCTCCTCCACCCCCCCACCACTCTCCTTCTCACGATTACGTATTTGTGGTTTGCTTAATTCTGTGCCTTGATACTAGTAATTACACTCTTGTATTGTAATTGTACTGAGCTGTGCTCCTCAATTCCCACGTTATGTTGTCAGCCAATTGTGGTCCAATTACAAGACCTGTATGCTTGAAAAATCGCTCGCCAACGACCCAACCCTGGGTGCCTATATTATGTTTTTTCTTCCATTATTTGCATGGTTTTGAACCGATTACCTTGTTTTAATGTTAAACTATTAAGGTATTGATCGCATTAGACCAACAATTATAAGACCCTTATGATATCGTTCTGAACTGACTCACCGCCAAGTGTTCTCTCTGCCATATTTTAAATAATTCAATTCAATGTGCACGGTTCATGCTGACTTAAAACGAGGGGTCACAACTCACATACTTATAATTGGCATTTTCCGCTATACTTCCTCGGCACCGAGTAACCATCTAGCGGTTCTCAATCCTTCTGCAGTATGGGTTGTATAATTTTATCTTATCGCGCCCATTGTGTTCTCAGACCAAACCTCACTGGCCTTAAACCTTACCACCATGTAGTGCGCACGCTGTTGATTCATCGCTGGTACTGTCTGCTCGCTCGCACCATCACCTTGATCCTATTCACCTCTTCCCCAGCATGGGTTCCAATTCACCACCATTGCTCGTGCAAGCACAATGTGCTTTTGACCTATATAGCCATCCTGACAGGTCATACGCATAGTTTTAGTCCACGGTACAACGTACCCTGTCACTTCCAATGCCGCCCTTTTACTACGGAACTCACTACCACTTACCGTTCTTAACTTCACACCTTCCTGAGTCTTAAACCGCGTTGTCTTTTAACTTCCTGACTTCAAGGCATATATACCCTAATTCCCTCTTTTATGTATTTTCCTTCCACACTTTCCCTTCAGGCTGATAGGCTCTACCTAACAGGCATGTACCTTATGTCCTGATGATGGACTGCCTATTTCCTCCATGGTTCGAAACGCCGTCGACACTTTGATACACCTTATACGAAAAATCTTTCATTTACTTCAGTGTAAAGTTGTTCCTTGCGATTTGTTCCCCATAATACTGTGTATTACTCATGTGAAACAAACCAATAAGCATTGCCTGAGCCTCTTTCTGTTCGCCCTTTTCTTTGTACCTCATGGCCAAGTAGAACACAGGCTTGTGTCCCACTTTTTGTATTGTTTGTACTAATTGTTTCTAATTTTCTAAGAAGTAAATATTAGACCTCTGTCCGGCTGGACAAGTCAACCTAATATAGTAACGATTGAGTCTATATTCATTCCTTGCTTCTAAATCTCTTCCTTCTAGGGACCACTGTTGTCTAGAATAATTAACTCCCAAGGTCCCTGGTCCATTACCTTTGGGTTCCCTTGTTGCTTTAAATACATAGTGTAATGTCTGTCACATTTTATCAGATCAAGCAGCCAAATATTAGAAAACACTACAGCCACTGGTCAAATAGCATCATTCTACAAATATATGCTAACATATGCCTGTATTTAAGGTAATGTCATTTTGTCCTTTAACTTCCCATGCTGTCTATCTGGTCAGCTATTGGCCTGGAAATCGCAAAGGACAGCATGGAGAGTCACTTGCAAGAAGTACAATTTTCAGTATTTTTCTGCTTTTAAAAGTAAATTCTTGTTTTCTGCCTTTATTTATCTGTAAAAATAAGTAAAAACAGAAAACAAGTGTCCTTAGAAATAATGCAGTCAACTTAAGTAGTGCCTTTTTTGGCAGCAGACATTAAAACAAAAATTGCCAAAGCCAGCAGGTCTGCGTGCATGCAACACAGGCATGCATATAGGCTGTGACTGTAGTGATGGTGATGGTAATGGTAGAGACAAAAACATTGGAAACGCCTACTGAAGTAAGAAGAACCCTCAAGAGGATTGTTTTCTGTATATAAAGTGCATATGAGATAAATAATTGAAAGTTATAATGACCTATTTCACAAATAAAAAGTAATCTCACATGCATTACAGTGTAAGCACTCCATATGAGGTAAAATGATACATAGACAGTCAATAGCATAAGGTAAAAGAGGTTCATTCAGTTGGATGGAGCCCCCCAAACCCAGTCTGCGTGCATTTTAAAGAACTGATAACTGCAGCACGTGCAAACATCTGGACTGTCAAGCCAGGCATAAAAAGAGTAGATCTACGGGAATGTAACCCTCTCACATGGCAGGGGTTTTAAAAAAACAATGTGTATATTATGGGATGCATGAAGTGATGGGTGACAATGAAAAAGGACAGTTACACTTGATATGTACTCCATATGACCTTGCATAGCTCACAAATGTGGAAGCGTAAAGTAGCATTCTCTTTTTAGGTCTCGCCTGGCGAAAGCAGCGCATGCGCTGCTCTCGCTATTACGAGTACCTTTTGGAATCGATTCTGCCAAGGGCTTTGGTGCACGTGTCTGCATCGACAAACATGGCTTCTGTTGCCATTTGTCCATAGCAGACAGCATGCACGTGTGAGTCAGACTGTGGACAGTCCAACGCCATCTTGCAAAACTTTTGTTGTCATAGCAACGAAAATGCTGTTTCGCGTGAGCTTTTAATTAGCCTTCGCGCAATCGCTTTCGGGATCGCTTTCACTTTCACGGCCGCTTGTTTACGTTTGCAAAATCTTCAGAAAAGACCGGCTTGTCAATAAAGCATTCTCTGCGGAGAGTGCCGGAGTCAGATTCCATATACCGTGGTGTGGGGCCCCCACAGGTCAAAGCTTGGGTTGGTTAAGGAGCATAGTTTTGTCTGCTTTTGACCGATAGCCTGATGCTTTGTCAAACAGCACAGCATGTGAAAAGCCAGGGTATTCAGACACAAATGCACTGACCCCCGGATAAGCATGCGAGAAAGATTGCAGCCTCAGACGCACGCTCTAAACTCGACTTTCTGGAGACCTCCCTGTTAGGTACAGGCTTCAGGCCATGCTGCTCTTTACACACTCGGGTCTCAGTAAAACAAGCCTCTTCCTCATCCAGACCAGATCTTCTGCCTCCAAGCTGTGCCCCTTTCAGTTAGAATTTGTCTCTGACCCTTCTACCCACTCCAAACTTTCTGTGCCTCAAGGTCTTGCCTTTTCTGCTTTAGCGCAATCTGAGGTAACATTTTCCACATAGCGCTTAGTGCTGTGTATAGACATGGTTGGTCAGGGATGCGCCTGCCCGATTGAGTGCTATAGATTGTTCAACACAGCAGTGTTCGGGTCACAGGGTCTGGCCTGTCCCATCTCATTATAGGCCTTCCGCATCATGGAGTGTCTCCACAGACCTGCTCTCCCTCACTCCCGCCTCACATCCAGGCCTAGTCCGTCTCGAGAGAGACTTGGCTCCATCGTTGTCCCGGCATCTTCTCCCAGCCCAGAATCTTTTCCCGGCCTGGCCCCTCAGTGGCCTCCCTCCGGGCCCATCTCCCCGGGTCATGCTAGTCACTCAGCTGAACCGGGAATGCCTCCTGCACATGCTTTCCTTCCTGGACAAGGATAGCCGGTGGAGCTTGGCGCGCACTTGCCGGGACTTTCTGGATGTCTTCTCGGACCCTGCCCTCTGGCCGCTGCTGAATTTCAACTCCCCGGCGGAGCGGCAGAGGAACAACTTTGTGCTGGGGCCGGCTCTGAGGCACCTGAACATTTGCTGGCAATCGATTCGGGTCAAGGTGTGCAACGTCGAGGACTGCATGAAGAGTGCCTTCCAGAGGAACATCTGCAGCCGGAACGAGCAGCTTGTCAACTGCTTCCTGGTGCGCGTGGCCCGCAGGTGAGCAGGCATCACTGAGAGGAATTCATGATATGTGCTAATGGATAACTTCCTAAAGTCACAGTAACAGCAGTGATATATACCTCTTCCATATTTCACGAGCACAGGAAAATCGCAATGCACGCAGGCATGCAATGCATTAATATAGGAACTATTTAATACAGGAACAAGTCACTTAATCCGTAACTCCCTACTGCCGTGCACTGTCAGCTTCCTTAGTTGACAGTATTTTTTTAAATTCCAGAGATTATGGGCCTCATGTAGGTACCTCAATACCGGTCGGTAACGGCCGAAAATCGGTAAATATCCCGTTACCGACCGGTATTGAGGCACTTGAGATGTAGGTGGCTGATTTCTGGATTCGGTATTTACCGAATCGGAATTTTAAGAAATCGGTAAAATACCGATTCGGTAAATACCAAATCCAGAAGTGCAATGTAGGGGGCACTCAAGTGAGTGCATTATTGGTGTCTGGATTCGTTATTTACCACCAACTACAAGTTGATGGTAAATGACGAATACCTTACAAAAAGCATTTTTGTACTATTTGTAAAGTGCCATGTGGCAGACATACATGCCCTTAGGGCATGTATGTGCGCCACATGTCCACACATGCACGAATCAGGGGTGCAACAGGGTGTCAATGTGACACCCTGCCACCCATGATAATGCCTCCTCTATTACCGATTCGGTATTTATCGAATCGGTAATAGTAACTGGCTTCCCATTCATTCCTATGGGCCTCCAGGCCCATAGGAATGAATGGGAAGGGATGCATTATTACCGATTCGGTAAATACCGAATCATAAATACCGATATTTACCGAATCGGTAATAATTACCGATTATTTACCTACATACTATTTACCGATTCATAAATACCGAATCGGTAAAATTCGGTATTTATGAATCGGTAAATAGTATGTTACCTACATATGGCCCTATGTGTTTAAATCCTAGCGTTTACATTTTATGGCTAACTCATTTTTAGGTCTCGCTAAGTCAGCACATGTGCTGCTCTCCGAGACATTTAGTAGGTGGGTCTTGAAAGTGCTACCCCACGTTTTGGCAGGCCTAGCGTTTGCGTTCATGCGAGAGTGCACGCGCGCAGCCGCCATCTGTCTTTCACGGGTCATTAAGCATGTGGACGCTGCAGCTGCTTCCACTTTTGCAGCCGCGCGCCCACTCGCTCCGCCCTGTCCGTGTCCATGTTGAAGACCACTTGTTTGTTTTGTTAAAAAGCAGGTTTATTTTTAGTCGCTCTTGAGGGGTGAAAATTAAACAACCAACAGAACCACGCACGTCTTAACTTTCCCACCTATTTATGTGTAAATGTTTGTCAAACAATCCAAGGTGGCTAACAAGCAGTCTTGATCTTGAAAGATCTGTCTAAAGTCAGTAAGGGTGTTTGACCTGCGGTAAGTGCTGGCGTTCATCTTTACTGCAAGGCTTTTGCATGTGTGCAGCTGCCTGCTAGCCCACCTGGTGCACTTGTTTTTTTAGGAATGAGTCTTTGGGCTCTGAATCGTGTGTGTTGTTTTTACTTTACGGGCGCGTTCTGTGGTGTGCACTTCAGCGGCCATTGGGCATGTACTCTTTTAAAATAAGTAAATACGGCTCTGGTGAATAATGACAACAATAAACCTCAGAGTTGCTTATTCCGCTGTCTGGTAATTTATTTTAATTTTTTTAATGGATGCCTACAGTGCTGAACATGTCGTTGTCTACTCAGAGAAACCGCGATGACCGAACAGAGAGGCTCCCCCAGTTCGAACAACACGAACATTCTTTGTTTACATTTTATGAGGCTTAGCGATACCTGCGGGCAGTGGCAGTCGGTACAGGATATGCCTGTCCTGAGCCCGCAGCACCCTGGAGCCTCCTCGCCTCCCCGGCCCTTCATGGGAAAACGCAAAGATGACGATAAACAGAGGACAGAGACCCAGTCATACCAGGTTGCCTCTTTCTCTCCTTTTACGGGTTAACCATGATTTACCAATAACAGCTGTCTGAAAATAAAAATTTGCATGTCCCTAGTTTTCACGTGAGATCCTCGTCAGCCCCAACGGAAGACTTGTCCCCTTAGTGCCAAAACACATTATTAACGGAACTGACTCTTTGCCAGATGTTTTTGAGTAAGGCAGTTATTCACGCACCGCTGGTCCGTTGCACTGAACAGTACTTCATGAGAGTGTAATCTTGTTATTCTTCAGCAGTGCTTACTTGTTATGTGTAAATCAAGCTATTGTATGGCAAAGTTATTATCTATGAATGTGAAACTTTTCATGTTTATGTCGTGTTTGTTTTAGTTGATGCAGGCATTCATTTCACCTAAGACTTTACTTGTTGTTTATTTTATAGTTTTGCTCAATCATATTTTCTAGTTTGTTTTTCACGTCTTGTATCCTTGTAACATGGCCTTCAATTGGAATTCCATAGAGCATATTATCAAGCCCATTATCGCCGTTTTAGCGGCAGTTTTCTGCCGCTAAAGCCAGCCGCGGTCGGTAGTAGGAGTTCCTGCAGGGCGGTGATGTTGGGAGGGGGAGGGGCAGGGTGGGGGGTAGTAAACTATGGATTACGGAGGTTTACAGGTAAGTAAGCATATAAATTAATAAAACGAATTTCGTTGCGTGCACTGCATCGCATTTGGGGATGCAGTGCACGCAACGAAATTCGTTTTATCAATTTATATGTTTACTTACCTGTAAACCTCCGTAATCCATAGTTTACTACCTTCCACCCTGCCCCTCCCCCTCCCGACATCACTGCCCTGCAGGAACTCCTACTACCGACGGCGGCTGGCTAAAGCGGCGATAATTTTATCGCCTGGCTTGATAATATGCCCCTTAGGGTTTCTTAAATCGGAAACAGTTTAATTCAGTGTGGGGACTACTTTGGAACTGAGAACCCGGACAACTAGCACCCTGAGAAAACCTACAAACACCAAGGCTGGGTGTGACTTACTCCTGACTTACTACATACGCACTGAAAACTTCTTCTGGACAGTCAGATAGTATTACATGATGGGGTCTAACCGAGAAAACGTGTTCTCTCTTCTGAGCAGTATCTTTTCCACATCTGTCTGTCCTGTCCTGTCAGAGAGCCGCTGCCCGACATAAAGGTGACAGGACTCGCTAGATCATAAAGGCCATGGCGGTAAATGACTGCGGAGTGCAACCCAGCTGGGCATGCGCAGCAAACAAGGGCGGGAGTGTGAATGAGTTTCCAATATATTCTCGGTATACCTTTGCTTTTATTTCACCCTAGTTTATAAAATGTCGTGTGTACTGTGTACGTAATACTTACGTTCAAGTACTCTGGGAACCGATTCCGAATTAACATTCCGCTGGTATGGCCCTGTCAATGCGCCCTCCCCCGCCCCCAACATCCTTAGCCGTGTGTTTGACAGGGAGAACGCGAGGCCCGTCTGTCTGTTTGCGGATGCACCCGGGAAGCAGATTAGTTTACCTAATTTCCAAAGCCTGACTAGGCTTTCCTTTCAGGCAATCTGTTGATATTCAATTAACAGGTAACGAGAGCGATAATTGATCCAATTGCAGCGCTTATTTTAGGTGCCCACTGTTAAGTGACTGCCTTTGAGGAAGCCCTTTAATGTGCAAATCCTGTTTTCCTCCCATCAGATACTGTAAGGCTCTTAGCGAGGTAAAGACAGATACCGGCCAAGAAACTGAAGAGGTGCCTGGAACAAAAGCGGATTGTTTTATGGGGATGAGTCCCTGCCGCAAGTCTTCTGGGCAGAATAACAGACGCGTTAATTCGTCATGCTATTACATGAGCCGAGATGTGTCATTGCACTGGGCTCCCGGGCTTCTTACAGTTATGGATGTGCGGTGCCGCTGGCACTAAACCATGGGGGGATCGTGGCAACACAACTCGTGTGCAGCACATAACTCGTTGTGACACCTTGTAATGGAGAACTTATGACTCGTGGACTTCCGGTGAGCCGAGAGCTGACGTGACGTGCATGCTGGTCAGATAAAGCACTCTGCATTCTCCACCCACCCATGCACTGATGTGCCCTCAACGCGGGATGGTTGTGTTTAACTATGAAGTTATATTTAGGTGGGGCAATGCCAACTCTTGTTATTTCCAGCTTCGAAAAGGAACAGCTGTGGCAAGAAGTATCATATAAGGAACACGTGATTTGCAGACTTGGCGTTATTTTTATACCAAAAGGACCAAAGAAAACATAATACCTGAGAGGGCCAATGCAGCCTTTTACACTTCTGATGCTGATAAACTGTGTTCGAGGAAATTTTTGTAATGGTGACACCTATTATTTTGGCAATGCCTAGAACAGCAAAGCCGTGATGTCAAATGCAATTTATTACCATTACTTTTATTATTCTCAAAATTATTAATATGAGAATTGCAGAAAAGTTCAGTCTAAAATTAGCTCTGGAAATAAAAGTGGTTAACTTCAGCTTTCATGGCTGCCTGGACTTTATTGCACGGTCTGGTACTAAGCACTGATGGACTCAAACCCTTGGACCTGGTTGCTCCACGCCATGGGTGGATATCAAGGAAACGAGTATGTATGTCTGTAGGACTAGGAAGATGTCAGAATTCATACGTGGAGGATCACATGACTCTCGTTGGGGTCGTGCAGAAGCTAGGGCTGGGTGACGCTTTATTCACACCAGCGTTGTCACGCACATTCCCCCAATCCTTGTAAGTGGATGTCCCGTCTATGTTGCAAGGTATACGTTTCCATGCCATACCCAGGAAGTGGTGGGGAAAAATCCATCTCATCTCCTTTTCCAAGGCCTAGAGGTCCCTGCTGAGGGCTTAGGAAAGTCCTGCTCCATGACTTCTGGGACTGAGGAATGGAGAAGGAGCACAGCACTGCCAAAGTCAAGATAATGGGGTCTGCACAACCACAGTAAAATACCCACAGATGAACTTACCCTTGTTTTTACAGCCTGACACCTTTGGTGTAGTATTCCCCCAAACATTCTGCCTTCACCACCTGATTTTTGCTGAACTACTGTTTGTTGGCTTTATGACTCTGTGCCCTTTACCCCTGCTAATCATAGCTGAAGTACTTGTGCTTCTCCTTCAAACATGTTAAAATTGGACTACAATCAGTGGTCGAGATGGGCGGAATCGGCAGGGCACGGCGTGCCCCTACTTCCTTAATTTCATAGAGTCCGTTCCCCTACTTTCTTATTTTAAACATGCCTCCCATACGGCAGAAATCGCCATGGCCGAAAGTTAAGGCTCGGCTTTTGGGAACGGGCGGAACGGGCAGAAAAGGAAGAGGACTCTGTCTTTTCCTTGGTGCCCAGAGAAGACAAGCACTGTGTTCAGTTCTCCTGCTGCTGGCAGCTTCCCCCCCCCCCCCTGTCCCCCCTCTTCCCTCTCTTTCTGTCTCGCTCCTCCTCATTTAGTGAAAACCGATACTTCAAGAAACGGGTATTACCTTCTCCTTCCCTCTTTCGTTTATTTGCTCCCCTGTGAAAATTTTCAATTTCTAAGTGCAGCCTCGGGGTAGAGAGAAATAAAACATTAAAAATATGAAAAATAACTAACTAAAGCAAAACAGAGTGGTTGCAAGGTGGCCAGATTGATTTATTCACACCTAAACACATTAGCTCCACTTTACAGTGTTTCCCAGTGAAGCGCTACTTTTGTTTTCTTGTCTCTCTTTGAACAACATTGCTTTCCCTGAGTGGGAAGTGCACTATTCCTGGAAGTAGTGAAATACCTGCTTGATGGGTGAATTGGAAAACAAAATGTGTACTGCGGTTGTGTGTTCACGAATGTGGTCTTTTTAAACCATACGGCTTATGTTTTGTGAGGATATAAGCAATGGGCATTGATAAGGGTCCCTTCTGGCCCCTGTGGTCATGGCCTTAACTTTTCAGGCAAACACACTTACTAATTTCTGTATAATGAGTGTAAAATACAAAGGTAACCATGTTGTTCCTGCTTACATTTCACATGCTTTACTTAATCTAGCATTCCCTATCAGTGTCTTTTCCTAGGATGTTATTAATTTTTTTAGGCAGCATATTGCTCTTCTCTAGTGTGTAATTTGAATTGAGTCACATCCTGGTATTTATAGCAGGTTCAGTGCAGTGCAAGTTTCTCTCAGTGGGGCAGTATGGTGTTCAGTGGTGGAGAGGATGTGACACTATAATCAGAGCTGCTAAATTTGGAACTGAGGAACCTGGTTAAGCCTTCATGACCAGTCCACCAGACCACTCCCCCTGAGCGAGCACATTCCCATGCTAGACCTTAGAAGGCACGCAAGATCTTAAAAGCCCTGGTGTCTTAGCACCAGCAGGTGGACTCTACCGGTGGCAAGTGTGGGTTAACCTTGTAGGCCTGTCCACCACAATTCATTCTGAAGTTCACCTCCAGTCTTGCAGGCAGGCCTATGAAGCAGCACACCATAGAGTGACATTGGGGCACAGGGGCCTGGTAAGGGGGTATTTCGAGGGACGATGCTGAGGGAAGTTGAAATAAATAATACATTTTCCCTCAGCATTACCTGCACGGACCACGGCTGGCTCTGACTTGCGAGTATACTATTGTTTAAAAGCACTTGCTGCCTCCTTCTTGGCCTCCAACAATTTTCAGCAACAATAAAAATGTAATGATAACTCCAGTGATTAGCGTTCTTAGTAGAGAGAGATGGTATATGGGCTAGTGGACCTTTTGACTCATGGAAAGGAAGCGCAGACGGTTAATGTGCCTGCTGCTGCTAAGAACATGTACCATGCAGATCACAAAGTGCACATAATGTAAATAGGTCAGTGTGCTACTGCTTTTGTCAGAGAGACCCTATTGTTACTTGCAGTTAATAAGATAAAATCCTGACATAGAACAGTGAGCTATTAACTGTCATGTAAGAGCTGCATGCAAACTACAAGGTATAAATTAGGGCGTTATGGTTTTTTCCCCAGTCTTTGATTATCCTAATGTTGCAAAAAAGGGTACATTTGGGTAGAAATCAATTCTGATTATTAAAGAGAACCCCCAACCATGGTATTACGTTTTAAATTCTGAGTTTGTGTTTCTCCAGACCAATCACTATTAAACTATGCTGCCTACTGGTATGGTTGTCATGTGACTCCTACACCTTGTAGTCCTTTGTGCTATGAAACATTTCCTATACAGTGATTTACACACGTATGATTGATTGTCTCTGACTGTGTAAAGTGCTCTGACACCCTACTCTGGTATTAGTGGTGCTGTAAATTTTCTGATATTTATTATTTTGACATTTTTACACATGCTAACAGTCTCTGCAAAGATTTTCCCTTATTAGTACCAGTGGAACATACAACTGTAGCAGTGAGAACGGTGACCAGTCAACCTTTTCATAGGACCCTCCACTTCACAACAGCACAAGTCACATTTTTTAGTAACTGTTGATCAGTTTGAACTATTAACAATTTATTGGTTAAAATCGTCAGATTATGCAGCAGATTATGTATTATGTGGCAAATATGGCAGAGCCATAATTATATGGAAAACATTTGCAAACTAGGATATTTTGCCATTCATGTTTGAACTGCTCTTGTGGAAAAAGGTAGGAGAAGTGCTAATGACAGAAACTCCATGGCTGGGAGACGAATGGCTTGCGATCCCACTTTTAAGGATATTTGGGACATTCTGTGATTGGAAACGTATCCCACTCTGTGAATGTATTTTAATGTCAAATACTCATATTAAACCTTAAATAAACATGTGTATCCATTGATTAAATTAAATAACGTAATAAGCTGTAACTGGTTAGTAAAATGGGAAACAAATACTAAAAATTGGGATATTTTGCTCTTTCTGCCACATCTCTGACTCCGCCCACTGACCCAATCAACAGGTTATTCCCGCTCTCTGATTCTCCGCCCACAGTTTCCCTACTTTTTTACCCCCACTACGACCACTGACGACAACAAATTGCCACATTTATAGAACCCAGATACCCCCACATTGGCCTGTACCCCCACACCACCCAAACGAGGCACCAAAAGAACTTACAGAGAAAACTTGATTTAAATAGAGCAGTTTTATTAAAAATTGGCAGACCACACTTGTGAAGAAACAGTCATCAAAATTCAAAGTGATAAAAAAAGGCACGTGAGGAATAAAAACATCACAAGAAATAGCATTGGATTACATGCAAACCACACTTGTGAAAAAACAGTCATCAAAAAATCAAAGTGCACCATCAGCATCAGTGCCTTCCCGCAATCCTGATCGTCATCGGACCACACAGGTGCAACCACCTGCATCCATGAGGGTTGGTCCCATGCTACTGTACCCTTGTCCTCATTATGGGTACCACACAAACACCAAGCTCCCCAACGGGTTGCGAGGAGGTGGGCAGGAGCAGCGACCCTGTGCCTACCTCCGAAGATCTAACTGTGCGCCCTAGCACACAAGCTGGTGTGAGTGGGCCTGGACTGCCTTGAACAATGCTGTCTCCACCTCTTGCCAGGAAGGTGGGCCAGAGAGGATAGGACTGGTTTGGACTGAGCACAGACACTCTGCCACAAGAGAACAAAGGGAAACGTGTTATAAATATCGGGGCCCAGACTCCAGGATTTTAGAACTCTTTTGGACACATAAACCTGCCACGAAGAAGAGCTGGAGAAGCAGTGAGGAGGAACTACCACTTTGCTGTGTGCTTTGATGCAGTCCTTTCTCTGCCCAAGGCCTGCAGTAGCTACTTCTACCTTGGGCAGAGAAAGGACTGAACTGAACTTTTTGCAACTTCTTTGTTTGTGTTTCTCCAAGGGCTTGGGGTAGAGCTTGCCCCTTTTTTAAGAAGTCTCAGGAACTTCAGAGACTTCATCTTCCTCTGGGTACCGCCTCTGGGACTGTGTGTCTAAGTTGCCACAGAGGAAAACCGCAACTCGACGTCACTACCAAGACTGCTGTTGGTGCTGCAACCTGAAGGCACCACAGAGGGCACTGCTGCACTTCGCACCGCAACAATGGTCTCACCAACGATGACGACTGCTGCCGCCACTGAGCCGCTGCTTGCACTGAGACCTTTGGGCACTGCACTCCGAACCACCTTGCTTCACTCTGCCGCCCTGGTCTCACCTTCGATGCCATTGCCAGCTAACATCACCGCCGTGTTCTGCACCATGGTCTGGGGGCACCGCTCGTAAGCTACACAAAGCACCGCCCCATCCCACATTGCAGCTGCGGGCCACTGACGCCAGCCCCATTGACCGGGGATCTTCGATAGACACCACCTCTTGCACCGTGACCATCAGCACCGCAACAAGGTTGGCTAAGCGGGAGGTGACAAGGTAGTGGAAGTCGAAGCAGGGACCTAGAGCAGAACGGTGGAAGGGGGAGTTTATAAACTGGGCGGCAAGTGAAAGTATAATCCCGATGCAACAGGCCAGGAGAACGAACAATGAAAAATCGATGGAAACGGCGCGGGCATGGGAAGCGTTGCTGACTCAGCTGAGGACTCCAGAGTCAGAGTCAGACACTGATACATTAGAGGAAGCGGGGGACAATGAGGAAGAGCACAGAGGGTAGATGGATAGAAAGGGGAGTGATGCAGGAGCGGAGGAGAAAGAATCGAGCACTTGGAAATGGAAGCGCAGCTTTCTGGAGAAAAGAGATTCATACACCCCAACGCGTAGGGGAAGAATGGTTATCCTTGTTATTCTAGTGGGAGCACACCGGAGGGAGGGGATAAAGGAGAAGGGGTAGGGGGAGGGAGGGCTAGGAACACACAGAGGGCATTAAGGTTGAGAGTACGGACTGAGGAGAAGCAATTGATTGTTAATATTGATGGTAAAGGCAATGGGGGCAGGGAGGAGGGATAATCAATTGCAGATTAGTACATGAGGAGAACGGAGTCTAATTGTTTAACAACATATATGCTGGCATTGTAATAAGGGAAATGTCTCCAACCGATGAAGTGCACCACTTGTGGGGAATTGCATATGTTGAAAACTTAATAAAAGATTTAAAAAACAAACAAAAAAAAGGAATCAGCACCGCAACACGCATCGCCCGCTGTGCACTGCAGTCTCACCGATGCTGCTGAACGACTGCCACCGAGCTGCTGCCTGCACCACGACCTGAGGGCACTGAATGCCTCACCACTCTGCTTCACACCGCAGCCTCCATGATGGCCGCCGGCGGAAAACACTGCCATGGTCGGCTGGAACATAAGGTACTGCTCACAAATCTTCTGACACTGATGCTGATCGCACCGATGTGGTCAACCAAAACTGTTGGATTTGGTTGTTTTCAGCGTAGCGGTAGCACAGGATGGAGCTAACGACTTCAAGGAACTGTATTTCCACGGTACATATTCTTATTATTGTATGTTGGATTTTTTATCGTTTTGGTCTTGTTTTACGCAGATAAATATTAGTTATTTTTCTAAAACTGGTGTGGTGTAGCTCTGGGTGGTGAACTCTGCTCCGTTCGCAGAGTTTTCTGCACTCTGTGTAACGGAGCGGAGTTTTTTCTCCACTCACATGTGCCAATGGTAAGTTCGTGGTACAAAAGAGGATGGTGATGGACGGAGCATCAGAACCAATCAAATACTCACACCCAGTCAACAGATCTGGGTTTCATCCATCACCGTTCTTTAGCCCACTCTGCCACCCCAGTTAAGACATGGCCATATGCAAATCAGTCTGACCCTGTGCCTCATGGGAACAGTCCAGCCCAAACTGCCAAGCCATGCCTTCCCTGGACCGGAAACAAGCTTCCTAGGACCGGTCTCTGGCATTTCAGCCGTCTTCAGCCAGGCTTGCTTGAATCCAGTGGCAAAGTGAGCAAGGGACTCACGTCTGAGCATACCCTGCCAACTTATGGCGAACAAAGCGGTACAAAAGAGGATGGTGATGGACGGCGCATCAGAACCAATCAAATACTCACACCCAGTCAACAGATCTGGGTTTGATCCATCACCGTTCTTTAGCCCACTCTGCCACCCCAGTTAAGACATGGCCATATGCAAATCAGTCTTACCCTGTGCCTCATGGGAACAGTCCAGCCCAAACTGCCAAGCCATGCCTTCCCTGGACCGGAAACAAGCTTCCTAGGACCGGTTTCTGGCATTTCAGCCGTCTTCAGCCAGGCTTGCTTGAATCCAGTGGCAAAGTGAGCAAGGGACTCACGTCTGAGCATACCCTGCCAACGTATGGCGAACAAAGCTGTACAAAAGAGGATGGTGATGGACGGAGCATCAGAACCAATCAAATACTCACACCCAGTCAACAGATCTGGGTTTGATCCATCACCGTTCCTTAGCCCACTCTTCCACCCCAGTTAAATCATGGCCATATGCAAATCAGTCTGACCCTGTGCCTCATGGGAACAGTCCAGCCCAAACTGCCAAGCCATGCCTTCCCTGGACGGGAAACAAGCTTCCTAGGACCGGTTTCTGGCATTTCAGCCGTCTTCAGCCAGGCTTGCTTGAATCCAGTGGCAAAGTGAGCAAGGGACTCACATCTGAGCATACCCTGCCAACTTATGGCAAACAAAGCGGTACAAAAGAGGATGGTGATGGATGGAGCATCAGAACCAATCAAATATTCACACCCAGTCAACAGATCTGGGTTTGATCCATCACCGTTCTTTAGCCCACTGTGCCACCCCAGTTAAGACATGGCCATATACAAATCAGTCTGACCCTGTGCCTCATGGGAACAGTCCAGCCCAAACTGCCAAGCCATGCCTTCCCTGGACCGGAAACAAGCTTCCTAGGACCGGTTTCTGGCATTTCAGCCGTCTTCAGCCAGACTTGCTTGAATCCAGTGGCAAAGTGAGCAAGGGACTCACGTCTGAGCATACCCTGCCAACTTATGGCGAACAAAGCGGTACAAAAGAGGATGGTGATGGACGGAGCATCAGAACCAATCAAATACTCACACCCAGTCAACAGATCTGGGTTTGATCCATCACCGTTCTTTAGCCCACTCTGCCACCCCAGTTAAGACATGGCCATATGCAAATCAGTCTGACCCTGTGCCTCATGGGAACAGTCCAGCCCAAACTGCCAAGCCATCACCACCCCCTTTTGCACCGCTTTGTTCGCCATAAGTTGGCAGGGTATGCTCAGACGTGAGTCCCTTGCTCACTTTGCCACTGGATTCAAGCAAGCCTGGCTAAAGAGGGCTGAAATGCCAGAAACCGGTCCTAGGAAGCTTGTTTCCGGTCCAGGGAAGGCATGGATAGGCAGTTCGGGCTGGACTGTTCCCATGAGGCACAGGGTCAGACTGATTTGCATACGGCCATGTTGATGAATACAGGCCCCAGCTAGGCCTGCAAAATACAAGGGTTTGCACTCCTGTAACGAAAGCTAGAAGGAAGTTGGCACAGAAACTGCAAATACAAAAACAGAGTTTATTAACCCTTAAGGGTGGTCCTACAACCTGCACAACACTCTTCAGTATTGCATAGAGTAGCACAAAGAACTTGCGTACACGGTCCCCTTTTATACACAACAGAGGGGCTCATAAGTGGGTGGATACAACATAGAGCAAAATTCATTACCATTTATGGACATTTTCAATACAGGATCAATATATGGGCGGAGTTAACAATTTCCTGAGCCCGCGAAAACATGGTCAAACAAGGACTAACTGATAACAGATGTGGTCAAGTCTGGGCATGCGCCAGACGGACAAAGGAGCTATTTATAGACTGTTAGTAGGCAGATTACAAGAGCAACTAGCGAAAAGGTAGGACTCTTCTCGTGCAAAGCACGTGGAGACATGACAATACAAAATGGAGTCCGGACATTAGTCAACATAAGACAAGAAACACGTTTTGACTAAAGAGAATTCATGTCTTCAGTGCATGCTTAATCATATCGCTGTTTTAGTTTCAACAGACGACCCTTTCAGCATTTACTGAAGACATTCGGCTTATTAGGATAATCATCATATATGTCAATTCTCATCATCTCTTCCACCTCCTTGTTTAAGTGTTTCTGATAGGTGACATTGGCAATTGCTTTCTTATCAGGAATACAAAATGACACACACAAAGAACAGAGTAAAGGACCACACTGAACACAGATGCAGCAGGAAAACAAAACTGCTACAATAATACAGAGACCAGTTAAAACTTTCCATCCCCATGTAGTGATCAATGCCCAAAACCATCCAGAAAAGGTCCAAGTGCCATTTTCTGTATGAATCTCAGCTGCGATTTTATGCAATTTATTAATAGCGTTATAGACTGATGGTGTGTGGTCAGGAATAAATACACAACAACTACTTCCGATAATTCTACATGCTCCACCTCTGTCTGCTAACATAACATCTAATACCATACGATTCTGTAACGCAACAATTCTAGTAATTTGCAATTCTTCCGTAAGATTCCCAAGAGCAGCAGCAGCTTGATTTGTTACAGCCTCTACAACTCTTGTTAATCGTCGAACCTTCCTAATATTTAGAGCAGCTCCAACAAAGAAAAACAATCCTAAGTTAAAATCAACATACTGCTGTAAGCTAGTGTCAGTTTGGTCAACATCATCAATAGATAGAGTACGTTTATACCTATTTACAGTTACATTGTTCAATAACTTCAAATCTTTATGATAGGATGCAGGCGCTAAGAATACAGGGGGTAAAAAGAACGCTACGTAACATACTCCGGACCAGCCGGCTGGTAAGCGATAATAACCCTTATTCCCACATACGAAGCACGTATTATGGGAATCTAAGAAAGTACTATTATTTAATCCATCTATATTCAAAACAATAATACAGTCACTAATACCAACAGGAATATAACCCACACTCTGAACACACAGGTCCGCTTGAGCTTGTGCCACTTGAATTACAAATTTCTCATTTCTGACAATGTCTCTAGTGTTCGTGAAGATGTAGGGGATTGATTCATTATCTGGTCGATATTCTTCCCACTCCCATATTGTCCCATTCGCTTGTGGATAGCCTTCTTTATCTTGATGACATTCCTTATTAAGTCTAAAAAGTAGTCGTCCCACTGTAGGTTTCCGTGTGGCAAAAAGCAAAGTGTACCATGCTCTACAAGAGCCATTATGAGAGAAAGGAAGAGGTATAAACGGCGTTCCTCCTTTCTTCTGATGAGCTGGCATCATACCACATATCCAACAGTTCGTAGCATTTGTAGAAACATGGGTATGATGCAACATCTGGATAAAAGTATTATTCAAATAAGACTGACGATGCTTCAATTCTTGATACGGAAGAGTGTAAAAGTAGTGCTCCTCAGGCAATGGAGTAGTCAAAACAAGCAACTCACGGGCAGGAGTCACATCCTCGACAAACCACGTGGTTATACCAACAACAGCTACAATGATAATAAAACTTGTCACACAAAAAATCTTCTTCTTCTCCATTTTGTAGTAAAAGTCAATATCTTCCTGAAACTAAAAGGTTGTCAGAACTCTTCCCCTTAGGCAGCCGTTGATTTCTTCACCAGCGGGCCAAGACGGGTGTCACTACACTAATGCAGGGCTGATCCCCCCCCTTGCCTCATTGGCTCTCCGTTTCACTAACCTAAGGGCCGTTCTGACAACGTGTCCTGATACAGAAAGAAATCACTTCCTCGGTCTGAGATGATATCTTCTTCCTCCAGGAATCGCTTGGTCCGGAAAGAGCTCCTCAGTGTCGTTCGGTTCCACAGCACAGCCTTTCTCTGCAGTCAGGATTTCTCGATGGTCGGTCAATACAGCAGGCTCCACTAATCCAGGTGGCACTTTACAACAGTGCAGGGAGTGGATTCAGTTCTTCCGATTGGAGACTCGCACAGCTGTCCTCGTTGCGAGCAAGACTTGCTCAGGACCAACCCATCTCGGCTCCAGACTGTTCGTCCTTTCAAACACCTTGATCATAACATGGTCTCCAGGCCGGAGGTTATGTCCTTCACCTGTGGACCGATCAGGGAGCGCTTCTCGAACCTGTTGATGAATAGAAACCAAATTATCCGTTAACTGTGCCAGATAATCATTCATCATTACACAAGGTACATCATACACTGACTTCGGTTTCGGTGGACCCCAAATATTCATTGGGCGTCCGAACACGATCTCATATGGCGTGAGACCGGTCCGAGAATGCGGTATCGATCTAATTGACAATAATGCCAGCGGTAAAGCGTCTGGCCAAGTCAAAGAAGTCGAAGCTTGGATCTTAGCGATCTTAAGCTTCAAAGTACCGTTATATTTCTCAACCAATCCCGCAGACTGAGGGTGAAACACTGCATGAAATTTCTGGGTAATTCCCAGTCCTTTCAGGACATACTTGATAACGTCTGCTATAAAATGAGGTCCGTTATCACTCCACAACAATCTACAAACACCATATCGAGGGAAGAACTCCTTCAATAGCATCTTGGCTGTAGTCATTGCAGTATTGTCTTTCGTAGGGTATGCCTCAACCCATTTACTGAAGGCACAAACCACTACTAGAACATACTTCAGATTGTTACAGCGCTCAAGCTGGATGTAATCCATCTGTAAAACCTCAAAGGGTGCAGTAGGTTTTGCAAATCCTCCTGCTGGAGTTTGTGTACCCTTTCCTGGGTTATACTTCAGGCAAATCATGCAAGTCTGCACTACCCTCTTTGCCGTACTAGCGATCTCCGAATGCTCCCAAACTCGTGTGAGTAATTTTACAATTGCGGAAGCTCCGACATGCGCTAGTCCATGTGCCATCTGAACCATAGGTTGTACGAAAGCTGTGGGTAACTTCCATTTATCCATCTGCTTATTTCTCCAACACCCTTCATCATCTAATTCTCCATCATTGGACCATTGCTCCCGTTCCTTATCGGAAGCGGTCCTCTGTATCTCCAGCACTTCTCTCCTAGCATCGTGCCATCTTTCTGCCTGTGACTTCACAACATACATTGCAGTAGAGTCAGGCTGCATCGCAGTCTCTCGTGCCACCCGGTCTGCCAAAGCATTCCCTTCTCCAATTTTATCAACCACCTTTTTATGGGCACCACATTTAACTATAGCAAACTTCTTTGGATATGTTAATGCAGTCAAAAGGTTGTGAACTAACTCTCCATACATTATCTGTGCTCCATGTGACGTTAGAAACCCTCTCTCCTTCCAGAGTAGGCCAAAGTCGTGCGCTACTCCGAAGGCATAGTGGCTATCTGTATAAACATTCACACACAATCCTGCACTGAGCTCACATGCTTGTGTTAATGCTATCAGTTCCGCTGCTTGAGCTGATTTCTGCGGTATGCGTGCAGTCTCCACTATTGTTTGTAATGTGGTAATTGCATACGCTTCTGAAGTCGTACCATCTGGTAGCTTCAGGCATGATCCGTCCACCCATAGTTCTCCATCTACATCTGTAAAGGGCGTATCCTGGAGATCAATACGACCCTTTGTCTGTTCCTCAGTCACAAGAATACAGTCATGTGCTTTTCGTGCTTCAGACTGAGTTTCCGGGAACGGCAACAATGTGGCTGGATTTAACGTTGCACACCTCTTTAACGTAATATGAGGAGCCAAAAGCGTCAATTCATATCCCGTTAAACGAGCACTGGTCAAATGCTGCGTCTTTGTCTGATTAAGCAGGGCATCAACAGCATGGGGAACTAATACCAATAGCTTATGGGATAACACAATTCCCTCACTTTGGCGTATTGACACAGCTGTCGCCGCAACCGAGCGAAGACAACCAGGCAATGCTCGGGCAACAGGATCAAGTACGGCCGAAAAATATGCACAAGGGCGCTGCTTGTCGCCGTGCATCTGCACTAAAACTGATAATGCACATCCATCTCTCTCATGTACATACAATGTAAAAGGCTTCGTATAATCAGGGGTACCTAACACTGGTGCTGAGCAAAGGGCTTGCCGCAATTGCTGAAAGGCAATTTCACAACTATTTGACCAGGGAAGAGGAACTGGGGTATCTTTTGTCAAAAGTGCTAACAATGGCTTAACTATGTGTGAAAACCCCAATATCCATTGCCTACAAAAAGAAGCAAGACCCAAAAATGCACGCACGTCCTTCTGTGTGGAAGGTACTGGCGTGTCCAAAATTGCCTGAATACGATCTGGTGTGAGTGCACGCCCCTCCTTAGACAAAAGGTGACCCAAGTAAGTCACCTTTGGTCGACAAAATTGCAATTTCTTCTTCGACACTTTGTGATTGTGAGATGCCAAAAAGGAAAGCAAGGATAACGTGCACTTCTCACATAGCTCAGGAGTGTCGGCCGCCAACAAGATGTCGTCGACATATTGAATAAGGACTACACCATCAGGCAGAGCAAAGGAATCCAATTGTCTTTTCAATGCTTGACTGTAAATACTAGGACTCTCTGTATAACCCTGAGGGACTCTACAAAATCTGTAGGACCGATTATTCAAAGTGAAGCCGAAAAGGTACCGGCTATCAGGATGAATAGGAATCGAAAAGAAAGCATTTTTCAAATCGATAACCGAAAATGTGGTCGCCGTTGGCGGGACCAGAGTAAGCAACGTCGTGATATCAGAAACCACTGGATACTGAGGTATCACTATCTTATTCACCTCCCTTAAGTCAATAATAAAACGATAAAGCCTAGTATCGGTATCTTTCTTCAAAATGGGTAAAATAGGACTGTTGCAGACATTGTAGGGAACTTCCTCCACTACTCCCACCTTTATCAAATCCTGCACAATCTGTATGAGTGCCTCCTCCCCCTCCTGGGAAATACGATATTGAGGGAGGCGTGGTAACACAGCACCCTCCTGGACACTAATGTGGACAGGCGGAATCACCATCTGTCCCACATCAGTATCCGAAGTGGCCCACAAAGTACGATGGAGAGAAGCTAATACAGTATCCTCTGCAACCACACACATCCGTTCTGTCATAGGGTGATTGTCATTTAATATCACACGTACTCCAGTAGGGGAGCAGCGGATCGTAGCTCTGAAGTGCTTAATCATATCAAGACCCATAATGTTGTCAGGCGTGTTCGGGGCAAGCAAAAACGGACAGGGTGCAGAAAGTTGGTCAACATGAAAAGCAAGGGGTCGGGATAGAGGGCTTCGAGAGAGTGTACCATCAAACCCTACCGATATAACCATTAAGTCAGATGGGGGAGCCATCGGAACCAATTGTTTGGACAACGCACTGCGAGTAGCTCCTGTATCAACTAGGAACCGATAAGTAGAACCCAGAACATTTGCTGTAACATAAGGACCCTCCTGATCAACTGGCACTTCAACTGATTCCAACCCCCACCCAACGCAATCCTACGCATGCTGCGAATCATGGTACCCAGAGCGGTCATTCCCAGACATTTGATACTGATTTTGCCGATCAAACACATTAGGTCTATCTCGTTGCTGCACGGTAGGCTCAAAGCGAGCACGATCATTGGAATTCCCTCTAAAATTCGAAAAGCCCCCTCTACCTCTCGGCGGTCCCTGACCACGTCCCTGACGGGGTGCATATAATACCGGACAATCCCTGGCCCAATGACCCAACTGTTTGCAATACGCACATTGATTTCTATTAACATCCGACCGACCCGAAGGGGGACCATAAAATCCTCCTCTACCTCTCTCAACACCCCGACGAGGCGGACCATACACTTGTGCTAACATCACCTTAGTTTCCAAATCTTTCGATTTCTTCTCCTCATGCCCCTTCGCTTCTTGTTCCTGACGCTCATAATACTGAGCCATAGTCAGGAGGGATGCCGGAGACGAGGTGGACCAAGGACTTTCACACGCTTTTAATCGAGCTGCTATTCCCGGTAATAAATTCGCCATATATTTATCAACAAAAAGATGTCGACCTGTATCATCCGTAAGTGACTGACCACTGAAATCATGAAATGTTTCCTCAAAACGCGTAAAGAAGTCTGAAACTGATTCATCAGCCTTCTGTTTACACGAGGCTAACATATTCCAGTCAATCTTTTTAGGGGGAATAATCGTTTTCAACTTAGTCAAGATAGCAGCAGGAAGATCTAAAATAAGCTGGGGCGGTTTTTGCGCGGGCTTTCTCTCCCTATCCTCATCCTCAATCTCAGACCATTTGGCCTTAAAACGGCTTGATCATCCACCTTCCGCACAGATCGCCACATATCCGGTGGTAAAATGAGCCCAAAGAACAAATCTATATCTGCTAAAGTCATAGTACAAGAATTCAAGGCCCCTTCGACCTCTTCATAAAAGGCCGCTGGATTCTTGCGGGGGTCAGGCAATGCATTCTTCAATGCCATAACCTCAGTCCTATGCCAGGGAGTATAAACCCAATTATACACAAAATATCCCCTAGCATCGGGGGAAGACATGTCTGAACTAGTACCCGCTCCTTTAGGAGGAACATACAAAGGTGCCGCCTCTCGCATCGGTTTAGCATGCACTAGTTCACTCTTATCTGAATGGGAGGTAGACGACTGTTTCCCGCCGACATGTGGATTCGATTGCTCCTCCTCCCCTGTCTTTTGGCGCGCTCTCTCTTTAAGTTCAAACATCGCGTCCCGCAATGCAAACAGCCGTCGGACCGCATCGGGTACCTTAGAGGGAGAAAAAATACCATTACGTAATGCTTTAGAATCTAATACTATATCATCAGGCTCAAAAACATCAGAATATTTCCGAAAGGCAGTAAGCACTTCATCAGAAAAAGTTTCAACAAAATATAACTTTTCCCTATTCTGCGAACTGTCCAAGGATGCCAATAATTCAGTAAGAGATAGCTTGCCCTTAAGCACACGAAAAGAAATTTTCCGAAGCTCACCCATACGATCAGCTGATAACATGGACCGCGTGTCTACCTTATCCGAAACCGATCCAGAATCCTGTGACCCCGGGGCAGACGCGCCAACATAAGGGGGCGGAGAGCGATCTAATAAATGAAAATCATCTTCAAGATTAGTAAGGACAGGATAAAGTGGCTGGCTGACAGCATATTGACCCGATACTTGCAACCTACGCTCTTTCTCTTGTCTCTCCGCCAGTTCTCTTTCCTCCCGACGCTTCGCTTCCTGCGCTTTCACATGATCATTTTTCCGTTGCTCTTTATCAATCAGCGCTTTCTCACGTTTCTCCCGCTCACGCACTTCCTTCACCCATAACCGTACACATTCAAACATGTCTTGCCGAGCACGCCGTTTACACATACACTGTTCCACATACTCAATCTTATGCATATCTAACGATCCATACAAAGGCCATCGTAACTCAGGATCCTTTTTGGTGTATTTCCTCCACACTGTGCTGTACATTATAGAGGAAAGACCATGCTTCACATACATATCCCTATTAGGAGTCCCCTCTGGGGGGGCTGGAGCAGATTCCTCAAGATTTAACCGGTTTCCAAAGCAGCAGCACCACTTACGAAGTGCGCTAAAAGCAGGCATGCTCAAAAATAATGCAAAATATGCAGTATTATCAAAAATGGCACTTAAACGTTGCGCCGTTCAAATTCAAACAACTCCGGAGAAATATCTCCACATTACCTGCCTATATGTGTTGCAACGCATATATTCCACAGTAATCAATACAAAATATGACCGGTCATCACAAATCAAACTCAAATAGCCAACCCAGGCTTCAAAACTCGAAGCAAGTACCGTACAACGGTTCTTACCAATCAAGAGCGTCCAGATTCCAACTGCCAAGTTCCAAAATTCGCCCAAACGGCTATCACGTGGCAAACCGACAGAAGAGGTCTCAGTCGAGGACCGGCGCTACCCAGATGGTCAGCTCGGAAGGGAAGGAAGAAACCTCGGGATGCCAGGACTAAAAGACGCCGCTGGCAGTGATCACATCCCCGGCCAAATTCCTCACCTTCGTCACGACCAGTCCTTCGAGCATCCGAGTCGCCGATGAGCCCCACGTGACGGGCGCCAATTGATGAATACAGGCCCCAGCTAGGCCTGCAAAATACAAGGGTTCGCCCTCCTGTAACGAAAGCAAGAAGGAAGTTGGCACGGAAACTGCAAATACAAAAATAGAGTTTATTAACCCTTAAGGGTGGTCCTACAACCTACACAACACTCTTCAGTATTGCATAGAGTAGCACAAAGAACTTGCGTACACGGTCCCCTTTTATACACAACAGAGGGGCTCATAAGTGGGTGGATACAACATAGAGCAAAATTCATTACCATTTATGGACATTTTCAATACAGGATCAATATATGGGCGGAGTTAACAATTTCCTGAGCCTGCGAAAACATGGTCAAACAAGGACTAACTGATAACAGATGTGGTCAAGTCTGGGCATGCGCCAGACGGACAAAGGAGCTATTTATAGACTGTTACTAGGCAGATTACAAGAGCAACTAGCGAAAAGGTAGGACTCTTCTCGTGCAAAGAACGTGGAGACATGACAATACAAAATGGAGTCCGGACATTAGTCAACATAAGACAAGAAACACGTTTTGACTAAAGAGAATTCATGTCTTCAGTGAATGCTTAATCATATCGCTGTTTTAGTTTCAACAATGTCTGATCTGGGGTGGCAGAGTGGGCTAAAGAACGGTGATGGATCAAACCCAGATCTGTTGACTGGGTGTGAGTGTTTGATTGGTTCTGATGCTCCGTCCATCACCACCCCCTTTTGTACCGCTTTGTTCGCCATAAGTTGGCAGGGTATGCTCAGACGTGAGTCCCTTGCTCACTTTGCCACTGGATTCAAGCAAGCCTGGCGTAAGACGGCTGAAATGCCAGAAACCGGTCCTAGGAAGCTTGTTTCCGGTCCAGGGAAGGCATGGCTTGGCAGTTCGGGCTGGACTGTTCCCATGAGGCACAGGGTCAGACTGATTTGCATATGGCCATGTCTGAACTGGGGTGGCAGAGTGGGCTAAAGAACGGTGATGGATCAAACCCAGATCTGTTGACTGGGTGTGAGTGTTTGATTGGGTCTGATGCTCCGTCCATCACCACCCCCTTTTGTACCACAATGATAAGTTCGTGAGCACGAGCTGCCACTCAGGTATAATTTCTACCCGAGTGGCAGGAAGATCGGCAGTTCGCGCCGCACTCTGCTGCTTGCGGAACTCTGCTGAGTTTTTTGTCAATTTGAGAAGTTTCCTGTAGCAGAACTCTGCCCAAGCCTGGTGTGGTGTCCTTTTGTAGTGTTTTCACTGTATTACTGTTGGTTATGAGCAAATGCTTCACATACTGCCTCTGAGATAAACCTGACTGTTCGTGCAAAGCTACCAAGGGGGTGACTAGGAGTTATTTCAATAGTGTATCCCCCTTATCCTGACTAGGTTGAAGGGTCCCTACTTGGACAGGGTAACAACCTGCCAACTAGAGACCTCCATTTATAACAGAGCCCCATGCCACCTTGCGCTTGATCACAGCCCCCTTCCCTTCCTGATTTTTTTGGGACTTTCTCAACCAGATCATCAGGTCCTCCTCACCTAACTGCATGTCTGACCACTAAAGACTCCATGCCAAAGCAGTTCTTGCATACCCTACCAGTTTGCTAACCCTGAAGGTACCGTATAAAGCCACAGTGAATGCTGCGATGAAAAGTGTTGCCTTGTATGGGTATGTACACACCTTATGCAGAGTAGACAAAAGGAGGGCCAGAACATGCGCATAGAGGGGACACCTGCATTCTCTTTCAGAACCATTAAGCCCGGTCCACCCTGCTAATGCTTTCATAATGAGGAAGGAACTATTCGAGTCAGCTGTGCCCTTCAATTTTTTGAAAAACCTTATGGCTGAGAGATGGGCCAGAGCTTAAGATACTGTCTTTCCCTGTTCTCTCAGAAAAAGACAGATGGCGCTCAGGTTGAACATGGCACAGATATTATTTGTGTGCAAAAAAGACCTATAATTTGCAAAACCTTTTTCATAAGACAACCGCGTGCACTCTGCAAGTGAGGCTGCCACTAAATCAGGTAAGGTGGGGCTCCAATCTTCCACAGATATGATGGGAACTCTATCATCTCCTCGGCTGATTGTGGGTGGAAATCCTGAATATCATGTAGCTTGGAGCGAGATAAGGCATTAGCAGCATTATTAAGAATACCAGGCACATGCTTAGCTTGAAATGAAATATTAGCTTTCAAACACAATAGGAACAGACGTTTAAACAATCTTGAAACACATTTACATGAATCCCCCTGCTTGTTAATAGCCTCTACTACTGCAATATTGTCTGACCAGAAGATCACACTCTTGTCTCTGAGTGCCTCCACCCAAATGGTCATCTCTACATTGATAGGGAACAGCTCAAGAAAGGTAACATTCCTATTGATGCCGCTGTCCTGCCACTCAGCCGGCCATTCTCCCTTACATCATTCAGAGCCCAATATGGCTCGAAAACCAACACTGCCTGACGCGTGTAAATGCCATATAACAGAGCTGTTTAATTGCTGCAGGAAGGCATGACATACCCTCAAGTCTTCTTTAGCCTCGCTAGGTAGCCGTATATGGTGGTGTTTTTGTCTGAGGCAAGACATTGACCTAGCAATAGACCAAGAAAAGGGGGCATGCCATGAGAATGAGCCGTAGAGTAAAATTCAGTTGGCAGCTGAAGCTGATGTAGTGTCACTTTTTTGGACAACAGCACCGTGTCAATGGACTGACTGAAGG
The DNA here is from genome assembly GCF_964204655.1 of Triturus cristatus. Lineage (NCBI taxonomy): Eukaryota > Metazoa > Chordata > Amphibia > Caudata > Salamandridae > Triturus > Triturus cristatus. The sequence continues at coordinate 422,633,867 of NC_140583.1, read as the reverse complement.
CCTTAAGCTGTAGTGAAGATTGCTATCTATATATGTACAATGCTAAGTTTTTTTTATTTTTTTTAAGTTTCAAAAACCTTTATTGCAACTTTCAGCAACCATACATCCACTCGCCTAAAACCTTTCCGGCCGGCTCTAGGAGACACTGTATTGAGAGTACAAACATCGTGTACACAGCCAATCAGCCGACAACCCGGGGGTCCGGCGGCACTGGTAGAAATTCCCCTCTGAGCCCAAAGGGTGCGTAAGACAGATCAGCCTCAAGGGACAGCCCGGGGGAGCGTCTAGGAAGCCCACCCGGATCATATACCGTCCACACATCCCAACCAGGTGGCACAACATATCCACGCAGCCCGTCTAGGGTCATCCAAACACCAATCACTCTGCGCAAACATGCAGGTATCCTCGCCTCTTATGTCCCCCTTCACCTCTTCACCAACCCATCCACGTCACAGTAAGCCCCCCCAGGTCCGATACCCCAACCGTCCGCCCGACACTCCCCAGCACCTAACCGTCCCCCTCAGTGGAGCTAGTCTGGGCTGCGAGATAGGCTTTAAACGGATCCCATATATCCCTGGCCCTACTCTTCAAAGGCTGCGTTTCGGCATATATCGCATTCTGATCCTGACAGTATAGAACATCCTCCAGCCACTCCTTAAACTTAGGTGCACGACCCCTGCCCCACCTACACGCAACATGCCGTTTCGCGAGTAACAACACGATATTGACAAATTTACGGTGCTCCTTAGGCACCGATGCTGTATAACCCAGCAACATCACGAGCGGGTCAAGCTGAACCACGGCTCCCACCATGGCCATAAGTGCAGCATGTAACCAATAGTCAGCTACCCCCGCACACATCCAAGCCAGATGAAGAAAATCAGCTCCCTCCGAACGGCAACGCTCACAGCGATCAGAGTCCGACAACCGAAAGCGAAACTTCCTAACAGGAGTATAGTACCATCGCTGTAAAAATTTATAATGGATAATACGCAATCTGCAGCTGGAGGAGATCTGGGAGGTGAGCTCACAACAATACGCCCACTGCGCCTCCGTAATGTCCCTGCCCAACTCAACAGTCCTGCCTTGAAGCGCTTTATCGCCGACTTTTCCACCACCCCCTCGAATACTGCAATATAACTGAGAGACCAAGTGCCGACCGTCCGTGGACGCGAGCAAGACCTGCAGCGGAGTCACCACCTCGGGCTCCTCCGGATAATGCGGTATAACCAGTCGCATCCCCTGCCGCAACCGGAGATAATAAAAGACCTCCAGTGGAGTAGGTTGATATCCCGCAAAGAATTGTTCCTTCGTCTTGAACTGACCATTCTCAAAGAGATCTCCCCAACAGCAGACCTTTATCTTAGCACATAGCACACGAAACCCGCCTTCCTGCAACAGAGAGAGACCCGGATGATAAGCCAACGGCAGCCGCGGGGCATATAGCAGCCTTGCCGACATCCTGCGCATTAAGCGCTGCCAAGCATCAATCGTGCATGTCACGGTGGTGAGCGGTGTTTCAATCGCAGTGACGGGACCGTGGATGAGGCCCTGCAGCGGCAAAGGTCTCGCCAGCCAGTCCTCAACCGCCAGTTGCGGCATGTAGGGCGTAGGGGCAAGCCAATGATAAGCGAAGTGCGCTTGCGCACTCACATAGTACGCCTGAAAGTCGGGAACGTCGAATCCCCCTTTGCTATATGGCAGGGTAAGAGTCGACCAGGCCAGTCTAGGCTGCTTACCAGCCCAGAACAAGCGCAGCAATTCCGAGCGCAGCGTTCGGAAGAAGAAGGCACCCGGGTAATACGGAATGTTCTGGAAGAAATAGAGAAAGCGAGGCAGCACTACCATTTTTATCAATGAGGCCCTACCGACCATGGTCAACGGCAACGAGATCCAGCGCGACACATCATCCGTCAGCTTGTTTATGGCCGTACCATAATTCAGGCGTAAAGTCTCTTCCCGGTTCGTCGAGACGCGAACCCCCAGGTATCGGAGATCAGAGTCACACCACTCCAACGGATAATCTAGTGCGTATCGCCCAACCGCAGCCGTCAGGGGGAAAAATTGCGATTTCCTCCAATTGATATGGATCCCAGACAGTCCTCCAAACACCACAAATTCGCGGAGCAGCGAATTCAGGTTATTCTGCGGATCCACCACATAGAGCGTTATGTCATCCGCATATAAGGACACATCAATCTGCCGTTGACAACACTGGAAGGCACTTTGCTTGTGGAGTTGTCGAATACGACATGCCAAAGGTTCAATTGCTATGGCGAACAACAGCGGGGATAGCGGGCACCCCTGTCTGGTACCCCTAGTTAACGGAATCGGTTTTGACAGCTCCCCATTGATCAATACTCTAGCCGTAGGGCCAGTATAAAGCAATTTTATCCAAGCGACAAAGATTTTGGGAAAACCCTTCCGGTACAGGATAGTGAACAAGTAATTCCACTCAACTGAGTCGAACGCCTTAGTGGCGTCCAGGAATATCGCCGCGACAGGCAGGTCCGGCGCGATCGTTTGAATCAATGAGAAAAGCGTACGCAAATTACTAGCGGTAGATCTACCCGGGACAAACCCCGCCTGGTCCGGGAGAGCAATTTTTGTCATCAGTAGTGAGAGCCGCGTGGCCAACACCTTCGCCAAAATTTTGGCATCACAATTTATCAGGGAGAGTGGTCTATAGGAATCACAGTCCTCCGCAGCCTTATTCGGTTTCAACAGGGAGGTAACCACCACCTCCCTCATCGAACCCGGCAAAACGCCCATCTCTAGAGAGTCCTCATACACTTCCCGTAATACCGGAGCCATTATGTTAATGTAGCTTTTATAAAATTCCGCTGGCAATCCGTCCAGCCCAGGCGCCTTACCGTTAGTCAAAGACATAATCGCTTCCCGTATCTCATCCAGCTCAAACGGGGCCCCCAGGAATTCCCTGTGTGCGTCGCTCAGCCAGCATAAAGCCACGTCGTCTAAGAAGTTCCCAAACTGGACACCGCCCACGTCGCGGGCTGTGTATAGTCCCTCGTAATGCTCAGTAAACTGTCGTAGGATCCCCTGTGTGTCATGATGTAGAGTTCCGCCCTGCGTGCGGATCTCTAATATGTGCGAAGCGCCCCGTGACTGCCTGGTGATGCCCGCTAATGCCCGCCCAGGTCTCTCCCCTTCACAATAACGTCAGGCCTGCCAATGTTTCCCCCTGAAGTGGGCCTCTCTCTCCGCCTCTCGCTCATATTGCGACAGCTTCTCTCTGAATTCCTTTTGGAGGGGACCCATCGGCTCTCGGGCCATGGAAGTCTCCAGCGCCTTAAGTTCAGCCTCTAGCTTGGTGAGCGTGCCTCGTATGGCCCGTAATACTCCAAAGCTCTTAGAAATGCAGAAACCGCGGACCGTAACCTTAAACGCCTCCCAGATGGTCTCAACACTGGCCACCGACCCTTTGTTACGCGGAAAACAGTCCGCGATCTCCTCCCCCAATTCTGCCTGGAATAATGGATCCAACAGTGCCGTGGGTTGCAAGCGCCATCGCGACGCTGCACCCCCGTATCCCGGGATGGCTACCTGCACCAGCACCGGACAGTGGTCCGAGTAGGACCGTGGCAAATGGGTCACCCTGCCCAGATCAACCGCCAGTCCCCGGGACAGTAGGCAGTAGTCAAGTCTAGCCCAAGTGCTGGCATGAACCGTGAAGTGCGTCCCCTCACGAACCCCTGCATGCGCAAACCTCCAACTGTCTATTAGCTCGCCTTCCCTCATTATACCCTCCACCGCTTCTCCCGCTTTTCTGTTATATTGGGGGCTACCGTCCGATCTATCTAACCCAGGCTTCAACGTGACATTGAAATCTCCACCCCATATGAGATGCATGGAACCAATATTCAGTATCTCGCCCCACAGTTTGGTGTAAAACTCAGGTGTATCCACATTAGGCCCATAGCAGTTGACAATAGTCACAGTATCAGTACCCAGTCTGCCCCACACCAGTGTAGATCTACCCTCATCATCCATGCGTTCACCCAACCGTACAAACGGCACCGTTTTTTTAATCAGAATCGCCGTGCCTCTGGCATAGCCAGAGTATGAGGAGAAACAGCGCACAGCCGCCCATCTACTCGCAAAGGTATAGTTGGCCCGAGGACTAAGATGTGTTTCCTGCAGCAGGGCGATCTGCACCTGATGCTGATCCAAATAGGCCACCACCTTCCGACATTTCCTCGCATCATTCAGCCCACGGACATTCCAGGACAAAACCGTTAGTCTAGAGATACGACCCCGTTCAGTCATCCCCAGTCAGCCACCCATGAATCAACCCGCAGCCCCCTCCCAACCACATCGACCACCCATAGGAGCGGCCACACCAGCCAGCCCCCCGGCTGCATCTATCCACCGCGGCCACAGAGACCACCGCAGCATCAGCTCCGTACCATGCAAACTCTCGTCTACTCCACAGCCAACCGACTGCGTACTTGTTAGTTGCATTCCTCTCAATCTGCAAACCCCAATCATACATACGGCCACAACTACCCTTGTACCCACCCCCCTCCCACTGAAGCAAACCCCAACCTGCCAGCAGCATTCCCTCCCCGTCCCTCCCATACACATCCCAAAAACTAGGACGAAAACAGCCCGCAACCCCACAAACATATGCTAGGGTAATTCCCATCGGGTAACATCTCTAGGCGGCACCACTATAACCCCCTCCATGCAAGCCTGTCCGAACCACAACACGTGTAGCCCAGCCCGGCAACCAGGAGGGGGGTGTCCGGCGCTATAATCAGCGGCAACCTGAGGAGTATCGTCCGCCTCCGATGATGTCCATAAACCTATTGCATCAATACAGTCCTGCCGCGCAGGCCGGGAGGGACCGCACGCCAGAGGGACCGCAGCATCAATCGTCCATCAGGATACCCCCCCACCCCACACTTCTACCTCGCCCACCCGGAGGTCAGTGCAATGTCCATCCCAAGTAAGGTCCAATTGCAGCCCTTAAGCCCCCCTACGAACTCACCCAGGAGTCTATATGCAGATCCAGTACTGATCACTCACGGTTCCACAGCTTCCAGCCGCTCTTGACTAGGGGCCAGATCATCGTCCACTCCCGCCCCCAGCCTCCGATTCCGTTTATGCTGCTTGAGAAAGTCCTCCACCTGCTGTGGGTTGGTGAAGAAGCTCTGCCTCCCCTGGTACGTGACCCTCAAGCGAGCAGGGTAGAGCAGTGCATAGTCGATTTGCAGGTTACGCAGTTTAGTCTTAACTGCGAGGAATTTCCGACGCTCCTCCTGGACAAGCGGGGTGAAGTCCGGATACAGCGTGAAGGAGTTGCCCTCATACGACAGCGATCTCGTACTGCGTGCCGCCCGTAGGGCCGCATCGCGATCCCGGTAATTCAACATCCGGGCTATGATCGGCCGAGGCGTCGCCCCCGGCTTCGGTCTGGCACCCAATGCCCAATGCGCCCGCTCCACTATAAAGTGTGTAGAAAAAACCTCCGAGCCGATCGCCGCCACCAACATCTTCTCGACATACTCCTCCATTTTGCCCACATTTGTAGTTTCCGGAATACCTACGATGCGTACGTTGTTCCGCCTACTCCTCGCTTCCAAATCCTCGTTCTTTGCGGCGATGACGCGTAGGAGATTGTCCATTCTAGATAACTGCGACGAGTGTTGGGTCACCACATCCTCTGAGTCCGATATGCGCTGCTCCGCCTCTTTCAAGCGACCCTCGTGCGCATCTAACTTGTGCACTACCGCATCCATGCGCGACAAAAGGCGGTCCACCTTGTCCGCGATTGTAGCGAACCCTTGGCGCACCTCGCAGAGTACTGCCTGTATACTCTTTGCCGCATCCGTAGCACCCCCCGATGCTTCAGCCGCCTCATCCGGAGGGCTCGACTTCTCCCCAGGCGTTATCACTTTCTTATTGGCCGCAAATGAGAGCTTGGGCTGTCTAGTGTCCGTCTTGCCCATCTCTATCCCAGGGCAGAGCTCTCCAACACCACCCGGGCGGGCACCACAACTGTCCCCTCCGATCCTATGCGGCTATTCAATACGCCAGGGGGGAGTCCCGTGCACGTCACTCAACGCTGGCAGTCACTATCGCACCCAGGCCAAAAAAGTTTTGCGCCTTCGCTTCTGCCCCAGTGTCACTACTGCCACTCAGGCCATACGCGGCCAAACTGCACCACCCTGCGGGCAAAGGGGCTCAAGTTGCGATCCTCAGGTCCGGGGGGGGGCAACACCTCTGCTCCAATGAGATCCCTCTCGGCGCGGTCCGCGCAAACATCCAGCCGCACCCCACCAGGCCCTCCGTGACGCCTGCACTGAGATCAACACTTCCGCCGCCGCTGTGTCCAACAATGGTCTTGCCAATATGACCCTGTCCCAGCACCAGCCGGTGCGAGGCCTATCTCGGGTGCGCAGGCCCCACAATCACTTCGGGGGACGGGGACGTGGGGGGGGAGAGGAGCAGCCCCCACACACTCCCACCCGTGACTGTGTCCGTCCGATCCGCTCCTCTCGGCCAGCCAGGTCCCCACAAGCCCGGAGGGGCCTCCCAGATCGTCCCCGCCGTCCGCGGCCTTGCACCTCGTCGCCAGCCCCGGCCTCGAGTTCTGGCTCGATCCGGGACTACAGCACGGCAGTCTCCAGCGTCGCTTCCGCCGCAACTTGCAGGTGGTCTCGCGACGGTCTCCCAGCAGCCAGGGCCCCCTACGCTGGTCCGCTCGCTCTCTACATCAATCTGGACCTGTGACTACGAGGACGGCTCCCAGGAGTGCTCGCAAAAGGATAATTTATAGGATTAATATCGCCGGACTGCGGGAGCCCTACGAGAAGGCGTCCATTCGCTAGTGCGCCACCTAGCGTTCCCATGTACAATGCTAAGTTAGCACAACCGCGTTGGATGTTAGAAAGCTATCATGCCACTTTTGCTGCTGCTTTTGCACACGACACTGTAGTCACATGTTATTAAGTGAGAAATGCTTGCTCGACTTTGCTTCACATGAGAACTGTCTGTTGTTCACATCGCTAACAGTGAGCAGCGACCTTGGTCTGTACATTGTGTAAAGAAACAGTCTGGGTCGCTAGACGGTGCATGTTGTTGGGTTCAGGTTGATCGGCCCACTATTTAGCCATAACACGCACGCAGCTGCGAATACCTGAAAGTCGGGTGCTTTTAATATTGCAGTTGCATGTTTTTCATGACATTCGGAAGAAGAGCTTTCCCAGGAGCAGAGTCTAGCTGATCCTGTGATGTGATCGCACTGAGCTGATCTTTACGGTATGGGGTTCCCCATTCAAGCCTAGAGACCTTCTATTAGTCTAATAATAATAATATTAGTTTGTTACTGAAAGGAAGGTGGCTGATATCCACTGTCATTTTAGCATGATTACTCCTTTCATTTTCTATGGTATTGTAACTATGCTGATGGTTTTGATCTTAATCATTTGTCTGCTTATGTTAGCCAAAGTACTGCATCTTAGGACACGAGGTTTATGAAATAAACTCTTTAAACTTTACCGTGTCTCTGTTTACTCTGTTGTGGACTGATATGAGAATAATTACGAACAGGTATTTCTGATTCCCACCATTCCTGAGAATATGCTAAGTAGCTTGTTCTGGGTTGTCTATACATGGGACCGCCGAGATAATACTCGGATAACGAATGGGACACTGATGCTGGTCGGATAAGGGCTTCTGGGTGCTGAGGTGAGTTTTTGGTACACCACAATTCACTGAGGTCCTGGTTTCCTGTGCATAGTTCTGTGCATAAGCAGAATCCCTGCAACAAAGCTTCACAAAAGAGAGATGGCATTCCCCTGACCACAGTGTCAATTTAAAAAAACTGGAATGTAATACAAGTGGAGGGACCTACAGTATTTTCCGGTGTCATGGGAACCCCTAATTCCTTGAAGAGGGAGATCAATGCACCCAGTGCCCCCGAGCAGATTCCAGAGTCCTGCGGCCCCAAGACCAGAAAATTACACAAGTAGTGACTCACCTCTCTGTGGCCTATGCGTACGGTGAATATCTATTGTAACAGGGAGGTGAACTGTTTAAAATACATGCAGCACATGCTACATCCCATTGGCATACACTTAGCATGGTATAAAGAGCCTCCAAATTGAAATCCCAAAAGGTGGTAGTCATTGGGGTGGACTGGGAGGAGCCGGAAAGCAGACTCAATGTCTGTCTTCGCCAGCAATGCCCCCCGGGCTCGTGTGCGCAATATTGCTAGAGGCTGGTTAATTGATGCATAACGCACTGAGCATAACTACGGGTCTATGGCTTCATTAACTGAAGAACCTTTGGGAGCTGAGAGGTTGTGGATTAATCTGAACTGCCCGGTTCCATTTTTGGGACAACCCCCAATGGGGAACACACAAAGTTCCAGAAGAAGGGGGGGTTAAAGGTAAGGCCAGCTATCCGACTAAATGTGAATACTCATCGTTTAGTGCAGGAATTAAGACCTGCTTCACTTTTAAAGGCCTACTGAGTGCTATGAATGTGGATCTAACACTGGCCGGGAACAGGCTTATGACATGTAAGCAATCGACCCACTCGTGAGTAGGTGATGTGTGCTCCCTACTTGAGATAGCTCATCAATTGGTAGGGAGTAAGAAGGATACGTGATCCAATCGCCTTCCAGTTAATAGTTTTTTATCAAAAAAGAGTGGATCACTTGAACCTGTTATCCAGGGTTTGGTGGTTATTCGGCCGTTCCTTAAAAAACCCTCATTCACGTTTTAAGGTGGATTGTGTGGCGGTATATCTTGGTTCTCCGCCTCGATAACGTGACTGCATCATCATCGGGTTTAGTATTGTGCTACCTCCACCCGGAGGAAAACCACTGGATATTTCAGTAGTGATCAGAGATCAAAATTGGACAAAGTGCTCGTGTGTCGTGAATCGGTGTGAATTAAAAAGGATATTTCCTCATGCTACCTAGACTGTAATCTTTATTGTTGCCTGGTGCATGGAAAAAGAATAAAAGTGGGGGGAAGTTGTACAGAGAGGGCAGTTAATGTGTCCGCTGTACAATCAGTCCAATGGGTGGGTCGACATGTTTCAGCTCTTTAGGTGCCCCGTAGGGTCAGGTGAGCTTTCATCAGGACCAGGGGGTGTTGTATTAGAGAGGGGTATTACCCACTATAAAAGTGAGGAGTTCGGAATTCTATTCACTGAGCTCCTAGTGAGAGGTTTTTACCTGTGGTGGAGAGAAGGGCAAAAAACATACGGTCTGTTTGTGAACAAATAAATTCTGTTAAAACAAATGAATTCTTTTAAAGGATTGATTATTACCCAAAGTACAAGACGAGAGAAAAGCAACATGGCAATTCGTTATATACAGTAAAAGAGGCAAGTGGTGTTCGAACAAGCTGCTGGTTACATAGCAAGTATAAATGGCAGATCTTTGTAATGATACCTGTATATGTGTCAAATGATTGGGCTGAGGACATTTCAGAGATGTTGCTCTAATTAGTAAAATTACGCTTTTATACATATGTATAAGAAATCAATTGGGTTGAATATTATCCTAAACGTGAAATTTAGACTGCCCATGTTGTCCTTATGGTGAGGATCACTGTGGAACTCATAAAGGGTGTGTTATTAACTGAAAACTACAAAGTTGTGGACTGTGCAGGAGGCCGTATCACAGACAGTTACTCTGTTAATTAGGTTGGTTTCAATGAGGTAGTGGAGTTCAGATGCTAATCTCTGAGAGGTCTAGAGCCCATATTTGTTGTGAACATGATAAACATCATTATTGCAACAGTCGCGTCATTTTTTAAGAATAAATAGTGGCACATTTGAGCTTATTCATTGTTACGAGCACTTAAAGCGATATGTGGTATGTAAACGCTCGTCTCTTACAAAGTGTTAGTGCCTTCGGGATCCGTTGCAGGGCTTCTAAGACTTAAACAGAGCCCCTGTTTAATCTGTAGCGCGTAATTATTTATGAGGAGCAGTATGTAAGCCACAGTGTCGTTATCGAGCAGTAAATAGCACGGGTTTGTGCTTCTGGGACTTTATTAAAAGGACAAAGGGTGGTGTACCACACTCACACATTAAAAACATTCATTGCCTGGACAGCATTCGTACCTTGAGAGCTCCGTTTTAGGACTTCAAAGAAAGAGTGGCAGCGTAGTCGGGCTGTAAGGGAGGGGTTGGGAGGTAGGAGGAAAAGGGGGTAACAATGTAAAGGTTTAGAATCAAACAATTGAAATCTCGAGGTAACGTTACGTGTCTCCGTCTTCATGTTGTCTCCATACCGGGATTTCCGCTCTGCACGACTTGTGCTGACGCTGTCTTCCTGCTTGATGGAGACGGCCCGGTCTTGGAGAGTTTTTGTGCAGTATAAAGTGAAGAAAGACTATTAGTTAAGATAACAGTGTTCAAGGCTGTCGGTTTACACGATCTTATTAATAAAGGCCTCCATAGTCACTGTGTCACTAGTCTGTAATTCAGAGTGTTACCAATATCAAAGATGGTATGGATTAACAACTAAAAATTGCAACTAATCCATTATTAATAAAATGCGAATTATCTGATGTTGCATGGACAATGATAAAGCTTCAAAATTCATTATAAAGATTCAGTTGGCTTGGATTGATAGGTTTGTTGTTCCTTGTAGTGCAAATAAAGATTATAATGAGATCTCAATGATATGGAAACCTCTTAGGTATCTTTGTACGGAGCATTATTTCTGGCCATGAAGTAAAATATATTTACGATACACTTAACCAGGGGATATCATCGTTCAGGCCTGTTATGTTTGTTTTTAAACGGTGTACCCATCTTTGTTCTTGTATAAAGAGACGTTTCTCAACATTCCGTGACCCTGACACCATAGACTCTATGACTATCCATTTTAGGTCATCAAGCGTGTGTGGGTGATTGATGAAGTGACTACTCATTTTTGTGGTGTGACGTTTACATCTGACGTTACTTCTGTGTTCACAGATTCGCTGTTTTATCTTGCGACACGTCATTCCGATGTATCTCAAATTGCATGGGCAGGTAATCATGTAGATGACATGAGTAGTATTACAATTGGTATGTTGTCTCATTTTCCACACCAAGTCAGGTGTCAGTTCAATGGATTTTGTTGTTTCTGTTAAGTGACAGATGGAGCAATGTCCACATGGGAAATGGCCTACCACTGGTGGCAGGTTCCATAAAGTGTTTGTGGTTGCAAGTGTCTTTTCTTCCAGAGGACGAGTGTGTACTAACATGTCCTTAAAATTCTTAGTTCTCCTGTTTGCGAAGCGTGGTTTAGGCCAATCTAGACTGCCTGAAGTTAGGATGCGCCAGTTCTTGTTGATTATTTTCTTGATTGTGTTGCTGGCTGTGTTATATGTTGTAACACATGTTACTTGATCTGATGATTGTGTTTTGAGTATTGTTTCTAACAGGCTCTCTCTGTGTGGATTTCTTGCTCTCTTTTGGCATTTACTTACAATTTTCGCAGGATAGTCGCGTTTGAGTAGTTTAATGCGTAAGTCTTCTGCTTGTTCTTTGTATTCACTCAGCTCACTGCAGTTCCTTTTCAGGCGCAGGAATTGACTGTAAGGTAAGTTTTCTCTGAGTGGGCGTGGATGGAAACTGTTGAAAGAGAGAAGGCTGTTCTTAGTCGTTGGTTTGAAGAAAGTCTTTGTTTTGATGGTGTTGTTGGTTACGTAGATGTAAAGGTCAAGAAAATCCAGATGATCTTTGTTTGCATTGATGGTAAACTTTAAACAATGGTCTCGTGTGTTTAACCAATTGTGAAAGTTTTGTAAATTTTCTTCTGTTCCCTCCCAGAACATGATAATGTCGTCTATGTATCTCTTCCAGAAGACAATACTGGTGCGAAATGGATTATTGATGTTCTGGATATGTGTCTTTTCGAAATTGCTTACATATAGGCCTGCTATGCTCGGCGCGAAGGTACTCCCCATGGAAGTACCATGGCACTGTTGGTAAAGGGTGTTGTTATATTCAAAATAATTTTCAGTCAAAGCCATTCTGCAGCATTCTAAGATGAAATGTCTGGGTGTGTGGTATTGCCAGTTGTGTGCAAACAGTAAGTCCTCAAGAGTGTTAAGGGTTTCTTGTTGAGGCAGGCTAGTATAGAGGCTTTCCACATCTAGTGAGACTAAAATCATGGTTTCACTTAGAAACGGTTGGTCTTGTAAGAGGTTGAGTAAATCTCGTGTGTCTTTCAAGTAAGTTGGAGTCTGTTGTACCATAGGTCTGAGATACTGGTCTGCAAATTGAGAGAGAGGTTCTAGAAGAGAGCCTATTCCGGATACAATTGGACGCCCAGGTGGTGGGCGTTGATTTTTGTGTACCTTAGGTAGGGAGTAGAAATAAGGTATACGTGGAGAGTCAGTTCTTAAGAATGAAGCCTCATTCTTAGTGATCCAATTGTTTGTCTCTGCTTCCTCTACCATTAGGTTGATAGTTCTTTTCAACCTCGGAGTCGGGTCTTCACTGATAACTTTGTAGAATTTTTCGTCAGATAGTAATTTAAGGCACTGATCGTCGTAGTGGTCTTTGTCCAGGATCACTATGCCTCCACCTTTATCGGCTGGCTTTATGATGATGTCGTTATGCACTCTTAGTTCTTCCAGGGCTTTCTTTTCTTTATTGGAGATGTTTGCAAAAGATTTAGTCTTCTTCTTGTCAATTTAATTTATCTCTCTCATAACTGCCTGTTCAAAGGTCTGGATTTCGATGGGCACCTGATTGTTCAAAGGGCAGAATGTAGATTTGGGTCTTAGGGCAGTATCTCCAAGGTTAGGGTTGTTCTCTGTACCTTGAAAAAATGCTTTTAGTTTTAATGTCCTGCAGAATTGTGCAACTTCACTCTGTGATTTGAAGAGGTCCAATGGTGGAGTTGGTACAAAGCCCAGTCCTTTGTTTAGGACGTCTTCCTGATCTTTTGAAAGTGTGATTTTCGACAGATTGAAAATTAGTGGGTCGTGCTGGTACTTGGTTTTTCTTTTGTGGCATTGGCCATACTTCTTGTAAGTATCTGTCTCTCCTGGTCTGTCCAGGTGACATTCCTTCGTCTCCCTCGTTGGTTTGCACGGCCTCTCCCTAAAAAAGTCGGTTGTTGTACATATTGTCCCATGTAAGGGCCTAGTTGTGGCGGTGCTGTCTGGTATGGATTCATCCAACCCTGGTAGTTTGGAGTGAAGGGATGGAAGAGTGGGGGAGGTTGTTCACCGTAATTGGGGTTGCGCCATATGATAGGTCTTCGTCGTTGTTGGCGTCTATTTGGCCCTCTGAATTTGCGTTGTTGCCTGTTGTCATCACTACTCCACTCTGAGTTGTTAGAGGAGTTGCCACTGGAGTCATTATCAGTTGGTAAATCTGGTATCTCGTAATCATCCTTGCTGTAGGGGTGTATTTTTTCCATGGAGAATTTTTTTAAATCCTTACTTAATTGCTGGATTTTACTCTGTGTCAGATATTCTCTTGTCTCATTCATATCATGGTTGATTTCTTCCAGTTTTTTCTTGAAGACCGTGATAGATACCATGTTTTTTAGTTTTGCTTCACTCAGTTGGATCTTAATTGTGAGTGCCTCTGTCAATCTGGTTGCAGTTTTTATTATCAGGACTAGGTAGTCTCTGGTACATTTCCAAGATATGGCTGACCAGTCTTTTCTGAATGCAAGGTCTTTAAAAAAGATTCTAGGTGCATTATGGACCCATAATCCTCTGGGTGCAGCGTTTCCACGTAAGTTTTCAGTCATAATAATGCCATGAATGGCTGTTTTCACCTGTTCCTTTTTGTCCTCGGATAGTTGGTCCCAGTCCTCGTTCTGAGCCAGGGTTTGTGTGATTTCACCATCTTGCAGAAGGGATGGAAGGGAAAGAATTGCGTTGATCTCGTCGGTAGAGTAACTTAGTCCTAAGTTCTCTGCCATTTTGCTGTACTGGGTCAAAAGGAGTAACTCTGGTGTTCAGTGTGTTTTGTTCGAATTATCCTCAGCAAAATTTTCGGGGCTTCTTCGAAAGGGATATGACTCCCACAGCTGCACGCTGCTATGTATATAGCTAATCAATTGGTAGGGAGTAAGAAGGATACGTGATCCAATCGCCTTCCAGTTAATAGTTTTTTATCAAAAAAGAGTGGATCACTTGAACCTGTTATCCAGGGTTTGGTGGTTATTCGGCCGTTCCTTAAAAACCCTCATTCACGTTTTTAGGTGGATTGTGTGGCGGTATATCTTGGTTCTCCGCCTCGATAACGTGACTGCATCATCATCGGGTTTAGTATTGTGCTACCTCCACCCGGAGGAAAACCACTGGATATTTCAGTAATGATCAGAGATCAAAATTGGACAAAGTGCTCGTATGTCGTGAATCGATGTGAATTAAAAAGGATATTTCCTCATGCTTTTATTAATAAGATCGTGTAAACCAACAGCCTTGAACACTGTTATCTTAACTAATAGTCTTTCTTCACTTTATACTGCACAAAAACTCTCCAAGACCGGGCCGTCTCCATCAAGCAGGAAGACAGCGTCAGCACAAGTCGTGCAGAGAGGAAATCCCGGTATGGAGACAACATGAAGACGGAGACACGTAACGTTACCTCGAGATTTCAATTGTTTGATTCTAAACCTTTACATTGTTTCCCCCTTTTCCTCCTACCTCCCAACCCCTCCCTTACAGCCCGACTACGCTGCCACTCTTCCTTTGAAACCCTAAAACGGAGCTCTCAAGGTACGAATGCTGTCCAGGCAATGAATGTTTTTAACGTGTGAGTGTGGTACACCGCCCTTTGTCCTTTTAATAAAGTCCCAGAAGCACAAACCCGTGCTATTTACTGCTCGATAACGACACTGTGGCTTACATACTGCTCCTCATAAATAATTACGCGCTACAGATTAAACAGGGGCTCTGTTTAAGTCTTAGAAGCCCTGCAACGGATCCCGAAGGCACTAACACTTTGTAAGAAACGAGCGTTTACATACCACATATCGCTTTAAGTGCTCGTAACAATGAATAAGCTCAAATGTGCCACTATTTATTCTTAAAAAATGACGCGACTGTTGCAATAATGATGTTTATCATGTTCACAACAAATATGGGCTCTAGACCTCTCAGAGATTAGCATCTGAACCCCACTACCTCATTGAAACCAACCTAATTAACAGAGTAACTGTCTGTGATACGGCCTCCTGCACAGTCCACAACTTTGTAGTTTTCAGTTAATAACACACCCTTTATGAGTTCCACAGTGATCCTCACCATAAGGACAACATGGGCAGTCTAAATTTCACGTTTAGGATAATATTCAACCCAATTAATTTCTTATACATATGTATAAAAGCGTAATTTTACTAATTAGAGCAACATCTCTGAAATGTCCTCAGCCCAATCATTTGACACATATACAGGTATCATTACAAAGATCTGCCATTTATACTTGCTATGTAACCAGCGGCTTGTTCGAACACCACTTGCCTCTTTTACTGTATATAAAGAATTGCCATGTTGCTTTTCTCTCATCTTGTACTTTGGGTAATAATCAATCCTTTAAAAGAATTCATTTGTTTTAACAGAATTTATTTGTTCACAAACAGACCGTATGTTATTTGCCCTTCTCTCCACCACAGGTAAAAACCTCTCACTAGGAGCTCAGTGAATAAAATTCCGAACTCCTCACTTTTAAAGTGGGTAATACCCCTCTCTAATACAACACCCCCTGGTCCTGATGAAAGCTCACCTGACCCTATGGGGCACCTAAAGAGCTGAAACATGTCGACCCACCCATTGGACTGATTGTAAAGCGGACACATTAACTGCCCTCTCTGTACAACTTCCCCCCACTTTTATTCTTTTTCCATGCACCAGGCAACAATAAAGATTACAGTCTAGGTAGCATGAGGAAATATCCTTTTTAATTCACACCGATTCACGACACACAAGCACTTTGTCCAATTTTGATCTCTGATCACTACTGAAATATCCAGTGGTTTTCCTCCGGGTGGAGGTAGCACAATACTAAACCCGATGATGATGCAGTCACGTTATCGAGGCGGAGAACCAAGATATACCGCCACACAATCCACCTAAAAACGTGAATGAGGGTTTTTTAAGGAACGGCCGAATAACCACCAAACCCTGGATAACAGGTTCAAGTGATCCACTCTTTTTTGATAAAAAACTGCTCCCTACTTGAATCAGCAGGGGTGCAGGAGCCTGAGCTTTAACAGAGGCATGCACAGATAGCAACCATGCAAGCCTGACTTTACCAAAGTGACACAAATTAAAAGAGCTACATTGGGACTTGTAGTGTTAGAGTCTAAGATTGAAGAGACAGATGCTGCTAACACATTCGAGCACCAAGATAACTGTCCTTAGATACTTTGATAGGATACACAAACTGATGGAGGCTTCAGACCATCACTCAAAGATTAGGAACCTCCACTAAACTACTGGAAATAGTTGACCTGTTTTCATGAGGATACTTTGAATAAGATGAGTAACGGGTAGCTTCAACATGATAAATAAATGAATATTTAATACATCCCAGATAGTTTATAAGCAGCCATAACACAAAGTAATAAAAACATATAAGGATGTCTAAAGAGACATGCATCAGTATTTAAATGTCATGGTGCTCTACTCTTGATGCTAAAACAAAGACAGGATATTATGGTGGAGATTCAAATAACACCTCTCACAACTAACATCAGCAAGCACACAACTTGCTCATTGATGTCTGTTCAGTATCCAACTCAGCAGTAATCATTCGTTTTCTACAGCACTATACATCAACCTTCTGTCTTCTTAGAGGGTGGCAGCGGGGACATCTTAAGGATTTTGGGGGCCCTGGGCCAAACATATTTTGGGGGCCCCTTTTCAGAACAACTTTGAATTTATGATCCATTTTCAGCTCTTTCATGCCCTCTGTGGCCTTGTCACTGACAGTGGACAGACTCATTGGTCCATATTCCAAATGTGTTTACATCTAATATTTAGGGATAGCGAGGTGAGTTTTCAATATTGTAACAGATCAGCAGTTCACTAATAGTTCTGATAATGATCTCTGTGACGTGAATATGTGAGGTTCTGATTTGACCTGAAAGAATGAAACATAAACGCAACATTTCTCTGCAAAATGTCTGTTTCAAATACAGTTTTTCTTTAATTTATTTTGAATAAGGGTGATATGTGTGAGTCTATTACAATCTGTGTGAGAGCTATTCAGGGTCACCAGGGCAATACTCTCTGCAGAACTGAGCGGGCTCCCTCAGGGGAAAAGCTGAGGCCCTGGGCCTGAGCCCACTTTGCCCTTGCCTGAAAACGTATGAGTAGATGCATAAAAAATGAAATGGATGTGAGATAATGCTCAATAGTTTTTCACTGATTATACTGATAGTTTAGATATTTTCAGAGCCAGGAACTAGGAATGTGTGTTATTTGCAGACCAATAAATATTGTTGCTATTAACCAGTTGTTTACATTTTTTAGATTGATGAGGGCACACCAGCTTACCCCCAAAAATGATTTTAAAAAACCAAAACAGAAAAAAAAACTGAATTGACAAATCCAAAAGGCAGCAGCTAGCACCCGGCCGCTAGGCTTTGCTATGGCTTGTTTATTTTTAAAGCACAAAGATCCCTGGTCGACCAAATTGTGTGATTCAATGAAAATACTTTATTTCACCGCACCTCCGTTTTGTTCAGTACTACAAGACCACTCAAACACGTGAGTACAAGATGTGCACTATACAGAAACCTTGGTGTTTTTAATTTAATAGTCTATAATATTTCTCCAGCTATAGCACAAATCAAGCCACCAACTAATGTATACCTGAGAATGGACTTACTTATTAGTTCAGTAGTATTCATTGTAAAGACAGGGCCAGGAATGTAAGCTGAAACATTTCTGTGTGTTATGGGAATACTTTCTTGAATTTTCAATTCACCTTATCCTACTCTACTATGTTTGTTTGAATGATTTAGATCTAGAGCCAATCCTTGGCTCTGATCTACTCATTAATTTCTTAGCTCGTCCACCTCTACTCTGCGATATTTCTCCTCCTGTATTGCTATATTCTGGGGGTCAGTGTATTAAAATACTGAGATGAGGACGGTCAGGGTAGCAGAGTATTTCTTTTGTTGCTCTTTTGTCAGCCTTCCCCATTACTTAGTGGTTTGTACACACCCTACGTGATGCATATGTCTGTCAAGAAAGCAGACATGCAAGCTGCTAAATGTACACAAGAACTACATTTTATCTTTCCTTTCTCAGGTTTGCTGAGTGCTATTGACATATACCATTCCCTGATCTTGAATGCCCAACCAATAGCATGTTTTGCCTTATGTGGCTTGTCAGCCATGTTCCAACATTTCAGTCAATAAGTGTAGACAGTGAACAAGGATTCAGTCTCTTGAACACTATCAAGTCTAAATCAAGAACTAGACTGGAGGAGAATCACTTGGTAATGCTGATGAGGACAAAGGTCTATCTCTTAAATAGCAAAGTTGACCTTGATAGAGTTTATCAGCACTGGAAGAATGGCAAGTACCAATCGAGAGAAAGAAATGTGTCATGCATCTAGTGATTGGCTATTACACCTCCAGGAACAGCAGACTCTTGCTCCCTCCGGCCCCCGGCGACTCCTTTGAGCTCCGGTCCCGTACCGTTTCGCAGCTATTGCCGCTGCTCGAAATCCTCCCAATCCCCTCCATTCATCCAGGCCCTGAAGGACAACTCTCTCCGGCCTCCCGCGATTCCGGTTACTCCATCAAGCTCCAGCACTCCACAGCGCTTGTTGGCTCCTCTCCGTGCCATTCTCGCATTGCCTTCGCCCACTTTGGCTGCCAGTCCGGCATTCTTCGGACCAGGTCTCCTCTCTCTCCGCCCGAGGTCTGTCCTGAGACACTCACGTGCCTCCCTCCTCGCATCAGGCACCCGCAGAGCCGCCTGCAAGGCTGTTTCTAAAACTTATCAGGCAACATTTCAAATTCTAGTCCTGATGATGATCCCACAGTATTAAGAGCTAGGGATCGAAACGTCGACTTGTTTAGCAACACCACAATTTAACCACTGTGTAAATCTTATTGTGTTGTTTGCTGGTATGAGCTTACTTAAGATTATTGTGTAATGTAAGCCACCTTTTGCTCTTTAATCAACTAAAAAATGTTTGTTTGCCTGTTATTTCTTTCTTGTTTCCATTCTTTCCATCCTTTTACTTCCAAGCTCGGTACAGGATTGTGCCTTTTTCCACCTTTGCTGTTTCCTTTATTCCGTTCATTCCCTTTGTATTTGTATGAATAAATGTTCCTCTGTCCGGCTGGACATTGGAAGACTACCCATAGTGCTCATTGTAGTCTATGTAGAAATGCTTTCACTATTTACTCTTATGCTAAGGACCTTTTGTTCTTAAAATATGCATCTAGTGATAGCACTTGACTTGTCTGAGCCACCCTTTCCCACAGTCTATGTTGAAAGTAATTGCCATGGATTTATCTACTCGCAGGCTGCGCTCGCATGCCTGCCGCACATAGCCTTGGCTGCAACGCACAGAGATCTTGCACTGCCGCACACAGAGGAAGAAAATTACAGGGAACATTGCTTGCAAGTCACTAGTAAATGGCACTACTTGTACCCAGGGCCTGTACGTTAAATGTGACTAGAAGGTAGCAGCAGTCATTGTGCCACCCACTCCAGCAGCATTGTAACAAAAGCATTAGGCCTGCCACTGCAGCATGTGTGTGTAATTTCGAATGCCATTTCGACTTGGCAAAATAAACCACTTTGCCAGGCTAAATCTTCCTTTTTAATAATTATAAGTGCCCTACAGAAGGCCCTTAAGGCTCATAGGGCAGGGGTGCATTGTATTTAAAAAGTAGGGCATGTGTACTTAGGTTTTACATGTCCTGGCAGTGAAAACATTCTAAAGTTGTGTTTCACTATTGTAAGGCCTAGCACTCCCAATGACTAACACTTGCTTAACTTGTTACATTTAATACATGCTAACTTCAGATTGGGATCAGAATGAGATGTGCAAATCTCTCACAAAAGTTACCATTCTGAAAATGCCACTTTTAGAAAGTTGGCAATTTCTTATCCCAGCTGTGTCTTTCTGCCAGTGTCCTGAGTCACAAGACTGTGAATGGCTCTGCTCTTGGGGTTTGTGTATTGCTTCCTGACAGTGAGACACAAGGAGCTTAGGTGTGGACAGGATGGGCCATCCTAACAGGATGACTTAGGAGGGGCTGTGCCCAGCCTTACTTAAACTTCAAATTTTTGCATACAGCACACACAAAGGAACCTGACACTAGGCCTGTCCTGCATTTTCTCACCCTAAACAGTTGGAGCCTGGACCAGGGGAAGGGAAGGAACTGACCACAACCAGTTTTGAATGTAGGTCTGAAAATTCCCCCATACACAAAGGCTGGCCCCAATTACAACAAGAGGACCCCCAAAACCACTCATCAGAACTCTCCTGTGGAAGATTCTGAAGAAGGGCTGTCCTGCTGCCAGAAGTACTGCTCTTCTACTTGAAGGACTTCCTTGCAATCTGAAGAATGAGGTTTGGACCTGCTTGCCTTGATCCCAGACTCCCCAAGAGTGACTCCAGGGGTCTAATGGCTGATATTCTGTCGGAGCTACTGGGGCACAACAAGCTTCCAGGCCTACCTCTAACTGACCAGCTGAAACTAGACCTTAAGAAAACTGGCTGAGCCCTGCTGGCTGGCCACTTCTGGAGTGTGTTCTGATCCCCAAGAGGTGCCCCCCCAGAACCTGGACCCTCAGCAGACATTACTGAGAGCTCCACCTAAAAGTAATGTGAAAATCCTGAAGTTTAGACTTTTTGTGACTGTGAGGAGGCCTGGTTGCACCAAAACTCTGCCACCTTGACGACCGCCAACACAGAACTTCCGGTGAAACCTGCTCTTCATTATAAAAGTGACCATCAGCAATGACCGAGAACGCAAGACCTGCACTTTGCGCTGATAGTGAACATCCACATTAATCAACCAAAGTTAGGCTTCAGCGAGGACTGTTCTTTGTGCTACAGCAATGACCATCCGCGATGCTCGACCTTGTCTTCATACCGAAAGTCTCCTCCTTGTGGCCTCCTCCTGTGAGAACAGAACTTTTCGCACCGGACTTGAGAAGGTAACTCTTCACAGGGACTAACCTAGTCCATGTACCCGAACCGTTTTCCAACTCAGTCAGCCTGAACTTGACACTTCCCCCTGGTCTAGTGTGACAATCATGAGCATCATTTGAGGCGGCCAGGGGTCGAACCTATGACCCCTGGCTTGCCCCTTGTGTCCCATACCACTCCCCTGCCTCAGAGGAAGCAAGAATTATATAAAGAAGGTGAACATGGTTTGCAGCCCTAATCAATTTCAGTGCCGGACTGGAATAAACTGGCCTCGGCTGCTAGGAGTCCCATGAAACAAATGCCCTCACCAACCTTTTTTTACTAACGGACAGTGCAGTGTGCAGATTGTCTCCTGCTTAGAAGGGGTGGGGAAGTTGCAGGGAAAAGAAGGTGGGGGCGCAGGAGGGAGTCGGCTCTGAAATGTATTTTAGGTAACATCTCATGCTTGTTAAATGTATTCTCTAGGAAATGCTTGGCATTATGGTGCATGGGAAAAAAGAAATACGAGCTCTAGAAGCGAAGTAGGGAAATAAAGTAAACAAGATTTCAATTTTATAACCTATGTTACCTATATTTAAAGTTTACTGTTGAAATAAAAATAGTTATTAAAGCAGCAATCTTGGCCTGATTAAATACTTAACTTTGAAAAGCCTTAAACACAGAACGCGTGTCTCAGGCACCTCTCCAGTTCTGCCACACCAGTTCATAACATGGGCAGGTGCATTTGTTGCAATACACTAACAACCTAGGAAGACTCTCACAGGGCCCGATTCACAGAACTAACTTAAGACAAAATCCTAAACTTACTACCATTTTGGTATTCACAGAAGGCACTTACTCATTTTGGTATTCACAGAAGGCACTTACTCATTTCGGTATTCACAGAAGTTAGGAGTCCTAACTTTAGGACTCCTAAATGCCTTCTGTGAATACTGAAAGTCTTAAAATAAGGATTTTTCTCAGTTTAGAAGTAGTATAGTTAGGACTCCTAACTTTAGGACTCCTAAATGCCTTCTGTGAATACCGAAATTCTTAAAATTAGGATTTTTCTCAATTTAGTAGTCCTAAGTTTAGGACTCCTAACTTTAGGACTCCTAAATGCCTTCTGTGACTACCGAAAGCCTTAAAATTAGGATTTTTCTCAGTTTAGTAGTAGTATAGTTAGGACTCCTAACTTTAGGACTCCTAAATGCCTTCTGTGAATACCGAAAGTCTTAAAATTAGGATTTTTCTCAATTTAGTAGTCCTAAATCTAAACTTAGGACTACTAAATTGAGAAAAATCCTAATTTTAAGACTTCTGTACCTTCCCTGCATAAAGAACGTTGGCACTTGTGCTTCCCAAGTTGTACATGTTCGGGTGTTGATTGTACAATGCCTTCTCATGTCTGGAAAGCTTGTGATGCTGGTTTACGTTTGGTGTTATGGAAACCCGCACTGCTGCTCTTGACCCTGCTACATATTGAAGATTTGCACTGCCGCAGGCAGTGTTGTACCTCCACTCTGTCTAAGAGAGAAGCTGACATGACTGAAGGATGTGGGTGACCTGTATTCTAGGTGAGGTAATCCTGCCCACCTTCCTTTGCTGTGTCTGTTTTGTATGTATATGTAACCTGAAGCACTGCTAATTATGCAGAAGCATTTGTGAAGTTTGTATTGCTGTTGTCTATGTCATACTTATGTTTAAGTGGGAAATCACTTGTTGCCTTCAATCAATCAATCTCAAGGCGCTGAGGGGTGGGGGAATGCTGCTACTGTTTGAAGAGCCAGGTCTTGAGGAGTCTTCTGAAGATCAGTAGGTCTTGGGTCTGCCATAGGCAGATGGGGAGGGTGGTCCATGTCTTGGCGGCGAGGTCGGAGAATGATCTGCCACCGGCGGTTGCTCTACGGATGCGGGGGACAGGGGCGAGGGCGTGGTCGGCGGAGTGGAGCTGCCGGGTTGCGGTGTAGAAGCTTAGTCGGCTGTTGAGGTATGCTGGTGTGGTGTTGTGGAGTGCTTTGTGTGCGTGGGTGAGGAGTTTGAAGGTTATCCTCTTGTTGACAAGGAGCCAGTGCAGGTCTCTCAGGTGGGGCGTGATGTGGCTGCGGCGAGGGATGTCGAGGATCAGGCATGCGGAGGCGTTCTGCATGCGTTGGAGCCGTTTCAGGAGTTTGGCCAAGGCTCCTGCGTAGAGGGCGTTTCCGTAGTCCAGTCTGCTGCTGACGAGGGCGTGGGTGACCGTCTTTCTCGTTTCGGTGGGGATCCACTTGTAGATCCTGTGAAGCATGCAGAGGGTGTTTAAGCCGGAGGAAGAGACGGCGTTGACCTGCTTCGTCATGGAGAGGGTGGAGTTGAGGATGACCCCTAGGTTGCGTGCGTGATCCTTGGGCGTTGGAGCTGTTCCTAGTGCGGTTGGCCACCAGGAGTCGTCCCAGGCCGTGGGGCTGGATCCGAGGATGAGGACCTCCGTCTTGTCTGAGTTCAGCTCTTCACCTTTTCATTCTGCTGCAAGTGGCCAAAGAGTTTTATGGGCCCCCTTCAACAGTCATATCTGCACCCAGGTATAGGTTCTGGGAGATGGACTGAACTGGCAGGAATGAGGAACCAGGGACTGAATGCCAATGTACTCACCAAGATGACAGTGAAGGACAAACAATGAAAGTGAGAGAAATGAAGAACGATGAGGTCAAGGGAAGAAAAAGGAGGATAGAATAAGTCATCATAAAATGTAGTCAAACTATGAAAGGGAGTGGAAAAGATGAGAGTGTAATAAAAATGTCAGAGAATGGGGAAGAAAAAGAATTGTATAGTCAGGGAATGAAAGGCAAGGGAGGAACTAGGAGAAAGACACAGAAACAGAAATGGTAGGAGGTGGAGCAAAAAGGTGATGTAAACGCAAGTTAGAAAGAAAATCGGTAGGCTTCAAGAAACTAATAGGAGATCTTTCTATATAGATATATTTGTGCATGATGCAAATCAATATTGATTTGCTCTGTGTGTTTTGGTACTGTGATTCCAGGGTGTACTGCAAATCAGATTGTAGGTGTACTGTGAGAACTCTCCTGAAATCTAATTACTTTTATACATGTGTATACTGTGGGCCACGGAAGAGGTGTGAGAAATTATCAGGTGTCAGTATTTGGAGACTAGGGCAAAATGCAAACCTTGGAAATTGCAAAAGATTTATAGATGTATTGGTACTGATGAAATGCGTCATGTATGCCAGGATTGAAGTGCCTTGTGAGAACTCTTTTGATCTCTTACTGATTCGATAGGTTAAAATTGTTTTGCTTTATAACAGCTCTCTAAATGTCTCAATGCTATGCTATGAATGCAATACATGATGTAGGCCCTAGTGAGATGGTTGTGCCTGGGCATACAATAGTTGAGCCAAGCCATTTGATGCATTTCTGGATTGTCTGGCATTTGGAGATTGTAATTGGAAATGCTTGCACATCTGCGGGTGCAGCTGGGCATATGGTAGTGTTTCAGGTATTCTGCTTATAAACAGAACTATGCCTGGGATCACAGAACATCAATAGGTAGGAACTGAGTCACCATACCACATCAGTACTTATTGGCCCAAACCCAGACTAGCTCATGGTGCCTTACTTGCTTTCCTAACCTTTCCAGAGAAACAAGTAAAGTGGCACCCCAGAACAAAACACTCTAGACCCTCTCTAGGATCTCAGTAGCAGGCCATCACTTTTCAATCTCTCACTCATACATATCCACAATAAACAGAAAAGAGACTAAAAAAATGCTTACAGTATGAATTGAAACTATTGTGCACTATTTTGTAATAACTGCGCTGCAATTAAAAGACATATTCCAGTATAAATGTGATTATCATAATCAACAGACTGTACACAATGAAAAGTCCTGTCATATAGAAAGACCTTTCTTCTCTCTCTTTTCTCCTTCTCCTCACTCCCCTTGACACACGTGTGGTCTAGAACCATTGATAGAGCACCACTGGTGAGATCGTACATCTGACTAACACGATGGACAACCCAGGTCTCAGCTTCGATGACGATATGGTAGCAGAGATCTTGAGAGCTCCATCACT
The DNA here is from genome assembly GCF_964204655.1 of Triturus cristatus. Classification (NCBI taxonomy): domain Eukaryota; kingdom Metazoa; phylum Chordata; class Amphibia; order Caudata; family Salamandridae; genus Triturus; species Triturus cristatus. The sequence goes on along the minus strand of NC_140583.1, from coordinate 422,608,684 downwards.
ACTAGCAGAAGATGGCAGTACACCATCTGGGAGCGGGAACGATGACTGGAGGTCGCTGCAGACTCTACGCAAATTGCAGATAAAAACTGCCCTACATGGGACCATTATGACAGAATATTTGAGAGCCAACATCGCTCCCAATGGCCTTTTGATAACTCTGGCCCCCAGGATATTCTTGGAAGATCTGACATTCCGCCGTGAATGGTCGAGAATATCCTGGAAATGCACACGCGATTGGCTAATACTAATCATAAACACAGCGAAACGCCTGTCAGACGATTTACTCATCCAAATCAACCTGTCTGAGAACAGACTTAAGACTGGGATTTCTATAACAGCATTTAAATCAAAACTTTCAGAGATCAATCTCGAAATGAATGAACACAAAGAGTATTTAACTAAACAGAAGATCAGTCAATTACAAAAAGACGTAAAACGGTTTGATAAGGAGAAAATCTATCCTTATACCAAAGATGACTATGTGTTCTCCAATGTAGATACCTCCTCTGATGATGTCAGCAGCCGCAGTTCCGGGAGGTCAGATTCCACTGGTAGTGAGTCCAACTACGACACCAGACAGTCAAGACCTAGAGGTGGATACAGACACCAACCACCCCCACCACCATTGTTCCAAGGGTTCCCTACGCACCCATTCCAGACACCACTGTACCCAGGACCATGGATGGGTCCCCAACCTATATGGAACGGTCCCATGGGACATAACCCGATACCCAATTACCATCAATATCAGATCCCACCTTTTCTCAACAGAGGGAGGGGCAGAGGCAGAGGAAAAAGAAGAGGAACAACCAAGACCGTCCATTGGCAGGACCCAGAACCGATGGTCTTACGAAGCAAGACCACAAGACCTTAGTGGTTAACTTATCCTCAAGGCCTCTTACTGAAGATGAGAATGCACTACTGGAAAAGGGCCTGGGATTTGTCCCGACACCGAAGGAAGACGACTTTACCCTGCAACAAGAACTACATCAGTTTTTTCAGAAAGTCCGCCTAAGAGCCTTCTTCCAAGACAAACCTGAGACCCCATCGATCGGGTCGGGCCTGAGGAACAAATCCAAATTTACCCCCACAGCAGCCATGACCTTAAATGAAGTACTAACATTTGAACAAGCTGTCTTGAAGGAGATAAACAACATCGTCCCTACTCGCCTGTTTGATAACCTCTCGAGAAAAGAAAGATCACTCCTCAGACATCTGACAGAGGAAGATACCATCATATTAAAACCCGCAGACAAGGGAGGCGCCATTGTCGTCCAGGACAAAGATGTCTATGATGAGGAATGCCTACGGCAGTTATCTAATACGAGGTACTATGAATCCATCAATGAAGACCCTACTACACGCCTCTCCACCATGATACAACATTTGACATCTGAAGGAGAGGCAGAGGGATGGATTACTAAAGAGGAGGCTTTATTCCTTTTAAACAACAAGCCACGTATACCATATTTCTATTGTCTCCCGAAGATTCACAAGGGAGTCTCCCCCCCACCTGGGAGACCGATTGTGTCCGGGATCAATTCCCTGCTGGAACCCCTGAGTAAGTTCTGTGATGTGTTTCTACGCCCCCTGGTAACTGAGACCCCGACGTACCTGAGAGACACCACTGAGGTGCTCAACCTCATTGAGGGTTTTACTACACCGGAATCTATCAACCTCTTGGTGTCCTTAGACGTGGAAGCGTTATACACTAACATTCCCCAAGATGCCACACTGGCGGTCCTTGAACAGGCACTTCGGAACATCGACCCATGGACATCACCAACTCCGGTCACCTTCATCTGTGACTGTGCGACAATAGCACTTAAGGAGAACTTTTTTGCTTTTGGAAATAACCTCTATCACCAAACACAGGGCACCAGTATGGGGAGCACCTTCGCGCCGAGTCTGGCCTGCCTATACATGGCACATTTTGAAGAGGAACACATCTTGACAGAAACCAACCCATATAAGAACAACATCATGTTATGGCGCAGATATATCGATGACATTATCATCTTTTGGAAAGGGGACGAAGAAACATGTCAAACCTTCTTCACATGGGTGAACACACTCAACCCTTACCTTAAATTTGTAGGCACACAGTCTTCAGAATCAATACCATTTCTGGACCTACTGATATCCCTTAAAGAGGGTTGTCTGATGACCACTAACTATAAAAAGCCCACGGACAGGAATAGTTTACTCCTATTCCAGAGTCACCATCCTAAGGCTCTAAGAAATAACCTACCGGTTGGACAATTCCTCCGCCTGCGCCGCAATTGTAATACCATTCTGGAATTTGAAAAAGAGGCAGACACTCTTACAGAGAACTTGACGCAAAGAGAGTACCCAAGGAAAATTATAAAACAAGCACAGAAAAGAGCCAGAAACAACCATAGAGAAGCTCTACTGGAAACCAAAGAGAAAACCATCTCAGAGACACTAACATGTGTAACATCTTTTACCCCGAATTCCAACAAAATTCAGAGGATAATTAAGAAGCATTGGAAGATCTTGGAGACTGGGGAGTTTCAACCAGGTCCAAAACCCCTCTTTGCTTTCAAGAGGACACAAAATCTAAGAGACATACTAGTTCACACACGCCCTAAGAATACAATCAATATCCAACCAACTCTATGGAACCTGCCCCCGGTAATTGGCCACTATCCATGTGGGTCCTGTACAGTATGCCCACTGACCAGCGCCACCAAAGAAATTGACCTGGGACTCCGGAAACCATGGAAGCAACTACATCACACCAACTGCAATACGAAAAACTGTGTATATATGATTACCTGCCCCTGTGGCTCAAGATACATTGGCATGACTATGAGACCAATCAAAACACGAATCGGTGAGCACAAGAGCACGATCCGGTGCAAACGCACAGCTACCAAACTACAAAGTCACTTTCTAGAAAAGAATCACCCCCCTGATAGTTTGCGATGGACCATCATTGAATCCAATCCCACATGGTCAGCAGCCACACTGTTCAGGCAGGAACAACGATGGGTGTTTAAATTAAAGAGTAACAATGGGGGATTGAATGATGACATCCCCTGGGTGGAATTATCTCGTTAGAACAACCATGAGATGATCTTAGCTAACATATCATTGAGCACCACCACTTGACAACCTACGAGATCAAGCATCATGAATATGATGCTGAATGTCTATCGCTGTACCGGTGAGCATGGGCTCACATTATCTACATGACCGTATTATACGGCAGAGTCATCCACCCATGATCTTGACATTAATCAACAAGATGGGCGTTAGTTCCCCATACAATTAGGAGAGTAGTCCTCTCCCATACTCTAACTCCACACACCTAGAGAACAGCGCGGTTTCTTCTGCATCTCCCTCTCACCCCCATGTTGTGTTATCTTAACCCATACACTATGTCCACACACACTGGATCTACATAGGGACATCGTTGCCCAGGGGTCCGTGCAAGAGTTCAAATTCTTAGTCCGCTTGTGGACCTACTAACTCGAGTCCGGTTTTTATATTCCCCGGATTTCATCCTGTCTAGCGCAGCGGTAGGATCTTGGAGGAAGGGGCTCCTCCCTCCTCGCACCCTCCGTTTACACTCATGTTCGACCAGGCCATGTATGACCCTTCCAATATGGCCGCGGCTGTTACTATCCAAGCACCCGGCGAGCCGCCCACTAGTAGTCCGTTCCGCCGTGCCAGACGTCTTGACGTCACCAGCCAGGGAGACGCGCCTACCCGGATATACTATATTTAGCTTTGGCCATCACACACCGATGTTACCGGCTGAACCACCGCACGGGTAGGTCTTCCCGCTCCGTAAGGCATACGACGATGTAAGTATTAGCACCAGCGACTCGGGACGCCCCAGCAGCTGCCTACATCCAGGTACCAACTCTGTTTACTTACCGAGTGTACTGTTTTACTTTTTGCAGCCTTACCACGCGGCTCACGCTGACGGAGCCCACCACTGAATAGGAGGGGGTAGGCTTGCGCCCGCGCCTTATGCTTTGTTATTCTTACATATTATTGTATTTTTTAACCTCATTGATTGACCAACTATCCGTGCACTTAGCAGCATGGTCACTCCGCACCCGCACCCCACCGGCAGCCCCTCTAGCGCCATGTCTCTTCACTTTATAGACCTGTGCTCCCACTTGATCGTTGTCAGCGAACCCACTCCTTGACTCCTGGTGAGGCTCAGACACCGTCGCCATCTTCTTATCCAGTTGGGTACATACGGGCACTCACTTAGCTACTTAGGGGTGCATGTTATATTGATACCATTCGATCCCTGCACTCTATAGCTAGGGCACTGCGGACAAGGCCCTCACAGGGATTTCCTCCTTAGCCCTGCACGCGCACCACCGTTTTAGATCTGAGCCTTTATCCTGGTTATTAGAACCATATCCTCCCCCTTATAACAGCTGACACCCGGGCGCCTGAGCATCGCACTTTCGCTCGTGATGGGATTGATGCACACCGGCCCCTATGCAGCACCTTTTCAGGGTCGTTTTTCAATGTCATTTCTTCACCTCGTGTGTCGCGATTCTACCTTTTGAGCACCCCCTACTATGGGCAACTTGCCCATTCCCATCAGGTGGTTTCCCGGCCACCTCAGCAGCATGACCACTGTATAACATTCGGTGGGCCCTCATGCACTGGGCACTATTTAACTTCTAGTGCACTCGTGGCATGGTAATATCTATAACCTTGATATAATACTACCTCTATCTTTTTTCCTTTTCCCCCCCCCCCCCTTGTTCCTTCTTATGTCTCCCCTTAGGCTGAGAACATGAATTTCGTATAAAAACGGATTCTGTCCACGAATTGTCAAGCGTACCAGACCAAGGTAACGGATGGGATTACGGGCTGTCTCTTCCCGAACCCACCCTTATAAAATTTCTTCTTTTGGTCCTGACGAAGCGCTCCTGGGTCCAATAGGGACCATCTAAAAGCGCGAAACATGTTGACCTAACTTTTTTAATAGCACTTTTTGTTATCACACCATACGGGTTGAGAGAAGTGGGACATTATTTTGTTCAGTTTCCCCTCTCATAATAAGCACTACCGTGCATCTCCATCCCCGTCAATCTTTTAATTTGAACCAGGGACCTCCCAATTAAAAATTATTTTTGGACCCTGTCTCAATTTTAATACCTGCACTCACTAGCACACTCTGACCCACACACCCACACTCACAAATGCGGCAACTCCTAAAAGAACTCCAACAGAGAGCCCCTAATCAAGGGCCCGTGAGGGACTGCAGCGCCACCCCCACGAGGAGCAATTGTGCCCAATGATGATGCTAAACATCCGCAAGGGTGTGTGAGGGCACTCAGTATCACAACAAGGAGTACCCTCTCCTCACTCTACACACTCACCTTGACCTTGGAGACACACCTTACTCTCTTTAGCCGATACATGGGCTATTGCTATCCTTCTTTCTTTATATAGGAACTGCATAACCTTCCATGGAATAATCATATAGAAAGACAGGTCTGCCTAAGCCCCCCTTCACTATAGAAACACAGTGTTATATTATGGACCTCTGGGAATGGTGGGTGACCCCATACATGGCATAGCTGTTTTACATCTCAGGCAGCGGAACTCCCTCTCGTCTCGGGACCGATGCTCTGCAAAAATCTGTCCTAACAACAAGCTGCAGTTTATATGATAAGAATTTCATGTCCAAAACAGCAGCTGTATTTCTCTATTATGTCTATGTGTTAGTTTCCGGCCACAGAGAAAACAGAGCACAGTGTTTTTCAACCTTGACAGAAAGGTTCTGTTGGAATCCCAGCAGAAGAACCAAATAATAAAACATGTGCAGCCTATTTGAAAAATAAATGAGTAGCACAAATCTATTGTGTTCTTTCGTCGTAACATGTACAACACAAATGCTGCCCATTACGTGCAGCTACCCCAACATAAGGGAAAAACACTGAGGGCCTCTTGGAAATAAACCACAATAGTTTATCCCAGACGTGAGATTTCACCTGGGCATGCCAGGTTCTGATTGGGCATTTAGGTTCTGATCGAGCATTTATGTATCAAGTTGGACAAATGATCACGTTGTAGAATTTTACATCTGGACCTGGCTAGGTTACTAATTTGATCCTAGGATATCTTTGCAGCTCTGTTTGTAATGTTTTAATAGCAATGTAGGGCCTCATTTGGATGTCGGTCAGAATATCTCCGTTCGGAAAGCCTCCAACCGCAAGTCGGAGGCTTTCCGACCAACATCTATGGTTTAAACACCTACTGTCTTATTACAAAGAAGGTGGTCGGAGTTTAAATATGGCGGTCAAACCGACTGCCTTCCGACGGTGGCTGCCACAGGGTGCAGGGATTTACACAAATTCCCATATCTCTATGGGAGGTTGTGCTGCTGGCGGTTTCCGCCTGCACCACAAGCTCCCATAGGGAAATGGGAGTTTGCGACACACCATATGCGGTCACATCGTAATTGCTGTTTCAGACCGCCCACCCGAGGTCGTTTGGTTCAGAAACCGCAGAGATCATAATTGGCCCCTAAATAACTCTTTTGTCTGTTAATTACTTTTTTATTTTTTAATATGTAAATGATCTTGCATTTATAGTAGGTTTTCGTCAGGATGTCACTTCTGTGATGCCATCAGGGACAAAGTTCATGTGGTGACATAACTGGAAGGACATGTGATGTCACATCCTGTGATGTCATCTGGGTTAAAGGGAATGTGATGTCACTTCTTCTACCCCTTGGATTATTTGATGAATTGACATCCGTGGTTTAGGGTGGAGTATTTTAAGGCTCAGTTCATGTAATTATGAATTACTGCATAGCAGTTCTTAAATGGATTGTGAGATGAAATAATGGAATAGTCACTGAATAACAATGAACACTAACTGGGGTGTCCTGGCATGTCAGACAATCTAGAGGTTGATATTTACATGTTATTTTACTTGTGTTTCAGATTTCAGTGTGTTGCGCAGTAAGTAATTTCCATCAGGCCATTCTCTACAGTACATAAGTGTAAAATAGTTCTTGCTTCTTTATAAGGTAGAATCCTCTCCATATATGCTCACAAGCAAGTTTGTATACTTTCCAGCACTGTCCACAGCAAGTTAATTCTCTGGATGTCCATTTTCCGAGAAGTGGAACACCACGGATGCTCTCATGTTGTATTTTGAAATTGGGATATTCTTATGTTCTCTTGAATAGATCCTGCACAGTGAAATATTTGTGTTGTTTTGCGTAGGATTTTGAGTGCAGATTGTCTCTCTTTTCAAGGGGGACCTCTTAGCGCCGGGACACTCCTCGGAGTAGCCGTACGCTTTACAAATTCCCCATAACATAACATTATCTGCCTTTTGTAAAAAATTATCTTACCAATGAATTTGCCAGAATGCATAGAGCACATCTTCAAAACGTTGTACCTTAAAAGAAAATATATTCTTTTTATAACTATGACTTAATTGTCCCTTAATTAGAGAAGAGGTTAAAAAGTACAAGTATTATTTTAGCTCCATGATTTATGAAATCAGAACAGATGGAATCCTCCTCCTCTTTGAGAAACACAGATAGGATTGGGAAAGGAAGCTAAACTATGAAATCCCTTCAACTGCTTGTCACAAATACAGATTGTGTGTTTGTAAAGCTAGCACTAATTCGCACAAGTTACCCAGTGCAATGAATTGTAATGAGGTATTTTTGGCACACCAAGAAAACTATTCGACTAGAACTTTATAGAATAGGATGGCAACTGAAGATGCCACTGCCCACATGCCAGTCTAGTGCTCAGTTTTGCAGGCTGCAGAAACTCTAAGTGCTTGTACGTGGACAAACCTGAAATAACCCATTTGACAACCTCTCTTGGCATTCGTTATTATCTTGAGTAGTGCCTCAGCCTGACCTAGGTGTGACAAAGCTCAAAAGGGATATATTGTCAGGAGCCTAGAAGTTGCATGGGGTAGAATTAAAAAATGGAAATCTACCTTCTATTTCAGAATAAAATTGTGGATTAAAACAGGTCCTCACCAAGTAAACCCTCTTCAAAATGAGAGATGATACACAAAGTTTCAACTTACTTGGATGAGTTCCTGGCTCACAGTAACAGTTATTATATATTATTTGACAACCTGTCACAAATAAATATATACTATATTCTACTCTGGCAGAATAATTGAAACCAATTTATATACATCTTAAATGTCTTGTTCATAATAGTAATAATTGTTATCTACCTTAGGCCTAGTTTGTACCTAGACCAGATCTACCATTAGTTGTAGATCTTAGAGTAATTTATCTTTGAACTATAAACAAACTAGTCTGGATTGACAGGCCTGCTTGTTCTATATTGTAATTTGTACATTGCTATATTAATAAACTATTTGATATTGCTAAACAAACTGATTAAAGGCCAAGATGACATCCCTGACATATTTAAATATCTAGTGCACCACGAGCACTTTAGCTGTTGGTATACTATGGTTGGATTTTGTGCCAGAATTTGTATTAAACATTAGTAAACTATTTCAGATCGATTTAGGAAATTGTCCTTTGTAGTTCTGCAGCTCTCGTTGAGGACAGTTACACTTTTAAACAATGTTCCACATTTCTAAATGTTTAACTTCCAAAGTATTTAAATGTAGAATGTGGCACGCTGTTGCAATTTCTACTGACAATGTGATATTTAGTTGTGAAAACACTACATTACTTATTAGGCTAAACAGCTGACACAGTTGAAAAAGTTAACGTTAAACGAAGATCCTTTTTGTTAGGTTAAATAACAAACAAAGAAATAAATGGAAATTATTGTATTCTTCCATACCCAAACAAGAGAGAGCACTAAAATAATCAGCATGGTCATCCGCACAGTTCTGGGCACTGAAGCTCAGCTTTTCTCTTGGGAGTTCTACACATAGGTGGAATTTTCGATCCCATTATAAACATCCAAGCCAGTGCCCAGCCTTGGGTTTCCTTCTGTGGATTCACCACCTCCCAAAACTGATTTTCTTGGATCAGATAGCTACTGGAGGGTATTCTACGCTAGGGTGGGAGAACCTTCCCTATGTGGGCCATCCTGCAAACACTGTCCAAGAAGATCTTCCTATGGGTGCTGTACATTTTACCAATGTCTATTGGGTGTTTCTTTGTCTTCTAGTAAAATGTAAGGTAGATGTATGCCATATATGGGTTCCAAAGCTGGAATGCTTTCAGATTTTTGCCATATCGATGTTGACAAATTCCATCTAGGTTTTGCTATTCTCTCTCTATTGAGTTCAGTCTCAATTTTTTGCACTTTCTATGCCACGCCTAGATCTTGTACTGTCAAGCCCCTTTTGAGCAAACATTTACCTCATCATTGCACAGAAGCCGTGCACCTTTTGCAATCTTTGGCCTCCGATGAGATTATATTGACTGTGAATACCTTCTTGAGGCATGTGACTCAGGTAAAAAAATTGCTTGGGCAGGTTTCTGAAGTATAATATTAGCTTTAGTTGTATATTCTGTGACTTGTCTGCCTAATGAATTGTTAAATATGTTGCGGGGGGGAGGGGGGGAGGTCTATCTTTTCTAATTATTCTTTTTTATTTTATTTTATTTTGTCATAGGTTTTACTTGATATCTGCCTGGTTCACTACTATTTATTAAGAATACCAATATGAAATGGCGTTGTTTTACTTTGTTTTAATATTATTTACTATTTATAAATTATAGCATGTGTATTACACTTTTATGGTCTATATTTATTATGACCGAATAAAGTCTTTGAACTAAATTGAGTTCAGTCTAAATTGAGTGTTTAAAGAGTACATTTATTTTTTATTTTTTACAAGATATGAAAATGGCCAAGCGATCCCTCCTTTTTAGGGAAAGTCTTAGTTCTTATATAACAGGCACTCCTGCATGATTTATTGATAGATCTTTTTATTTGTCTTCTGTTGGTATGTGTGCAACAATCTAAGCAGGACTGGAAAACTATGGGCTTGATTAAGAGTTTGACAGACGCAATGGATATCCTGTCTGCCATTATAAAAGTGCATTATATCCTAATGTATTTGTAATAAGACTGATAGGATATTAGTCAATACACAACGGAGCAACCTGTCACCTGTCACCTAAACTGTAAATAATACCATTTGTTTTCTCAGGCTTTAGTGGTAACAAGAAGGAGCAATCAGCAGAGATGGAAGAATCCATTACATTCTTCGAATTCAGTGGTGGGTTAGCAATTGGGGCAGATGGTCTTAGTTTGCAAATCTGCACACTAAAACCAGGTGCACCAGATGAAGACCAGACCGTGTGCTCCAATAATAAAATAGAATGCACAGCCTTTTTTGCACATACTGTTTAAGCCAGTTGATCCAGAGAGCAGATAGAAACACAGAGTACAGCCAGTGAGTGAGTGTGTGTGTCAGACAACAATAAGAATCCCTGTTAGCACCCTATCAAATTCCGGGGTGCATATATCGATAGTGCAGTCCCTTCTAGGGTATGTGCATATACCGCCCTAACCTCCCTATCCTAAAATGTCATGGACCATCTTAGAGAGCCCCTTCAAACTTCCTTGCCTTTATCTAGAGGATGCCATGGAGTGTACGCTTTGATAATTTCAGCACCTGCACTGCTAATATGGATTCCTTCATTTACATGGGGCAACTTCCTCGTGCAAATGAGGGACTTGCATCTTTTTAATGTGCAAAAGCAGACATGCATCCATATTGTGGGACGAGCCAGGCAGTCTGTTCTGTAATGCAAAATAATATTCTCTGATTTTACACTGGTTGTGAATAAATGTTGAAATATCATGTATTTATGAAAAGGGAAAACGTAAAAATTCTATAAGATGGGGCCTGGGGCGAAGGAACTAGCTGGCTCATTCTGAGATTCTTGAGAGCTCATTCCCGTACGAGAAAAGCACACAATTTAAAGGCGGAACAAACTACGTGTGCCTAACTGGAGGGCATTGTTATGCCTTATGTAAACGAACTATCCTTTTAACCATCCCTTACTCCCCTAGAAGTAATCATTATAATAATTTAGAGCTCACGCTTTAAAGCTATTTTCTATTTGCTAATCCAATGTTAAGAAGCAACTAAATCACACCAAAAAAGAAGATCGATAAAAATTGCATCTAAACTCACTCTCTGTGAAGGCTTCTTGTGTTGACAACTGGCTGTAGACCACAGTGACCTGCGACTCATAACATGCTGGCTCAAGAACTGTATATTTCATAAGACCTGCCAGTGGATTTGATGAAAATATCCATGAGACAAGAGCCAAATGATAAAGAGTAGTGTTGACTGTCATTTGGTTTTATAGTTTATTTGGTGGATTTTTGTGTAAAACTGCGACACTATGATCACAAACACAAGAAAAATAAGGTCATACAAACAATGACTAAAATTCCTCAATCCATTTTCCCCAACATCATTAGATTGTAGTAAGAATTAAGCCATAAATACACATGAAATCCCAACAACAAACCATATGTACGTACCTCTGTTAAGATGATACAGAATGTATAATACAAAAAAGTCAAGCAAACATTTTAAAAGTGTGAATCCTATGTTATCTATCACCATGTATCTCTCCGCCATAATTACAATACACATTAGTGCAAGGGCTGTATAGTGACAAAATAGTGACAGAATTTTGAGGCCAGCAAGTTCATGGAGCACCTGTAGGCAAAAGTGGCTTTTACTAAACTGCAGCCATAACATTTGAGTGTACTTAGGTTAAATAAGATCGAGATACAACTCAAACATGCAGTTCAAATCTAGGGGAAAAACTGAAATTTAAAAAAGCCTCAACTAGATTCCACAAACTATTTATTCCTAATTCTTTGATGAGGCAGGTATGTATGGGAGTTATACTATCTGGACTATTCAATTAGCGTGATAATCTTTACCTTTTCGAACTTTCAAGAGAAAGGTGGATGTACGAACCGATTACGTGTTTATCTAATTTCCAAAGCTTTCACTAAAGCAGCTTTTTTTGTATCCTGGTGCATCATTGGCACATAATCTCATCCAATAAAATAGGAGTCTAATTTTTGCAATATGGTTCAGATTCTAAATTCCCAAATGAATAGATGGTGGGAGAAATGGGGTGCATAAAGACCAACTTAACATGGTTTCAAAGAAGCAAGTTTCAACTACTTTCCAAGTTTACAAAGTCCCATAGGTCGAACAAATACAGGGCAGAAAAATTGTCGGAGCTGGTCCTCTTAAGTAACTGTGAGAAGCCCTATTTTTGTGTACTCACCCCCATTTTCTGCTGAATTTAATTACTGGCTTATAGACTGTGTACACTGGGGTACTGCTGACCAGTTCCTAATGTATGCTCTCTGACCCCTAAAACATGTAGAAATTGTCTAATCCCTGATTGGTGTATTTGACTCTCCTAAAAGGCCATAGCATATAGTACAGAAAATATGACATAGAAAGTTAAATTGTCATGTGGACTGCAGCACTTATTAACCCACCTGCTAGTGTGGCAAAGGAAAACATGACTTCAGGGCTACCATTGTATTGTATTAACCTGTAGTATGACCTGTTAAAATAACCTTTTTTAACGGGTAAAGATGGGTACATGGGGAAAAAGCACACGGGCAGTGAGAATGTCAGACATACATGAAGAGACGTCAGAAAAATACATGCACTGTGGTACATTGCTTACTCAAAATTAAGCAAGAATAAAAAAGGGCTATGGAGGGAGCAGCAGGTGGGGGAGAGAGAGTAAAAGGGGGCAAAATTGTTCCTGAATCATGTCAGGAGCAACAGACGGGCACTGAATTAAGTTGAATAAATCGGTGCTTGGTTCCTTCTCCACAGCAATGATCAGAAGTGACGTTGAGCCAGCTGTAGCCAATTAATAAGCTTTAATGAAGAGTGACATGAAGCCAACAAATTGTAAACAATGGGTGGTTTTCAAGCCCTTTTTTGTATACAACAGTGTCACACAAGAAAGACGCATGCAAGCGCATGCCCTCTCAGTCTCAACCCTAAAAATAGAGAAACCTATAGCAAATTATTTGACACCATAACAAACATCCAATCAGTAGAACAGGAGTTATGAATTTTTAACATTTTGAGTGCAAAATTGTGTCTAAAAGATCAAGGTGCCAATCGCAGACATCTAGTCATGCGAGACCGGGGAAAAGTCAAAAGTTATGGCGATGGAGCCCGGTTCAGATACACAAAATGGATTGGGCCTAGTATCTGCTTACCTTCAGACTCAAAAGAAATTTTGAAGAAATATGTCTGAGAAGATAAAGTTCAACAGGGCAAGGCAGCTGTGTCCGAGAAGGAGATATTGTCATCAGGGGGCCCCTGGAATGAAGTCGAGATTTATTCATTTGGACTTGGGCCTAATTTAGATTTGGCATACGGGTTACTCGCCATAATGACGATGGATATACCGTCCGCCAAAATGTAAATACCATTATATCCTATGGGATTTAAATTTCGGCAGATGGGATATCTGTCACCATTGTGATGGAGTAACCTGTCCATCAAGATCTAAATGAGGCCCAGAGGTGCCGATCACGATCCGGTAAAAAATATCCCCGTGCGACTCGTATCCGGTCTTTTTACCGTACGAATCGTACAAGTGCCGTACGAACTGGCAATCACGATTCGCATGGTAAAAAGTCCATACGAACCGCATTGGGAATCATTCCCCACACGTCCTCGGGTCGGAAAATGTGTCCGACACGTCCTCGTACAAATTACCGTACAAACGTGAAAGGTGAAGTCCGACCGAGGAATCACAAACCATCCCGTGCGTCCGAGGTTACAACCGGATGGAAAAATCACCGTCCGCACCGAACTCCCATAGCAACCATGGAGACGTGCCCGCATACGCGCCGACCCCTCCCCCAGCCCCCGTAGGTACGTGTCGAACCCCCCATGTACGTTCGAGTCGAACCCCCCCGTGTACGGTCGAGTCGTACCCCCGTGTACGGTCGAGTCGTACCCCCACCCGTGTATGTACAGTGCGTACCCCCCATGTACGTTCGAGTCGAACCCCCCGTGTACGTTCGAGTCGAACCCCCCCGTGTACGTTCGAGTCGAACCCCCCCGTGTACGTTCGAGTCGAACCCCCCCGTGTACGGTCGAGTCGTACCCCCACCCGTGTATGTACGGTGCGTACCCCCAGCGCGTACGTACACGGGGGGGTTCGACTCGAATGTACACGGGGGTTCGACTCGAACGTACACGGGGGGGTTCGACTCGAACGTACACGGGGGGGTTCGACTCGAACGTACACGGGGGGGTTCGACTCGAACGTACACGGGGGGGTTCGACTCGAACGTACATGGGGGGGTTCGACTCGAACGTACACGGGGGGGTTTGACTCGAACATACACGGGGGGGTTCGACTCGAACGTACATGGGGGGGTTCGACACGTACCTACGGGGGCTGGGGGGGGGGGTCGGCGCGTACCTACGGGGGCTGGGGGGGGTACGGTGCGCACCGGGCCACCTACTCTGGTCGATTCGCGCCGTACTTCGCTTTTGCGGCACTTTTTGGGTGCCGTGAAAATATTGCCGTCCGGACTGATGTCGGTTCGAATCGTAATTCCTGGGTCATGAAACGCTGCCTGAAAGCGTCCCGACGTCACGTCGCAGCATTCCCGGATCACATTCGTATGTATATTTTCGTCGGTCGGTGTTTTTTACGATTCGTACGGAAATGGTGTTTCCGTGCGAATCGTAATTCCATGTTTGTATAGTTTTACGACCGGGTACGAGTCGGACGGGGAAAACGCTCCGACCGACGGTTCGTACCCGGTTTTTACCGGATCGTAATCGGCACCTTAGTGTCTTTTTTGGAAGGCCGAGATTTCCAGTGGGACTAGGCTGCAGACTTTAGTTGACCAGAACCCCTTGAGGCCGAAACTCTTTCTGCAAGGAGCTGCTGAAAAGAATTTTCTGCTGCTGAGAAGAACATACAAAACAAAAGAAAGGGGGAACAATATAAATATTTCGTCATCAGTAATGACACTGCAATTGTTAGTGGCTATATTTCTACAATTGTTCATGGGGTATTTTAGTATTTAATAGTGGCTATCTCCTGCTTTATACCTCATCAAAATGCAAAATTTAGTAGCTGAGATAAATCTAAACAAGTTTATTTTTGATATAACAAATTAATCTCAAAATCATTTATAAACCTTTGTATAAACATAACTCCATCGGGGGATGGTCATTACAAAATGTCCAATTATGAACCATTAAAAGATAGCCCGCTCAAGGTTGAGACTGTTGTTGTGTGTCTAACATCTGAGTAAATTAGAAGTAATGCTCCACAATTAAATTATCCTTTTAAGATCTTTGCTGTGGGCTTCTTAGAAAATGTATAGTCGACGCAATTCAGCCTGGTTATTCATGGCCTCCTCAGAGCAATACCAGGCTGTGTATGACCATTTGAAGGAATGACATTTAAGAAAATGGAGATCATATGATTTAAGTGTATAAAAATAAATTATTTATGCAGATGCGAAATAAAAATATAAAATGAAGGCAAAAATAAAAGTAACAATACTGAACCATCTGAAACTTGGGCACCTATATGTGTGTACCATGCATGAAAATAAAAACGATGCATGTGCAATGAGGAGGTGTTAAGGAGGGAAGCTATAGATCCAAGTGAAGGGGGCACAGAGGTGGCCTGGGTAATGATATACCAGTCACTCTCATACAGGTGGATGCGAAATGTGTTGACCACTGGGCGGTAGACCACATGCATCTTAGATAATCTTAGCAAAAAAAAACAATTATCACACAAACACAACCGAGCTCCCCGCACTCAGGCCACATGTGTCTGTCGGCTTGAAACTTAAGAAATACACATTAAGGGCCCTATTGCTATGTCGGTCAGAGTTGCCTCTGATGGACACTGTCTCGGTGTGGGAACCAACCGAGCTTAGGTTGGCGGTTCCGAACACCGTATTACAATAAGACTGGACATTGTGCGGTCGCAAACTTCCATTTCTTTAAGGGAACTTGTGCAGTGGGCGGAAACCGCCCGCTGCACAAGCTCCCATTAAGAAATGGAAGTTTATGTAAATCCCTGAGCCATGTGGCACGCACCTTACGGTGTCTGCCATAAGGTGCAGGGATTTACTTTGTGGGCTCCATAGCTGCCCCCAAGGGCAACAACCGCAGACTGTGGAGGAATAGGGAAATTCTGTCTGAAACCGACATCATAATCTTGACTGCGGAAAATAACGTCCGTAAGGGATTATGATGGGTATTCAACTGGTCAACGGGCTCAAGGAGCCCATCGGAACACTGTCAGATTGACTGGCCGGTTTACACTCCGGCGGTCAGACTGTAAATCTACTGTGTTGGTCGGTAAGCCTCCGACGAGCGATCGGAAGCTTACTGACCGACATCGTAATGAGGCCCTAAGTATTGGAAAAACCAAGGGTGTCTCTCTAGGGACCCCATAATGGTGGATTGTTTACTTAACACTTGCTGAGTCAACCGGTCATCGGGTGAGTCGGCCAAAAGAAAGATTCTAAATCAAAAGGCATACCTGCACTGGGTGTGAGTAACCCTGCAGAGAGGCAAGTCACAATCGGCCGCAACTTCAAATGTGTATGCAACACACAGGGAGTCTGCATACGTACGCAGGAAGAAAACTTAGAGGAGGACCAGAAATAAAAGATCATGTGAGATAGCAGAGAAGAAGGTAGCGGGGCTACTGAGAAGTGAGCAATGCACCTTGAGTGGATAGGCGAGCAGGTAGGTCCCAGTCTCTACTTGGTTCTTAGAGCCCTTTTTGGCAGAAAATGTTTTAATTCCTAAGTCTTGGATTTGGACTATCTGGGCACATTTAGCAACTGGTACAGGACTAGAGGGACACCAGTTGAAGGGCCAGGACTCACTCAGGCTGGGTCTAGGTGTGGGTTCAAGATTGTTGGAGCCTTTTCTATCCCCACAGCTCTGATAAAGAGTCCAGGCAACTAGCCATTGGAGTCACTCTGGAAGTCTTGGGTTCAAGTAGGAAAGTAGGGCTCAGCTGGCAGGGCAGTCCTCTGAGGGCACAGGGCAGGCTAAAGGCAGCAGGGCAGTCCTCTTAGTGCTGCAGGGAAGTCCTTTGGAGTACACAACAGGCCACAGGCATCATAACAGTCCTTTGAGGGCCCTTCCACAGGTCCAGAAGAGAATTGAAGAGTGGGTCTGAGAACTCTTTTTTTTATACGTGGTGTCCCCTTTAAAGTGGAAGAAGCTTCTGGAGTACCAAAGTGCCTGGAAATGCCTCCTTGTCCTGGTCCCAGCCCATCTAAGGTCACAATAGGCTAGTATGAAGTTCTGTGTGTTTGAGCTGAGACAGGATCTTTGAAGTGCAAGTAGGGCTGTGCATAACTCCCCATCCCCATCAGATGGCCATGTTGCCAACACCCAGTCCCTCAATTGTGTGGCGGTCTGAGAGGAATACATGAAGGCCAACTGCTAATTACACCTAGTCGTGTGACCCAGGAAACAGGCTTACATACACGGGGGTACGACACGTACACGGGTGTACATACACGGGGGGTACGACACGTACACGGGTGTACATACACGGGTGGGGGTACGACTCGAACGTACACGGGTGTATACATACACGGGGGGTTCGACACGTACGTACGGGGGCTGGGGGGGGTCGGCGCATACATACGGGGGCTGGGGGGGTCGGTGCGTACGTACGGGGGCTGGGGGGGTAGGCGCGTACGTAAGGGGGCTGGGGGGGTCGGCGCGTACATACGGGGGCTGGGGGGGTCGGCGCGTACGTACAGGGGGCTGTGGGGGGGGTTGGCGCGTACGTACGGGGGCTGGGGAGGGGGTCGGCGCGTACATACGGGGGCTGGGGGGGTCGGCGCATATGTACGGGGGCTGGGGGCGGGGGTCGGCACGTACATACGGGGGATGGGGGGGTCGGTGCGTACGTACGGGGGCTGGGGGGGTCGGTGCATACGTACGGGGGCTGGGGGGGGTCAGCGCGTACATATGGGGGCTGGGGGGGTCGGCACGTACGTACGGGGGCTGGGGGGGTCGGTGCGTACGTACGGGGGCTGGGGGGGGGTCGGCGCGTACGTACGGGGGCTGGGGGGGGCGGTGCGTACATACGGGGGCTGGGGGGGTGTACGGCACGTACCGGGCCACCTACTCTGGTCGTTTCGCGCCATACTTCGCTTTTCCGGCACTTTTTGGGTGCCGTGAAAATATCGCCGTCCGGACTGCTGTCGGTTCGAATCGTACTTCCTGGGTCGTGAAACGCTGCCTGAAAGCGTCCCGACGTCACGTCGCAGCATTCCCGGATCACATTCGTATGTATATTTTCGTCGGTCTGTGTTTTTTACGATTCGTACAGAAATGGTGTTTCCGTGCGAATCGTAATTCCATGTTTGTAAAGTTTTCCGACCGGGTACGAGTCGGACGGAGAAAACTCTCCGACCGACGGTTCGTACCCGGTTTTTACCGGATCGTAATCGGCACCTAAATATTAGACCTCTGTCC
The DNA here is from genome assembly GCF_964204655.1 of Triturus cristatus. Classification (NCBI taxonomy): domain Eukaryota; kingdom Metazoa; phylum Chordata; class Amphibia; order Caudata; family Salamandridae; genus Triturus; species Triturus cristatus. The sequence continues at coordinate 422,590,186 of NC_140583.1, read as the reverse complement.
GGCTGGACAAGTTTAACTAATATAGTACTGATTGGGTCTATATTCATTTATGTACATATATCCATATTTCCCTAGGGACCACTGTAGTTTAAAACACTAGTATTTGTGAGTGGCACACGAAAGACCGCTGGCTGCTACCCCCCATCTGAAGTAAGGCACTGAATAATTGCGGGCGAAGTGTGTAACCTGCTTAAGGGACAACCGGTCAATATATCACGCAAGCCCATAGCACACTGCTGTGTTACAAGAAAAAGAAAACATGGGAAAAACTGACAAAAAGCAATCTCACCTTTTTTTTGAGCCGCGAACGCCAGGCAGCTCACGGAAGAGAGCTACTTCAGATTCAAAGCTTTACGCTCCCTCAGAGAGTCCACCTTCACTCGAATCTACACTTGTTGTCATGCAGAGCAGTCTGCAGTCCATAGACAGGAAATTTGACACTCTCAACATTTGTATGGGTCACATGTCCACGAAACTGGACAAACATGCTGCCAGGTTAGGGGAAGCCGAAAAACGCATTTCTGACACAGATGACAACCTGCAGCAGGTGACCTCTAAAGCTCTTGACATGGAGAAGGTGCTCACAGTCATACAAGCTAAAAACGAAGACCTGCAAGCCAGGTCTCAATGTAATAATCTAAGGATAACTGGCTTGCCAGAGTCAACCAACACTGGGAGATTGGAATCCTACGTCGAAACAATGCTGCGTGAGATCTTTGGGACAGAGCACCTATCCCAAGTGCTGATAGTTGAGAGGGCCCATCACTCTCTGGCGGCTCGCCCTGCCCCAGGTGCTCCACCAAGACTGATCTTTGCCCGATTACTGAATTATAGAGACCGTGATTCTATACTGCGTATGTCCTGTAAAAAAGGTAGAATAACATACCAGGGCAATCACTTGGCTTTTTACCCAGACTTCACTGCTGCAGTCCACGCGGCATGAAGGGAATATCAACCTGTAAAGGAACTGCTGATAGCGGAGAATGTACCATATGCCATGTTGTACCCGGCCCGGCTGAGCATTGGGTTGGAGGGCAACACAAAAAGTTTCAATAATCCCAAGTCAGCCATGGGCTATGAAAAAAATATTAGGCAGAGGGGTAGGGATACTTCTCACGCACTCAACGAAGAGGTCTGATCAATGCTGAAATATGTGTACTGTTGTAATTGACAAGTTCTATGTCATTGTATGGAGCGGTCTTAAGCATTAGGAATTTGGTTGTTTTTCTGGAGATTTGGGCAAGGTGCTTGTTTAGCGTTTTTCTCTTGCATCCTCCCCGAAAAGTCCGTTAACTTGTTACACTACAAATACTGTTTATTGATGTAACTAGCAGATATATACTTTTGCATCCCTCTCTGTTTAGCGATTTAGTACATATGGGAGATTCCTCTAAGCTATTTTGTGTACCTCCCTTCTCATCTGGGAGGTTAAAGTGCTCCAGCATTCCCCAACAGGTGTACCCTGCATTCAACTTTGATTATGTTTTGCATTTGAGGTGTGTTTTTTGTCAATGGGATGGCTTTGGCAAGTTGGGGGTTCTGAAGTGGGTGGGGGTGGTAGTGAGAGGTGGGGTAGCATGGGTCTGTTATATGTGGCCGACCAGAATCCATGAACACAACTGATGTGTTACTATTTGCCTGTTATCTTAGACGCATTTTGCATATTGTTCCATATATTAACATGAAAGCGCTGGATAAAGACAAGATTACATGTATGACATGGAATGTACGGGGGATGAACTCGCCCAAAAAAATTAGGCATGTATTAGCATATTTAGACAGGCATGATGTGAAGGGTGCTCTCCTCTAGGAGCCGCATCTGACTAGGCAGACGGAGGCCAGGGTCGGTTCATAATGGGCTGGGTATCGTCTGGCATCGTCGTACTCATCGGATGCAAGAGGGGCAATTACACTTATAAAAAGAGGTCTCTCGTTCACTACTATCAAATCCTGCATGGATGATGGGGGCCGCTATGCCATTACTCATGGGAAAGTGGCTGGATCGCTCCTAACTATAGTGAATGTATACGGACCAATTACTGATGAACCTAAGATCTTTAAAAGCATTTTTAATGTGCTGCGTCAGTGGCCTAAAGCCAAAATTATGTGGAGAGGTGACCGGAATACGCACTTAGAGGCAGATTTATGAGCCCCTTTCGCCTCATTTACGCCGCCGTTGCATCACTTTTGTGACGCAGCGGCGGCTCAAATCCTGCGCCATGCTGCGGGGTATTTACAATGTGACGCATCTGGGAGATGCGTCACGTTGTAAAGCCCTGCGCCAGCAGTAGGCGTACCTGTGCAGGGGGGGGGGCGTTCCATCGCAGGAACGCCTCCTAAAAGTGGCTGAGTGAAATCTACAAGATTTCACTCAGTCCCTTTTGAGCCCATGCTGCATCAAAACCCTGCGCCTGCTTGAAGCAGGCGTAAGGATTGACGCAGCATTGTAATGATAGGGCACCCCCGAGCCTTGCTGGAGCTGCGTCGCGCTTGCAACGCAACTCCAGCAATGCCCCGCCCTTCCGCCATCAGATGCGTCACGCATCTGTTTATCCTTGCGCCACGATGCGCTGCATTGTAAATGCGGCGCATCTATTGTGGCGCAAGGGTAAACTTTTGTGACGCATTTTCCTGGCGCATCCCTGCTGATTTGGAAACATAAATCTGCCCCAAAGATCCTATCAAAGATAAATCAAGCAGACAGGGAGGACAGTCACCTAAGACAACCCAGGTCATAAACAACGGGATGGTTGAGCTATGTCTTGTAGACTCATGGCGGTTCCGCAACGCGGATAAATTGGAGGGCACACACATCCACAGCACACGGCAGCTGGTCAAGACTAGATTATTGGCTGTTAAGCGATGAAGTGAACACATGGGTCTCTACAATAGATGCAGTACCCAGAATGCTATCTGACCACAACCCAGTTAAGCTTTTCTTACATGAACTGACATGTGTCCCACAACAGTTTACTTGGCGCTCAAGAACAGAGGCACTGCTTGATCTGCTATACGCTACCACGATCAGAGAAGCCATAACACAATACTTTGATTTTAATAAGGGCTCGGTGAGTGAGGCTGCTAATCTTTAGGAGGCCTCTAAGCTCACTGTTAGGGGCACATGCATCAGCACCACATCAGGCATACTCAAAGATATCCATGGCCAACTTTCGAGGGTGGAGACTAAGCAAGTGACTCTTGAACGAGATTACGATGTCCTCTCATGCGCATACACACTAGCGCAAATCAAGGACATCATTCTGGAATCTAATGAATTGGCAGTTAGGGACGTGCGCTACCTCACTAGGAGACATGTAGCCCGTGCGTATGGCGAAGGTGGTAGGCCCGGTTATAACTTAGCCACCAATACCAAGTACAGAACAGAACATCATAACATAACAACTATCACAGATGACACAGGACAAGACCATTATGCCATGCAAGAAATAGTTTAGCAGTTCCGGAGCTGCTACGCTGAGTTATACACATCAAGGCGGGACTCAAAACCAGGGAATTAGATGAATATTTAGCAAATATCACCATGGCCTGGCTGTCTACAGCCGATCGACGCCCCTGATATCCGTGAGGCGATTCGCTCGCTACCTAACAAGAAAGCGCCAGGGCTGGATGGCCTCACATGTGAATTCTACAAGGAGTTTGCAGATGAACTGATACCCTACACGCTGGGTATGTACGAGGAGGCCTGTGAATCAGGGAGACTGCCGCCAACCCTCAGAGAAGCATTGATAATTACTTTGTTAAAAAAAGACAAGGAGCTTTCTTGCTGTGAATCATACCGCCCATTATCACTTATTAATATAGATGCCAAACGTGTTGCAAAAAATCTTAGCCACTAGACTTCAACCACTCATGCCTAAACTGGACCTGCCCAACCAATCAGGGTTCATTCCAGACAGATCAACTTCACATAAGCTACGCACAATATTTGCAATGTTCCACATACTTGACCCTGATCTCCAAGCTGCATCAGTTATGCTGAATGTGGCTCAAGCATTTGACTCTATTGAGTGGGGATATATGTTTCGAATATTACAATGAATAGGGGCCCCTGCATATTTTCTAAGATGGGTGTGCTTCTTATATACAGACCCCATGGCACGTGTCCAGGTAGATGGGCTCATTTCAGATCCAAAACGGATCAGCAGAGGTACCAGACAAGGGTGACCTCTCTCACTACTTCTTTTCTCCCTAATGCCGGAGCCGCTGGCTTGTATCATTAGGGAGTGACACAGAGAGTCAGCCCCACGATTTGCCCATCGGCCCGTGAGCATATCATTATACGCCGATGACATGCTGCTTTTTGTTCGGGAGCAGCGGACATTCCTGGCGCCAGTGCTACGTGAATATATCAGATTTGGGCTTTTCTCAGGGATTAGTATTAACTGCAGCAAGCCACTGGTGGTGCCTCTGATTGTGAAAACTGTTGCCCATGCCTTGGAGTTTCCCCTTGTATGGTCGACTAAACCTGTTAAATACTTGAGAGTCTGGGTGCACCGTGACCTGGACATAATAATACGGGAAGTTGCTCGATACACAGGAATGCCATTATCATTAGCTGATCGCATAGCCCTAATCAAAATGATTATTTTACCCCGTTTCTTGTACCTGTTTAGCAACATACCCATAAAACTGACCCAGCAATTTTTTCAAACTATACGCTTGCTGCTGGTGAGGCTGGTATGGGGAGGGAAGCAGCCCCGTGTGAGATGGGATACACTTACCCGGGACTACAATAGAGGCGGCTTTGGAGTACCAGACATGTATCTATACTATCGATCCACGCAAGAGCAATATGCACATTACTGGTACAATCATCATGCTTTCATTTTTCATGTTGCGGTTGAAGATGGGGACGCACACCCGATTCCATTAAGACACATAATATTGCACATACACAGAGGTACCCCTAAAAAGGAACTCAACACAATAGACACCACAATTGCAGCCTGGCAGACTATAGGCCAACTGGCTGGAAAACTCCCACTATATGCCCTCTTTCTCCCTTTAGCACACCATGCAACATTATCGGTAACACAGGAAGCAGGGGCTATGCAGGCCCTTAGAATGGCAGGCATAGATAGCATTCAGGATCTGTTCCCAAATGGTGGTTTCATCAAGGAAGAGGAGCTGCAATGCGTACATAACAAAGCACCGTTATTTATGTTTATATTTCATAGGCTTAAGAGGGCAAAGCAGGCACACTACTACACCTTTCCTGATGAGCCGCCAACACTGCAAACTCTTCAGACGCTCCTGATTAGCCCTACACAACACAAGTTGATAACGAAACTATACAGGGCAACAAGGGACGAGAAAACTATGGATAATGATAGGAGCCTTGCTAGATGGAACAATAGACTTCAACCTCAATTAACGCAGAAGGAATAAAATAAATCCGTATTTGTAAAGCGCAAACTACTCACTCTTACGGGTCTCAAGGCACTGGGGGCCTTTGTGGAAATTAAGTGAGCTATTGCCCAGAGTCACATGGTGCTGAGCTGCTGCTGGAGCAGGGAAAAGAACCATGAACCTGGTGATCTGAAGTCAGCTGCCCTGGCTGCTGCACCGCACCTCTCCCAAGGAATGGGATCACTGCTGTCAATTCACTAGTGCATTCACCTCTAACGGCAATTTACACATCATTCGCTTCAAATATCTGCACCAAATAGCTCATACACCTTTTAGATTGCATAAATATGGCCTTCAAGGGAGTGATACATGCAAAATATGTGGGTTTCCAAGAGCAGATGTCTGGCACCTGGCCTGGGAGTGCGATCGGATGGCTGAATTTTGGGTGGAAATGACACGTAGGCTTCAAATAATGACATCTATAGCTCTACAATGTACCCCACAGGTGTGTCTACTGTGTCTTACTTCGCACCTGAAGGGTGTAATTGGTAAATTCATCAGAATTGCTCTGCTGATGGCAAAAAGGTGGGTGTTGATAAAATGGGAGAGTCCGGCTTCCCCACTGCCAGAACACTGGGTAAAGGACCCTGTGTACTGCACGGAGAACCTCGAACTATATGCCGAGGAGCTACCTGCCACCTCTCGGCCGAGGGACATATGGGAACTGCTATTGCAATACTTGCAAACAAGAGACCAAGAAGCAACATCGGAAAGTGAGGATGGATAGTACTGTACATGTATAGACATCAATCGGACATGTGTTATAGCAAAAACAAGTGTATATGTGGGAAAATAGATAATGTAAAAAGGGAAGCCACAGGTTGTTTGATTAACTGTGTTTATGTTGTAGACACTTCGGTGTCCCTGTATGCAATGTGAGATTATAATAAACTCACAACAAAAAAAAAACTATCAGTTTGTATAAGCAGCAAAAAATGGCCTTGTTAACAACAATTAGGATTATTGTGCTGTTGAGTAATAACCACGTCTTGAAGCACAGTGTTTTCAGGTTGGAAGGATGTGGCAGGGACTGAATAGTTGTGCAGTTCAGCAGCCTGAGCTATTTTTGCACGAAGTAGGCTTCGTGAACTGCAATTTATCGATATGGTGCTTTGCTGAAACTTTCTTACCACCTAGCCTGCTAATATATACCTGAAGCTGAACACTCTTTGACAAGCTAAGGTGGCTAAAAGACTGGAAAATAAGGGCTACATTAATCAAAATACAATATGCAAATAAAGCAAAAAGGTGGGAGACATTGTCGCCTGCTGATGAGTGTAAAACATGTTTTCAAAGTTATGCAGTTGATTGTTTTGTTTGTTTAATAGTTGTTCATATAGTTTGCTAATTTAGTTGTATTTCTGTATCATGGTTAAATTGTTTTGTTATAATAAAAAAGTTGAAAGTTAAATTTGATTGTTTTGCCTATTATTTATTATAAATTTCAATTTAAGTATAGTATTGTGCGATTCACCAAAACTCTCAGTTTCATCTTCAGGGACTGTAAATATGCTGCTGTGTGTATATGTATCTCTATGGTAGTAGACATATCTTTTATTCTAGAGACACGTGGTAATGGAGAAGGCAATTATTTTGTTATGCAGCTGGTTCCAGGGGCGTAGGAGACACTAAAATTCTGGGGGGGGACAGGGACAACCTTTTGGACTTTCCAGTGACCCTATACAAATCTCCCATTGTTTGAGAGCCATACGCTGTGTTAAACGAATACAATTGCATAGTTTTGTAGTGTAAAATTAATAAAGGCAGGTATGTCGTCACAGTTTGCAAGTATGCTTTTATTGTTATTTACATTCACAAAGTAATTAGACCCAATGTGAAAAAACTTGTTTTTGAATCTTACACCTTCATGCACCAAGCAAACAAAGGTGGTATGAAGAAAAGGAAGAATAAACTGAATGGTCTTCGCGACATTCCTAAACCTCAAAATGCAATTGGGCTAAAATTGGAGTGTATTGAAGACAGGCTACAAGCACACAGAGCTGTAAGAGCAGAGAAATGTCCACTTTCTAAAAGTGGCATATCTAAAATAGTAATGTGCAATCCAACCTTACCAGCAACGAGTATTTATCATTGCCATTCCAAACAAATAAAACATGCCAAAGCTACTCCTGTCTAACCATGAAATACAACTTAAAAGAGTGTATTAAGGAATTCCCAATGTCGATCTATGAGAAGCATAGGCCTCACATTAGTAAAAAACGAATGTAGCTGTTTTTCACTACAAGGACATGCAAAACATAAAAGTACAAGTCCTACCTTTTAGCAACATTGCACCCTGCTCCATGGGCTACCTAGGGCCTAACTTAGGGATGACGTATGTGTAATAAAAGGAAGTTTAAGGCTTGGCAAGGGGATTTTAATACCAAGTCAACATGGCAGTAAAACTGCACCCACAGGCTCGGCAGTGACAGGCCTGAGACTTGTTTAAAGGGCTACTTGTGTGGGTGGCACAATAAGTGCTGCAGACCTACTAGTAGCGTTTCATTTACAAGCACTGGGTATATGGTGTATCACTGTACAAGGTATTTACAAGTAAATTAAAAAGGCCAATTGTGTATACACCAATGTTCCCAGCAGTGGTAAAGTGCTCAGAGTCATAAGGCCAACAAAAAGAATCACAACAAAAAGAGAGGTAAGCAGGCAAAAAAGTTTGGGGGAAGACCGTCCTAAGGCTGACGGCTCTAACAGTATGGTATAGGATTCTGTGTGTCTGTTTGAGTATTGAAGTCAGTCGCATCCCTTTTGGAAACCCCTGGTTTAGCAGGGCACAAGAAGGAAAGCGAGAATAGTTTCTCAAACACTGGAAGTTTATCGCCTGCATTCCTGAGGCTGGAGGGGGGAGAAACCCTCAATGCATCGCAAAGTATACAACACAATACAAATACTTTTGTTGTCTAATCTTTGGGAAGCATTATTGCAGATGAATGATACGAGTGTACAGTGCACCCAAACCGCATTATCTTGCACAAGAATATAAGACACCCTATTAGATAAATTTGTAATAAGAATTATCCTTGCGTGGGATGCTCACAAAAATGAGATTTAAAGTGTTTGTGTGGAAGAGAGATACTTACCAATGTAAAACTGCTACTGTGAGAGACACATATGAGATGCTCACAGAAGATAGGTATAGTGAGATATACAGAATGAGATGTGTGGCAAAGCTCAGATATGAGGTGTTTGTGATGAACACCAGAAACACTGTTTGTATGTGAAGCTTAGAAATGAATACAGTGGGTGGGAAGTCACAAATACGTAGTGAGTGGGATGCACTAAAGCACAAAAACGTTGTTATATGAGAGGCTTACAAAAACTATAAAAATGTTCAAACTAGCAAATATGCCTCGTGCTAGGATTTCTCTAGCCAAAATATTGAGAATTTAATTGAAACAATGATTGAAGGCGTGGAGGCCTTGCTCAAGACTATGACGATTTAGTGACAAGTGACATTTGGAGTGTTGCGTATTAACAGTGAAGTAATCTTTGGAGAACAGTTATTGCTACCAAGAAAAAAGGTCAGTTGGGTAGGATAACTTGGATTTGGATGGTGATGCTCCAGAAGATGACGGAAACTCTGCTTCTAAGCATATCCAGGAGGACTCTGAAGACCCCTTACTGAAGAACTCTAGTCCCCCAGGGAATCATTCTAGTGACACAGAGGGAAGCCCTAGAAATATGACCCCATTTATTCCCCCTGGGAGGGTACAAAAGCTTCAGGGGATGTCCAGGTTCTCCTCAGTTTATTCAGCCTCCTCTGCCACTTCAATACGGACCTCCGTCTCTAGCAGGAAGGGGAACATTCTTTAGAAAGGGAATACCACCTGCTCAAACTTGAGAGAGCCAAGCTCAGAAGCAAGAAGGAACAGTTAGCCCTAGATAAGGACACCCTAGAAGTCCAGAGGGCTAGGAAGAATTTGGTATTATAATCCCATGGCGGCAGGACTAGTGAACCTAGAGTTAGAGAAGATCCCTTTGACACTAGGAACTGGAGCAGGATAGTCCCTCCTTACCAGGAGGGTGATGACATCCATAAGTGGATTACTGCTTTAGAGAGGGCCTTTAAAGTCCAGAAGATTTCTCAGGGGCAGTGGGCAGCTATCCTGTGCCTCTCATTTGCTAACAAAGGTAGAGACAAACTCCTGACTGTAGAGGAAGAAGAAGCAGACAATTACAATGTTGTGAAAAGTGCCCTCATAGATGAGTTTGGGTTAACCACTGAGCAATACAGGGTTAAGTTTAGGGACATATAGAAGCACACACTCAAGACCGGGTAGATTTTGTAGATAGTGCTATTAAGGCTCTGTAAGGCTGACCTTATGGAAATAATGTGCATGATTATGAAGGACTGCACAATTTACTTCTAAGGGAGCACATCGTAACTGTTAGAATCAGCAACTGCACCAGTACCTGGTGGCCTTGGATCCGACTTCTCCCCAAGAATTAGGAATGAAGGCAGACAAGCGGGTCCATACCAGGGGGAAACAAAAGTCTCATGGTGGTTGTGATCAGAAGAAGCATCATTCTTCTAAGGCCCAAGAGAAAGGTAGGGAGAAATCTAAATAAAAGAGTCTTCTGAATGGCCCCAAACATTTTCCTCTGGGGGTGGGTCCCAATCTTCTTCTGCCTATAACAAGAAACCTTGGTGCTATTTGCCAAGAAGTTAGGCACCGAGGGAGACCTGGATCATGAAAAAATGGACCAGCCATCTCCCAGGAGAAGGTGCAGGAGGTAAAGATTTATCCTTCCCTGAGACTCCAAGTGAGAATCAGCCTCCTGATGTAGAGGATCTCAGTACGCGTGAAGAAACTGTCCCAGAGGAGCTTGGGCCTGACAAGGCAGAGCTCCTGAGGGTAAGGGGACCTTCCAGGGAAGACTTGAGTCTGGAGCAGAAGGCCTGCCCCTCTCTTGAACATCTCAGACTGCAAGCTGCTGCTGCGGAAGCAGGGAATGTCAGTCGGCCCCACAGGACTTATTGGGAAGATGGGCTCCTGTTTTCTTAAAGTAGAGGCCCCAAGACTGGTGCCACCAGGAGGTTGGTCATACCTCAGATGTTTCGGGGTTTCCTATTGATCCTGGCAGGACATCTTGGGCAAAGCAAGACTTGGGACAGACTTGTCCCTCACTTTCACTAGCCCCACATGTATGAAGACACCAAGGATTAATTTTGCTCCTGTGTCACCTACCAAGCCAGTTGTAAGTCAGGTGGCACTATAAAGGCCCCCTTAATCCCACTACCAGTGGTTGGGTTCCCTTTGAGAGGGTAGGGATAAACACTGTAGGTCCCTCAAACCCTCCAACAGCATCTGGACATAGTTTTATCTTAGTGGTGGTGGACTAGGTATCCAGAGGCTATTTTCCTTAGGACCACTACAGCTACTTTAGTGGCCAGGGCCCACCTTGGAATCTTTTCCAGAATTGGGTTCCCTAAGAAGGTCTTGTCAGACAGAGATACAAATCTCATGCCTAGCTACATCACTGCTATTTGGAAAGAGTGTGGTATTAACTGTAGGTTTACCACACTCTACCATCTACAGGGCAATGGGCTTTTTGAAAGGTTAAACAAGATCCTCAAAGGTGTAATTGTGGCACTCCCAGAAAAGCTGACATGAAAATGGGATGTCTTACTAACTTGCCTTCTCTTTGCCCACATAGAGGTTCCTCAGAAGGGGTGGGCTACAGCCCATTTGGACTTCTGTTTGGACATCCAGTTAGGGATCCATTATGTCTAGTAGTCAAAGAAGGATGGGAGCAACCTCTCTAGCCTCCTAAACAGGACATAGTAGATTATGTACTGGGCATGTGTTTTCGCATGGCTGAGTGCATGAAGAAGGCCAGCAAAAACCTTGAGGCCAGCCAAGAGCTTCAGAAAGCTTGGCATGACCAAAAGGCTGTACTGACTTTACCAGCCAGGACAGAAAGTGCAGGTGTTGGAGCCTGGGACCCCAGCAGCTTTTCAAGACAAGTGGAGTGGCCCCCACACTATACTGGAAAAGAAAGGTGAGGTCAACTACTTAGTTGACCTAGGTACTCTAAGAAGGCCCCACAGGGTACTTCATTTGAATCACCTGAAACCTTTTGTTGACAGGCTGACATGAGGTTGCTAATGGCCTCTGATGAGGGACAGGAGGAAGAGAGTGAACCTCTCCCTGATCTCCTCTCTCAGGACCCTATTGATGGATCAGTTGAAGGAGTAGTCTTGGCAGACAACCTCGATCAACAGCAATCTGATTGCAGACATGTTCTCAATCAGTTTCCTGGTCTCCTTCTCTGACATCCAGCCAAACCACCTGGTGTACCCATGAAGTGGACACAGGTGACAGTCTGCCTCTGAAGAGCGACATTTACAGACAGCCTGACCATGTCAGGGATCGCATCAGAAAAGAGGTCCAAAAAATGCTGGAAATGGGGGGGTCATTGAGCCTTCATACAGCCCTTAGGCTAGCCCTGTAGCCCTTGTACCAAAACCTCATACCCTTGATGGGAAGAGAGAGATTAGGTTTTGTGTTGACTATAGAGGCCTCAATGCAGTCACCAGGACTGATACCCATCCAATTCCCAGGGCAGATGAACTGATTGATACTTTGGCCTCTGCCAAATATGTAAATACATTTGACCTCACTGCTGGTTATTGGCAAATCGACTATCTGAGGATGCCAAATCAAAAATAGCATTTTCAAACCTCAGTGGGCATTATCAATTTATTGTGATGCCTTTTGGTTTGAAAAATACGCCTGCCACATTTCAGAGGCTGGTGAAAAAAGTCTTAACAGGTCTGGAAATCTATAGTGCAGCATATCTAGATGATATAGCTGTCTTTAGCTCCACCTGGGAGGATCACCTCGTCCACCTCAGAAATGTCCTCGAGGCCCTGCAGAAGGCAGGCCTCACTATCAAGATCACAAAGTGCCAGATAGGGCAGAGTAAAGTTGTGTACTCAGCCACCTTGTAGTTGGAGGCCAACTTCAAACATTGGAGAGCAAAATTCAGACCAGCATGGACTGGGTTGCTCCCACTACTCAGACTCAGGTCAGAGCTTTCTTGGGCCGGAGTGAGTACAACAGGAGGTTTCTTAACGGCTATGAATCCATAGTGACATCCCTCAATGATCTCACCTCCAAAAGAAAGCCTAAGAAAGTTCAGTGGACAGTTAGCTGTCAGAAGGCATTTGATGGCCAGAAGCAATCCATGTGCTCTGCTCCAAATCTGAAATGTACTGATTCTGGTGCCAAAAGTATGATCTCATGTACTGGGGGCTCCTTAGGGGACCCCCCATGTACACCCGGTAACAGCCTTTTAGGGTCTGCCAGCAAGCTAGTGCTGCTGCCAACCAAAGACACGATTCTGCCCTTCTGCTGCTGAGCTGAGCTCAAGCAGGGGAAGGTAGAACAATAGGTTTCCTGCCACAGGAGTTGTGACCCCCTCCCAGACAGGATTCAGTGTATTGAGCTGGGGTAGGGTCACCTTCCAGGCCACAAGACTGTTATGAAGGGCACACTCTTGTCCTCTTGTCCTCTTTGCATACTCCAGTTTGAGCCAGTTCAGGAACCCTTGGTTCCCGCTCTGGTGAGAAACTGGACAAAGGACAGAGGAGTATCCTCTGGGAGGGACCCTGATGTTGTTCCAACCCTTTCTATAGGGTAATTTAGGGCTCCCCTGTGGGTGGGTCCTCAGATTCATCATGGAACAAGACTCACCTTTGAAACCAAGACGACACTCTTCGACCGTCTGGACACTTGAACTTCGTTGGGCTTTGACTGGAACCCAGACTAAATCAAGGAAGAGTCCTGCTGCTCCTGGTCTTGCTGTTCTTCAAGTCTTCTGAGTTGTCTATGTCTGTGCTTCATCCAGGTTCTTCAAAAGGCCTGTGGGCATCAAGGACATCTGAAGTAATCTCCCTTGGTGTGAAGGAGTCACTCCCTTGCATCTGTAGGCACCGCAACAAAGTTTACTGGGCTGATGCTCCTGTCGTCCTACAGGCTTCCTGAGGCCCAGCAACACAGGTGATGGTTTTGCAGCTCTCTAGAGTCCTGACCTGTCTTCTCTGCAATTTTGAGGACAGTATCGCTCCTCGGAGCTGAACCCCTGTGCACCGTGTCTACTTGCTATTGCCAATGCTTGTTGGCCCTTCGTTCCAGAGATCTTCAGGCTACAAGAAGCTCAAGCCTCCAGTACCTCATCTGTGTAAGATCAGCATCCTCATTGCATCCTCCGCACCGTGGACCTCCATCTTTGGTGAGCTGCTTGAGGTCCTCTTGCGACTCCTGTGCCTTCGGCCTGTGGGTCCTTTCAAGGGTCTTCCTTTGCTGCAGTGGGCTCACCTGCTTGCTCAGGGCCTGCTCCAATTCTTCTGCTGTTGGTGAGTCCCTTGGACCTTGCTGGTCTTAACATTTGCATCTTTTTGTTTTCTACGCCAGTTGCGGCTACCAAGGCTTGTTGCTGCTCCTGCCAGACACCGGGGCACTGACACCTGATGTGGGCCAGCTCGTGCACAGTTCCAGGTCTTCCTCAGCATTGCCTGGCCCTCACAGCTGCAGGGACAAGGTCACTGTCATCACTCCTGAACCTCCAGACATAGATGGTCATTGTGTTTTCGTGCCTTCTGGTCACTTCTGAGTGGCATAGACTCTTTCCCCTCTGTTTACAGGTTCTACTCTTGAAGAGTCTACTCTTGGATTCCACCGGACTCCTTCACAGGCTTCTCCAGAGGCATCTTTTTCAAAGTCTTTTATTGTCGTCTACGGCAGGTTCCGACGTCACTTCACCCTATGTACCTGGCTTTCCTACTGCTAGTAACCTGATTCCTGGTGGGGTGGTTCTTCAACCTCCCATCTTCCAAAGGGTTTCATCAGAGTCCTCTTGGAAGGGTCCTTCTTCTTTAAAACGGCAACCATGACCGCTCCATTGACGTCCATTGGGCACGTGGCTGTGTTTCCACTCTGCACACAGCCTCCTTGGGGTTCCTGGGTACTTACCTTGGGTGGTTCCTTGTGTCCCCAGCTCCTCTGAGTTTTCTGGTCCAAGTCCTATTCTCCTTTGCAGTTTACATTCCACTTTCTTAGTATACGGGTTGGTCTCCCCCTGGACACCAGTGTATATTTGTGCTACTTACCTGATTATTTTGAAGTATTCTTGTGTGTATTGTTGATATGCCAATGTGTTAGTGATTGTGATAAATAGGCCTATCTTTATAAACACTGTATGGTTCTTTTTAATCTAATCCACACTGTTGATTAAATGTGGTAAAACAATCTGCTTTACACTCCTTCAAGATAAGCCTGAAGGCTGCTCTACACATCTACCACTTTGAGAGCTTTCTATGGTTATCAAAGACCACTAAAATCACCATAAGGGTTATCTGGATTAGTGTAAGGTGCATCACTCCTGAGTGTACACTATATACCAAGCCCGCCTCCTACAACCACTAACACCGGTTCTCCATTGTACTTCTCCCACCAGGGTACAAGTCCTAAAAAAAGAAGTGGGGCCCTAACCAAGTTAGACAGTACGTACGTGACATCACAGCACGTGACATCACAACCCACAAACTCACAGGAAGTGATATCACAAAAACCGACATCAGATTTTAAGACCTCATATATGTTAAGCAGGTCTGTCATGAGTACATTTGAGCATATTACAATATTTAACAAGATTTTGCATCTGAGTTGTGCCAAAAAAGTGTTGCAACACCAGCACAAGATCTAGGCCTCAGATTACACATTTATTTATTAAAACTCTGCCAGAAAGAAATTGGCAGCTAGGAGCAACGTGGCAGTATATCTGTTCTGCTTAATTGTTTGCAAAGTCCGCATTTTAAAATATCTTATGGGGTTAATGTGCCTGCTGCATAGATCTTTATGTACCCAGTAAATCTGAGGGAATAATAATAATGGTAAGATACCTCTGGAGGTTAATGTGCTTGCTGGGGAGACAGGGCTTTGTCTAGTCCCAGTTTTGTCAAAGTAGCATGGAGGGTTAATGTGTCTCCCACAAAGAACATCATGTGACACACAGATGACAGATTTTTATTTTATGCGGATGGGTAAGTGGGTTATTGCATTTAACACAGAGATCCTTTAGTCACTTGCAGTTCATGAATTGTAATCTTTCTAATATAGCACAGTGAACTATGAAGGAAAGGACATGTGACTCCTAAACCTTGTAACCGTCTTATGTAACACATCCAGTAAATTGATTTACAAACATATGCTTTATTGTCAATGTGCATTTGTGATGTAAGGCGCTCCGACACCCTGGCTTGGGTTGAGTAGCGCTATAAAAGAAATCAGACAAAAGAGTGGTATCTGAATTGTTATTTGTGTAAATATTAGGACAGGCCAACACATCTGACACACAACAGAAGTGTGCTCAGGCAGTGTATGATACTAATTGTTTTTACGTTCCCTGGCGAGGTTCAACTGCTCAAAATAAACATTTCACCAAACATAAGCCTTTGAGTGGCTGAATTGCGCAGTGTGAAACAGTCAAAATAAGGTAGGGTCGGGGCTGAGGAGGTGCAGGATGCAGACAGCATTCAACAAACTGCCTCTCCTCCTTTGTCCTTGAAGTGCAGTGTGCAGGCAGCAATGGCCGGGAGGGTGAGGTGAGAAAATTCCTGGAGGTTTGCAGCACAACAAAAGGGAAGGGCCATTGACACTGAAAGGCTTTGACAAAAGAATTTGCCCTCTCTATTCTGTCAGTCGCAGGACCATTGGCACCTCAAAGCACTAGTGCTTTGAGGTGTCAATGGCCCTGCCACTGACAGAAGAGAGAGGGAAAATGATTTTTTGCCTTTGTCCCCCCACCCTTGTCCCCCCCACTACAAAATCAGGGGGGATATATCCCCGCGTCCCCCACACTTCCTATACCCATGGCTGGTTCATTGATAGAATATCTATAGTAAAAATATCGATAGTAAAAATATCAAAGTAAAACATAGATAGTAAAAATATCGACTCCCTATACTTAAACAGGTAAGTACAAAAATATGCAATCAAAAATATCGAAGTTAAAAGTATAGATGTAACAAATCGATTTGAATAGATAAATATTATAAAATAATATATACTAAAAATATAAAATATATATATTATCTTTAACAAAATAAATTAAATATAATATACATTTTAACTAAATATAAAAAATAAACTTAATTTAAAACAATATATAAACATACAAACATGATAATTTATACATATACATATATTTACTTTAAAATAATTTATTAACTATTATCTTTATTTAATTTTTAAACTTTTAAATTATATAAAAATAAAATATATGCATATATCAATAATTGAAAATGAATAAATAATTCTATAATCAATTAAAACATTAAACTTTTAAAACAAAAATAAAACGTGCATTTCACATCACAATAAATACAACAGTTGGGAAAATATTGGATAGCGGAGGGGTAAAAATTACTATTCCGACACTAGTGAGTGCAACAGTAGGGAAAGTATTGAAGAGTGGAAGAGTAAAAATTACTATTCCCACTCCAGTGAGTGCAACAGTAAGGAAAGTGCTGGATAGCAAAGGGGTAAAAATTACTATTCCCACTCCAGTGAGTGCAACAGTAAGGAAAGTGCTGGATAGCGAAGGGGGAAAAATTACTATTCCCAGTACAGTGAGTGCAACAGCAGGAAAAATATTGAATAGCGGAGGGGTAAAAATTACTAGTCCCACTCCAGTTAGTACAACAGTAGGGAAAGTGCTGGATAGCAGAGGGATACAAATTACTATTCCCACTCCAGTGAGTGCAACAGTAGGGAAAGTATTGTATAGCAGAAAAAACTAAATTACTAAATACATTTCAACAAAAAAAAAGTATATTCTTAAAAATAAATAAACAATATTTTAAAAATATGCCATTAAACATATAAAAATAACACTTATTATAATAATGTTAATTACATATAATTAATCTTACAAATACGATATAAAAAAAACAATAAATACATTTATAAACAATATTTATTTAAAAGAAACAAAAATTCACAAATTATTTAAAACATAAATGTATTTATTTTATTTCCCACCTTATAACACCACACCAATAAGAAAATAGATCAACATTTTTAATAAATTGTATTTCCATAATTACCAAATTATTAATACATTTAAAATATATTATTATTTTAAAAAGTTAATAAACATTTATTGATCACACATTCTTCAGCACTATAATATCCACAAAACATACCTAAAATGAATTAGACAATTATGAATAATAATGACTAATTAAGTATTTTAAATTAATTAACAAATAATCAATACTTTTCAATAAAAAAATTACTTCCCACCATTCCCACCATTTAAACCTATAAACACCACAACACACACCTAAAATTAATTACACAATTACCATAATTAATTAATAAATAACAAATTTAAATTAACTACTAATTAATAATTCATCAATAAAATTTAAATTACTTCCCACCCTTCCCACCATTTACACCTATAATCACCACAACACACACCTAAAATTAATTACACAATTACCATAATTAATTGCTAATTAAAATAAAAATTATTCAAGAAATGATATATAATTAAATTACTTCCCACCCTATTCCCCTATAAACCTACAACCCGCTACGGAACTACTAATGTAAAAATCAACAAAAAAAAATGTATAACTACTATAAATAAACAATAAAATGTATATAATTAAATTACTTCCCACCCTATTCCCCTATTATCCACAACCCGCTACGGAACTAAAAACGCAAAATTCTATTAAAAAGAAGTTATTAACTACCAACATTTTAACACATATAATAAAAATACAAACAATTCTTCTACAAAAAAAATCACACACATATAAAATATATACTAAAATACATAACATTAATAATAAATCGATATTTTTTACAAACGATATTTAACACTTCGATATTTTTTACATCAAAATTACTTACCTAAAATCAATATTCTTGATGAAGATATTTTTTCTGTTGATATTTCTGACCACGATATTTTTACCTCTATATTTGTGCAAATCAATATTTTTACATCAAGATTTTGTCTCTGCACCATGCAGCTATGGTGTCTTGTCATGCAACAGTGAGGAGTAATAGGGATTAATCCTTGTCCACGCTGTAGTATAGGGACCTCTGATAGAGGAGAGAGGCATTGGCGCAGAGAGCAGTACATCTTCATATTCTAATACAGATTCCTATCACCTGCTGTGCTCAGAGTATTATGTATGACTGTCACCATTGGGAGATGTCTGAAAGAGAGGTGAGTATGTCTGTACAGTCAAGTACAGACACCAGGGGTCATATTTACAATATTTTGGCATAGGACAGCATTGCAAGCCTTCTAGCTGCTCTGCCCTACGTCAACAGAAAAGGGAAGAAATGCACCATATCTACAAGATACAGTGCACTCCTGTCTTTTTTGCCAGCGTCTACGCACAAACTGCAGCCGGGTGCCAATGCAAGCACTCTAGCACCATGATGTAAGGGTATCTGTGTTATTGGCATGATTGTTTTTGTGCAGGTAGGGACCCCTTCCTGTACAAAAACAATCAAGGGAGGTGCTTTCAGAATGCAGCACACATGAAAAGAGGAAAACATTAGGAAAATGAAAACATTTCTCCTCGTAACGCCTGCTTTGGGAAGGAGTTTGTTTTGATGCTGCCCCAAATTTATGCTATGTTGTAAATCTGAGGCAGTGTCAAAAACCATGGGTGTTGTGTGGGAACACCCACAGTAACACCCATAGAACGCCCCTTTCAAGCAGAGTAAGACATTGCCTTACTCCATATTTACAAGGCCATACAGGGTGGCTTTGCATGCTCTTGTAAATATGGGCTGGCACACTGCGCCTCCAGAGCATCACAAAAGTGGCACTCTGGTGCCATAAAAGTGCAGCAGGAGCATTGTAAATATGTTCCCAGTTGTAAAAGACAGTTTTCAACAGAGAGGATACTGCATTTTATACTGCACAATGGACATTCATCAGTATAAAAAGAGGTATGTGCAGAGAGATCAGTCTCTACCCACAGTCTACTTTGCAAATATGTGAGTCTAGGGAGATATCTCAGCTGACAAGGCAGTGTGTTTCCATACCATAGTCTCTTTTGTTGTATTGCAAGACAGACTTCTCAGTATAGAGTTAATTTTATCTGTACAGCTTACTTGTACATCTGTCATCGTGGGGAGAGGTGTGACCAGAGAGGTATGCGTATTTTGACAGTCTAATTTGTGCACTCATAATCCAAGAGACAGGTCACAGGAGAGGGGCCAGTCTCTTTCCACAATGTACTACACCGACTTATCATGCAAGAGAGATATGTCAGCAAACAGGGCAATTCCTTCCAACAGCCTACTATGCATATCTGACAGCATGGGAAAAGGTATGAGCAGAGAGATATATTTTTCTGAAACCCTTCTACAGACACCTCTCACCCTGGTAATATGTGTTAGCGGACAGGTCACACCCTTCCCAGACACTGCGTATCCCTGTTGGTCTAGGGATAGGTATCTGCAGAGAGGCCACTCTTTTCCAACACCTTACAGCACATCCATGTTATGTTGGAGATAGGAGTTAGTGGAGAGGGGAATGTTTCCCTGCACACTCCTGTATATGTCTGTCATCCTGGGGAGAGCTGTGACTGGACAATCTAATCCATTCATACACCCCAATATATGTTGTTATTTTCCTGGGAGAGGTCTCAATGGAGAGGTCAGTACTTGTTCTAATTACTATGGAATAATAACGTTATACATGTGAGGTGTGTACCTCCCCCACCCTACTATGCATACTGCTGGGCCTGGGGAAATGTGTCAGTGGAGAGGCAGTGTCT
Source organism: Triturus cristatus (assembly GCF_964204655.1). Lineage (NCBI taxonomy): Eukaryota > Metazoa > Chordata > Amphibia > Caudata > Salamandridae > Triturus > Triturus cristatus. The sequence continues at coordinate 422,569,917 of NC_140583.1, read as the reverse complement.
CTTTACACCCTACTCTGCACACTGGTTACCTTCATGCAAGGTTACACTGAAGAGGTCAGTCTCTCCCCATAGTCTACTATATACAGCTGTTAGGCTATGGAGAGGTGTCAGTGAAATACAAGTGTCTCCTTACACCCTACTGTGCACTGTTGTTGTACTGTGAAAGATTGCATCTGAGAGTCTACTTTCTTCCCACTCCCTACTAATGGGGACTATAAGGGATAAGTACTGTAATAAAGGAAAGTGCAAACTCTTCCTCTAAACCAAGTTTACGATCTCGCGGCACTCTCAAAGGGATATAAAAAAGTAGCGAGTGAACTTTTTCTAATAATAATAATTGGACTTAAAATAAATAAATGAGTATCAATGTGTGCCATGTACCAATGTTTGCCTCATGCAGATAAAACAAGTAAGGTTTTTTCATAAACGTAAGTGATTTATTTTTCTCCACAATTATATAATGGATTTAATTTAATTAAACTAAACACACTGTTACTATTCTGGTATATATTAAAATGATATGCACTACATCAGGATATATTCAGTATAAATGTAAAGTCCAGTATAAAAAGTACGATCTCGTGAGAGGTTCTTGAGAACAAAGCAGGAAGCTCGCAAATGTCTCATAAGAGCTTTAGAGAAGAACAAAAATTGAGACATGGTACAAACAACATTGATCATGAGACTATAGGGTAGCTCTGAAAAGGGCTGTTTTGTTAACAAATTTCAATAACTATAAAAAGTATTATGCTTTCAAACATATTTAAAAAAATGTTTGTATTTTAAGTTTTTTTTCAAAAGGGTATCACAAAAACATGCAAATTGAGGTGTTAAACAAACATCAACAGCATCTCTTTAAAACAAAAAGGAGAATAAATTACAAAAAAGGATCTAAAAAGAACTGCTGACTGAGGAGGCCCTTGTGATCTTGGGTAAGCCTGTTATGGACTACTTGTCTCTGATGAAATAATAATCTGTTTGCACAAGCAGCAAAATAGAGCTTTATTAAAAATAAAATCTGCCTATGAACCTAAATCTGTGCAGGCAAAGTATCTCATGGAGAAAATAATGTTGAAGCCCCTGTAGAGTTGTTTAGCTCCACAGGATGAGGGAACCCTGCCTGTGCAAACCCTTTGTGGATGCATTGACCTCAGGTTTCTCCACTACGCTTTAGTACTCATACTATATTGTTTATTTCTGCTCCCCTGGCTGAATTCTTTGCTGCAAAGTTTACAGGTCACGTACTTCACAGATACCTCCTTGGCACCTGGCCTCATTTAAAAAAAATCGCCCCACCACAGATTTCTTGGGTGGCTGAGGTAGTGCAGAAGCATCCGGCTGTTCCTCTGAACCACATGAAGACATGCTCAAAGGGAAAAAGGATAGGAGAAGAAAAGATGTCTACTCTCACCAAAGTCCAATAGTGAATAAAGCAAAAAGGGTGGAATCTTCTTCTTCTAAATAAAGTCATCCATATGAACGAATCAGAATCCTTCCTTAGGGTGTGCTTTCTCTCCCGGACCTCTCACTAGAGGCTCGGGGGGGACTTGCGAGACCTAGACCGTAAAAAAATACTTAATTTATATCTTCTATAGAAAAGTAGAAAATTAGTTTTTCTATCTTTAACAACATGTTTAATATTCTATTTTTGTCAAAATTACAGTTAAACACTGTAATAAACTTAATTGTAAATGTACGATCTCATGAGTGTTTCACAAGACCCGAACGGGAAGTACAGCCCCCTTAGAGTGCACGCAGGGGATTGTGAATCCGGCTCCCATGAGCGTCTCATTAGAGTCATCACTTATAAAATAATATATCCAACCAACTATTATTCACTACCCTATTATAGATTAGCATTAAATACTAACTGAAAACATGACATAGAACCATATCAAATAGACAACAATAGAATTTATAACTATGATTTCACGAGTGTCCCACAAGCATCTCATAATCCACTTGCAGGAGTATTGACACCTCAAAAAAACATTGCTGCTAACATGTCTCGATATCGGAGTTCAAATAACTGAGCAAACAAGCAATTCCTATCGAGATATTTATCTGTTTAATTCTTACACACATTTTATAAAGATTTTGAAAACTGTGAACCATATCCTGTATTGTTACAATACAAAAACATTCTTCTACTGAAAAAATTTCTGAACACATCTATTAAAGATTCATTCTATACTACATGCACTCACAAAAATAATGAAGTCACTTTAAAAAAAAAATAGAAATTCATGGAACAAATAAAAGGTTAAAGTAACTTTATAGTAAGGTGAAATAAAAAGATCTGTTTTCGTTTTTTAAAAAACCTGAGAAATTCACTGACAAAAAGAAAGGTTAAAGCAACGTTATAGTTAGGTGAAACAAAAAGATCTGTTTTAGTTAACAATAACCTTAGAAATTTATTGAAAAAAACAAAAGTTAAAGTAAAGTTATAGTTAGGTGAATTTCTCAGTGGCAACATTAACATTTTAAACTAAAACTATAATTAGCAGCTTGAACTGTAAATTGTGACCCCGCCATGCACTGCTTATGATCTCACATATGACATCACTCATCTCATTTAAGACATCACTGTTGACATCACTGATAACATCATCCAAATTTCACTTTGCCACATATTGTTCTATAGATTACTATGGCATTAGAGGCCTGACAGTAAGTACAAAATAGCTCAGGAAAGTATCAGCCATTACTATTGCCATCACAGATACAACTCACTTAGATGCTGAAAACAAGCATTACGTGCAATACTAACCCTATAGCATGCACTTCATAGGTAGTATAGTTCACATTAACAATCAACCACAGATATATGGGAACTAGGGGTGGGCGGAATTTGCAAAATTCACTTTCGCAAATTATCGCGAAAATGCTAAAAATCTCCGCAAACACGCGGAAATATCGCGAAGATGCAGAAGTTTTTTTCCCGCCCGTTCGCGGTATTTTCTGCATGGGCGCGGCTCACCAACTTACCCATGCCGTTTCTCGCGGGCGCGGCCATCTTGTTTTCACTTGTCTCGCGGTGCATGATCGCGAGAAGAAAGACGTGATCGCGCGACGAATGATGTTACTGTGGGCGCGAACTGTCGCAAGACAGCGCAAATGGCTGCCAACAATCCAACATCTCGTGGAGAACACGACCAGACCGGGAAAACTTGTCGGCGAACGCGGGGATTCAGGTAAGGCGATTGCGCGCACGCGAGAATGTATTATTTTACAGCACGAGCAAGCAAAACATTTCCGGTAAAATGCAATTGCGGAAATTTTGACATTTTCGCGCTCTCCGCGGAACGCGAAAATGTCAAATTATCGCAATTTCCGTGAGCGGAACGGAATTTTAGCCCAGGCCTAATGGGAACTCCACATTGAGTGCAGTGTTCAATCTGTATACAACTGCTCAGAGAAAGCTAAAACATTGAATTCCAGATCCAAAACCAATGCCCTAGTACAGACATCTTCTCCCTTTATTAAACCCTTGACACTCACCAAAACTACATTGAGAAATGAAGTTGATATCAACGGAAAAGTAAGTAGTGTAAACAGTTTTTTCTCAATGAAGAGAGTTTACTCTGTGTCATACTGTTTGCTCACAGTAAAACTCTCATGAGAAATACACAGAGTATTAAAATAATATACTAAGAACAGCGTACATTCTCTGCTACAGTTATTTAAAAAAAAGTATTTGTTCAAAATAACCATGATCTGAATGTCCTAAAGAACATGCTTCCTGCACACTATATACTGGTTTGAAAACTTTACAGGTAGCTCACCTATTCTAGCAAAACTGGCACACATACATAACTTAGTACCTGATACACACAGGTGCCGATCACGATCCGGCAAAAAATTCCCCCGTGCGACTCGTATCGGGTCTTTTTACCGTACGAATCGTGCAAGTGCCGTACGAACTGGCAATCACGATTCGCATGGTAAAAAGTCCATACGAACCGCACTGGGAATCATTCCCCACATGTCCTCGGGTCGGAAAATGTGTCCGACACGTCCTCGGACGATTTACCTTACAAACGTGAAAAGCCAAGTCCGACCGAGGAATCACGATCCATCCCGTGCGTCCGAGCGTACAACCGTATGGAAAAAACACCGTCCGCACCGAACACCTATAGCAACCATGGAGACATGTGCCCGCATACGCGCCCAACACTCCCCCCAGCCCCCGTACGTCCGACACGTACCCCCCGTATATGTATACCCCCACCCGTCTAGGTACACCCCAGTACGTTCCAGTCGTACCCCCACCCCAGTACGTGTCGTACCACCATCAATGTACACCCCCCCACCCCTGTACGTGTCGTACCACCGTCTATGTACACCCCAGTACATTCCAGTAGTACCCCCACCCCAGTACGTGTCATACCCCCGTGTACCTACACCCCAGTACGTTCCAGTCGTACCCCCACCCCAGTACGTGTCATAGCCCCGTCTACCCACACCCCAGTACGTTCCAGTTGTACCCCCACCCCAGTACGTGTCGTACCCCCCGTGTACCTACACCCCAGTACGTTCGAGCCCCACCCCCACCCCAGTACGTGTCATAGCCCCGTCCACCTACACCCCAGTACGTTCCAGTCGTACCCCCACCCCAGTACGTGTCATACCCCCCATGTACAACGTTCCAGTCGTACCCCCACCCCAGAACGTGTCATACCCCCGTGTACCTACACCCCAGTACGTTCCAGTCGTACCCCCACCCCAGTACGTGTCGTACCCCCCATGTACCTACACCCCAGTACGTTCCAGTCGTACCCCCACCCCAGTACGTGTCGTACCCCCCGTGTACCTACACCCCAGTACGTTCGAGTCCTACCCCCACCCCTGGACGTGTCGTACCACCGTGAACCTACACCCCAGTACGTTCGAGTCCTACCCCCACCCCAGTACGTGTCGTACCACCGTCAATGTACACCCCCCCACCCCTGTACGTGTCGTACCACCGTCTATGTACACCCCAGTACGTTCCAGTCCTACCCCCACCCCAGTACGTGTCGTACCCCCGTGTACCTACACCCCAGTACGTTCGAGCCACACCCCCACCCCAGTACGTGTCATAGCCCCGTCTACCCACACCCCAGTACGTTCCAGTCGCACCCCCACCCCAGTACGTGTCATACCCCCCGTGTACCTACACCCCAGTACGTTCCAGTCGTACCCCCACCCCAGTACGTGTCATACCCCCCGTGTACCTACACCCCAGTACGTTCGAGTCTGTTGGACAGGCCACACGAAGGGCTTGCGCCCTCCCCGCATGACAGGGCCCAAGCCCCGGCTACCCAGGCGCGGCCCACGAGAATCACCCGCACCCCGTCTCCCGACGGAACTCCTGCCCTCGGACCTCCCTGTAGCACGGGCCCAAGCCACCACCGGCTCCCTCGGCCGGGTCAAGCCGCCATCTTGGGCCCTGCGCCACGAGGCCGCGTGGCCTCCCCCCGACCCTAACTCTGGGCCTGGCCGGCCCCGACATCCCGGCACCACCATCCACCCAGGAGGTGAGCGGATCACTTGGCAGGTCAATGGGAGGACGAAGTGCCAAGGACTCTCCCCCGCCAGGTGACGATCGCCTCCAGCTCCCCCAGGCACCGGCTCCACCCCCCCGCTGGGTGTCTGGACACCTTCATCCCGGACCCTCCGACCCCCAAGTGCGAGGGTCCGGACATCAAAGGGCACCTGCCCTATAACTGGAGCAGCTGCGGAGCAGGAAGGCAGTTGTATCCTGGAGTCGAGAGACACCGAGAGAACTCAGCCTTGACGGACTACTGGCGCTGCCGTAGCCCTATCTTGTGATCTATCGTCCTGCCTGCTGGCGCTGCCGCGGCCTTCTGCAACATCCATCCTCGTCAGGACCTGCTGGCGCTGCCGCGGCCCGTTGTAACGACCATCTTCACCGGGACCTGCTGGCGCTGCCGCGGACCGTACATCGACCATCGTCTCTGGGACCTGCTGGCGCTGCCGCGGCCCGTGTATCGACCATCTTCACTGGGACCTGCTGGCGCTGCCGCGGCCCGTACCAGCTAGACCACCTAAGCTCGAGGATTGTGAGCTACCCACCATACCACCTCAACTACCAGACTGGTAACCAGACTGTCCCGCTACCCCCTTTCCCATCTTGAGAGACTTGAATCGAGGGGACCCCTGAGTCCAGACCTCCTTGTACCTTTTCATCGTACCTTAAGAAGTGCGTATAAAGAACGCTAACTCATCTCCTTGTGTGGTATCTGTCTGTGGGGGGGAAGTTATTTGTCTGTACGATCGCTGGAGACGGCTCTCCCCGGAGACCTCTCCTCTTGTCCTCGGCCGACCCTCCCGGTCCGTCTAACATTGGTGGCCAGCGGCGCGATCCGAATCAACGCGTAATCGTACAGAGAGTAGCTCACCCCACGACAAAACCACGATGTCAGCTAAAGATAGCGGTTCCACTGAAAAGTTCCAAATGGATAAGTTGGAAGAGTATAACCACCGCGAACTTAAACAATTCTGCATGGAACTAGGCATTGCTACCACCGGCCTGAGTACCAAAGAGGATTTGAAGCGCGCCCTTGAGTCGTGGGCAGAAACGGGGATCACCGGATCCTCCGACCAAAACAGTGTCGCACCACAGGGGAACGCCACGGCTCCCGAGGAGAGGGGAACGGGCCTCTCGCAGGAGGAGATCCAGGAAAGAGAAAGGACCAGATTACACGAGTTGGAAATGGCACGACTCAAGATGGACGGTGAACTAAAGTTAGCCGAGCAGAAACTAAATCTAGAGCATCTGCGGCTCCGAGAGGAGCGAGAAGAAAAACAGAGACAGAGAGAGCTTGAGGAAAAAAGAATAACACTCGAACACGAACGCAAACTGGCGGAAATAGAAATGCGGAAACAGAATAAAGAGACGGGGGTGCCTGAGCGACCGCACACCCCAGGGGCAACCGAGAAAAAAGTCCACATCCCCAAGGATGTTGTCCGAGAGTATGTCCGAGAAGACGACATACAACAGTGGTTCAAAGCCTACGAGATCGCCATGACCTCCCACCGGATCGACCGGAGTGATTGGGGAGCTGGACTATGGGGGAGGTTCGTCAACGAAGGTCGCGATGCCCTGTTGCAGCTCCCAGATCACCAAATGTCGTCCTACGACCACATGAAGGCTGCCCTCCTCACCCGCTACGGCCTCACACCCGAGATGTACCGCCAGAGGTTCAGAGATTGCACCCGGATCCCGGGTACAACTTGGGTGGAGTACGTAAACTATTTCAGCAGAGCCTTCGAGGGGTGGATCAAGGGGAGCCATGTAATGACCTACGAACAACTCTTTAACCTCATGGTATGGGAACACCTGTCGAACAACTGCTTCGTCGAGCTCAGGCAGCACCTCCTCGACAGTAAATTGACCGACCCCCGGCAGCTCGCCGCTGAAGCTGACCGATGGGAGAGCACCCGAGTGGGCCGGAGAGGACCGCACGAGCAGACCCGAAGCAACCAAGGCCAGCACCGTCCTCGGGGAGGAGGAGGAGGCCAGGGGCGAGGGAGAGACACCCTCCCGGCAACACCCGTGGCCAGCACCCCGCCCTCGGCCGGCCGGGGAAACCCCCCGATGCGTCCAGGGTTCCGAGCCAATGTCACGTGCCACCGATGCCAGCGAGTCAGCCATTACGCCAATGACCCGAGCTGCCCGCAGAACCAAACACCCAAGCCCCGCCAGGTAGCTGCCGCCGCCCTGGGGGAAGAACGACTGTCAGAGGAACAGGAAGAGTATGAGCCGGCCCAGCAAGAGTGGGAACCGGCCGCCATGGTTCTAGCGTGCCTAGGGGGAAAAGACATAGTCCCGCGGGCTCCCCTACCCGCCAACACCAGGAAATACGGTCAGTGGGTGACCATTAATGGGCATCGGGCCGAGGCCTTACGTGACACAGGCGCCAGTGTGACGGCCGTCCGCTGTCACCTGGTGAAACCCGAGCAGATCCTGCCGAACATTCTCTGCCCCGTCCGCTCAGCTGACAATTCCGAAAGTCTGTGTCAAATGGCCTGCGTCCCCTTCGAATGGGGAGGGGTCTCCGGCCTGCTGAAAGTGACGGTCCGGGATGATGCCCCCGTGGACTGCCTCCTGGGGAATGACCTTGAGAGTTCCCAATGGGCCACCGTCGAGAGAAGAGAGCACCTGGGGATGCTGGGCCTCCCGGACTGGGCCTGCGTAACCACCCGGTCCAGGGCAGCCCGTGCCGTTCCCCGACCAGAAGAACCGGAATGGCCAGCACCTCCGCCCCCGGTCGCCCCAGTAGAAGACAACGATGAGGCCAACCCCCCGGAGCCAACGACCGAAGGGGACGCGCACCTCCAGGACGTCCCCGGCCTGGCTCAGTGGCGTCAAGAAGGGGGGCCCACCCAAGAACAGTTCCGCCAGGAGCAAAAGACTTGCCCCTCCCTCGAGGGACTCCGCCAACATGCCAGCGCCCAGAGCGCAGGGGACTCCACCGGAACTCACTGGGTCTACTGGGAGAACGACCTGCTATACAGCGAACAGAGGATCGCAGAGCTAGGGGCCGGTCGAGTACTGGTGGTACCTCTCCGCTTCAGAAACTTCCTGCTCAATCTGGCCCACGATGTCCCCCTGGCTGGACACCTGGGCCAAGACAAAACTTACAGTCGCCTAGTGACCCACTTTTTCTGGCCGAAGATGCGGAACGACGTCCTGAACCACTGCCGGTCCTGCCCCACGTGCCAGGCCAGCGGGAAGAGTGGCCGTAAGCTGAAGGCCCCTCTACAACCCTTCCCGGTGGTCACCACCCCGTTCGAGAGGGTAGGAATAGACATTGTGGGGCCCCTGGACCCCCGCACGGCACAAGGACATAGGTTCATCCTAGTACTGGTGGATCACGCCACCCGCTACCCCGAGGCGGTGCCTCTACGAACAGTAACAGCTCCGGTGGTTGGCCGGGCCCTAATGGGGATCTTCTCCCGGGTGGGCTTCCCCCGAGAAGTCGTCAGCGACCGAGGCACGAACTTCATCTCCAAATACATGAAGTCCCTCTGGCAACAGTGCGGGGTCACCTACCGATTCACGACCCCCTATCACCCCCAAGGGAACGGACTAGTGGAGCGATTCAACCGCACTCTCAAAGGGATGAGGGATGTTACGGCGGACATCTTTGGTGGGAGGTTAGGTGGGCGGTCCATCGGGGCTAAAAGACTATTTCTATGGCGCTGAAGCGGTCGCGCAGCGGACGCGCGCAGCGGGCGCGCCGCTGGCGCGCCGAAGGCGCGCCTAAGGCAAGCCCGTCTGCGCCCGTCCGCGCTCGACCCGTGCTCAGTGCCAGTCATGCTGCTCGTCAGCCCTCCCAATCGAAGAGGCACTGGACTCGCAACCAGCTACTCGACTTGTCAATGCCTCAATGTTCCGCGCCTATACGCTGCGATCTAGACACCGTATCATTTGCAGGCAGAGGACAGGTAGAGTTTCGTTGTCAGTCTTGCAATTTTAAGTTTGAGAGAGGTGTCAGGAGGGAGGTCAGGACTCGTGAGAGGGATATTGGGCCATCTCGTGCTGTCTTGTCTCATAATCGGAAGGACGATCAGCAGATTAGGGCCGGTCTGATTAACTGCAGATCGCTCCCCAAGCATACTGCTGACGTCTGGCTTTTATTGAAGACCCATGATTGGGACATACTGTTTGTGACAGAAACGTGGCTACGAGAATGCTCCAACCCTGATATTAGCCTAGCGGTCCCTGGGGGCTATAAGCTGTATAACGTAAATAGGAGAGACAATAGGTTGGGAGGAGGGCTCGCTATAATTCTAAGGGAAGAGTGGGATATAAACTACATGGGAACTGAAGGCCTGGGACCTATTGAAGCCATGACCTTTCACATCAAATTCTCAAACAATTCCTCAATGGCGGGATTATTGGTCTACAGACCCCCTAATACATTGGCCAGCTATTGGCAAATGTTATTTGACTGCATTGCCAACCTATCTTTACGTTATGCCAATTTCACCGTTCTTGGTGATTTTAATGTCCATATGGACAATGTCAGCTGCCCTCTAGCCAACCAACTAGAAGAATCCCTAAGTAGTCTTAACTTAGCGCAAAAAATATCCTCTCCTACCCATGCTGCCGGTCATACCTTAGACCTTCTCTTCACCAACGATCCCCTTCTCACAGTCGAAGAGCTGCTTCCGGTTACATGGTCTGACCACATGGTAGTCCTGTTTAGGATGAGTTATAAGTGTGCTAACATTCCTACTAAACCTATGATAGAAAACAGGAGGAACTGGAAGAAAGTGACGATGCAATCCATGAGAGAAGAACTCGATAAGACTTCCCCAACTTTGTCAGGGATCCCGGACCTGGACACTTCTCTGGTCAGTACATGGGTCAAGGAAGCTTTAGACATACTGGCCCCGATTAAACCTTGTAAGGTGGTGAGGAATAAACCATCTTCACCCTGGTTTAATACAGAGCTTCGTTGCGAAAAGAGTCGTTGTAAGAGACTTGAGCGGAGTTGGAGAAAACACTACGACTCCACGGCTAAAGAAGTTTATAAGATAGCCCTAAAAAAATTCCATACTCTAAAACGTAAGGTTATGAGAGAGTACATGGCTAAACAAATTATGAACACTGATAATCCTTCAAGAGAGATTTTTAGGATAGTGGAGGGCTTTCTGAAACCCACAGCCATCAAGAGAACTATCACACCTTCCCTGGACCTATGTGAGCAACTAGCCACTTTCTTTCAGGACAAAATTTTGACGATCTATTCCACCTTTCCTTCAACAGGTATTCGCGAGCCACCTCTGACCAGTATGGCAGCCAATTGGTCATCTTTTTGTAGATTTGAGAAGGCAGCCTCTTTGAAGGATCTTCAGGAAATTAAGTCTGGCTCCCCTCTGGACCCCTGCCCGGCCAGAGTGTTTAAACTCCTAGCTCCTCTTCTTAACGATTCCTTGAATTCTCTGTGGAACTCTTCCTTGGAGACGGGTATCGTTCCTTCGGAATGGAAAAAGGCACTGGTTCGACCAATTCTTAAGAAAGAAGGTGCTGACCCTTCGGAGCTTAAACATTTCAGGCCCATCTCACTATTGCCAGCTCCTGCTAAAATCCTTGAAAAAGAAGTCCAGAGACAACTCTCGGACTTCCTTGAATCTAATAATCACCTTCATGATTCACAATCAGGGTTTAGGGCAGGTTATAGCACAGAAACCGCCCTACTGGAAGTCACCGAGTCGATCCGTGAAACCTTGGATCAAGGCAGAAGTTCTATGCTGGTTTTGTTGGACCTATCTGCCGCGTTCGACACGGTTTCCCATGAGATTCTCCTACATAGATTACACCGAATTGGAGTGACGGGGACCGTGTTGAATTGGTTTCAGTCTTTCTTGGAGGGGAGGTCACAACAGGTTGCTATGCACCCTCATGTTTCCAGCCCTAGATCTTTGGCGCAGGGGGTGCCACAGGGCTCGGCATTGAGTCCAACGCTCTTCAATGTCTATCTCGCACCCCTTGCGGCCACTATTGAGAAATAGGGGGTGCGAGTTGTCTCGTATGCAGACGACACGCAGTTGATCTTCTCCTTTAAGGAAAATAGTGATACTGCCTTTATCAACTTTAAGCAATGCCTTTCTAACATCTCTTCCTGGATGACGGAAAATTGTCTTAAGCTAAATGCTGATAAGACGGAGGTGCTATTCTTCAACCAATCCGCTCCTCCCCGGGCGGAGCTGTGGTGGCCTGAAGAACTGAATCCGCCCCCAACACCGGTAACGGCGGCGAGGAATCTAGGGGTCAGGTTTGACTCGCAACTGTCTGGCAAGGCTCAAGTCATGCATATCTCCTCTCAATGCTTTTGGAGATTGAAGACACTTAGAAGATTCCTGCGCTTCCTTCCTATGAACTGTAGGAAGGCAGTGGTGCATGCCCTTATCACGTCCCAACTCGACTACGCCAACAGTTTGTATATTGGCCTTCCGGATTACCTGATGGGTAGGCTGCAACGTATTCAAAACGCAGCAGCCAGGCTGTTGAGGAATGTGCCGTTACGGTACCATATCTCGCCTCATCTGCACAGCCTGCACTGGCTGCCGGTAAGGAAAAGAGTGCAGTTTAAGGCCCTTGTCTTAGCTCACAAAGCAACGAGAGGGGTTGGCCCCCACTATCTGAGACAGAGACTTCAGAAATATCTTCCTGCAAGAACTCTCAGATCCTGCAACCAAAATCTTTTAATCATTCCAAGGTTTAGGAAGGCTAGGACCGGTGGGCGTGCCTTCACAGTGAAAACCACAATGTTATGGAACACCCTACCCAATGACATCAGACAGCTGGACAAGGAACTGCCATTCAGAAAGGCACTTAAGACCTGGTTGTTCAGAATGCCCTAGAGACCGTCGCTATCCTCTCCCTGCTCTATCCCTTGCACCTGTAGGACGCTAGCGCCGGGACACTTCCGTTGGAAGTAGCTGTCGCGCTCTATAAATACTTAAAATAAAATAAATAAAATGATTGGGGGATTGGAAGAGCCCCTCCGTCGCCAGTGGGATGTACTACTCCCGTGCCTCCTCTTCGCCTACCGGGAAGTTCCCCAGAAGTCCCTCGGTTTTAGCCCCTTCGAACTCCTGTATGGGCACCCTGTGCGAGGGCCCCTCAGCCTAGTCAAAGAAGGTTGGGAGATGGCCCCCCTAAAGACCCCTCCAGACGTCTTCAAGTACCTCCTGACCCTACGTAATCAGACCCGGCGCTTCAGGGAGATGGCCAAGGCGAACCTCGAGGCCAGCCAGGAAGACATGAAGAGATGGTATGATCACAATGCCTCCTCCGTCGAGTTCGAACCTGGACAACAAGTGTGGGTGATGTCCCCCACCGAACCATGTACCTTGCAAGATAAGTGGACGGGGCCCTTCAAGGTGGTCGAGCGCAAAAGCCCCGTCACTTACCTCATCGACATGGGGACCACCCGGAACCCCCTTCGGGTCCTCCACACCAACAGACTCAAACCACACTTTGTGCGCTCAGAACTCAGCCTCCTGATGGCTACAGACAGTGGGGCGGAAGAAGACTCCGAGCCTCTCCCGGATCTCCTGAAGACTCAGGAGAAAGACGGTTCCGTGGACGGGGTCTGGCTCTCCGATGCCCTCACCTCAGAGCAACGCCAGGGCTGCCGGGACCTCCTGCTGCGGTTCGCTTCACTGTTCTCCCTCACTCCCGGGGTCACCCCTTGGTGCTTGCACGACGTAGACACCGGGGACAGTCCCCCTGTCCGGCACAGGGCCTACCGCGTACCAGATCGGGTACGGGCCTGCATACAAGAGGAAGTGGCCAAAATGCTCACGATCGGGGTCATCGAGCCCTCGGACAGTCCCTGGGTCAGTCCAGTTGTATTGGTCCCCAAAGCCGCTGCCCCCGGCACCACACCTGAACTGAGATTCTGCGTCGACTACCGGGGCTTGAACGCTGTCACCCGAACCGACGCTCATCCTATCCCCAGAGCGGATGAATTGATCGACCGGCTGGGGGCCGCCCGCTACCTCAGTATCTTCGACCTAACAGCGGGCTACTGGCAGATCGGTCTCACACCCCGAGCTCAAGAACGATCCGCCTTCTCTACCCCCGATGGCCACTACCACTTCAAGGTCATGCCCTTTGGCATGAAGAACGCCCCGCTACATTTCAACGTCTTGTGAACCAGGTCCTGGCGGGGCTCGAAGAGTTCAGCGCTGCCTACCTGGACGATATCGCTGTATACAGCCGCCACTGGTCCGACCACCTCCTCCACCTCCAGGAGGTCCTACAGGCCCTCCAGCGGGCCGGCCTCACGATTAGGGCCGGCAAATGCCAAATTGGTCAAGGGTCCGTGACCTACCTGGGGCACCAGGTGGGGAGCGGGCTGGTGGCCCCACTGCAACTTAAGATTGCTGCCATCCAGTCCTGGCAGCCCCCCGTCACTCAGACCGAAGTCCGAGCCTTCTTGGGGCTCACCGGCTACTACCGGCGGTTCGTGAGGGACTACGGCAGCATTGTGGGGCCCCTCACGGGTCTCACGTCCAAGAACCAACCAAAGCGGATTAACTGGACCCCCGATTGTCAAGCGGCCTTCGAAAAGCTGAAGGCCGCCCTGTGCACCGCCCCTGTGCTCCAGGCCCCCGATTACAGTCGGGAATTCGTAGTACAGACAGACGCCTCCGACCACGGCATCGGAGCGGTTCTTTCCCAGGTGAACCCCGAGGGTCATGACCAGCCGGTGGCCTTCATCAGCCGACGTCTCCTGGGCCGAGAACAGCGCTGGAGCACCATCGAGAGGGAGGCCTTCGCAGTGGTGTGGGCCCTCAAAAAGCTCCGGCCCTATCTCTTCGGTACCCACTTCCGGGTACAAACCGACCATAGACCCCTGCAGTGGCTGATGCAGATGCGGGGGGAAAACCCAAAACTATTGCGCTGGTCCATCTCCCTGCAGGGAATGGACTTCACCGTGGAGCACCGACCAGGCCAAGACCACGCCAACGCAGATGGCCTGTCCCGCTTCTTCCGCCTCGACGAAGAGAGTCCCCAAGGAGATGGGTGACTCTCCCCGCCTTCAGCTGGGGGGGACGCATGTTGGACAGGCCACACGAAGGGCTTGCGCCCTCCCCGCATGACAGGGCCCAAGCCCCGGCCTCCCAGGCGCGGCCCACGAGAATCACCCGCACCCCGTCTCCCGACGGAACTCCTGCCCTCGGACCTCCCTGTAGCACGGGCCCAAGCCACCACCGGCTCCCTCGGCCGGGTCAAGCCGCCATCTTGGGCCCTGCGCCACGAGGCCGCGTGGCCTCCCCCCGACCCTAACCCTGGGCCTGGCCGGCCCCGACATCCCGGCACCACCATCCACCCAGGAGGTGAGCGGATCACTTGGCAGGTCAATGGGAGGACGAAGTGCCAAGGACTCTCCCCCGCCAGGTGACGATCGCCTCCAGCTCCCCCAGGCACCGGCTCCACCCCCCCGCTGGGTGTCTGGACACCTTCATCCCGGACCCTCCGACCCCCAAGTGCGAGGGTCCGGACATCAAAGGGCACCTGCCCTATAACTGGAGCAGCTGCGGAGCAGGAAGGCAGTTGTATCCTGGAGTCGAGAGACACCGAGAGAACTCAGCCTTGACGGACTACTGGCGCTGCCGTAGCCCTATGTTGTGATCTATCGTCCTGCCTGCTGGCGCTGCCGCGGCCTTCTGCAACATCCATCCTCGTCGGGACCTGCTGGCGCTGCCGCGGCCCGTTGTAACGACCATCTTCACCGGGACCTGCTGGCGCTGCCGCGGACCGTACATCGACCATCGTCTCTGGGACCTGCTGGCGCTGCCGCGGCCCGTGTATCGACCATCTTCACTGGGACCTGCTGGCGCTGCCGTGGCCCGTACCAGCTAGACCACCTAAGCTCGAGGATTGTGAGCTACCCACCATACCACCTCAACTACCAGACTGGTAACCAGACTGTCCCGCTACCCCCTTTCCCATCTTGAGAGACTTGAATCGAGGGGACCCCTGAGTCCAGACCTCCTTGTACCTTTTCATCGTACCTTAAGAAGTGCTTATAAAGAACGCTAACTCATCTCCTTGTGTGGTATCTGTCTGTGGGGGGGAAGTTATTTGTCTGTACGATCGCTGGAGACGGCTCTCCCCGGAGACCTCTCCTCTTGTCCTCGGCCGACCCTCCCGGTCCGTCTAACAGAGTCCTACCCCCACCCCTGTACGTGTCGTACCACCGTCAATGTACACCCCCCCACCCCTGTACGTGTCGTACCACCGTCTATGTACACCCCAGTACGTTCCAGTCCTACCCCCACCCCAGTACGTGTCGTACCACCGTGAACCTACACCCCAGTACGTTCGAGCCCCACCCCCACCCCAGTACGTGTCATACCCCCGTGTACCTACACCCCAGTACGTTCCAGTCGTACCCCCACCCCAGTACGTGTCATACCCCCGTGTACCTACACCCCAGTACGTTCCAGTCGTACCCCCACCCCTGTACGTGTCGTACCACCGTCAATGTACACCCCCCACCCCTGTACGTGTCGTACCACCGTCAATGTACACCCCCCCACCCCTGTATGTGTCGTACCACCGTCAATGTACACCCCCCCACCCCTGTACGTGTCGTACCACCGTCTATGTACACCCCAGTACGTTCCAGTCGTACCCCCACCCCTGGACGTGTCGTACCACCGTGAACCTACACCCCAGTACGTTCGAGTCCTACCCCCACCCCAGTACGTGTCGTACCACCGTCAATGTACACCCCCCCACCCCTGTACGTGTCGTACCACCGTCAATGTACACCCCCCCACCCCTGTACGTGTCGTACCACCGTCAATGTACACCCCCCCACCCCGTACGTGTCGTACCACCGTGAACCTACACCCCAGTACGTTCGAGCCCCACCCCCACCCCAGTACGTGTCATACCCCCGTGTACCTACACCCCAGTACGTTCCAGTCGTACCCCCACCCCAGTACGTGTCGTACCAACGTCAATGTACACCCCCCCCACCCCTGTACGTGTCGTACCACCGTCCATGTACACCCCAGTAGTTCCTGGCGCACCCCCAACACAACCTCCTAAGTACGGAGCGCACCCCATGCCCCAACATCCCAACCGCATGTACGAGTCGTACAAAGCCACACACAAGGACATAATCGTACAACCAAATGGCCCATGTACACACCGTACACACGCTCAAAACGCACGTACACAACCAGGACAAAACAAAACAAAACAAGAATACACCATTGGAAAGGCACAAAGCCACTAAACATGGCCAACAACCACTAAAATAACACAATCACTGACCTGCAACTGCCAAAAACAAACAGAGGCCCAATACACCACCACTCCTTATAACACACCCACCCAAAATTCAAACACTGCCACACCCACCCATGGACCAATAAAAAGGGCCCACACACACAAACCATGAGCCTTTGCAACAGACTCACTGCTGCCAGACACCACAGAACCAGACTACAAGCTACACCACACCTTACACTTGCACACCTTCACACGACCACCCTCACAAACACCCTCTCATCACATTCACACACACACACAACCATCCACATCCCCCCCCAACATCCACACACCCCCCACACCCACACCATCCCCACCCACACCCCTCACCATGCCCACTACCAAGAATCCAAAGTTCAGTCACCAAGAGTTGGAGGTCCTTGTTGATCAAATCCTCAGAGTCGAGCCACAGATCTTTGGAACATTGGTCAGAAGCACCAGCCAGGCAGCCAAAACAGCCATGTGGCAGACCATCGTCGATGCTGTGAATGCCGTTGCGGACACCAGGAGGACCAAGCAGGATTGCCAGAACAGGTGGTACGATCTGCGGAGGAGGGTCAGAGCCAAGAGGCAGGAGGAACACGACCAGGCCAACGCCACCGGAGGAGGGCCCTCCCGCAGAGCCGTACAGTACCATCCCTGGGAGGAGAGGGTGATGGCCATACTGCCGGTGGAGGCAGTTGAAGGAGTAGAAGGACTCCGAGACCCGGGTGAGTACACAAACAACGCACCTCACATGGGGGGAACTGCAACCACAACCAAAATTACTAACAGGCACGCAACCACCACAAGCCATCGCATGACTCAACCACACTCCATGAGCAGGCACATGCCACTGCTGCCACCATGCCCCATGCACCCAGCTGGACAATGTCAAGTCACAGGCCACAGAAGACAACAACACATGACACGGTAACCCGGATGGCGGGAGGCTGGGCACCAAAAATCACATAGTGCGACTCTAAAGCAGACAACAATGCCCTCTGCCCATATGGCCTAGGTCACAGCCAGACAAACAGTGTGTCCCAGCACAGGAATGACTTGCCAGCAAATGGCGGACGCCTTGCATCAACACATGGGAGTGAAGGCACTGTTTTGCACATGACAGCAGCTAATGAACAGCCAACATTGTGAAAGAGTGGCAGCACATCCCACCACAGCAGCAGCGCACAGACACACATCACACCAAATGGGTGCCTGGAGATCAGAAACAAACTCACATCAACAGGCCAAGGGCCACTCAAAGATCTGCTAACAGTGTGTGCCCAGGAAGCTGGGCCAAGGTGACAGAGGGTGACACACGGAGGGAGGGAGAGGGGGACACAGAGGGAGGGAGAGGGGGACTGAGAGGGAGGGAGACGGACAGAGGGAGGAGGCTGACACACGGAGGGAGGGAGAGGGGGACAGAGAGGGAGGGAGACACAGGAAGACGGACAGAGGGAGGAGGCTGACACACAGAGGGAGGGAGAGGGGGACAGAGAGGGAGGGAGAGGGGGACAGAGAGGGAGGGAGAGGGGGACAGAGAGGGAGGGAGAGGGGGACAGAGAAGGAGGGAGACACAGGGAGAGCAAATCAGTCCTTTGGTGTGTGGGAATGTCTGCTCATCAGCAGGTGGACTGCGTGCATGTAGACAAGGGTGGCCAGTGCCAGAACCCCCCCTCTTCATCATGGCAAAACGCAGGGCCATGTCACAACCTGTACACGAGCACAAGGACAGCTACCTGCATCATATATGTGTGGATCCACTCCATGTGCACATGTACAGTGCTACAAGGAAGGCGCAAATGCATGGCTCGCCACACCTGCACACTCCACTGCTGACTGCAGTCACACTTGACGCAGCAAGTAAGACTGTGCCACACATAGTTAAAGGGGCCAAATTGGTGCCCAAGGGACACACCCATGCACAAGTGCACTGTGAGTGGAATGCAAGACAGATCCTAATTCCAAGAGGAAATGTGCCAACTTTGAAACGGATGAAACATGGATGTTGCATGGACCAAAATTAACATTTTCTCTCTCACACACAGGTCAACGTCGTGCTGCACCCCCCAACACTGGGGGGGAACACTCACAGGACCCGGATCTGCAGGAGACCGATCCCACCGGCAGCGACCACTCTCACCACTCTGCGGACGACCCCGACCGACCTGGCCCCTCTGGTGTCCAACCACCTGCAGCACCTGCGTCAGGTACAACCGTGCCAACCACCACCCCCACTCCTGCCACATCCCAGGAGACACCCAGGATCCCTGCCCCAACACCACAATGCAGCCAGGCTCGCCAGGAGGGACACGGTGTCCCGGGCACCCAGGAGGAGGCAGGCGACAACGCCAATGCCACCCCTCAGGGGTCCCGGAGACCCGATGTGCCCACAAGTGCAGGCTAGACGCAAGTGGGCAGGGGTGGTGGGAGTGGAGGACGGCGGAGGCGCGAGCCTGACCAGTTGGCTGGGGATCCGGTATTTTCCCATGTCCGTAACATCCTGGACTCATACCGGCAGGACACCACGGGCATGGCCCAGGTTGTGTCCGTCCTCGAGGGGATCAAGGTCCAGCAGGCCCAGCAACATGCGGAGCTAATAGCCTGTCTACTGGTACACCAACGGAGGATGGAGGACAGACAGGCTGAGCAAGTGACGGCGTTCCAGGGGATTCACGCTACACTCCGTCGGATGGCCGACACCATGGCCGACCCTCCCTGTGCCAGAAGGCGGAGAACATCACCACCCACAGGGAGGGATCAGGAGGAGGAGGAGGAAACATCCGACGGAGCATCCCAGACGTCGTCACGGCCTGCTGCTGAGGTTCCCCGCAGGAAGCCGGGTCGTCCACGGAAAGGACCGTGAGGGTGGCTGCTACATCACCATCTCCCAGGACACCTGGCCTGGCACCTGGCCCACTGGAGCAACAGCATCACAGCATCAAGAGACATTCTCTGCCACATGGCCCTGCTGGTCACTGGCTGACCAATGTTGACAAAGACTGTGGCATGGACTCTGAGGATTTCCAATGGCAAGGACACCAACTCCCCTACTGAACTTTGGATTCCCTAATCCCGGAAAGCCCCTCACTTTGTCCCCCCCCCCCCCCTCAATAATAAATCACACTATTAAGAGTAGATGCCTGCTGGTAGCATTATTACCTAACATGTGTCTTGTACAGTCTAAACATGCCTGAGTCATCTGTTCACTTCAACCATCCACACCCTGGGGCCTGAGTCTGGCACAGGACACATGGGTCACAGTTTATTAGGCAAGACAGACATGGAGCACCATACACACCTGTGATGGGCAGAACCAGCTGAGGGGGTGGCCGAACAACCGTGCTGACAGACACATTGAGTACAGCAACAGTCATGCGCAGAGGTCAGGGATCCTGGCCAGTGTCCTGGGGGTCACCCAGGTATGTGTAGACAGGTGGCAGAACCATGTCCTGCAAGCTTGAGTCCGGTGGATGCAGAGAATGGGGTCATGGACAACGTTGGATGCATGGGGATGGCACATGTCACAATACCCACACAGTCATGGACATCATGCCCAATACACAGTCTCAGCACACACACACAGCTTGCATCTTGCCACTCGACACATTGACACATAGCCACAATCAGGGAATACCATGCCAGACATGCAGGATGCACCGTGCCAACACACCAGCATTGACTGAGAAGAGGCACCTTGGAGGCATAGGGACACCTTTATTAGTCATGTATTCGGGATTGCAGAGGCAACTTGAAGTACACATGAACACATCATGTGGAGTAACATGTGGGTCCAACACTGGCACCCCCCTTCTGCAGCACAAATGCGTGATAGCCATGGAACTGGCACACAAGTGACGGCTAACAGCTAAATACCCACAGCTGCACACGGAGAGCCTGACATACACCATAGATCCGCTGATGTGGAAGTCCCACGCCATGTCAAGACAATGTTAACCGTATTTGTCCGAGGGCAGTGTCACACACATTGATGCCATCATCACAATCCACTATCCCATCACTGATGACTGACAACCAGGCAGCCCATCTATTCAGGTGTACCCAGCTGCATGTCGTGTCCCATGGGGATGCGACATGTCTGCAGAGGAACCAAACCCCGACCGGGGCAGTGTGCACACATCGTGAACAACTGCCACACCCAATACACCCCAGATGCATCCCTTACCCCATGGAGACTTCCAAACGTGTCCGTGCCTGTAACGCTGAGTCAGCCCACGATGTCATGTCCATGAGGAATAGCAGTGCCACAACAATGCAACCAGCAAACGGCATGCGCAGGTACCTGGGGAAGAGAGACACACAAGAAGTCAGCCACAAAAAGCACAGCCACTTGCATGTGCATTTACTCGACACATGTATGGATGACAACATGCTAGGTCACAATTATGACTGGGGAAATACTACCATCACTGCCACCATCACTCCAGTGACACACCCACACACACCTCTGACCCACGTGCCATACATGCAGGTGGAGACACACATCACAACGCATGTCACACGGGGACCAATGCGTGCACACTCAGACACTGGTACTCACCACTAAGCAAAGAAGTCGCGTATGAGCCGAGTCCGGATGTCCTCTTGCGGCTCCACATCCTCCACATCACTAGCCCATTGCCAAGCCCTTCGTCTTCCACGGGTGGATGGTCCTCGTCATGTTGATTCAGGATGAGTGGCACAGCTCTTTCAACTGCCATGTTGTGCAGCATGCAGCAGACCATGAAGATCTTGCAGACCTTCGCCGGGGCATAAGGGAGTGCACCGCCGGTCTTGTGGAGGCACCGGAATCGGCTCTTCAGCATGCCAAACGTCCTCTCTATCACTCGCCTTGTCCGGCCATGGGCGGTGTTATAGCGGAGCTGGGCCGGCGTGATGGGGTTGCGGAGAGGTGTCAGCAGCCAAGGCATGTTGGGATAGCCAGCGTCCCCTACATGGGAAGCACATGGACATTGTTAGAACTGGTGAAGCGGTCGTGCTGGTCGGCTATACAGAATACAGGACAGACAGACTGTACCCACCAACAACACATGCCCGTTCGTTGCGCAGCTGCATCATCATATCAGGCATCCTGCTACGCCTCATGATGTAGGCATCGTGTGCTGATCCTGGGAAACGAGCACAGACATGTGAAATCACCATATTGGACAGACACACCACAAGGGCATTGATTGAGTGGTAGTGCTTCCGATTGCGGTACGCCACCTCCCGTGCGTGTGGTGGTACCAAACCTACATGTGTCCCATCTATGGACCCAATGACATGGGGCATCCCTCCCAGGGCATAGAATCCACGCTTGACCTCAGTCATCTGTTCAGGGGTTGGGAACTTGATGAAGTCATCCAGGTGAATCAACATGGCCTCCAAGAAATCATGCAGCACACCGCTGAACATGCTCTGGGACATGCCACCAACAGGAGCTATGGTATTTTGGAAGGTACCCGTGGCAAGAAAATGTAGGGCAGCCATTACCTTCAGCTGGGGTGTCAGTGCCGTAGGATACCTGTGCTGCGGTTGCAGGTGTGGTGCCAGTCTCGCCGTCAGCTCCAGAATCAACGGTTGGGTGAAGCGGTAGAGCCGGATCCTGTCATTCTCCTGCATGGTAGCCAAGTCTGGAATTCTTCGGGCAAGAGGCGGCGCTCTGCAGTAATTTGGAAGTGACAAGGAGGAGTGAGTGCACTGCGAGAACAACTCATGTCTACTGAGCACATGTAAATCTGGCAATACACACATGCTACATAGGGAGTCAGGTATGTGCTACATGCCCAGGACACGTATGGATGCAAGGTGACACTCCTTCCAAGACCCAGCTACACACGGTGATTGAGAACCTCCCCATGCCACGCCATGGAAATAGCTGTGTCCCAGTGCAAGTGCACAGCCCGACGCAAGACAGGAGTGACATACACCCACACATCAGCAGAAGTGGGATGCCGATTGCAGAGACTGGTAGCGGAACACTGGAGCCACAGGTCACATGACATTACACTAGTCCAGCCCACACACCTTGCCATGAAGGTGCACATGTCATGACTCACCACACATTCCTTGTGAGCATGCTGACATGGCCTTGTCACGCTACTCCGTGTCCCATGCATACATGTGCACCTCACATCCGATGACACATGTGGCATGGTGTGCGGAACAGTGTGCAATGACAATCTACACACAGCCACATGTTGGTTGCTGCAACGGCTGCAGCTTTTGAGGGTGCTACAACATCAACCTGATGTAAATCCCGGACACATATATGACATAGTCACATTGTGCACTGTGGGTAGTGACAAGTCATGTGTCATGACCCCTGTACCGGGCATCATGGGACACTTCCGTGTGTTGGTGTCCGTGCCATGCCAGTGACGCTCACCCCAAGTGCGCAGTCCCACATGCACACATGTCAAAGGAGTCAAGGGCATGCCTGGCACACATTGCACCCTCACACAGTACACCTGTACACATCTCATCATACATCTGGTGCCTTCTCCACTCAGGAGGCATGTTCCACATCACAGCCTGTGACACCTGTGCCCCACACATGTAGTAATGCACAGACGATGCCTTGATGTCCATTCCTGGACAAGTTTGTCCATCCATGGACAAGTATGTCCGCCCTATTCCTACCTGTGTGTCGCCTATCACCACAGTGATGTGTAAAAACCGCCGTACTGCTGCTGAGAGGGCCTGTGTATGTTCCCAAATCACTGTGGGAGTGCTGCCGTATGTGTACCCATCGTGATGGCGAGCGTACAGGCATTTGTACGGTCCGTAGCACTACGAGTACGCATACGCGTGCAGACCCATAGTGATAGTGAGCGTAGATGCGTGTGTACGGCCCTATCACTATGGGTCTGCACGCGTATGCGTACCCGTAGTGGTACGGACCGTACAATCGCATGTACGCTCACTATCACTATGGGTCTGCACACGTATGCGTACTCGTAGTGGTACGGACCGTACACACGCATCCACGCTCACTATCACTATGGGTCTGCACGCGTATGCGTACTCGTAGTGATAGTGAGCGTACATGCGAGTGTACGGTCCGTACCACTACGGGTACGCATACGCGTGCAGACCCATAGTGATAGTGAGCGTACATGCGAGTGTACGGTCCGTACCACTACGGGTACACATACGCGTGCAGACCCATAGTGATAGTGAGCGTACATGCAAGTGTACGGTCCGTACCACTACGGGTACGCATACGCGTGCAGACCCATAGTGATAGGGCCGTACACACGCATCTACGCTCACTATCACTATGGGTCTGCACGCGTATGCGTACCCGTAGTGGTACGGACCGTACACACGCATCCACGCTCACTATCACTATGGGTCTGCACGCGTATGCGTACTCGTAGTGATAGTGAGCGTACATGCGAGTGTACGGTCCGTACCACTACGGGTACGCATACGCGTGCAGACCCATAGTGATAGTGAACGTAGGCATGCATGTACGGGCCGTTGCCATGCATTGGGGTGCCCTAGGGCCCCGAAACGCACCGTACCTGTGTGTGATGCTCCAAATTACATAGGGGACAAGTATTAAGGCCTACATGCATGCTGGTTGTCATGGAGACCAAGTTCAAATTTCGAAATTGTTCTGGAAGGTGCACAGCAGAAGTCAGTTGGAATTCTTCTACTTTGTTGCAATGTGTTTGTGGGGCTGACATCATGCAGGAGAATGAAACCGATAGAGAACCCACAGACTGCTAGGTTTGAAGGGATTGGTGGAAACATAGGATGCAAATGTGAGTGACCAATCACTCTGTACTCCTGTGCATGAGACTGGGCAGAAGGGCACATATAAGGCAGCCAGGTCCCATGAGGGAGCACTTGCCTGCACATCTTTGCATTCGTCGACCCAGCTGCTGCTACTGATTCCCTGGAACCATGTCAAGGGCTGTGGAGAGGACACAGCCATTCACCCTGGAGGAGAACATGGCTCTGCTGGATGTGATCCTCCCACAGTACTCCATGCTGTATGGACGACCAGGGTATCAGGTGAGTGCATAGGCCACTGCCACAGACTGTCCCTATGTTGTGACTGTGACTTCTGCCATTGTGTCCAGGTGTAACACACATGCCATGTACTGTCGGGGGGGTCCCGGGGGGGGGTGCCTGATGTCTCCCAGCAGTGCCCTGAGACAGGAGGGGTGGGGGCCTATCACTCACAGCAGTGCCCTGAGACAGGAGGGGTGGGGGCCTATCACTCACAGCAGTGCCCTGAGACAGGAGGGGTGTGTGCAGAGTCCTCCCAGCAGTGCCCTGAGACAGGAGGGGTGGGGGCCTATCACTCACAGCAGTGCCCTGAGACAGGAGGGGTGTGTGCAGAGTCCTCCCAGCAGTGCCCTGAGACAGGAGGGGTGGGGGCCTATCACTCACAGCAGTGCCCTGAGACAGGAGGGGTGGGGGCCTATCACTCACAGCAGTGCCCTGAGACAGGAGGGGTGTGCGCAGAGTCCTCCCAGCAGTGCCCTGAGACAGGAGGGGTGGGGGCCTATCACTCACAGCAGTGCCCTGAGACAGGAGGGGTGGGGGCCTATCACTCACAGCAGTGCCCTGAGACAGGAGGGGTGGGTGTGATGCACAGTGTGAGCCTTGATCATTGATTGTGACATTGCCATCATTCCACCTGTGTACCCACTGTGGCACGTACTGCTTTTTCCCTCACCAGGGGATGATGTCCCTATGACAAAGGTGCAATGCGTTGGCTGCATGACATGCCTTGTTGTAACCAGCTAATTTGTACCCATATGTCTCTCTGTGACATGTGGCTGGTGTATTGATGTGGTGTCACTTGTTCCTCCTCACAGGTAGGCGCCACTGCCAAGGAGCAGATCTGGCTGACCGCCGTCAGTGCCGTGAGGGGTGTGGATGGTCGGAGGCGGAGCCTGCCCCAGGTGAGGAAACGCTGGCAGGATATCCGGTGCTGGACGCGGAGGATTGCACGGCTCCTGCTGGGGGACTCACCTGAGAGCCACAAGAACCGCGGCCGCCGCCGTCTGAGCCACCTCCACAGGCGTGTGCTGCCGGTGGTCTTTCCAGACCTGGAGAGGCGCTTACAGGCGATGCAGCAGCCGGAAGGGGGTAGGTACATGTGTGTTTGTTGTGTGTCACCGGCATTTGTAAGGGTACAGTAGCATGAATTCACTGGCAGGGTTTAAAGGTGCTGTGCAGATCCTGTTTGCCCCAGTATAGCGCTGTGCCCCTGCCACCCTTCCCCTCCTTGCAATGTGTTCCCTGGTCTGTGTGTAGTCACTCCTTCACAAGGTAATGTAGGCTGGCGCTTTGTCCACGAGAACAATGACTGTAGCATCATGTGTGGGGGTGGTGTGTAACAGGTTGTGGGACCTTGCCTGTGCACTGTCAAGTTCACTGCATGTGGGTTCCATGTCAGTTGGCACTGATGCTGACTCCAGACATGGGAGTTGGTCTCTCATGTGTAATGCCTTACAGCGCGCATGTCCTATGTAGTGGCCTGTGACATGATGTGCATGAGTGTGCGATACACATATTGCAGGGATGGTGACGTGTGTTGCAGTCATTACCATTCAGTAGCATGTAGTTGTGTGCCCACTACTGTCCCCTGGGGCAGCTCTTCCTCAGTGGTGTATGTGTCATCATAAACGTGGCCAATCTCAGTGTCTACAGCGTAGGTTGTGCTCTGTGCCATTGTCCCCTGTCACCATGTATATTGACGTGCTATTTTGTACAGGTGTCCACTGTGCAGCCTGACCTGATTGTCCTTCTTCATACTCACAGTTGCCAGTGCCTGTGTGTCTTGTTATACTCATCTGAGGATGGGCACTGGTACCTCATTATTTGTACAGGCGCACCTTGGCTGTTTTGCGTCCAATCTTGCTTTTTGCCTGCCCCTGTGTGTATCACCCAGACTATGAGATGTTGGTGCCACCTGTGTCTCAACAATTTGCCTCGTGTAGGGTCTTGTTGGGGCGGGCAATGCCAATGTGTCAAATCCTGATTTCCACTTGCTGGGTCTGGGCAGTGTGTGATGTGTCTGGACACACACGCAATGTGCAGTGACCGAGTCATGTTGGGCATGTTTTCAGCATTACCTATGCAGCATGTGTCTCAAGTTCATGGATATGGTCCCTGGTCATCGGTATTTTTGCCAACGCTGTGTGGTGCAGATGCAGTGCTGGATTGTCCCCAGGGCCTGGGTGCAATGTCAGACTCCGTTTCCTGTCTTTAGCTATTGTCTCATGCTCTCCATGGTATTTCAGTGGCATGGTGGCTCAACCAACTGTGTGTTTCATGCCCTACATCGGTACCCTGTTCAGTAGATGTTAGGGATCTTCCTTTTCAGGCTATGCAATGTTACCTATGTAGATTGGACTCATGTGACAGATGTGTACAGGTGTCTGATTAATTTCTGTCTCTCCACCCTGCCCACAGCATCGTCGGGGGACACAGAGGGAGACATGGACACAGACCAGGCGGAGGGACCGAGCACCAGTGCCAGCCGTGACATCGGGTCTGGCACATCGAGTGGGACAGAGGTGGAGGAGAGTGTGGCCGAGGACCTGTCGACTGGCACATCAGACTACGAAGCTGACAGGTCCGAGGAGGATGTCTCCGAGTGGGCGGAGGCTGCACCAGCAGCTGACAGCAGAACAACACCTCGCACCGCCCCCACAGTTTCCATCAGCCGCCTCCCACTTGCTCGTGTCCCTTCCCAGCGTGCCCGGTCACAGCATGTCTCCTTCCTGCCAGGCACCGCACCCCCTGCCCCTGTCTCCACTGCTGCCGCCAATGCAGAGTCTGTGGATATCCAGCGGCAACTGCAGGTTGGTCAGGCTGCGATACTTAATGTCCTCCATGCCCACGGCAAAACCCTCACCAACATCGAGGCTTTCTTGGAGGGCATTCATTCATCGCAGGCTGACCAACGCAACTTGCTGAGGTCCATAGACTCCACACTGACTGCAGCAGTGGGTCTCCTGCAGCGCGACCTCCCCCCACCTACCCCTGCCCCATCCACACTTCCCACTCCCATGCCTGTCCCACGTACACCCAGACGTCGGCATGCACCCACATCAACGGACACGGGCACCACACCAGCAGGGAAGGTCCACCGCACTCCTCCTGACACGCACACACAGGGTGAGGTAGGCACACCCACTGGGTCGGGGGGCAAACGTGTGACACGCAGCCATAGTGGGAGTCCGCATTCCACCCAGTCCACTCCCTCCAAATCCCCTCCCCTCAGCTCTCCTGGCCACATCTCCCCCAAGGACTCCTTCATGGCCGCTCTGTCCCTGAGCCCCACAGTTACACCACCACGCAAGCGGTCAAGGAGGTCCCCGGTCAGGGTGGTTGAGTCTCCCCCCCTGTCTCCACCCTCCCCCGGTGGCGCTGCGACCCATCCCTCTGACCCCCCCCCTCCTTGGGGCCTGAGGTCCCTTCGGGTGCAGGGGACTCCCTGGAGGACCTTGCAAAGGTGTGTAGTGCCATCCTGGCCTCCGCCTTTGGCCCTGCCCCACCCCCTGTGGTGGAGTCCTCCATCCCTGCACCCACAACGCCGCACCTTTGCCCTGATGTCCCTGCGGTGCCTGTTGCTTCCCCCCCCCCTGATGCCCTCACCAGTGTGGAAGACGATGCCATTTGACTGTGCAGGCAAGGTAGGCGACACGCATCCCACTGTGTCCCCCATCCAGCTGAGAATCATTGACTGCCCTATGGGCTTTGTGAAGATTGAACTGCCTGCGATCCACGGACATTGTGCTCATGCTGAATAAAGCTTAATTTTGTTTTCATTATCACACTACTGCTATGCTGGTATTGGTGTTGGTGGGGCTGCTACATGGTTTTGGGTGGTGTGTAAGGGTTTGGGTGTGTGGGATATGTAGTAGTGTACTGCTCATTGGTGGGACCCTGGGATCTGTGTGCCATCACAAGGTGTTGGCTAACTTTCTTTGTTCATGTAAGCAGTTACTGCATGGTGCACTTGTCCCAGGGTGTATTCCTTCCTCTGTGTACCCAGCTTTCTTCCCTGCAGGGTGTTCCCAATGTTTAGCGCAGAGCTGTGTCTACATGAGCTGTGTGTGTGACGGAGCCCTTCTACTTTGGCCATGCATGCAGGGCCATGTCTCCACCTGCAACAATCGTGGCATCCTTGGTGATCACTGTACTTGTGTGTGGAGTCTGTTGACATGAGTTCATGGGGACATGTTCCCTTGTAGCCAGTATGCATGTGGATAATTCTGGCCTCACACACATGTGTTACACCCCTCCTGTCTCAGGGCACTGCTGGGAGTGATAGGCACCCACCCCTCCTGTCTCAGGGCACAGCTGGGAGGACTCCACACCCACCCCTCCTGTCTCAGGGCACTGCTGGGAGGACTCTGCACACACCCCTCCTGTCTCAGGGCACTGCTGGGAGGACTCCACACCCACCCCTCCTGTCTCAGGGCACTGCTGGGAGGACTCTGCACCCACCCCTCCTGTCTCAGGGCACTGCTGGGAGTGATAGGCACCCACCCCTCCTGTCTCAGGGCACTGCTGGGAGGACTCTGCACACACCCCTCCTGTCTCAGGGCACTGCTGGGAGTGATAGGCACCCACCCCTCCTGTCTCAGGGCACTGCTGGGAGGACTCTGCACACACCCCTCCTGTCTCAGGGCACTGCTGGGAGGACTCTGCACACACCCCTCCTGTCTCAGGGCACTGCTGGGAGGACTCCACACCCACCCCTCCTGTCTCAGGGCACTGCTGGGAGGACTCTGCACACACCCCTCCTGTCTCAGGGCACTGCTGGGAGGACTCCACACCCACCCCTCCTGTCTCAGGGCACTGCTGGGAGGACTCTGCACACACCCCTCCTGTCTCAGGGCACTGCTGGGAGGACTCCACACCCACCCCTCCTGTCTCAGGGCACTGCTGGGAGGACTCTGCACACACCCCTCCTGTCTCAGGGCACAGCTGGGAGGACTCCACACCCACCCCTCCTGTCTCAGGGCACTGCTGGGAGGACTCTGCACACACCCCTCCTGTCTCAGGGCACTGCTGGGAGTGATAGGCACCCACCCCTCCTGTCTCAGGGCACTGCTGGGTGGACTCTGCACACACACCTCCGATTTCAGGATATGTACGCTTGGAACATACACGGTGGGGGTATGCACAATGCATTCGAGGTGAGGGTACGAGTCTACTTACACTGGTGTGGTGGGGGTACGCTCCATGCATACGCGGGTGGGGGTACGGGTCGTACTTACACTGTTGGGCTGGGGGGTACGCTCCTTGCATACGCAGGTGAGGGTTCGAGTCGTACTTACACTGTTGGCATGGGGGGTACGCTCCATGCATACGCGGGTGGGGGTACGGGTCGTACTTACACTGTTGGGCTGGGGGGTACGCTCCATGCATACGCGGGTGGGGGTACGGGTCGTACTTACACTGTTGGGCTGGGGGGTACGCTCCATGCATACGCGGGTGGGGGTACGGGTCGTACTTACACTGTTGGGCTGGGGGGTACGCTCCTTGCATACGCGGGTGAGGGTTCGAGTCGTACTTACACTGTTGGCATGGGGGGTACGCTCCATGCATACGCGGGTGGGGGTATGGGTCGTACTTACACTGTTGTGCTGGGGGGTACGCTCCTTGCATACGCGGGTGGGGGTACGGGTCGTACTTACACTGTTGGGCTGGGGGGTACGCTCCATGCATACGCGGGTGGGGGTACGGGTCGTACTTACACTGTTGTGCTGGGGGTACGCTCCTTGCATACGCGGGTGGGGGTATGGGTCGTACTTACACTGTTGGGCTGGGGGGTACGCTCCTTGCATACGCGGGTGGGGGTACGGGTCGTACTTACACTGTTGGCATGGGGGTACGCTCCATGCATACGCGGGTGGGGGTGCGGGTCGTACTTACACTGTTGGGGTGGGGGGTACGCTCCTTGCATATGTGGGTGGGGGTGCGGGTCGTACTTACACTGTTGGGGTGGGGGGTACGCTCCATGCATACGCGGGTGGGGGTAGGGTCCGTACATATCCGTCCCCACGCTATGTGATGTTTGTGCGGCCCGTACCCAGGCCTTTGCCACGTGGGTACGATCCGTCCCGCCATTGTTGGGGTGACGTGTGTGTGGGCGTGGTATGAATCGTACCCACGCTCTTCAGGCGTGGGTACGGGACGTACCTGTCTGGTTGTGTTGCCGGTTCGCGTGGTGACGGACTTCCGTTGTGGCAGTCGCTGGCTTATCAGGACACGCCCCCACCCCCTCGTGGTGACCAGGGCATGGGAGTCAGGTATGTCCAGGCCATGTGTGGTGTGTGACTTATGTGGTTGTTTTGTGGCCTGCCCTGGTTGTGCCACCCCCACCCCACCCCACCCCACTTTCCCCCCTCCCTTAGTTATTCTGACCTTCTGCGGCGTCTGCGTCGTAACCTGTAGAGGAGGAGTACTGCTATGAGGGCAGGGATGACTCGTAGGTTCGGGTCCATGTCTGTCCGTCGCGTACTGGTACTCCTTGATCGCATCGTCCTGTCGCGTACGGGTCCTCCTTGATCGCGTCGTCCTGTCGCGTACGGGTCCTCCTTGGTGGCGTCGTCCTGTGTGTCCGTCACGTACTGGTCCTCCTTGTTCGCGTCGTCGTCTGTCCGTCGCGTACTGGTGGTCCTTGTTCGCGTCGTCCTGATTTCCCGGCAGTTTTTGGCTGGCGCAAAATATTCACCGTGCGGGGTGACGTCGGTGCGAATCGTGATTCCTGGGTCGTGAATGGCTGGCTGCGAGCGTCCCGACGTCAGGTCGGCGCTTTCCCGGATCGCATTGGTAGGTGTTTTTTTGTTCGGTCGGGCTTTTTTACGATTCGTACGGTAATGGTGTACCCGTGCGAATCGTAATTCCTTGTTTGTAAAAATTGACGACCGGGTACGCGTCGGACGGAGAATATGCTCCGTCCGATGGTTCGTACCCGGTTTTTACCGGATCGTGATCGGCACCACAGTCTTCTTTGTTAAGTATAAATTATCATGCGGACAAGATTCTCTCTAATAACTCAAGGCTGCTCACAAAGTTAGTATCTACTATGTAGAGTACTATCTTCTGTTGTAAACTTTTTTGGCAGAACCAAAAAACTTGTCTGGAGCATAAAGAACACAAGTTAACTGATGGGCTCAATACCTCTGTACAGCTATGGAGCATTAGGAGTACATTCATTTTGTAAACACTTAAACATATTAGCTGGATCCAAGCTGTAAAAAGGTAGGTTGAAAAGTAATATGAGAGTTACCCACCATTTTATAAACTGTAAAACAAGATAGAACACTCAGTGGATGATGACACCACTGATGGTGTGATTCAATGAGTGTGCTAGTTTGTTTTACAGTTTACATAGTGCATATATGTATATATACAAATACATGCTCATACCATGGCTGTCAAAAGAAAAATACCTACTGTCTTACAGCTGAAATCTAACAATTACTCTACACAGGGTAACAATTCTCCTAATGGTCACAATATAGCTTCAGTGTGATTTTTCCTTCCTGCATAAATGTAAGCCTCTGCTTTGTGGTTTTAGTTAAACACCTTTTGTTAGAACAAAAATGCATATTAAAAATATATATCTGTAGAACCTATTGAAAAACTATTGGATCATGAGCTTTCCTCTATGGATATCTGTGAAAGAGGAGATACAGGCTCCAGGATGAGGTCCAGGTACATTCCTCAAATTCTAACAACGGTCTCTGGCTGCAAAAAGCACATGCACACAGCGTCGCTGAGACACACTTGACAACTTTTATGTTCTTGAGTTTCCACAACAGGGAGCCAACTCCTCTCGGGCCCTTGGAGACAAGTTACTACAGGACACATCACACAGCAAAGTCCTTTCAAGCAGGGGGACACAGCACACAGTAAAGTCCCTTGTCCTCTCCTTAGTCAAATCAACAAACAGCAAGCCAGCCCCAGAACACACAGCAAGGGCAGTCCTTCTCTTCAGTCTCTCCAGCTGTCTTTCTTTGGCAGAGGTTCCTCTTGATCACAGAGTAGTTTCAATCCTTTTTCAGGCTTGAGTTCAGTCTTGAGTTCAGGGGTTTCAGTTCTCACATTTATACCCCTAAATGCCTTTGAAGTCTTTGTGTTCAGGGGACTCTGAGCCCAGTCCAAACTCAACCTGGGTGTCTTCCTGCCAGTGCACACCTTCTTTTTTTGATAGTGAGGGTCTGGGCCTCAGACAATCTGCAGGAGGTGGAGCCATTCTTTTGTGGCAGCAGCACAGCCCTCTTCTCATCAAAGGGGCTACTCCTCCCACCACACCAAATGCAAGCCAGCCTGTTGCTGTCTCCCCTACTCCTCCTTGGTATCAGGACACTTCCCAGACTCTGTCACATGCAAACCCAGACAGTCATTACACAACCAGGCAGGGGCATGCAGGATGGTTAGGACAATAAATCAGCCACTTCTAAAAGCGTGGTTTCTAAACACACAATTTAAAAACCATCTTTACAAAAAGATGTGTTGTTAAATTTAGGCACACTGAACTCCATCTCTCCATCTTATGCCTGTGGGAAGATATGCTGGAAACATGTGACACAGCATTCCCCATTCTGTCCTATGGCAAGATGGCCTTGCAACAGTTAAAAACGAATTTGGCAGTATTACACTGTCAGGACATGGTACACACCACAGTACACGTCCTACCTTTCACATACACTGAACCCTGCCCAGGGGGGTACCTTGGGCCTACTATAGGGGTGTCTGATGTGCATAAAAAGGGCAGTGTAAGGCCTGGCAAGTGGGTGCACTTGTCAGGACAACAAGGCAGTTAACAAACCGTGCACAGGCACTGCAGTGGCAGGCCTGAGATCTCTTTTTAGAGCTACTTGTGTGGGTGGCACAATTAGTGCTGCAGTCCCACTAGTTATCCTGCCCTTCAGGTTAGAGGCGGGGTTACCCTGGTGACTTCTAGGGGACCCAGCCCTTCTGGCTGGGCTCTGTCCCATGGGTTTTCCTACTGGGGAACACATACCCCTCTCACCCTTCCATCTAGACTTCTGGGCCTGCCACTTAGGAATGGCACCCACAAACTTCAGGACTGCTGGAGCTCTGGTTACAGATGCCCCACGACCTCCTGACACTAAGGGGTCTATTAGGATAGCGGGTGGATCACCACCGCCATTCGCTCGCTATTTCCGTCCATTCGCCTAACATTTCCCCCGCCATATTACGATGGCGGTGGGGACCCAGGCGGATGGAGAGACCGTCTGCCAGTTTTCCGCCGGTAGGCAATCCTCCCGATTGCCTACCGGGCGGAAAAGACCTGCAATATGGTGCCATCCATATTACGATGATGGCGGTCTCATGCCTTTCCATGGCGAAGACTCCGCCATGGAAAGGCATGCAGAGAATGCAACGGGCCCCCAGGTGGTTGGGGTGGCGGGTGGCTGCACTTGGGGGTACCCATGGTACCCCCCCACATTTGCATGAACAAGGTGGCAGGCACGACGCGGTGCCTGACACGTTGTGCATGCAAATGCACAACATGCTCTTTTAACATTGTGGCAGGTGCTGAATACAGCACCGCCTGCCAAAATGTTAACTATACATGATGCGACTGCCATGGTGGTGGTCGCATCCTAATTGGCACAGCCGGACCGCCGCACCACTGGTGGCCGGTCCCAGCACCACTAGGGTGGCGGGCGGACTGGAGTCCGCCCACCATCCTAATAGACCCCTAGGTGTTCTTCCTCACACAGCTGGCAAGTAGGCTCTAGACCTCCACTACTCTGGGACCTGCCTGCTCCACTCTGCCCTTCTTCCCTCCAACGGGAGTGGAAGATCTCTGAGTCGCTGCTGGAATTCTCTCTTAGTGCCTCTTCAGACTTTCTGTCCCTTAACCAGAGGTCTGTCTCTGGTGCAAGCTCCTGGGAATCAAAGAGCTCACACCATAACAGATGTTGGCGCAACTCTGGAAAATAATTAAAGAGCCGGGGCTCCCTGGGGCCCAAATTGCGCAATCCCTTGAAATCATTCGCCAGACTAACAATCACCCAATCATCCAGTGCACACGTGTATGCATTCACACCCTCACCCCAAGTACTGGATTCCAGTTTCTTGAAGTTCCTGAACTTTATAGTTAGTTGGACATATCACTCATAAAAAAACAGATAAATTCGGCCGTTATAGTTAGTTGACCTAACTGTAACTCACGCCCCTGCAACGCACTGCTAATAACATCACATATTACATCACTCATGACATGGTTAGTGACATCACTGATGACATCACTGATGACATCTCAAATGACATCACTGACGACATCATCCAGAGTCTGGATTACATTTTATATATATAGATATGCAAAGGTGTATTGAAGAATGTGTAGGTGTATGAGAGTCTGAATGGATGATTTAGTCAGTTGGTGCGTAAGCGTAAGCGGCTGCAAGGGTTGGCAAGTAGCTACATGAGTATCTATATGGGTTAATTACTGGTTGTCTGAGTACCTGTATGGGTACCTGAGTGTCTGTGTGGGTGTGTGGGGGTTGTAACTCCCTGCATGGATGAATCACTGGGTATATGGGTTCATGAGTGAATGTGTAAGGTGCTGTATGGGTGAGT
The DNA here is from genome assembly GCF_964204655.1 of Triturus cristatus. Lineage (NCBI taxonomy): Eukaryota > Metazoa > Chordata > Amphibia > Caudata > Salamandridae > Triturus > Triturus cristatus. Next base: position 422,534,513 of record NC_140583.1, on the reverse strand, counting down.
GAGTGTGCATATGGCTGTGTTTATGAGTGAATGGATATTTCAGTGGTATATGTGTGAGTAACTACATATGTGAAAGGCAGTATATGTAAGTGTTAGAGTATATAAGTGACTATATGTGAGAGTGAGGATAGTGCAAGTGACTGTATGGATGAGTGTGTGCTTGTGTCAGTGATCTTATAAGAGAGTAAGTATGTGTAGTATCTGTAGGAATAAGTGAGGTGATGTGTGTTTAAGTGTATAGGTGAGTAAATGACAGGGTGATTGAGTCTTAGGGTTACTGACTAGGTGTGTGCGTATCTCTGTGGGTGAGTTGTGGTATGTGAGTGTCTGTATGGGTAGATGAGTGCATATATCAGTGGCTGTATTGATGAGTGACTGCCTGTGTGACTGACTGTATGGTTCGGTGAGTGGATGTGTGTAGACCTATGAATCAGTGAGGGGGTATGTACTAACTGGTATTGGTGTGCCTATGGTTTCATGTATGATAGTCTGTATTTTAGAATGGGTGTATGAAAAGTTATATTAGGATGTGAGAGGTACATCAGAGAATAAGTGGATGATGTCATCAGTGGTGTCATCAGTGATGTCATTTGAGATCTCATCAGTGATGTCACTGACCATGTCATGAGTGATGTAATATGTGATGTCATCAGCTGTGCATTGCAGGGGCGCAAGTTATAGTTACCTCAACTAACTATAACGGCCAAATTTCTCTGGTTTTGTACGAGTGAAATGTCAAACTAACTATAAGGTATCTGAAATCTGTGTTTTTTTCAGTGACTTTTTAAAATGCTAATTACTAACTATAACGTCCCTGAAACCAACAGTTTTTTCAGTGAATATTGAGGGTCTCAAGGCGCTGAGGGGGGGTCCGCAGATCTATTTAGCCAAAGAGCCAAGCCTTGAGGGTCTTCGTGATGGTGTTCAGGGAGCGGGCACTTCTGATGTCTGCCGGTAGCTCATTCCAGGTCTTGGCTGCAATGTGAGAGAAGGATCCATCACCTGCTCTGGCTCTGTGGATGCACGGGGTTTCGGCCAGTGCGAGGTTGGAAGATCGGAGGTTTCTTTTGGGTACTTGGAAGTTGATTCTGCTGTTGAGGTATTTGGGTCCATTGTTGTGTTGGCATTTGTAGGCGTGAGTGAGAATTTTGAAAGTGACTCTTTTCTCAACGGGGAGCCAGTGGAGACTTCATAGGTGTTGATTGATGTGTTTGTGTTGGAGGATGCCGAAGACGAGTCTGGCGGCGGCCAGATACTCGGCCACTCTCTGGTGGATATCTATTGGAAGTTGGGTGGGAGCTCAGTCTTTCTGTACATTCAACTCTTGGCTAACTCCCTCTGTGGAAGGTGTCATCTTGGCAAAGAGTGAAGAGCTGTATCTGCCCATCCATTCATTAGTTCGTTTCTCTCTCTCCCTCCTTCCCTCTCCCTTTTCTCACTATCTTTCTCTTCCTCCACCCTCCCTCCCTCCCTCCACTCTCTTTTCATTTTCTCCTATTTTTCTTGCTTCTTTCTCTCTCTCTCTCTCTCCTTTTCTCCCAGTCTTCCTAGGCAATGCGAAGCACAGCAAGTATTTGCCCCTCTCCCTGAAGAGAGGCCATTCTCTCTGCTAATTCAGTCACTGGCCTCTGCAGGAAGGTCTTGTCCTTTACTGTTTACTGTAAGGAGGAAAGTTACTCTCTCGGAGCGGGCACTTTCGAAGGTCACCCGAGGACCCTCCATTGTGTTCCTAACCGGCCCCCAAGATCTGCGGAGGCAGGTAGCAGAGGGGGCCAGGGCCGCTGGGAGCCGCCTTCATGTCGAGCCTTGGATAAATGGCACTCCCATTAGTTTACATTCGCCAGATCTAAATTACTTTAGATTTTCGATACCTTCTGATATGCACCAACATTTATTTAAAAAGAGTTTGTATTCAAAAAAGGGAAAGAAAAAGTGAAAGAAAGTAAAACCTCTAAAACTCAGCCCACAATTGGTACGAGAATACATATTTCTGCAGTTTCCCATATCTACGCCATTTTCAGGGTCTCTGTGAGACCTCAGCCCTGGCACCAAACTTTAATTAAAAAGTGTTTGTATTCGAAAAAGGGAAAGAAAGTAAAACCTTTTGAACTCAGCCCACAAGTGGTACAAGAAAAAGTATTTTCGCAGTTTCCCTATCTATGCCGTATTCTGGGTCTCTGTGAGACCTCAGCCCTATTACACATCCCTTTACACCATCTGACCTGTTTGGGGCAGCCCTGAGGGAATGAATATGTGTGAAACCAGCACAGACACACAGAAAGCAGTATGCGAGCAGGGTCAGGCTGGCACACATTAGGGGCATAACGCAACTTCCCATGGCACGGGGGAGGGGTGGGAATCCGTCAGCACCCGCCGCTCCCATTCAGGCCTAGTTCATTGAATATCTTTGAAATATAATGGGATCAGGGGCCACTATTGCTTTTCTTCAGGGTGGGGGTAGAGGGCTTTCACTTTGCACTTTTTTGTACACATACACCTTCACGACTCAAGAGTTGGTACCATGCTATTTTAGTGGTACCGGTCAGCACACGTTTGGTGTAAAATTTTATTTTATGCTATTTTGATGTGTAGAATGCATCTAATCATTTGTGAGGGTATACATGTGCTATTGGTGATAAGTGGTTCATTCTAAAGCACACTGGGCCAGTAACACTGTGCAAAACTGGATTGTGCTTTCACAAGGGTTATAGGGATTAGCCAGCTAAGGAACTTGATCTCCATCCGTGGCAAAATGTACATTTGAAGGCTCGTCAGAGCCTGCCCAGTCCTGCGGCAGGTGGCAGGGGGTGTGGGTGAGCAGGCATGCATGAGACATGTGTGTAAGACATGCTGTGGGGTAGGTCAGGATAGATGTAAGGTTGATATGTATCTGGACCTTTCCTCTCGCCTACTTCCATGGATCTACTATTCATCTGCTGTGACTGCACCCGCTGCACTAATGATAGCTTTGCCCCTGGTAGAATCTAAGACAGTGCATTGATGCACACATGACTCGAAGAGAAGATGCAGATCTCTGATAGTATCAGCCCCTAACTCCCAATTTCTTCTTTCCTGTCCATTTCTCAACATCATCCTATCCCTTATTTTTCCCTTCAATACCTTTTTAGTGCTTCCATCCCTCACTTTTATATTTCCCCCTTCTTCTTCCCTTACCATCTCTTATCCCTTCCTGTCTCTCATCCTTTCCCCCTCCCTCTCCCTCACAACACCCCCTCACCTTACCCCCTCACCACTCGTGTCTGGTCCAGACAGGCCCATATCCGCCAGGCCTTGCCTGGGGGTGGGTATGTATTACAAGATATTGGCAACTGCCTTGCTCGGTTTGTTTACACGAGGGCATCTGATGCCTCGCAATTAAGCTATCAGAAAAGGCCGCCAGGATCTTGGGCTGGCTTGGGGGTGCCCAACGTGACACAGGGCCACGGCCACTGCCAGCCACTCCAGCCGCCATGATTCGCCTCCCTGGGGAGGTCGCTTCTGCTTTGATAAATTGAGCTTCCGCAACACTGTAGAGATTTATAATTGGCCCTCGGTGTATCTGCCTCAGGTGAGCAAAAGGCCGTCGCCGTGGATGTAAATTCACCCTGTGACCCTCGAGTTAGCGAAAGGTAAAATATTCCGAAGCAGCGCGGTCTTGGCTTCTGTGTGTGCCGCAAGCTCGGGTTTAGATAGTCAATTATGAAATTTTTTTGCATAAGCTCGATTCTCCCTCTGAGCAGCATTGTTCACTTTTAGGGGCCTGAATACGATGAAACTATGAAATGCTTTCAAAATAAATTTCCCCTGAAAAGCTGCCAGGGGCAAGATGGTGGCCTGTCGCTCGGCTGTGTGAGCTGGTGGTGCGTTCTCTCTGGGAAAATGTACCTTCTCTGAGACTATAAGCCCCCCTGGGATGTTTTGGGAGTGAAAAACAATAAAACGTATGTTAGAAAAGGTAGACGGGCCGGGAGGGCCGGCCGGGGTCAGGGGGAGAGGTCTCCGGGGAGAGCCGTCTCCAGCGATCGTACAGACAAGTAACTTCCCCCCCCACAGACAGGAATCACACACGGATAAGGTTCAGTGTTCTTTATAGGTACTTAGTTATGATACGGTAGAATGGTACAAGGAGGTCTGGACGCCGGGGTCCCCTCGATTAGAGTCTCGTAAGGTAGGGAAGGGGGTAGCGGGTCAGTCTATTTACCAATCAGGTAGTTCGGATGGGATGATGATGAGCTCACAATCCTCGAGCTTGGTGTTTAGGTGGCACGGTCCGCGGCCGCGCCAGCAGGTCCCGGTAAGGATGGTTGATACAACGGGCCGCGGCAGCGCCAGCAGGTCCCCGGAAGATGTACGGTCCGCGGCAGCGCCAGCAGGTCCCGGTGAGGATGGTCGTTACAACGGGCCGCGGCAGCGCCAGCAGGTCCCAGGAAGATGACGGTCCGCGGCAGCGCCAGCAGGTCCCGGAGAGGATGGTCGTTACAACGGGCCGCGGCAGCGCCAGCAGGTCCCAGGAAGATGGAGGTAGCAGGAGGCCGCGGCAGCGCCAGCAGGCAGGACGATGGTTCACAAGAGCGGGCTACGGCAGCGCCAGTAGACCGTCAGGGTTGAGTTCACTCGGTGTCTCTCGACTCCAGGATACAACTGCCTTCCTGCTCCGGAGCTGTCTTAGTTATAGGGCTGGTGCCCTTTGATGTCCGGACCCTCGCACTTGGAGGTCGGAGGGTCCGGGATGAAGGTGTCCAGACACCCAGCAGGGGGTGGAGCCAGCGCCTGGGGGCTGCTGGAGGCGATCGGCACCTGGCGGGGGAAGAGCTCTTGACGCTTCGGTCTCCCATTGACCTGCCAAGTGGTCCGCTCACCTCCTGGGTGGATGGTGGTGCCGGGATGTCGGGGCCGGCCAGGCCCGGGGTTAGGGTCGAGGTGAGGCCACGCGGCCGCGTGGTGCAGGGCCCAAGATGGCGGCTTGACCCGGCCGGGGAAGCCGGTGGGGCTGGACCCCGTGATGAGTAGGGGTCCGAGGGCAGAGGGTCCGTCGGGAGACGGAGTACAGGGCTTGTCACGGGGGTATGCCGGGTGGCCCGGAGCTCGGGCCCTGTCGTGCGGGGGGGGGGGGGGAGCAAGCCCTCTGGGTGGCCTGTCCAACATGCGTCCCCCCCAGCTGAAGGCGGGGAGAGTCACCCATCTCCTTGGGGACTCTCTTCGTCGAGGCGGAAAAAGCGGGACAGGCCGTCCGCGTTGGCGTGGTCTTGGCCTGGCCGGTGCTCCACAGTGAAGTCCATTCCCTGCAGGGAAATGGACCAGCGCAAGAGTTTTGGGTTCTCCCCCCGCATCTGCATCAGCCATTGCAGGGGTCGATGGTCGGTTTGTACCCGGAAGTGGGTACCGAAGAGATAGGGTCGGAGCTTTTTGAGGGCCCACACTACTGCAAATGCCTCCCTCTCGATTGTGCTCCAACGCTGTTCTCGGGCCAGGAGACGTCGACTGATGAAGGCCACCGGCTGGTCATGACCTTCGGGGTTCAGCTGAGAGAGGACGGCCCCGATGCCGTGGTCGGAGGCGTCGGTCTGCACTACAAATTCCCGACTGTAATCGGGGGCCTGGAGCACCGGGGCGGTGCACAGGGCGGCCTTCAGCTCCTCGAAGGCCGCTTGACAATCAGGAGTCCAGTGGACCCGCTTCGGTTGATTCTTGGATGTGAGACCCGTGAGGGGCCCCACGATGCTGCCGTAGTCCTTCACGAACCGCCGGTAGTAGCCGGTGAGCCCCAAGAAGGCTCGGACCTCGGTCTGGGTGACGGGGGGCTGCCAGGACTGGATGGCAGCAATCTTAAGTTGTAGTGGGGCCACCAGCCCGCTTCCCACTTGGTGCCCAAGGTAGGTCACAGACCCTTGGCCAATTTGGCACTTGCCGGCTTTAATGGTGAGGCCGGCCCGCTGGAGGGCTTGGAGGACCTCTTGGAGGTGACGGAGGTGGTCGGACCAGTGGCGGCTGTATACAGCGATATCGTCCAGGTAGGCAGCGCTGAATTCTTCGAGCCCTGCCAAGACCTGGTTCACAAGACGTTGGAATGTGGCGGGGGCATTCTTCATGCCAAAGGGCATGACCTTAAATTGATAGTGGCCATCGGGGGTGGAGAAGGCTGACCGTTCCTGAGCCCTGGGTGTGAGGCCGATCTGCCAGTAGCCCGCCGTTAGGTCGAAGATACTAAGGTAGCGGGCGGCCCCCAGCCGGTCGATCAGCTCGTCTGCTCGGGGGATGGGATGAGCGTCGGTCCGGGTGACAGCGTTCAAGCCCCGGTAGTCGACGCAGAATCTCAGTTCAGGGGCGGTGCCGGGGGCAGCGGCCTTGGGAACTAATACAACCGGACTGGCCCAGGGACTGTCCGAGGGCTCGATGACCCCGATCGTGAGCATCTTGGCCACTTCCTCCTGTATGCAGGCCCGTACCCGATCTGGTACGCGGTAGGCCCGGTGCCGGACAGGGGGACTGTCCCCGGTGTCTACGTCGTGCAAACACCAAGGGGTGACCCCGGGGGTGAGGGAGAACAGGGCAGCGAACTGCAGCAGGAGGTCCCGGCAGTCCTGGCGTTGCTCCGAAGTGAGGGCGTCGGAGAGCCGGACCCCATCCACGGAGCCGTCCTTCTCCCGAGTCTTTAAGAGATCCGGGAGGGGCTCGGAGTCTTCTTCTGTACCACTGTCGGTCGCCATCAGGAGGCTTAGTTCGGAGCGCACAAAGTGTGGTTTGAGCCGGTTGGTGTGGAGGACCCGCAGGGGGTTCCGGGTGGACCCCATGTCGATGAGGTAAGTGACGGGGCTTTTACGCTCGACCACTTTGAAGGGCCCCGTCCACTTGTCTTGCAGGGCACATGGTTCGGTGGGGGACATCACCCATACTTGCTGCCCAGGCTCGAACTCAACGGAGGAGGCATTGTGATCATACCACCTTTTCATGTCCTCCTGACTGGCCTCGAGGTTCGCCTTGGCCATCTCCCTGAAGCGCCGGGTCTGGTTTCGTAGGGCCAGGATGTATTTGAAGACGTCGGGAGGGGTCGTTAAGGGGGCCATCTCCCAACCTTCCTTGACTAGGCTGAGGGGCCCTCGCACAGGGTGCCCGTACAAGAGTTCGAAAGGGCTAAAGCCGAGGGACTTCTGGGGGACTTCTCGGTAGGCGAAGAGGAGGCACGGGAGCAGCACATCCCACTGGCGACGGAGAGGCTCTTCCAATCCCCCAATCATCCCCTTGAGAGTGCGGTTAAAACGCTCCACTAGTCCGTTCCCTTGGGGGTGATAGGGGGTCGTGAATCTGTAGGTGACCCCGCATTGTTGCCAGAGGGACTTCATGTATTTAGATATGAAATTCGTACCTCGGTCGCTGACGACTTCTCGGGGGAAGCCTACCCTGGAGAAGATCCCCATCAGGGCCCGGCCAACCACCGGGGCTGTCACTGTCCGTAGGGGCACCGCCTCGGGGTAGCGGGTGGCATGGTCCACTAGTACCAAGATGAACCTGTGTCCTTGTGCCGTGCGGGGGTCCAGAGGCCCCACAATGTCTATCCCCACCCTCTCGAACGGGGTGGTGACCACCGGGAAGGGTTGCAGAGGGGCCTTCAGCTTCCGACCACTCTTCCCGCTGGCTTGGCACGTGGGGCAAGATCGGCAGTGGTTCAGGACGTCATTCCTCATTTTTGGCCAGAAAAAGTGGGTCACCAGGCGACTGTATGTTTTGTCCTGGCCCAGGTGTCCAGCCAGGGGGACATCGTGGGCCAGGTTGAGCAGAAAGTCTCGGAAGCGGAGCAGTACCACCAGAACTCGCCCGGCCCCCAGCTCGGCGATTCTTTGCTCGCTGTAGAGCAGGTCGTTGTCCCAGTAGACCCAGTGGGTTCCGGTGGTGTCCCCTGCGTTTTGGGTATCGGCTTGTTGGCGGAGTCCCTCGAGGGAGGGACAGGTCTTTTGTTCCTGGCGGAACTGTTCTTGGGTGGGCCCCCCCTCTTGACGCCACTGAGCCAGATCCGGAAGGTCCTGGTGTTGTGCGTCTGCTTCGATAGTCGGGTCCGGGAGGTCGGCCTCGCTGTTGTCCTCGACGGGGGCAACCGAGGGCGGAGGTGCCGGCCATTCGGTTTCTTCTGATCGGGGGGTGGCCCGGGCGGCCATGGATCGGGTGGTTATGCAGGCCCAGTCCGGGAGGCCCAGCATCCCCAGGTGCTCTCTTTTCTCGACGGTGGCCCACGGGGAACTCTCGAGGTCATTCCCCAGGAGGCAGTCCACGGGGGCATCGTCCCGGACCGTCACCTGCAGTAGGCCGGAGACCCCTCCCCATTCAAACGGGACGCAGGCCATCTTACACATGCTCTCAGAGTTATCTGCCGAGCGGACGGGGCAGAGAATGTTCGGCAGGATCTGCTCGGGCTTCACCAGATGACAGCGGACGGCCGTCACGCTGGCGCCGGTGTCACGCAAGGCCTCGGCTCTCTGTCCATTAATGGTCACCCACTGACCGTATTTTCTGGTGTTGGCGGGTAGGGGAGCCCGCGGAACCATGTCTCTTCCCCCTAGGCATGCCAGGACCATGGCGGCCGGTTCCCACCCTTGCTGGGCCGGCTCGTACTCTTCGGGTCCCTCCGAGGATTGCTCTTCCCCTAGGGCAGCGGCTGCTACCTGGCGGGGCTTGGGTGTTTGATTTAGCGGGCAGTTCGGGTCATTGGCGTAGTGGCCTAGTCGCTGGCACCGGTGGCACGTGACGTTGGCTCGGTACCCAGGCCGCAACGGGGGGTTGCCCCGGCCGGCCGGAGGCCGGGTGCTGGCCACGGGTGTTGTTGGTAAGGCGTCTCTCCCTCGCCCCTGGCCCCCTCCTCCTCCCCGAGGACGGTGCTGGCCTTGGTTGCCTCTGTTCTGGTCGTGGGGCCCTCTCCGGCCCACTCGGGTGCTTTCCCACCGGTCAGCTTCGGCGGCGAGCTGCCGGGGGTCGGTCAGCTTACTGTCGAGTAGGTGCTGCCGGAGCTCGACGAAACAGTTGTTTGACAGGTGCTCCCATACCATAAGGTTGAAGAGTTGTTCGTAAGTGGTGACCTGACTTCCCTTGATCCACCCTTCGAATGCCCGGCTGAAATAGTTCACGTATTCTACCCACGTTGTACCTGGGATTCGGGTGCAATCTCTGAACCTCTGGCGGTACATCTCGGGCGTGAGGCCGTAGCGGGTGAGGAGGGCAGCCTTCATGTGGTCGTAGGACGACATTTGGTGATCGGGGAGCTGCAGCAGGGCATCACGACCCTCGTTGATAAATCTCCCCCAAAGTCCGGCTCCCCAATCACTCCGGTCGATTCGGTGGGAGGTCATTGCGATCTCATAGGCTTTAAACCACTGTTGTATGTCGTCTTCTCGGACATATTCGCGGACAACATCCTTGGGGATGTGAACTTTTTTCTCACTTGGCCCCGGGGTGTGTGGTCGCTCAGGCACCCCCAGTTCCTTATTCTGTTTGCGCAGTTCTATTTCCGCTAGTCGGCGCTCGTGCTCGAGCGTTATTTTTTTCTCTTCCAGCTCTCTCTGTCTCTGCTTTTCTTCTCGTTCCTCTCGAAGCCGCATATGCTCGAGGTTAAGTTTCTGTTCAGCTAACTTGAGTTCCCCATCCATCTTGAGTCGTGCCATCTCCAACTCGTGTAATCTGACTCTGTCTCTTTCTCGGATCTCCTCTTGCGGAAGGCCCGTTCCCCGCTCCTCGGGAGCCGTGGCGTTCCCCTCTGGTGTGATGCTGGTTTGGTCTGGGGTGACGCTGCTTTGGTCGGGGGGTCCTGTGACCCCCGTTTCTGTCCATGACTCCAGAGCGCGCTTTAGATCATCCTTGGTACTCAGGCCGGTGGTAGCAATGCCAAGTTCTATGCAAAATTGTCTCAGTTCGCGGTGGTTGTATTCTTCTAATTTCTCCATTTGGAATTTCTCGGTGGAGCTGCTATCTTTGGTCGACATCGTGTTTTTGTCGTGGGGTGAGCTACTCTCTGTACGCTTACGCGTTGATTCGGATCGCGCCGCTGGCCACCAATGTTAGAAAAGGTAGACGGGCCGGGAGGGCCGGCCGGGGTCAGGGGGAGAGGTCTCCGGGGAGAGCCGTCTCCAGCGATCGTACAGACAAGTAACTTCCCCCCCCACAGACAGGAATCACACACGGATAAGGTTCAGTGTTCTTTATAGGTACTTAGTTATGATACGGTAGAATGGTACAAGGAGGTCTGGACGCCGGGGTCCCCTCGATTAGAGTCTCGTAAGGTAGGGAAGGGGGTAGCGGGTCAGTCTATTTACCAATCAGGTAGTTCGGATGGGATGATGATGAGCTCACAATCCTCGAGCTTGGTGTTTAGGTGGCACGGTCCGCGGCCGCGCCAGCAGGTCCCGGTAAGGATGGTTGATACAACGGGCCGCGGCAGCGCCAGCAGGTCCCCGGAAGATGTACGGTCCGCGGCAGCGCCAGCAGGTCCCGGTGAGGATGGTCGTTACAACGGGCCGCGGCAGCGCCAGCAGGTCCCAGGAAGATGACGGTCCGCGGCAGCGCCAGCAGGTCCCGGAGAGGATGGTCGTTACAACGGGCCGCGGCAGCGCCAGCAGGTCCCAGGAAGATGGAGGTAGCAGGAGGCCGCGGCAGCGCCAGCAGGCAGGACGATGGTTCACAAGAGCGGGCTACGGCAGCGCCAGTAGACCGTCAGGGTTGAGTTCACTCGGTGTCTCTCGACTCCAGGATACAACTGCCTTCCTGCTCCGGAGCTGTCTTAGTTATAGGGCTGGTGCCCTTTGATGTCCGGACCCTCGCACTTGGAGGTCGGAGGGTCCGGGATGAAGGTGTCCAGACACCCAGCAGGGGGTGGAGCCAGCGCCTGGGGGCTGCTGGAGGCGATCGGCACCTGGCGGGGGAAGAGCTCTTGACGCTTCGGTCTCCCATTGACCTGCCAAGTGGTCCGCTCACCTCCTGGGTGGATGGTGGTGCCGGGATGTCGGGGCCGGCCAGGCCCGGGGTTAGGGTCGAGGTGAGGCCACGCGGCCGCGTGGTGCAGGGCCCAAGATGGCGGCTTGACCCGGCCGGGGAAGCCGGTGGGGCTGGACCCCGTGATGAGTAGGGGTCCGAGGGCAGAGGGTCCGTCGGGAGACGGAGTACAGGGCTTGTCACGGGGGTATGCCGGGTGGCCCGGAGCTCGGGCCCTGTCGTGCGGGGGGGGGAGCAAGCCCTCTGGGTGGCCTGTCCAACAACGTAAAAACGAAAAGCTAAATATTGCTCACTGTGCTGATGAACTGTAAAATTAACGATTTCCATGCTTAGGGGCTTGATGCAATTGCAAAACATCCTTTGCGGCAAGTTGCTTTGGCTTTGGTTTGGGTCCTCCTCCCATTGTTCCGGTTTTCCTCGTCTGCTTTATCCTCTTTCTGTGCTGAGGTACTCATTTGGAACAATGGCTTCAAGGCTGCCGGCGAAGAATCCCCCAGCCAAGACGCGAGCATCAGCAGGGCGGACTGTCAGTCCTGCAGAGACTGCCGCCTCGTGCAAGGAGTTACAGGCGTCCCGTGGCGATGTGATGGCGGCAGGAGAGGTGGATGGTAATCGGGCGGCGTTCGCTGTGATCGGCAACAAAAATCAGAAACAGACTCTACCGGCACTATTCAAACTTCAGTCGGCCAGAACAAAGACCCCTGCTGGTGCGGGGAGCGCGAAGCTGTCAAGCGTGGTTGACGAGGTGGGTGATCCGACCTCACAGTCGGGCGGGGGCCGCCCATGTCTCTGTTGCTGTCTTAGTAAGCCCAACTCCTACTATTGCTGCCTCGGTCTCTGCTGCGTGCAGAGATGAAACTCCAGTCCCTCTTCCTCCGGGATCAATTTCATGAGCACAGCCCGTTTGGTCCACCGATCACTGTTATGGTGCTGCCAGTAGTGTATCGCCGGTTGGGCACTGCTATGACCAGGGACCAGCGAGTTCCAGGAAAAAATCTCTCCCCCGGGGAACGGAATTATGGGAGTTGTAGTTCCACAGGACATAAACACTGTCATTCCTGCTAAACATATGTCTGAAACTGTCCTAACTGCTACTGTTGTCAACACGCCGGACCAAGTGGTCGCCGTCAGGGCTAATGAATCTATACGGGAGCCTGTAGGGCCTGATAAATTTTACTCACTATCAGAACACACAGGATCATCAGAGGACGATGACTTAGATAGGGAGTTGACAGATGATGATAGTGATCCTGCCGACTGGCACTCTAATGAAGCACCCAAAGATGAAACTTTATCCCAAGGCCCTCGCACAGTCCGCAAGGCCTCAAAATCAAAAGATCAAGGGATTTTTTTGTTGCGTAAGGACCCGGGATCACTTGGATCAATGGCTTGGGACTATTCCTTCTCTACCCAGCCTGGCCTAGTAGGTGATGCCTTAGCTTTGGGTGGTCCATTGGCTGATCCTCTTCAGGCCCCTCCCAGCGAGATAACACTTTCAATCATATATTAGTCCATCATGGCTCACTGCGAAGAAACACGTCAGGAGAGCGCTCGCTCTCAGGGGGCATGTCACAGGATGAAGAATTCAATACATAGAATAGCCAAAACTTGCTCTGACATCGCTGCCAGAACTGTCGAAGCTGAGGAAAGAATCTCCACTCTGGAGGATGAGGTGGCAACCCAGAAGGGTCTCATGGACCTTATTAAAGCACAAAAAGACGATATGCTGTGGAAGCTGACTGACCTCGAAAACAGGGCTAGGCGGAATAATCTGAGGATCCTAGGGATTCCTGAAGGTATGGAAGGGTCAGACACCAGGCAGTTCATCGTGGAACTTCTCTCCGAAGCTTTCCCAGATGTAAAGCAGTGGGACTGGCAGCTGGAAGTACAGCGTGCGCATCGCTTTCCTTTTAAGCAAAGACAAAAGTCCGGCCAGGCTGAGGATAAGCCTCTGGCAATTTTAATTTGCTTGAATAATTTTTTGGCTAGAGAGAACATTTTTGATCTACCTAGGCCCGACAGAAAAAGAACAGGGAAAGTCCCGAATTCTTCGGTAGACCAGATTTCTGCCCGGAAACTGTTGAGCATAGGTGGCAGCTTCGCCAGCTAATAGCTCCGTTTCAAATGAAGGGCGCTTAGGCTTTTTTGCTTTTTCCCTCAAAATTGAAGGTAATTTATCAGGGCCAGACTAAATTCTTTTTCTCGGAAATTCATGCGAAGGAGTTTCTGATTCTGTATAGTCAAGCATGCTTTTGTCTTACCATTCCAGGGGGACCCTAGGTTTAAAAGTGGGGGGTTTAGCCTATTATTCGGAGCACCTGCTCCTCTAATTAAATTTTCATTTCTTATTGCCTGATTCACAATTGGCTTAAACACTCTGGTGTTGGTAAAAGTTGGGGTGAAGGATTCAGGGGGGGAGTCGGCGTAACCAGCTCATCCCATCACAAGGACTTAGGTCCTGTTGCCTTATAAGGGGGGTCTAGGGGTTGAGAGGGTTGGGGTGGCAGGGTTTTTTTCGGGGTTAAGGGAGGGGTTAGAGCTAGTGGTGGGGTTAAGGGGGGGGACCGGCGGGGGGTTCAAAGGTTTTTGTTCTATGCTATAGTCATGGTATTGCTTTTGGTAGGTTTTGTGCTATGTTAAAAATTTTAATTATGATTGTGATTAAAAGGAATAATGGTTTGCAGCGGAGATTAGCTCTACTTTTGAGATCAAATGGGGGTGGATAAATTGCGATTAAACTCATGGAATAAATGTGGCCTAAACAACAGTAAAAAATGGGCTCTCTTTGCTAAAATCATTTACACTATGCAATTGGATGTCGTATGTCTACAAGAGACACACATACTGTGGGGGAAACAAGACAGTTTGAAAGTTCCTGGTTACGATCTAATTGCTTGCTCTCGGCAGACATCCATGGTTAGAGGGGTGGCCATTTTATTGAAACGAGGAGTTGGGGTTTGTAAAAAGGTTCTAGAGGATAGTTTAGGCAGATGGGCTATAATCGAATTAGTGCTGGACAATAGACCTCTAACCATCTGTACAATATATGGCTCTAATATGGATGACTCTGTAGTTTTAAAATATCTGTTTGAATTAGCAGCATGGTCTCAACCAATGATCTTGTGTGGGGATATGAATATCAACTTGCCCGGAAACTTTGATTTAGCAGGTGTTCAAAAGTATTCTGGTAAGAAACCTAAGGTCTTTAAGGCTGTCCAGACTTTAGTTCAAGAACATGGATTGATTGATGTCTGATATAGGCATAATAAAGATAAAGATGGGTATACATATTTCTCTGCCCCCCACAATAAAATAGTCCGGCTGGATTACTTTTTTATGTCCGATCAGGTGGTAGAGGCATCCTCCATTTCTGCTTGTCCAAGAACTCTATCTGATCACAACCCACTCATAGCCATGTATCTGCTGCTCCGCCAGGCCAGACCCCCCAGGGCGTGGACATTTGAAAGAAAATTATTATTCAACCAGGCTTACTTGGAATACATGAGAAAGTGGTTACCCGAATTTCTAAATATTAATAGGAGTACAGCCTCCAATTGTATAGTGTGGGACACACTCAAGGCTGCAGTGCGCGGCGAGACCAAGAGCTTTGCAGCCTTCTGACGGAAGACTACACAGGAGCAGATTAAGAGACGTGTTGAGGAGTTCAGTTTGGCAGAGATGGAGCTAACACGCAACACCAAGGAAGGCCTCAACACAGATCAAAGTCTGCAGAGGGTTGCTATAACTAAGGCTATACTCTTGGAGTTCTTTGGGCAGGACCTGGCCGCTAAGTTCACCCAATATCGTGCAACGATATATGAATGTGGGGAAAATTCGGCCAGAATTCTTGCCAAAAGGCTCCAACAGAAAAGTGTGTCAAATCGTATCATTAGAATCTAGGATCCGCAGGGCAATGTTCAGGACACCCAAGAGGTGGTTATAGATGTGTTCCAGAAGTTTTATACCTCGCTCTATATGGATGATAAGGTTAACCCTCCAACTGAGTCTATGTTTGAGGGCTTTTTTCAGACTATTGACACCTCAAAAGTCACATCGGGACAGAACGAGGTTTTTTCCGCCCCAATCACCTGGGAGGAGGTCGAGCTGGCAATAAAATCTTTGGATAATGGTAAGGCCGCTGGTCCCGATGCCATTCCTCTAGAATTTTACAGGATATTTTGCGCTGAGATCTGCCAGGACATTTTATCAATTTTTAGGGCTGCACAGATGGGGACCATTCCGAACTCATGGTGCCAAACTACTATTGTCCTCTTTAAGAAAAAAGACAAGCCCCAACTAAACCCCTCATCTTTTTGACCTATTTCTCTGATCAATACCGATAGCAAAAGTTATTCAAAAATGTTATCTTCCAGACTAGCGGCGGTTATTACCCCGCTGGTCTCTATATGTCAGCATGGGTTTATCCCGGGCAGGGACACGGCCGACCATGTTCGGCGGGTCATTGCCCTATTGGACTGGGCCAAGGCTACCTGCGCTCCCCTCGGGGTGATCCTGTTGGACGTAGAGAAGGCGTTTGACAGGGTCTCCTGGGGGTTTCTATGGGCAGTGCTTCGCTGGAAGGGTTTCAGCGCTGAATTTATTCAGGCTGTTAAGGCATTGTATATCTCCGCAGCTGCTACACTCCACATCTCTGGTCAGGAGTCAGGGCCTTTTGACATCAGCAGGGGTACAAGGCAGGGGTGTCCCTGTTCACCCCTGCTCTTTGCCTTATATATCGACCCCTTTCTTAGTAAAATCAAAATGGATCTAAATATCTGGCTGATTAGGATCGAAAGTACTGAATATAAGACATTAGCCTATGCTGACGATATTGTTGTCCTAACCAGTGATGTCAGCTCGGCCTTTTCAGCTTTAAAAACTCTTGCTGAACAATTTGGCCGCCTATCAGGTTATAAGTTGAACGTCTCAAAAACGCAGGTAGTCCAATCAACCGCCATGTGTCCTTCTGCCGTTCCTGTGGTTCTAGAAGCAGTATATTTAGGAGTTAAAATTACTGCTTCTGTAGATAACATCCCCGACCTGAATATTCTTCCAGTGATAGAATCGGTCAACACTAAGCTCGAAAGGTTAGACCATCTGCATCTTTCTTTATACGGCCGCTGTAACGTATTTAAGATGCTGGTCCTCCCAAAATTTCTTTATTTTTTTAGAAATATCCCCCTAGAGTTCTCGCAAAAGAGTCTTGTTAAGCCGAAAGGATTTGTTATAGGTTCCTCTGGGAGTATCGTCACAAAGGGCAGCCAAGTGGATGTGTCTTCCTAGGGATCGGGGAGGCTGGGCGGTTCCTAATCTCTTATTATATTATTGGTCTGCTATGCTTCAGCATCTAGGTCTACCGCTGCTGGGAGATAGGTCAGAGGTTCCGCTTTCTAATAGACCTACAATCTATAAGATAGGTTTAGGTGTGGCCGCTAAGGGTATACTAACTTGTATTCTTGAGCCAAGTTGTTTTAGGCAAACTAGGTTCAAAGTTGTAGCTACCATGTTCTCGGTTTGGCGGAAAATGCGCCACAAATGGTCAATTTTGAATATCAACTTTTATACGCCTTTTAAAGCTGCCCGGCTTCTCCCCTCTATTTTTCAGGATCAGGCTATTTTTAGATGGCAGCTATTAGGCATGAACTATATAGGCGATCTAAGTTCTGGAGGGCAAATGGCCTCTTTTTCTTTTTTAAAGGACAAGTTTCATCTGAATACTCATGACTTTTTCAAATACCTTCAGATCAGAAGCTTCATCGATAAACGCCTACATGAAACCCCTGCAGTGTTTGAAAAGGTCATTATATTTGAGTTAATTCAAAGAAGGGCTAGAATCGGGACAATCTATTAACATATGGTATCCGGTCTTCCGGATGATATTGATCTTCAAAATTCTAAGTGGGAGACTAAATTGGGCAAGACTGGGGTGGACATAAGGTCAGCATTAGACCTTGCAAGCTACGTCTTAGTTTCTGGCAGCTTACGGACCCAAAGCTATATGGCAATGTTTGACCTATATTACACACCGGCAAAAATTGCAAAGTGGGGGGCCCGGAAGGCTGACTCCTGTTCCAGGTGTGGCCTTCAAGCTGCAGATGCTATACATATGTTTCACTCCTGCCCAAATTTGAGGGAATTTCTCCATGATGTTGAGTGCTTTTAAATTTGTTGCTTAATATCCTGGTCATTATCTCTCCAGAGTTGGTAATAATGGGGTGTGTAGATATCGAGAAACCTGAAAGAACGACTTATGTCTCTGCATTTTTGTTTGTAGCAATGTCTATGATTCGGTTGTGCATTACCTCCCAATGGCTAAGCCCTGAAGCCCCCACGTTTTTTAATTGGAGAGCCAGGATTCTGTCTCTGTTCAATCTGGAGTCTGCAGTGTTCTTATTAAGGGGAAGAAGGTGGCGGGAGCTCGCTTGTAAGATCTGGCTCCCTTTAGAGGAATGGTCAAAGTAATGATTTTCTACTGTTGATAAATAATGCTATGCCTAATTTTTTCCACTTCTTGGTTGATCTCTCATGTTATCTCTTATTTTGGCCTAATAGGCTGTATAAATGATAGTCAATTATGTTTGATGTTGTTTATTCCCTAACGGCACCCCTGTATGTATTTATCTATGTCTGTACTCTCTTATGTTAGCTGGTTTTTTTCACTTTACTGTAAATAATATGACGTGCTCTTGCCTCTCAAATTTTAAAAAAAAAAAAAAAAAAAAAAAATTGCCCCTGGGACCTGGCCCACCCGGGGGCTTAATTAAATGAAGCGTGGGAGACCGAGCTTCGTTTTTTTAACATTTTCGGTGGGATTAATGCACCCAGCACGAATCCTGCCGATTGGTTTTTTTAAATGCTTTTTGGGGCTCTGGGTGTCCCTGTGGGACCCACTAGGCAGACCGAGGGAGTCAGGGTGTTTCTACCCTGCCCCCTTTTCTTTCTTTTCACCTTTTTTTATGTGACTCGGTTCTGAGTCACAAGATGGCTGCCAACACTTTCTGTTTTGAAGTGTTGGCAGCCAATCAGAGACAAGCTTGTGATCGGGAGGGTTCGCGGATCTACCGCGGTCACCAGATATCGATATTATTTATTTTTAAATTTCTCAGGAACTACTTAACAGATTTACACCATTTAAAGCAAAGAGTGCACTCTGGACCAAGAGCTACCTCTCTGCCAAATTTGGTGTAATCCAGCAGTTCGGGCTGTAGCTGTGACAAAAGTTCCTATGGCAAATAACATTGAGAAAACACGTTTTGGGCCCCCCCTTTTTTCTCAGCCCCCGCTTGACAAATCACCCTGAAACTTTCAAGACAGGAGCTAACCGGAGCACCCCATTAATTTTGAACATTTAGCGAAGATCCAGCAAATGCGCCAAAGATATTGGCAAATCAAAAAACACTTTTCCTATGGAAACTAGGTCCTAACTATAACTACCTACTGGCGACCACCAGTAGGAGATATATATATATATATATATATACACTCCGCACCGTTCCAGGATAATACCCTATACTTATGGGGGTCATTTTATTCAGCCACTGCCCAGCAACACTTACCTGAGCCTACAACATTCTGGGAGCTGCAGTTGTGGCAGAACTACAGTGCGGTTGTACACATGTGACCGTGGGTCAGCGGATTTCCGCCAATGGCAGTGACTCTGGACAGTTAAAGGTGGGGGTGGAGTTATTCCTTGCAACACAACATCATCTGAGGAAGGCCGAAAGGCTGAAATGCATTATGCACACGCTGTCATCTATTAATTAAAGATCTTCCAATGTTATCCCGCGAGTGGCCTCTACCTGTTCTTTACGGAGTGGGCATTGTTTGGGTGTGTTTGCATCAGCCAGAGGCATGTGGGAGGCCCCGTTCTGACAAAAGGATGGTGTTTCACTGGCATCCGCTGCGTGCAGCTTTCGTTCGGTTCAAGGGATTGAATAGACTCCGGCCCGCCTGAAGTACATGCCTTAACCCTGGACCGCTGCGTGGTGCAGCTTGTCATTGACATAGAGACGGGTTCATTGTAACTCCGTTTCACGGTCCGGCCAGCACACGTGCAACGAGACTGGAGTGTCAAAGGGGACCAGAGGAGGATCGGCAATTAATTTTCTGCAAGACTTTTGATTTGAACACTCCACACCATTCTAGGATAATACCCTATACTTATGGGGGTCATTTTATTCAGCCACTGCCCAGCAACGCTTACCCACGCCTACAGCATTCTGGGAGCCTTAGTTGTGGTGAGACTACAGTGGGGTTGTACACATGGGACCATGGGTTAGCGGATTTCCGCCAATGGCAGTGACTCTGGACAGTTAAAGGTAGGGGTGGAGTTATTCCTTGCAACACAGCAGCATCTGAGGAAGGCCGAACGGTTGAAATGCATTATGCACACGCTGTCATCTATTAATTAAAGATCTTCCAACATTATCCCCCGAGTGGCCTCTACCTGTTTTTTACAGAGTGGGCGTTCTTTGGATGTGTTTGCGTCAGCCAGAGGCGTGTGGGAGGCCCCGTTCCGACAAGAGGCCGGAGTTTCACTGGCATCCACTGCGTGCAGCTTTTGTTTGGTTCAAGGGATTGAATGGACTCCGGTCCGCCCCGAAGTATATGCCTTAACCCTGGACTGCTGCGTGGTGCAGCTTGTCATTGACATAGAGATGGGTTCATTGTAACTCTGTTTCACGGTCCGGCCAGCACACGTGCAACGAGACTGGAGCGTCAAAGGGGACCAGAGGAGGATTGGCGATTCATTTTCTGCAAGACTTTTGATTTGAACACTCCACACCGTTCCAGGATAATACCCTATACTTATGGGGGTCATTTTATTCAGCCACTGCCCAGCAACACTTACCCGAGCCTACAGCATTATGGGAGCTGTAGTTGTGGTGAGACTACAGTGGGGTTGTACACATGTGACCGTGGGTTAGCGGATTTCCGCCAATGGCAGTGACTCTGGACAGTTAAAGTTAGGGGTGGAGTTATTCCTTGCAACACAGCAGCATCTGAGGAAGGCCGAAAGGTTGAGATGCATTATGCACATGCTGTCATCTATTAATTAAAGATCTTCCAACATTATCCCCCGAGTGGCCTCTACCTGTTCTTTACAGAGTGGGCGTTCTTTGGATGTGTTCGCGTCAGCCAGAGGCGTGTGGGAGGCCCCGTTCCGACAAGAGGCCGGAGTTTCACTGGCATCCACTGCGTGCAGCTTTTGTTTGGTTCAAGCGATTGAATAGACTCCGGCCCGCCCCGAAGTACATGCCTTAACCATGGACCGCTGCGTGGTGCAGCTTGTCATTGACATAGAGACGGGTTCATTGTAACTCCGTTTCACGGTCCGGCCGGCACACGTGCAACGAGACTGGAGCATCAAAGGGGACCAGAGGAGGATCGGCGATTAATTTTCTGCAAGACTCTTGATTTGAACACTCCGCACCATTCCAAGATAATACCCTATACTTATGGGGGACATTTTATTCAGCCACTACCCAGCAACACTTACCCGAGCCTACAGCATTCTGGGAGCTGTAGTTGTGGCAGAACTTCAGAGGGGTTGTACACATGTGACCGTGGGTTAGCGGATTTCCACCAATGGCAGTGACTCTGGACAGTTAAAGGTGGGGATGGAGTTATTCCTTGCAACACAGCAGCATCTGAGAAAGGCAGAAAGGCTGAAATGCATAATGCACACGCTGTCATCTATTAATTAAAGATCTTCCAACGTTATCCCCAGAGTGGCCTCTACCTGTTCTTTACAGAGTGGGCATTCTTTGGATGTGTTTGCGTCAGCCAGAGGCGTGTGGGAGGCCCCGTTCCGACAAGAGGCTGGAGTTTCACTGGCATCCACTGCGTGCAGCTTTTGTTTGGTTCAAGGGATTGAATAGACTCCGGTCCGCCCCGAAGTACACGCCTTAACCCTGGACAGCTGCGTGGTGCAGCTTGTCATTGACATAGAGATGGGTTCATTGTAACTCCGTTTCACGGTCCGGCCAGCACACGTGCAACGAGACTGGAGCGTCAAAGGGGACCAGAGGAGGATCGGCGATTCATTTTCTGCAAGACTTTTGATTTGAACACTCCACACCGTTCCAAGATAATACCCTATACTTATGGGGGTCGTTTTATTCAGCCACTGCCCAGCAACACTTACCCGAGCCTACAGCATTATGGGAGCTGTAGTTGTGGTGAGACTACAGTGGGGTTGTACACATGTGACCGTGGGTTAGCGGATTTCCGCCAATGGCAGTGACTCTGGACAGTTAAAGGTAGGGGTGGAGTTATTCCTTGCAACACAGCAGCATCTGAGGAAGGCCGAAAGGTTGAGATGCATTATGCACACGCTGTCATCTATTAATTAAAGATCTTCCAACATTATCCCCCGAGTGGCCTCTACCTGTTCTTTACAGAGTGGGCGTTCTTTGGATGTGTTCGCGTCAGCCAGAGGCGTGTGGGAGGCCCCGTTCCGACAAGAGGCCGGAGTTTCACTGGCATCCACTGCGTGCAGCTTTTGTTTGGTTCAAGGGATTGAATAGACTCCGGCCCGCCCCGAAGTACATGCCTTAACCCTGGACCGCTGCGTGGTGCAGCTTGTCATTGACATAGAGACGGGTTCATTGTAACTCCGTTTCACGGTCCGGCCGGCACACGTGCAACGAGACTGGAGCATCAAAGGGGACCAGAGGAGGATCGGCGATTAATTTTCTGCAAGACTCTTGATTTGAACACTCCGCACCATTCCAAGATAATACCCTATACTTATGGGGGACATTTTATTCAGCCACTACCCAGCAACACTTACCCGAGCCTACAGCATTCTGGGAGCTGTAGTTGTGGCAGAACTTCAGAGGGGTTGTACACATGTGACCGTGGGTTAGCGGATTTCCACCAATGGCAGTGACTCTGGACAGTTAAAGGTGGGGATGGAGTTATTCCTTGCAACACAGCAGCATCTGAGGAAGGCAGAAAGGCTGAAATGCATAATGCACACGCTGTCATCTATTAATTAAAGATCTTCCAACGTTATCCCCAGAGTGGCCTCTACCTGTTCTTTACAGAGTGGGCGTTCTTTGGATGTGTTTGCGTCAGCCAGAGGCGTGTGGGAGGCCCCGTTCCGACAAGAGGCCGGAGTTTCACTGGCATCCACTGCGTGCAGCTTTTGTTTGGTTCAAGGGATTGAATAGACTCCGGCCCGCCCCGAAGTACATGCCTTAACCCTGGACCGCTGCGTGGTGCAGCTTGTCATTGACATAGAGACGGGTTCATTGTAACTCCGTTTCACGGTCCGGCCGGCACACGTGCAACGAGACTGGAGCATCAAAGGGGACCAGAGGAGGATCGGCGATTAATTTTCTGCAAGACTCTTGATTTGAACACTCCGCACCATTCCAAGATAATACCCTATACTTATGGGGGACATTTTATTCAGCCACTACCCAGCAACACTTACCCGAGCCTACAGCATTCTGGGAGCTGTAGTTGTGGCAGAACTTCAGAGGGGTTGTACACATGTGACCGTGGGTTAGCGGATTTCCACCAATGGCAGTGACTCTGGACAGTTAAAGGTGGGGATGGAGTTATTCCTTGCAACACAGCAGCATCTGAGGAAGGCAGAAAGGCTGAAATGCATAATGCACACGCTGTCATCTATTAATTAAAGATCTTCCAACGTTATCCCCAGAGTGGCCTCTACCTGTTCTTTACAGAGTGGGCGTTCTTTGGATGTGTTTGCGTCAGCCAGAGGCGTGTGGGAGGCCCCGTTCCGACAAGAGGCTGGAGTTTCACTGGCATCCACTGCGTGCAGCTTTTGTTTGGTTCAAGGGATTGAATAGACTCCGGTCCGCCCCGAAGTACACGCCTTAACCCTGGACAGCTGCGTGGTGCAGCTTGTCATTGACATAGAGATGGGTTCATTGTAACTCCGTTTCACGGTCCGGCCAGCACACGTGCAACGAGACTGGAGCGTCAAAGGGGACCAGAGGAGGATCGGCGATTAATTTTCTGCAAGACTTTTGATTTGAACACTCCACACCGTTCCAGGATAATACCCTATACTTATGGGGGTCGTTTTATTCAGCCACTGCCCAGCAACACTTACCCGAGCCTACAGCATTATGGGAGCTGTAGTTGTGGTGAGACTACAGTGGGGTTGTACACATGTGACCGTGGGTTAGCGGATTTCCGCCAATGGCAGTGACTCTGGACAGTTAAAGGTAGGGGTGGAGTTATTCCTTGCAACACAGCAGCATCTGAGGAAGGCCGAAAGGTTGAGATGCATTATGCACAAGCTGTCATCTATTAATTAAAGATCTTCCAACATTATCCCCCGAGTGGCCTCTACCTGTTCTTTACAGAGTGGGCGTTCTTTGGATATATATGTATATATATATATATATCCGTCAATCAATCCTTTGCTTGAAAAAGATTGCGCCGAGCCCCAATTTAGTTGATAACAGCGTGCTTTATTCGATCAGGTTTGTGGCAAACAACACCCGCCGCGTTTCGAAACCCTCCGGTTTCTTGGTCACGGGTCTCGCGAAACAAGGTTTGAATTCATATATATATATATATATATTCACTGAAAAAACCATAGGTTTCACACATGTTATAGTTAGCTGGACATTTCACTCGTACAAAACCATTGAAATTTCCCCGTTATAGTTAGTTCAGCTAACTATAACTCGCGCGACTGCAATCCACTGCTGATGATGTCACATATTACATCACTCATGACATGGTCAGTGACATCACTCATGACATCACTGATGACATCTCAAATGACATCACTGATGACATCACTGATGACATCATCCAGTGAATATGTGTCTTTCTGAAAAAATTTTTTTATATATGTATATCTAAAGGTTAATGGAAGAATAAATGGGTAAATAAGTGTCTAAATTGCTTTTTTTTGTAAAATTAATTGTATAACTGACTTATTAACAGTATCTTAGTGAATACAGTAATGTAATATGTGACGTCATCAGCAGTGGATTGCGGTCGCGCAAGTTATAGTTAGCTGAACTAACTATAACAGGGGAATTTCAATGGTTTTGTACGAGTGAAATGTCCAGCTAACTATAACGTGTGTGAAACCTATGGTTTTTTAAGTGAATTTGCAAAGTTTTTTAAATGCTAATTTCTAACTATAACTTGTGTGAAACCTATGGTTTTTTTAGTGAACTTGTAAGTTTTTTTAAAAGCTAATTTATTATTATTATATTTTTTATATATTTATTTTACAATAAACTACCTATCTATATAGTTATAGATTGACTGTATCCTGTAATATGGAATGGCTCAGCTCTTTTTTTTTGAATTTGGATAAAGTTGAACAGCATAGTTAATGTCTTCTATAAACTTATAAACAGTTTAAAATGTATTTTTTTTTTTAAGGGTTTTTCACAGTGCGCGCATCGTGCGCGCAGCCCGTGATTTTTTGAAAAAAAATGAAATGTTTTTTTCACCCTTCGGTGTCCTTCAGGGACCCCCTGACAAAGGCTAGGGGGTCAGGAACTCTCTATCCTGCCCCCTGTTCACGTTCTCCACCTTTCTTTTTCACTGTCACACACAAAATGGCGTCCGACACTTCCTGATTTCGACCGATTGGAATGTTGACTGACATCTAACCACCAATCAGAATTACGCTCGCAGACATTTGGTGCGCGCCCCTTGTGCGCACCGTGCGCGCATATAGATATTTATGTACTTTTAACTGCAATTTTCTCAGGAACTACTGAACAGATTGACACCATATATGCAAAAGGCACATGCCTGACCTGAGGACTACCTCTTTGCCAAATTTCAAGTAATTCTGTTCAGCCGTTCGGGCTGTACCTTCGATTAAAGGTCCTATGGAAAAATGCATGGGGAAAACGCGTTTTGGGACCCCCCTTTTTTCTCAGCCCCCGCTTGACAATTCACCCCGAGACTTTCAGGGTAGGAGATGAGCGGAGCGCCCCATTAGTTTTGAAAATTTCACGAAGGTAAGTCAACCGGCGCCAAAGTTATTCAAAATAGAATTTTCAGATTTCCTATGGGAACTCGGTCCTAACTATAACTATCTACTGGCGACCGCCAGTAGATAATATATATATATATATATATATATTACCTACTGGCAGTCACCAGTAGGTAGTTATAGTTAGGACCTATTTTCCATAGGAAATCCGCAACATTCTATTTGGAATAACGTTGGCGCCGATTGACGAATCTTCGCGAAATTTTCCAAACTTGTGGCCAGCTTCGGTCAGCTCCTATCCTGAAAATTTCACAGTGATTCGTCAAGCGGGAGCCGAGAAAAAAGGGGGTCCCAAAACACGTTTCCCCATGCATTTTCCCATAGGACCTGTTGACGCAGCTACAGCCCGAACTGCTGAACAGAAATACACCAAATTTGGCAAAGAGGTAGTCCTCAACTCAGACTCGTGCCTTTTACTTAAATGGTGTAAATCCGTTCAGTAGTTCCTGAGAAAATGAGAGTTAAAAAGAAAGATATATCTGGGCGGAGCCTAACCACACATCTCATCGTGAGATCTGATTGGCTGTCAGTACTTCATCCAAGAAGTGTTGGCTGCCATCTTGGGACCAATATACATGATAGCACCTTAATAAATAGCATTGCAGTGAATAGAAGGTTTTAAGACTTTAGTTACATTATAAATCATTTGTTGATGGTACCATACTCATTTTAGGAATTGTGGTGTGTTCTAAGGTGATTTTACCATGTGAAAAAGCCTTCTGCTGTGATATCATGAATCATATTTGAGAGAAAACTATTTTCTCATGCTTTTCCCACAGAGGTTTGGAAGGTGATCTATAAGCTAATCTGAGAGCATATTTTCTGTAAATTCACATTATCTTTCTCAGTCATGTGAGAATGAAGTCTGACATTCTCAGTAAAGCATGTACATCCAACAAGGGCAGAGACTGTCAGTGTATTCCTTTGTGTTCTACTGCAGGTTCCCAGAGTGTTCTAAAGAAAAACTAGAGCACTAACAGTCCTACTTATAACAAAAGTATGGCACACCTGAAGCCATCTTGATTGGAATAAACTGGTAACACTTAAAACATTTAAGTTAAAAAGGAACACAATGAGGGGATTCATTTTGCCATAGAAATTATGATTAGTGCTGAAGAAAGAAAAACTAGGGCACATTTTGGGTGACTTCTCAAATCCTCTTCTATTTCATTAACAAATTCTGAAATGCAGACTGAAACATGCACTTTCAATATCAGCAGCAGACTTCCCTGGTGAGCAGTAGCTTTACTACAGTGATCTAATGAGCAACTAGAGTGCTAACATTCTGAATTTATGGCAAATGTGTGACACATCTGAATGCCTACTTGATGGAATCAAAGTAAAAAACTGAAAGTATTTCCTACTGAGGAGACTGTAGTAAATGAGGAAATTAGGAAACTTCATAACAAATAAGTCTCCAAAAATGGCCACCAGAGACAAAAGAGCCCAAATGTAGCACAAATATCACCCAGATGTAGCACAAATATAGCCCAATGTCATAATGTCCCACATTGTTCTAACGAACAACTAGAGCGCTAACAGTCTTACTAATGACAAAAGTATGGCACACCTGAAGCCATCTTGATTGGAATAAAGTGGTAACACTTGAAACATTTAATTTACAAAGGAACAAAATGAGGGGGTTCATTTTGCCGTAGAAATTATGATTAATGCTGCAGAAAGAAAAATTAGGGCACAATTTGACTTCTCAAATCCTCTTCTATTTCATAAAAAAATTCTGACATGCAGACTGAAACATGCACTTTGAATACCAGCAGCAGACTTCCCTGGTGAGCAGTAGCATTACTACAGTGATCTAATGAGCAACTAGAGTGCTAACATTCAGAATTTATGGCAAATGAGTGACACATCTGAATGCCTTCTAGATGGAACCAAAGTAAAAAACTGAAAGTATTTCCTACTGAGGAGACTGCAGTAAATGAGGAAATTAGGAAACTTCATAACAAATAAATCTCCCAAGATGGCCACCAAAGACAAAAGAGCTCAAATGTAGCCCAAAATTCACCCAGATGTAGCCCAAGTATAGCCCAATGACAGAATGTTCCAGAGTGTTCTTAAGAACAACTAGAGCGCTTACTGTCTTACTTATGACAAAAGTATGGCACACCTGAAGCCATCTTAATTGGAATAAACTGGTAACACTTAAAACATTTAATTTAAAAAGGAACACAATGAGGGGGTTCATTTTGCTATAGGAATATGATTAGTGCTGAAGAAAGAAAAATGAGGGCACATTTTGAGTGACTTCTCAAATCCTCTTCTATTTCAATAAACAATTCTGATATGCAGACTGAAACCATCACTTTTAATACCAGCAGCAGACTTCCGTGGTGAGCAGTAGCTTTACTACAGTGATCTAATGAGCAACTAGAGTGCTAACATTCAGAATTTATGGCAAATGTGTGACATATCTGAATACCTTATTGATGGAATCAAAATAAAAAACTGAAAGCATTTCCTACTGAGGAGACTGCAGTAAATGAGGAAATTAGGAAACTTCATAACAAATAAATCTCCCAAGATGGCCACCAGAGACAAAAGAGCCCAAATGCAGCACAAATATCACCCAGATGTAGCTCACATGTAGCCCAATGACAGAAGTGTGCAAAACACTTATTTTTTGTGTATTTGCAGTTTTATATAGTGCAGACTTGTCAGGTATTGGAGTGCTTTACATGAGCATTGGTTACATCACACAAGATCAAATTCATTTTGGTTGTAGACATGGGGAGATTAAGTGATTTGACCAGAATTACAGAATGTTGAGCTGAAGCAGAAACTCCAACCTGGTTCCTCAGTTGCAAAGTCTGCAGCTCTGGAAGTAACACCACATCCTCTCTCCTAAGTGCAACATTTAATCAAGAGGTCAACTGGATAAAAAAATATAAAGGTTACAAATAATTTCAAAGTTCTAGTCGTTATTTGAAAACTCAGAAAATATGTCCTCATTTTAGTTTTTTAGAGCACTAACCATAATTTTGATGCAAATAAGACCCTCTCATAAATGTAATTTCTAAAGGAAATGCTCTAGGTAATACAGTTTTGATTACATCAAGATGACGTCAGGCGTTCCACACTTTTGTAATAAATATAGAGGTGCCAATTCCGATCCTGTAAAAAAATTCCCCGTCCGACTCGTATCCGGATTTTTTTCCGTCCGAATCGTCAAAGTAGCGTACAAACTGCCAAGTACGATTCGAACGGAAAAAAGTCCATACGAATCGCATTGGGAAGATTTCCCCACACGTCCTCGGGTCGGGAAAAGTCACCGACACGTCCCCGGTCGAAAAACCCACCGTGCGGAAAAATAAAGTCCGACAGCGCAAGTACGATCCCTCCCGTCCTCCCCATTTCACAACCGTACGCAAAAAACACCGTCCGAACCGAACTCCCATAGCAACCATGGAGACATGTGCCCGCATACGCGCCAAACACCCCACCACCCCCCCGCCCGCGTATGTACGCACCGAACCCCCACCCGCGTATGTACGCACCAAACCCCCACCCGTGTATGTACGCCCCCGAACCCCCACCCGTGTATGTACGCACCAAACCCCCACCCGTGTATGAACGGACCGAACCCCCCCCAGCCGTGTATGTACGCACCGAACCCCCACCCGTGTATGTACGCACCAACCCCCCCCCAGCCGTGTATGTACGCACCCAACCCCCACCCGTGTATGTACGCACCGAACCCCCACCCGTGTATGAACGGACCGAACCCCCCCAGCCGTGTATGTACGCACCGAACCCCCCCCCAGCCGTGTATGTACGCACCGAACCACCACCCGTGTATGTACGCACCAAATCCCCCCCAGCCGTGTATGTACGCACCAAACCCCCACCCGTGTATGTACGCACCAAACCCCCACCCGTGTATGTACGCCCCCGAACCCCCACCCGTGTATGTACGCACCAAACCCCCACCCGTGTATGTACGCACCAAACCCCCACCCGTGTATGTACGCCCCCGAACCCCCACCCGTGTATGTACGCACCAAACCCCCACCCGTGTATGAACGGACCGAACCCCCCCCAGCCGTGTATGTACGCACCGAACCCCCACCCATGTATGTACGCACCAAACCCCCCCCCAGCCGTGTATGTACGCACCCAACCCCCACCCGTGTATGTACGCACCGAACCCCCACCCGTGTATGAACGGACCGAACCCCCCCCAGCCGTGTATGAACGGACCGAACCCCCCCCCACCCGTGTATGTACGCACCAAACCCCCACCCGTGTATGTACGCACCAAACCCCCACCCGTGTATGTACGCCCCCGAACCCCCACCCGTGTATGTACGCACCAAACCCCCACCCGTGTATGTACGCACCAAACCCCCACCCATGTATGTACGCCCCCGAACCCCCACCCGTGTATGTACGCCCCCGAACCCCCACCCGTGTATGTACGCACCCAACCCCCACCCGTGTATGAACGGACCGAACCCCCCCCCAGCCGTGTATGTACGCACCGAACCCCCCCCCAGCCGTGTATGTACGCACCGAACCCCCACCCGTGTATGTACGCACCAAACCCCCCCAGCCGTGTATGTACGCACCCAACCCCCACCCGTGTATGTACGCACCGAACCCCCACCCGTGTATGAACGGACCGAACCCCCCCAGCCGTGTATGAACGGACCGAACCCCCCCCACCCGTGTATGTACGCACCAAACCCCCACCCGTGTATGTACGCACCAAACCCCCACCCGTGTATGTACGCCCCCGAACCCCCACCCGTGTATGTACGCACCAAACCCCCACCCGTGTATGTACGCACCAAACCCCCACCCGTGTATGTACGCCCCCGAACCCCCACCCGTGTATGTACGCCCCCGAACCCCCACCCGTGTATGTACGCACCAAACCCCCACCCGTGTATGTACGCACCAAACCCCCACCCGTGTATGTACGCCGCCGAACCCCCACCCGTGTATGTACGCACCAAACCCCCACCCGTGTATGTACGCACCAAACCCCCACCCGTGTATGTACGCCCCCGAACCCCCACCCGTGTATGTACGCCCCCGAACCCCCACCCGTGTATGTACGCACCCAACCCCCACCCGTGTATGAACGGACCGAACCCCCCCCAGCCGTGTATGTACGCACCGAACCCCCCCCCAGCCGTGTATGTACGCACCGAACCACCACCCGTGTATGTACGCACCAAACCCCCACCCGTGTATGAACGGACCGAACCCCCCCAGCCGTGTATGTACGCACCGAACCCCCACCCGTGTATGTACGCACCGAACCCCCACCCGTGTATGAACGGCCGTACCCACACCCCACCAGGGAATGTACGGACCGTACCCCCACCAGTGCATGTACGGACCGTACTGACGCCAAAAACACACGTACTGAACCAGGACAAACCATATTTACACAAGGAGAGTCAATTAGAGTTTCCCCACACCACCAAACATGCCCAACAACCCCACAAACATCACATACACTCACCTGCAACTGCCAAACTGCCAAACAGAGGCCCAAAACTCAATCACTCCTCATAACACACCCACACAAATTTCAAACACAGCCACACCCACAAATGGACCAATAAAAATGGGCCACACACACAAACCATGAGCCTTTGCAACAGACCCACTGCTGCCAGAGCCCACAGACGACCCACACCACCATACTTGAACCTCACACTTGCATACCTTCACACAACCACCTACACAAACACCCCCTCATCACATTCACACACACACCTCCACTACCACACCCACACACCCACAACCATCCACACCCACACCCCACGCCATGTCCACCACCAAGAATCCAAAGTTCACAAAGGAGGAGCTGGAGATCCTTGTCGACGAAATCCTCAGAGTCGAGCCACAGCTCTTTGGGACATTGGTCAGACAGACCAGCATATCCGAAAAAACGGCCATGTGGCAGAGGATTGTCGATTCTGTGAATGCTGTTGGGACCACCAGAAGGACCAGGCACGAGTGCAAATCCAGGTGGTACGATCTGCGGAGGACGGTCAAGAGGAAGATGACTGACAATCACAACCAGGGGAACATCACTGGAGGAGGGCTGCCCCCCAGACCGGTACAATACCATCCCTGGGAGGAGAAGGTGATGTCCACGCTGGCGGTGGAGGGACTACACGGACTGCCTGGACTCCCAGACCCTGGTGAGTACACAAACAACTCACCTCACATGGGGGGGATGCCATACACAATCAATCATGCATGCCACCCCCCCAAGCCACCACCGCACACAACAACACTCCACAAACACACACATGCCACTAGCGCCTCCATGCCCCATGCATCAATCAGGGCCATGCCAAGTCACAGGCCACACAAAACACCAACACAACACAGGATGTGGTCGATGCTGGGAGTGGGGGCATCAAAACTAACATTGAGCAACTCACAAGCACACAACAATGCCCTCAGCCCATATGGCCCAGGGCACAGCCATACAAACTGTGTGTACCCACACAGTACTGTCTTGCCTGCAAATGGTGGCTGCCATGCAGGATGACATGGGTCTGAAGGCACAATTTGCACATTACAGCAGACAATGAAGATGCATCGCTCTGATAGAGTCTCAGCACACACCGCCACAGCAGCAGCCTACACTCAGACACACTGCCCAATGGGTGCCCGGAGAACAGGGACTAACTCACATGAACAAGCCAATGGCCATTCAAAGACCGGCTAACTGTGTGTGCCCAGGAAGCTGGCCTGAGGTGACAGAGAGTGACAAAGAGAGGGAGGGAGAGGTGGAATGAGAGGGAAGGAGACAGAGGGGGACACAGGGAGACAGACAGAGGGAGGGAGTAGGGTGACAGAGGGAGACCGACAGAGGGAGGGAGGAGGGTGACAGAGGGAGGGAGGAAGGGAGACACAGGGAGACTAAATCACCCTTGGGTGGTGTGGCCATGTCCACTCGTCAGCCGGTGGACTGTGTGCATGCAGACCAGGTCTGGCAGTGCCTCAAACCCCCCCTTCCGTAGATGAAGACCGGTCCATGTGTCAATCTGTGCACGAGTCCATCCGTGCTGCAGGCACAGACCAAACCACACACCCAGTATACCCACCCACTGTGTCGGTAAGAACCCTGTCACAAATGCTTCAGTCCCCTACCTGCAACATCAAATTGCCTTGGCAAAACACCATTTGGCCACGTACAGTGCAACACGTAAGGCGCCTCTGCATGGCTCGCTACGCCCGCACACCACACTGCTGACTGTGTACCCCAATAGATGCATCAACTAAGATTGTGTCTCACACATGCGTAAAGCCCTGACAGCTGTGGCCAAGGGACATACCCATGCACAAGTGCACTGTGAGAGGAATGCAAGACAGATCCAACTACCCAGAGGAAGAGTGCCAAATCAGAAATGCATGAAACATGGATGCCACATGTGACACTGTTAACATTGTCTCTCTCACACACAGGTCAACGTCGACGAACACCCCCCAGGGGGGGAAGTCTCACAGGACCAGGCTCCGCGGGATGAGGACCCCACCGCCAGCGATGACTCTCACCACTCCGTGGATGACCCAGACCAACCTGGCCCCTCTGGTGTCCAACCACCTGCAGCACCTGCGTCAGGTACAACTGTGCCAACCACCACCCCCATTCCTGCCACATCCCAGGAGACGTCCAGGAGCCCTGCCCGCACACGACCACCCAGCCAGTCTGCCCAGGAGGGACACGGTCCTCCGGGCACCCAGGAGGAGGCAGGCGGCAACGCAGATGCCATCCCTCAGGGGTCCCGGAGACCCGATGCACCCACAACGGCAGGCCAGGTGCACGTGGGCAGGGGTGGCGGGAGTGGAGGACGGCGGAGGCGCGAACCTGACCAGGCAGCTCAGGACCCGGTAGTGTCCCAGGTCAGCAACATCCTGGATACATACCGGCGTGACACCAGGGGCATGGACCAGATTGCGTCCACCCTCAATGACATCAAGGGGACCCTCCAGGAGATGAAGACCCTGCAGGCCCAGCAACATGCCTGTCAACTGCAACACCAAGGAAGGATGGAGGATAGACAGGCTGAGCTCGTGGCGGTGCAAACCCAAATGACCGGTGTACTCCGTCGGATTGCCGACAACATGGGCAACCCTCCCTGTGGCACCATTCGAAGGCCATTACCAGACACAGGGAGGGATCAGGAGGAGGAGGATTCATCCGACGGAGCGTCACAGACATCGTCACGGCCTGCTTCCGAGGGTCCCCGCAGGAAGGTGGGTCGTCCACGAAAAAGACTGTGAGAGTCAGCAGAACATCACCATCTCCCAGGTCACCTGGCCTGGCACCTGGCCCTCTGGCCCAATAGCAGCACATGACATTCTCTGCCACATGGACTTGCTGGTCACTGTCTGACCTATGTTGACGAAGACTGTGGCATGGACTCTGACATTTTGCAACGGCAAGGATACCAACTCCCCCAGTGAACTTTGGATTCCACACTCCCGCTGTGCACCTCTTGTCATCCCCACAAACCCTTACCCCACCACAAATAAATTAATCACACTTACAAGATGATGCCGTGATTCTGCATTATTACAATACATGTGTGTGTCGTAAAGTCAAAGCATGCCTGATCTCAGAATTAACTCCAACCATCCAAACCGTGGGGTCTCAGTCTTGCCCAGGACACACATGGGTCCCAATGTATCATCTGATACAGACACGGAGTACCATACTCACCTGTGCTGGGCCCAACCAGCTGAGTGGTTCCCGCACAACTGTGGCTACAGACACATTCAGGGGAGCAACAGTCATGCGCAGAGGTCAGGGATCATGTGGAGTGACCTGGCTTGCCGCTCCCAGGTATGTCTAGACATGTGTCCCTACAATGTCCTGCATGCTTGCGTCAGGCGGATGTTGAGAATGGTGGCTAGCCCAAGGTTGGATGCATGGAGATGCCAGAATGCAGTTTTGGATCACAGTGCCACATGGTTGTGTTGGGGTTGTGTGGGCTGCATCATGAGCGTGGGCGTGGATCGAGAAGGTCATCCTGCAGCTGGCTGTGAAACATTCCCCCATCCCGTTTGGACGTTGATGTGGCCTGGTTGCCCGACGCAGTAGCAGAGCTGTGCAGATGCACTCCGGATATGGACAAGTATCATGGGAGTCGTAAGGCACATGTCCGTAGACTGCAGGGTAGGATTCGACACGGATGTTGTAGTTGCCCTGGGGGATGGTCTCTCTTG
This sequence comes from Triturus cristatus, assembly GCF_964204655.1. Taxonomy (NCBI): domain Eukaryota; kingdom Metazoa; phylum Chordata; class Amphibia; order Caudata; family Salamandridae; genus Triturus; species Triturus cristatus. The sequence continues at coordinate 422,500,309 of NC_140583.1, read as the reverse complement.
CCTTGAGGTGGATGGAACTGTGCATCTTGTGCATAATACAGTTCCCACTCCCTGACAAACCCCTAGCATCTTGTCACTCTACACATAGACACATATGCACCACCTCTGAAAACTATGCCAGACATGCCGCACGCACAGTGGCAACAGGCCACCATTGACAGGGAAGAGGCACCTTGGAGACAGAGGGACAAATTTATTAGTCATGTGTGTTGGAATGACAATGATACTCTGTCAACACATACACAGGTCATGTGGATGAACATGTGGGAGCAACACTGGCACCCCCCATTGCAACACAGATGCTGGTATTCCATTGAACTGGCACACAAGTGACGGATAACAGCTAAACACCCCCTGCTGCCACGGAGAGGCCGCTATACACCATTGAGGCCCTGATGGGGCAATCACACACCATGTCAACCCGGTGCAACCTGTATGTTTCCGAGGTCAGTGTTACACACAATGATGGCCTCATCACAATCCCCAATCCCCTGCCACATGACAGTCACCAAGTCTGACCATGGCTCCAGGTGAAGCCTGCCCCATGTCATGTTCCCCATGTAGGATCCACATGTATGCAAATGGAACACACATGAACCGGAGAAGTGCACACAGACTACAAACAATTCACACACCAAAAACGCCGTGAGGCATCCCTTACCCTAAGGAGATTTCAAAACTTGCCTGTGCATGTGACGCAGAATCAGCACATGTTGCTGTGTTCATGAGGAGTAGCAGGAGCACAACAATGCCACCAGAAGACAGCATGCCCATGGACCTGTGGAAGAGAGACACACAAGGAGTCAGCCCAAAGGAGCACATCCGCAAGCATGTACTCAACACGTATCATGTTGTCAACATGACAGGTGACAATGATGACCCTCAGACAACATCCTTCCATTGCGCCATCACTCGAGTGACACTTCAATACACACCACTGACTCACTTGGCAGACATGCAGATGGACACACACATTGCAACACATGCCACACACGGCCCAATGCGTGCACACTCAGACACTGGAACTCACCACTAAGCAAAGAAGTTGCGTATGAGCCGACTCCGCATGTCCTCCACAGCCTCCTCCTCCTCCACATCACTTGCCCCGTCACCAAGGCCTTCATCCTCCACGGGTGGATGGTCCTGGTCATCTTGATCCAGTATGAGTGGAACAGCTTCCTCCACTGCCATGTTGTGCAGCATGCAGCAGACGATGATGATCTTGCACACCTTCACCGGGGCATATGGGAGTGCTCCGCCGGTCTTGTGGAGGCACCGGAATCGGCTCTTCAGAAGTCGAAACGTCCTCTCAATGACTCTCCTGGTCCGCCCATGTGCGTTGTTGTAGCGGTGCTCGGCAGCCGTGCTGGGGTTGCGGACAGGCGTCATCAGCCATGGCATGTTGGGATAGCCAGCGTCCCCTACAAGGAAACATCATGGACAGAAGTGTGTCAGCACAGGCAGTGAGATTGGAAGATGACGCCAAACACTGAACTGCCAGAGTCTACCCACCAACAATACATGCTCGCTCGTTCCGCAGCTGCAGCATCATTTCAGGCAGCCTGCTACGCCTCATGATGAAGGCATCGTGTGCTGATCCTGGAAAGCGAACACAGACATGTGAAATCACCATGTTGGACAGACACACCACAAGGGCATTAATGGAGTGATAATGTTTGCGATTCCTATACACCACCTCCTGTGCCTGTGGTGGTACCAACGCAACATGTGTCCCATCTATGGACCCAATGACATGGGGCATCCCTCCCAGGGCATAGAACTCACGCTTGACATCTGTCAACTGCTCACGAATTGGGAATTTAATGTACTCATCCAGGTGAACCAACATGGCCTCTAAGAAATCATGCAGAACACGGCTGAACATCGTCTGGGACATGCCCCCGACATCAGCAATGGTATGTTGGAACGTACCCGTGGCAAGGAAATGTAGGGCTGCCATCACCTTCAACTTGGGTGTCAGTGCACTGGGATACCTGTGGCGCGGGAGGAGTTGTGCTTCCAGCCGGCCAGTCAACTCATCAATCAACCGTTGGCTGAATCTGTAGCGGCGTATACAGTCCCGTTCATGCAGGGCAGCCATGTCTGGCATATGTCGAGGGAGAGGCGGAACCCTGCAGTGAAATGGAAGGAACACCGAAGAGTGAGCACTGTACAACGACATTGTCAATGCACTGAGCACATGTTACACAGCCAATACATATATGCCACATTCTGAGTCAGGTCTGTGCCACATTTCCTGGACACGTACGCCAGTCAGGTGACACTCCTACCAAGGGACAGCCACTAACGGAGGGGGGCAAGATCACGATGACATGGCATGAGACTAGCTGTGGGCCAGTGTAAGTGAACATGCACACGCATCACAGGATTCACAGACATCCACACATGTGCAGAAGTAGTATGCGTATGGTACAGACAGGTTGTTGGATGCGATATGCACTGGTCACATGTCATAGGAATAGGACAGGCCACACACATTGCCTTGGAGGAGTACATGTCGAGACAGAACATACATAGAGAGCATGTGGATATGTACTTGTGCTGATACTCCGTGTAGTTGCATACATACACACCTCATGGCAAATCACATATGTGGGCTGGTGTGCGGAACAGTGTGCCATGGCCATCTACACACAGACACATGTTGGCAGCAGCAACTGCTGATGCATTGGACCACACACCTACAGCAAAATCATGGAAAGACATGCCACACACATGACATGGTTGCAGCGTGCAACGCAGCCATACACATGTCATGTGTAATATTCCGTGTACCTGGCATCAGGGGACAGGTGCGGGTGTCCGTGACTGGGACATGCAAGTGACTCATGGCTCCACTAGTGTGTACGACATGCACACATGTCAAAGGAGTGCAGGGGATGTGTGGTACAATGCACACCATCACACACGACATGTGTACACAGCTCATCGTACATGTGCTTTGCCCACACCTCAGGGGTAAAGTGCCACATCACATCCTGACACACCTGTGTCACACACATGTGGTATTGCACAGACAATGCATTGGTGTCCACCCTTGGCAATACCTGACCGCTCCATTCCTGTCTGTGTGCCGCCTGTCACCACTGACAGTTGTGAAACGCACCATACATACGCTCGGAGTGCGTGTATAGGGTCCCTGGGCCAATATTGCCGCTGGCGTATGCGTACGCCACAGTAGTACGGACTGTACACGCGCTTGTACAGTCCGGATCACAATATGGGCGCTGGCGTATGCGTACGCCACAGTAGTACGGACTGTACACGCGCTTGTACGGTCCGGATCACAATATGGGTGCTGGCGTATGCGTACGCCACAGTAGTACGGACTGTACACGCGCTTGTACGGTCCGGATCACAATATGGGCGCTGGCGTATGCGTACGCCACAGTAGTACGGACCGTACAAGCGCGTGTACAGTCCGTACTACTGTGGCGTACGCATACGCCAGCGCCCATATTGTGATCCGGACCGTACAAGCGCGTGTACAGTCCGTACTACTGTGGCGTACGCATACGCCAGCGCCCATATTGTGATCCGGACCGTACAAGCGCGTGTACAGTCCGTACTACTGTGGCGTACGCATACGCCAGCGCCCATATTGTGATCCGGACCGTACAAGCGCGTGTACGGTCCGTATCACTGCTTGTGGGGTGCCCTAGGGCGTGGAACGCACCGTACCTGTGTGTAAATGTATGAAAACACATAGGGGACACATGAGGGACAAGTATAAGGGCCTAAATGCATGATGGTTGCCATGGAGACTGAGTTAGATTTTTGAATTTGAGCACCAGGCGCCCAGCAGAAGTCAGTTTGAAAGAATCTACATTGTTGCAATGTGGATGTTGACTTGACATCATCATCAAAACTGAAACCATGCAAAGCCACACACTGGGGTAGGTTTGAAGGGATTGGATGAAACGTAGGATGCAAATGTGACTGACCAATCAATCTGTACTCCTATACATGAACAGGCCAGCCAGGCATATATAAGGCAGCCAGGTCCCATGAGAGAGCACTTGCCTGCACATCCATTCATCCATGACCACTGCTGCTGATAGTGATTCCTCTGGCACCATGTCCAGGACTGTGGAGAGGTCACAGCCATTCACCCAGGAGGAGAACCTTGCCCTGATAGATGTGATCCTCCCACAGTTCCAGAGCCTGTATGGTCGACCAGGGGTTCAGGTGAGTGCAGACTCCACTAGCTTAGACTGTGCCCCTTTTGTGTGACAGTGACTTCTGGCATTGTGTCCATGTGTGACAGACATGCACTGTTGTTTGGAGTGGGTCCCAGGGTGTGGAAGGCCTCATGTCACCCATGCAGAGCATGCTGTGTTTCCTGTGTGCACTCCTCACTTGCATAGTGCCTACTGTGACAATGAATGCAAGGTGCATGCCACATTCTGCCTGCATACTCCTCCTGGGGATGTTGTTACCACAGTCCTGATGTGATCCTGTGTTCCCCCCAGTGTGACAGGTGTCAGTACCCATGGATGTGTGTTTGTTCAGTGTACCTGTGCTGTGAGTGTCCAAAGGCCGTGTTCGTCCCCTGCACATTGGTGTGTGTGTAAGTTCCCTGTCATGTGGGTGAGTGCATATGGGGAGTGTTGCACACAAGCAGCATGAGGGATGGATATAGCCTGCCCATCCGATGTGAGCAGGGAGCAGTGCTGTGTGCATGCCGTGCTGAGCCAGCCCCACACCTGTGACACCCCCCGTCTACTGGCACATGGGCAGAGTGAGGTGTGTACCCGCAGTTGGCAATGCCATGTGATTGTCCTGTACCTGTGTGTGTCTGTGTACTCTGCTGAGGTAGCATCAGTGTGCTGGGGCAGGTGACTGCTGTGAGGTGCTGTACATAATCCTGGTGTAGCCTGTGAGGCACAGTGTGATCCCTGGTCAGTGAGTGTGTGGTACCCCTCATGCCACCCGTGTACTTTCAATGGCACGTAGTGCATTTGGCCTTCCACAGTGGATAATGTCCCTATGACAAAGGTGCAATTAGTTGCATGCATACCATGGCCTGTTCATAAAGAGGATTGTTCTATATGTGTGTCTCTGTGTCTTTGCTCATGTGGATTAATGTATTCTCACTTTTGCATCCTCACAGGTAGGCGCCATTGCCAAGGGGGAGATCTGGAGGGAAGCCGTCAGTGCCGTGAGGGGTACAGAGGGTCGGAGGCGGAGCCTGTCTCAGGTGAGGAAACGCTGGCAGGACATCCGGTGCTGGACGAGGAGGATTGCACGGCTCCTGCTGGGGGACTCACCTGAGAGCCGTAAGAACCGTGGGCGCCGTCGTCTGACCCACATCCAGAAGCGTGTGCTGGCGGTGGTCTTCCCCGATATGGACAGGCGCCTACAGGAGAAGCAGCAGCAGGAAGGGGGTAGGTACATGTGTGTCAGTTGTGTGTCCCCAGCCAATGTAAGTGCGCAGTTGCATGGATACACTGCCAGGGTTTGATTGTGCAGTGCGTCAACTTGTCCCCAAAGTAGCCCGGTGCTGTTCTCACTCCCTCCCTTTCCCTCCTTGCCATGTGTTCCCTGGTCTGTGTGTAGCCACTCTTGCACAAGGTTATTTAGGCAGGCAGTTCATGCAGGTGCCCTATGCCATCAGCATCATGTGTGGGGGTGATGTGCCACAGGTATGGGGACCTTGCGTGTGCCATGGCCAATTTCAGTCATTGTGGTGTCCATGTCACTTGGCACTGATTGTGAATCACGACATAGGGGTGTGTCTCCAAACTGTACAGCCTTCCAGCATGCATGTCCAATTGTGTGCCCTCTGACATGATGTGCCTGAGTGGGAGGCCTGCTAAGTGCAGGGACGGTTGCTTAATTTGCAGTCATGTCCATCCTGGACCATGGAGGAGTGTGGGCAGTACTGTGCCCTGGGGCACCTCTTCCTAGGTCTCATGTGCGTCATCCAACAATATGGCCATTCACTGTGTCTTCGCCATGGGTTGGGTAGGGTGGCATTGTACCCTGGGCTCAACTGTTGGACCTACAGGTTGCTACATGTGTCCACTGTACAGGGGGACCCATTTTGCTTGTGCATACTCACAGTGGGCATTACCTGTGTGTGTTGTTGAGACAATCTGATGATGTTTGCCTGTCAATGATGTGTGGACATGGCCACCAGGGGCTGTGTGTGTACAGTCATTAATTGGTGGAGGCCATGTGTTTTCATCCCAGAGTGAGAGGTGTACATACTTTCTCCGTCTCAATGAGATTGTCTCAGGTGTGGGTGGTTTGTGCGTACAAGGCCTACATGTCAGGAGCTTCATCCTCCTTGCTGGGTTTAGCCTGTGTGTGATGTTTGACTGGACATACGCTCAAGGTGCAGTGACCCAGTCATGTTTTGCCTGGTTTAATGTATTGCCTTTGCAGCATGCGGCAAGAGTAAATGTATATCATTCATGCTCATCCCTTTTTGACGACGCAGTGTGGTGCAGGTGCTGTGCACATTTGTCCCCAGAGACTGGCTCCTCTGTAAAATTTCAGGTGCAGTGATTTGCTGTTGTGTCATGCTCTCCATTGTGTCTCAGTGGCATGGTGGGTCGAAAAACTGTGTGTTCCATGGCCTACATGTGTACATTGTTTTGTAGGTGTTACTCCTGTTGCTTTTCAGGCTATGCAATGTGACCTATGTATATTTGACTCATGTGACATATGTGTACAGGTGTCTGATTATCTCCTGTCTCTTCACCTTGCCCACAGCATCGCCGGGGGACACGGAAGGAGACACTAGCACGGACCGGGAGGAGGGATTGAGCACCAGTGCCAGCAGTGCTGTCCTGTCTGGCACATGGAGTGGCACGGAGGCCGAAGGGAGTGAGGCAGAGGACCTGTCGACTGCCAACACAGACTATGACGCAGACGGGTCCGAGGCTGAGCTCCAAGAGGTGGCGGAGTCTGCCCCCCCAGCTGATGGCAGCCCTCCACATCCCCCCGCCACCTCAGGTTCCATCACCGGCCTCCCACATGCTCGTGGCCCTTCCCTCCGTGCTCGGTCCCCACATGTCTCCTTCCTGCCAGGCACCGCACCCCCTGCCCCTGTCACCACTGCTGCGGTGAGTGCGGAGTCTGTGGACATCCTGAGGCAGTTGCAGGTTGGTCAGACTGCGATGCTAAATGTCCTCCATGCCCACACCCAGGTGCTGACCCAGATGGAGGCATACATGGAGGGCATGTCGGCTGCGCAGTCTGACCAACGGCAGTTGCTGAGGTCCATAGACTCCACACTGACTGCAGCACTGGATCTCCTGCAGCGCTGCGTACCCCCCCCTACCCCTGCCCCATCCACAATTCCCACTCCCGTGCCTCTCACACGCACATCCAGACGTTAGCGTGCACGCACCCCAACAGACACAGGCACCACACCACCAGGGAAGTCGAAGCGCACACCTCCTGTCACGCACACACAGGGTGAGGAAGGCACACCCACTGGGTCGGGGGGGAAACGTAGAACATGCAGCCACAGTGGGAGTCCGCATTCCACACAACCCACTCCCTCCAAATCCACTCCCCTTAGCTCTCCTGGCCAACAGTCGGTGACAGCATCATCCACTGCGAGTGTGCCCCCCAGCCCCAGGATGACACCACCCCGCAAGCGGTGGAGGCGGGACCCGGCCAGGGGAGTTGAGTCCCCCACCCTGTCCACACCCTCCCCCAGTGGCGCTGCGACCCATCCCTTTGTCCCCCCCCTCCTTGGGGCCTGTGGTTGGATTGGGTGCGGGGGAGTTGCTGGGGGAACTTGCCGACGTGTGCAGCGCCATTCTGTCCTCCACCTTTGGCGCTGGCACCCCCCCTGTGGCAGAATCATCCCTCCCTGCACCCACAACACCTACCCTTTCCCCTCCTGTCCCTGCGGTGCCTGTTTCCACCCTCCCCCCTGATGCCCCCTCTTCTGTGGATGAAATGGACTTGTGAACTGTGCAGGCAAGCTAGGGGACACACGTCCCGATGTGTACCCCCCCCCGGACTTTGCTGCTGGGCTGGCCCATGGCCCTTGTACATAGTGGACATTTTCTAAGAGATATTTTCCTGCTGAATAAAGCATTTTCTTTTTGTTTTGCACACTGATGCTTTCCTGGACTTGCTGTTGGTGCTGGTGCTCCCTGCGTTGGGGTGGTGATAATGTGTTAGGGGTCTGTGAAATGTTGGAGTGTGCTGCTCATGGGGTGTACCCTGCCATCTGCGTGCCATCACAAAGGTCTCTGCCAATGGTATTTGGTCATGTTTGCTCTCACTGTATGGTGACATTGTCCCAAGGTGTGTTCCATCCTCTGTGGAGCAGGCCATTTTCCCTGCAGGGTGTCTCCCAAATGCTGTGCTGTGCTGTGTCTACATTTCCTGGATGTGTGAGGGTTGCCGTTCAATATAGCCATGCTGGCTCAGCGATGGCTCCGCCTGCATCTGGGGTATCACCCTTGTTGGTCACTGAACTTGTTGATGGGGTATATTGTCCTATGTCTGGGCACTGCTGGGAGGACTCTGCACCCACCCCTCCTGTGTCTGGGCACTGCTGGGAGGACTCTGCACCCACCCCTCCTGTGTCTGGGCACTGCTGGGAGGACTCTGCACCCACCCCTCCTGTGTCTTGGCACTGCTGGGAGGACTCTGCACCCACCCCTCCTGTGTCTGGGCACTGCTGGGAGGACTCTGCACCCACCCCTCCTGTGTCTGGGCACTGCTGGGAGGACTCTGCACCCACCCCTCCTGTGTCTGGGCACTGCTGGGAGGACTCTGCACCCACCCCTCCTATGTCTGGGCACTGCTGGGGGTGTTTGGCACACACCATTCTTATTGCAGGTTCGGTGCGTACATACACGGGTGGGGGTTCGGGGCGTACATACACGGGTGGGGGTTCGGGGCGTACATACACGGCTGGGGGTTCGGGGCGTACATACACGGGTGGGGGTTCTGTGCGTACATACACGGGTGGTGGTTCGGTGCGTACATTCACGGCTGGGGGGGGTTCAGTGCGTACATACACGGCTGGGGGGGGTGGGGGTTCGGTCCGTTCATTCACGGGTGGGGGTTTGGTGCGTACATACACGGGTGGGGGTTCGGTGCGTACATACACGGGTGGGGGTTCGGGGCGTACATACACGGGTGGGGTGGGGTTTCGGTGCGTACATACACGGGTGGGGGTTCGGGGCGTACATACCAGGGTGGGGTGGGGGTTCGGTGCGTACATACACGGCTGGGGGTTCGGTGCGTACATACACGGCTGGGGGTTCGGGGCGTACATACCAGGGTGGGGTGGGGGTTCGGTGCGTACATACACGGGTGGGGGTTCGGTGCGTACATACAGTGCTGGGGTGGGGTTTCGGTGCGTACATACACGGGTGGGGTTTCGGTGCGTACATACACGGGTGGGGGTTCGGGGCGTACATACACGGGTGGGGGTTCAGTGCGTACATACACGGGTGGGGGTTCGGGGCGTACATACACGGGTGGGGGTTCGGGGCGTACATACACGGGTGGGGGTTCGGTGCGTACATACACGGGTGGGGGTTCGGGGCGTACATACACGGGTGGGGGTTCGGTGCGTACATACACGGGTGGGGGTTCGGGGCGTACATACACGGGTGGGGTGGGGTTTCGGTGCGTACATACACGGGTGGGGGTTCGGGGCGTACATACACGGGTGGGGGTTCGGTGTGTACATACACGGGTGGGGGTTCGGGGCGTACATACACGGGTGGGGGTTCGGTGCGTACATACACGGGTGGGGGTTCGGGGTGTACATACACGGGTGGGGGTTCGGGGCGTACATACACGGGTGGGGGTTCGGTGCGTACATACACGGGTGGGGGTTCGGGGCGTACATACACGGGTGGGGTGGGGTTTCGGTGCGTACATACACGGGTGGGGGTTCGGGGCGTACATACACGGGTGGGGGTTCGGGGCGTACATACACGGGTGGGGTGGGGTTTCGGTGCGTACATACACAGGTGGGGGTACGGGCCGTACTTCCACGGGTGGGGGTACGGTCCGTACATGCCCCTACCCACGCTCTGCGTGCCTGGGTACGGGCCGTACCCATGCCTTTGGTGGGTGGGTACGGTGCGTCCCCCCATTGTTGCGGTGCCGTGGGGTCTGCACCGTACACAGGCCTTGGGGGTGTGGCTACGGGTCGTACCACGCGTACCCCTACATGACCCCAGCAATGCTGGTACGAGCCGTACCAAGGCATTTCTGACGTGGGTACGGGCCGTACCGCCATTGTTGGAGTGACGTAGGGGGACGCGTGGTACGTTCCGTACCCACGCTCTTGCGGCCTGGGTAGGGTACGTACCGGTTCGCGTGACCATCCACTTCCGTTGTGGCGGACGCTTGCGTTGCTGGCCTCGCCCCCACCCCCTGGAAGTGACCAGGCCCTGATGGTCAGGTATGTCCAGGCCATGTGTGATTTGGTACCATGTGTTGGTGTTGTGTGTCCTGCCCCTGCCCCCCCTTTGCCCCTGGTTGTTGTGCTGACCTTCTGCGGCGTCTGCGTCGGTTCCTGTACGCCAGGTGGACTGCTAGGAGGGCAGGGATGGCACGTAGGTTCGGGTCCATGTCTGTTCGTCGCGTCCAGCTGCTCCTTGCGTGTGTCGTCCTGATTTCCCGGCAGTTTTTGGCAGCCGGTAAATATTTTCCGTGCGGGATGACGTCGGTTCGAATCGTACTTCCTGGTTCGTGAAACGTAGGCTGGATGCGTACCGACGTCACGTCGGCGCCTTTCAGGATCGGAATTGTGTTTAGTTTCTGTTCGGTCGGTGTTTTGTTCGATTCGTACGGAAATGGTGTTTCCGTATGAATCGTACTTGCATTTTCGGATGGATTTCGCACCGGGTACGAGTCGGACGGAGAAAAGGCTCCGTCCGATGGTTCGTACCCGGTTTTTACCGGATCGGAATTGGCACCAGAATGTTAGCAATCTAGTTGTTCATTGGGATACTGTTGAGAGGCAGAGGCCAGGGGCACGGACTCTGAAAATTGAAGGCAGGAAGGAGAGTGCAGAGGCAACAATTTGACCACACTGGGCAGGCAGGAAGGGCAGTGGCAGCACAACACACTATGGAGGGCAGTGGAAAGGGGGGCAGGGGCAACAAACCAACAATACAGGACTGGCAAGAGAGGCTGTGGCAATATAATAGAGCATTGTGGGCAGAAGGATGAGGCAGTGGCAGTACAACCATACATGCCAACAGACCCGTTTCAGCCAGGAAACGTCCAACATTTTTAAGCTCAAATGGGCTTTAATTGATCTGTCTCCTGTCTACAATTTCCTCTTTTTCAATGTAACACAAAGGGGAAAATCAATACTCCAGTTTATTTTTCAAAATCTCCCTCTTACCAAGTTTAAAATGTTCACAAGTATGGTACATTGGACCATGGTAGGCAGGAGGAATTGGGGTAGGGACATGGACTCGGATAACAGAGGACAGGAGGGACATGGAGAGGTGCACCAAACTGACCCTACAGGGCAGGCATGAGGGTTTGCAGCAGCACAATACACCACACAGGGCATGCGGGACGGGAGTGCAGAAAACAATCCATAGAAAGCAATAGGGAGGGGACAGGACCATGCACATGGACAACAGAGAACAGAGGGGAAGAAGCAATGGTAGCTAGCTGACCATAATGGACAGACAGGAGAGAAAGCTGCAGCATAACAGACCATAAAGGGCAGGAGGGACGGATCAGGGGCATTACAATGGAACAGACAAGCCAGGAGGGAGGGAATAGGGGTCTGCACATGGAAACAGAGGGCTGGGGGCAAGGGGGCAGGGCAGGAGCAGCAAGATGACCATGGAGGTCAGGCAGGATGGGCACTAGAAACAAGACACACCATGGAGAGCAACAGTGAGACTATGATGGCATACACACAGACCATAGAGGGAAGGTGGGAAGGGGTCAGGGGCAGCTAGCTGACCACACAGGGAAGGTGGGAGGGGCCATGGCAGCACAGAAGACCATGCATGGTAAGCGGGAGGGTTAGTGGCAGCACAATGGCTATGATGGGCAAGAAGGAGGGTGCAGGAGCATGCACAAAGGACCATGGAGGATTGAAGGGAGTGTCAGGACCTGGGCACAGACAAGAGAGTTCAGGGGAAGGGGCCTCACAACAGACTGCGCGGGGCAGGCAGGAGGAGCAGTTGCAGCACAACAGACCAGGGAGGGCAGAAGGGTGTGGCAGTAAAATGGACCATGGAGGACAGGAGGAAGGGGATAGGGGCATGGCATGTGGACAGGCAAGGTGGAGGTGGTAGGGACAGGTTACAGTCATCTGACAATGCTAGGCAGGTGGAAGGGGAGTGGCAGGTCAACAGAACACTCAGAGTAGATAGGAGTGGCAGGTCCATGGAACATGGTGGGCAAAAAGGATGGAGCAGGGGCATGCACAAAGACTTTGGAGGGCAGGGGGAAGGAGAATAGGTGCAGCAAGCTAAGCAAAGAGGCTAAGCAGGAGGTCAATGATGGGCCATAGAATTGGGCAATGGAGGGCAGGAGGAGTGGACTGGTACATCATGCCAAATGGAGGGCAGTGGCGGCACATCAGTCTATGCATGGCAGGAGGGATGAGGTTAGTCCATGGATTCAGACAACAGAGGATAGGGAGGAGGTGGATGGGGCAGCAAGCTAACTGTTCAGAGAAGGTGGGTATTAGGAACTTTATTGTTTTTAAAATGTGTGTCTGTGAGTTCTACTTAAAATAGGAACAAGTATGCAGCAGAATCTCACTTTTATTCAGGAAGAAGAGGATGTTTGTGACTGTGACTCCGGGCTCACTTGGTAGAAATACCCCCTGACCCTCCACCCCCATTGCAAAATGTAATGCCCGTGAAAAGGGTAGGTGGACCCAGTGTTATATAGAACATAGTCCTGAGAGCACGATTGAAAATGAAAACTAGATATAGTATATGGTATAAACTATGCACCAAAAAGTGTGATATATGATGAACCGGGGCATGAAATATAATATGCAATACATTGTGCGCATTGACAGATTCATTGGAGAGTGTGAGATAGCACAGGCACTAGCGCGTGCTATGCAATATGCGCCTTGGAGTATAATATGCACAGGGCACTGTTGTGTAACCTAACTAGTCTCTAAAGTTGTAATATAAAATATGTGCTGGGGAGTGTAACATTGCATATGCATTGTGACAAAGATATGGATCCCAGATTGTAATATGTATGGCATAGCGTTGTGCATTATAACATAGGCATCGAGGAAGGCACGTTAGATGGGGCAATATAACCTGTGCGAAGGCAAGTGTGGCATGACATATTCACGGGGTGGTGTTACAGTGCACATGGGCTAGAGAGTGTCATAGCATACGCACTAGCTGGTGGAATACAACACAGAGGTGTGTGGCACTCGGCGGGCACTGGTGGGTGTAACACAGCATTGGGCTCAGCCAGGAGCACACTGTGACTCTCAAGTGAGGTTCGTCTCCTTTCCAGAGAGTAAAATAAAAAGTATTACACATTCGGCGGTGGATGTGTGTTCATTAACCGTGAGGGGGGTTTCTTGCATAGTTTGGTCGAATTTTGTTGAATCCCCTTTGAATGGCTTGGTGTACGTGTGTATTAAAGGCGCCCCTCAATAGCTACCCATGTTTGTATAAATAAACAACAAGGGTGTCTACTTGGAGAGTACCCACCGGCAGGGGCACCGGGATTAACCACGGTAGGGCGTCAGACACGTCAGAGCTTCACTAGCATTGTAAATACATTCCATATGGATTCATTGCATAGTCACCTTTTAATGAATATCACGCAAATCGTCATGGTGATAGGTACATACGGTTTGTCCAGCATGTCCTAGGTGTTTCTATAAATATATATTTTTTAAAAATAATAAAAAACAAAGGCCATGACCCGGGGGTTGGGGTCCCCGGGGCCGATTAAGGCCTTGGGAGGGGGGCCACGCGGCCCCCTTCCAAATTAATTTTTTTCAACAAAAAAAATTAGGGTGCAGGACCTGGGTGGTGTGGTTCCCAGGGCCAATAAATTAGAAAAAGAAGGGGGGCCATACAGCCCTCCTTCTTAAAAAAATAAAATAAATAAAAGACCGGCATCGCGCCGGAGGCCACGCCCCCTCCTTGCATCACTCTGCAAACACGCCCCCTGGCCAGTTGTAAGTTGGGGAATTAATTCCCATTCAATACTGAGGGTCCCTGAGGGCCAACTAGGCCAACAGGTATCTCAGTATGCGCCAGGGAGCGTTGCAGACAGGTGTTCTGAGGCCACACCCCTTTTTACACCTCTATGCAACGCAGCTCTGTGGCGCTTACTGGAGGTACCTAGTGGGCTAGTTTGACCCTAGGGACCCTTAGGATTCAAGGTGACTTAATCTCCCAAATTAAAACGGCCACAGGGTGTGTTTACACAGTGGGGAAGGGTGGGGACGGGGCCTGAGGTGAAGTGTGCAAACACGCCCTATGGCGCGTTTTAAGTTGGGGAAATAATTCCCCTTCAATCCTGAGGGCCCCTGGGGGCTAACTAGCCCACCAGGAGCTTTCAGTAAGGGCCACTGAGCTGCGTTGCAGAGAGGTGGTCCAGGCCGTGCCACTTTTTACACCTCTCTGCAATGCAGCTCTGTGGCGCTTACTGGAGGTACCTAGTGGGCTAGTTGGACCCTAGGGACCCTCAGGATTCTTTTTTTTTTTTTTTTAAATAATTTTTATTAGGCAACTTCATTACGTACAATATATACAAAACAAGATTAGAATAAGAAAATATACAATGCTAGAGATAATAGTCCAAATTTTAAGTACCTCCAAAAGATAATAGTGAGAGAAAGAAGATACAAAAGAATGCAATTCGAATAGTCTGATCAACAACAGAAATAACCCAAAATAGTCGATACCAAACTAAACTAAAACCTGTTTTTCCAAGAAATAATTGGCATCCAAATCTGAGCACCCCGTTGTCTAGCCTTTTTGCCTTTAACTGTGTAAATTGCCATTTCTTGATTTGCTATACCCAAAAAGCGAGTTATCCAGACTTGGAAATTAGGAGGATCTATGTTTTTCCATCTAGTAGCTAATATTAGTCTATATACTGCCATACCCAGGAATAGACACATCTCTTCCTCCTTGGTATGATTCAAAGTATTGTCATACCCGATCACAAATAAAGTAGGAGACATCTGAACTTTGTGGGAAAAAACCTCTTCCCAAAAATCTGAAATTTTAGTTTTAAGCACTGTCAATTTACTACACTCAGAAAACATATGTATTAAATCTGCCGGGCCCATCCCACATCGCGGGCATTTATCGTCTATTCGTTTGCCCCATGTGAACAGTTTAGCAGGTGTAAAATATAAATTATATACAGTCTTATAAGATTGTGCTTTAAGCGTTGCTGTGAGAAGAATCTTATCGGCAAGGGAGAGAATCTTATCTAAATCTAAATTTGGATTGTTCAATTTGGAAGCCCAGCATGTTTCAGTTCTTTCCATGTCATCTTGGCTTTGTTCCATCAGTAACCTATATATTATGCTTATACTGGGATTTTTTCCCCCTCTGTCAATATTTTCGAGGAGAGGAACAATCTTCAGTGAAATTTGTGCAGCCTTTGCGGTAAGAATAGAGTTTATTTGGATATATTTAAAAAGATCAGATATCGGGATATTAAATTCACGTTGTAGATTGGAGAATCTCGAGCTAGATGAATCATCCAGGAAATCCCCCACTGATAGTAACCCAAGAGCCGCCCATCTTTTAGCAATATCATCATTGATTTGTGGGGAGAAGAGGGAAGAGTGCCATAAGGGTGTGTATCTATTTATTTTTGTTATATCACAATGTTTACAAATTTTTCTCCAAGCAATCGATGCGCTATCTATAATTTTAAATTTCACCTTCTTAAAGTAAGATGGTTCAATTTGTCGTACTAGTAAGCCTTTTGCGTTCTTGCCAACAGCCAACTCATATATAGATGGGATAAATATAGTTGCTGTGCTATAGGGCCAAGGGCTGGCATTGAGTAGCGGGAACATCCCTTGTAGAAGGCAGGTCCAGGGATATAAGGTTATATTAGGGAGTCCAAGGCCCCCTCTTTGCTGTGGGAGAGATAGAAATTTCGAGGACCTTCTGATCTTGCCGTATCCCCAGATAAATTTAGAAATTAGGGTTTCGAAGATTTTAGTGATTTTGTCCTCAGCTAAGATGGGTATTGCACGAAAAAAGTACAAGATCTTTGGGAAAATATTCATTTTGACAAAGTTAGTTCTTCCTATAATTGAGAGGTAAGACTGTTAACCCTCAGTAACTCCTTTTTAATATTTGCTAGCAGGGGATCATAATTGAGTTTGTTGATATTCTCCACCTGAGGGGATATACAAACACCCAAATATATAGCACTAGATGTCTTTCGGGGGTCATTAAAAAAGGTGTTTTTAGTGCATATAACAGCAGTTTTCCCAGTATTCAGAGAGTATCCAGACATATCTCCAAATGACCGAGTTATTTTTTCGATTTCTTCTAATGTCTCATAAGGATCAGGTGTCACAATCGCCACATCATCGGCATAGGCCAGTACCTTAGTTTCATAGATGCCTGTTTTGATTGGTGTTATAGCCGCATTTGCCAATAATTTCTCGATCAAGGGATTTATGTATAGGGCAAATAGTATTGGGTAACATGGACATCCCTGTCTTGTGCCCCATTGAATTTTAAATTGTCTCGATTCTAAGCCCATTGTTAGAACTTTTGCTACCGGATCTTGATACATGGCTTGTATTGCTTTGATAAACCCTGGCCCAAAGTTATTAGAGTCCATTATTGCCCAAAGATATCTCCAGGAAACTCGATCAAAAGTCTTCTCGGCGTCAAGGAGGATCATGGACATCTGGCCCCCCGTCACCGTCATGATGTCGAATAGTGAAATCACCCTGCGGGTATGATCCGTGGTTCCCTTATGGGGGATAAACCCATGTTGCCACGGGGAAACCAGATGTTCAACCACCCCCCTGAGCCGATTGGCCAAGACTTTTGCATACATTTTTGTATCTGAATTTATTAGCGAGATAGGACGATATGATGTAGGGTATATTGGCGCCTTGCCCTTCTTAAGAAATATCAATATATTAGTCTCTCTCCAAGACTCCGGGGTGGTTCCATTCGTCTGTATCCCTATACAGAGATCTAAAATATAGGGTAAGATTGTTGATCCCAAGCTTTTATACAGATCTATAGGAATCTTTTCGGGGCCGGCTGCCTTGCCAGGTGCAAGATCTTTTATCACCCTTTGCACCTCCTCTTGGGTAATATCCTTTGCTAACTCAGCTCTACTATTTGCGTCGAGAATGTTGCTCGGACCCCAGTCACATAGTCCCCCTTGTAATTTGTCCATCTCAAGAGAATCTTCATTTTTATAAAGCTCCCCATAATAACTCTTGAAGACATCTAATATTTTATCGGATTCTGTATAAGACGTATCGTTTGCGTGAATAGTGTTAATTTTGTTGAATGAATGATTTTGGCGGGTGCGAAGGGCCAGTTGCTTTCCAACCCTTTCCCCGTCTTCATATAGTTTGTTCCGATTAGATTGAAAAATTTCCGCGGCTTTCTGATTAAGCTTACTATTAATCTCTGTTTTTAAAATTAATAGCTTGCATAGTGAATCTTGGCTATTGTCTCCATTATTTATAGTATCTATATGTTCCTGCTCTGCCTTGGCTAAATCCGTCATCAGTTGCTGATTAACCAGGGCTGCCTTTCTCCTCAATTTGGTGACGTAGCTCATAGTTTCCCCCCTGAGACAGGCCTTAAAGCCGTCCCACACCATATTCCTTGTTGTGCTGTATCGGTTGCAATCAAAATAGCCCTGTACCCAAATCTTAATATGTTCAATATATTCTTCGCTTAACAAAAGTTTTCTATCAAAGGTCCAATTAAAAGGGGGTCTATATATTTTAGACGAATTAATAGTTAAAATGAGCATGTTATGATCAGAGAGTAATTTAGGGCTTTTGTCAATTTCTACTCCAAGTGACAACTCACTGGCTAACCACATATAATCAATCCGTACATATTTGTTATGAGGACATGAAAAATAGGTGTATCCGGGATCTAGTTGGTGTTTTAGAGCCCAAATATCTATTAAATCGAAACTACCTTTGAGTTGAGAAAGCGCTCTAAAAACATTAGGTTTCCTGCCTGTGCAGGTTGTCATGTATTGATTATATGGTATTCCCAGATGATTGAGAGAAATATTAAAATCCCCACAGAATAACAACATCTTAGGCCATGTAGCCAGCTCAAGCTCTAGCTCTTCAATTATTCGTGAATCATCTAAATTAGGAGCATAGATCGAGCAAATTGTTATTCCTAAATCTAATTCAATTATAACCCACCTCCCAAAATCATCCACTAATTTACGTTTAGCCTGACCCAAGAACCCTCTAGCAAAAATTGCCACCCCACCAGTTTTAGTAGTTTGAGTAGTGTTTGCAAGCAAATTATATCCTGGCATTCTTAATAAATCCCTATCTTTCCATGTAATATGAGTCTCCTGAAAGCATAGGATATCATAGGATGTTTGTTTAACAAATTGATATATGGTGGCTCTTTTGCCCCTATCATTTAGCCCAGCCACATTCCAGGTGCATATCCTTAACTTCCCCATAATGACCAAAACTTAATTTCAGAGGTACATTCCTTATAACAATGAGAAGATAACATATTAATTGTATCTTTAGAAAAACATTGTACGTATGAGGTTGTCTTTTTTCTCCCTGCATTTTCCCCTTTGAACCCCATGCCTGCTCCCACCCCTAGAACCGTGTCCCACCCCCCCACCTCCCACCCCACACCCACAAATCGGCAATTAGACTCCGTGAGAGTCTATGTGATGAAGTGCATTAAGAGACCAGTGCTGGAGTTTTGCCTGGTATAAACCATTGGCCAATCTAGAATTAAATATTTCTATTCCGTTAGTGAAAGTGACCAATACACAACAATTGAATCATATTATTATGTGAGTCTTGAACATTAGCCGAAGACCAAATTTATATCTACCCTACTCTGATCATGGACCTTCATAGACCATCCAAATACTCCTTGGCCTTGATTTCAGATGTGAAAAATTTAACTTCCCCCTTATTAATTATTTTAAGGCGAGCAGGGTTGTTTAAATAGGCCATCACATTTTTGTCTTGAAACGGTTTAATCAATTGACCTAGGCGCCACCTCCTTTCCACCGTAGCATGGCAGAAGTCTGGGCGCACAAAGTAGGAAATATTGCCACTAGTACGTTTTGACTCTGGCCTTGCTTTATCCGAAATAGCCTGCCTCAAGAGGAAATTGCCAAAATAAACCAAAATTGCACGGGGATACCCCCCTGGGCGTGCTGGTTCTTTTTGATACATGGGGACCCGATGTGCCCGCTGTATTTCAATATCCCAGCTCCAAGAGGAGAGTTCTGGTAAGGAGTCGCGAAATAGTCTAATAATAAAGGAGCGTATATCATCTCCTTCTGACTTCTCCGGAACCCCCAGCACGCGGAGGTTGTTTCTTCGTAAGCGATTTTCAAAATCCTCTAACTTCCATCTGACATCAGAGAGCTCCTCTTCGTGTGCCTCCGTTATTTCATGATTACTGGCTATAGCTGTTTCATTTGCGACAGTACAAGACTCTAATTCAGTTATCCGACTCCCAAATGCAGTTACTGTTTTATTTAGTCTTCGTACAACCCCTTGCACTTTCCGGAGAGTATTCTGTACCTTACGCCCATCCTGTGCTGTTTCTTCTCTGTGTGCTGCGATAGCCTGCAGAACAGTCTCCATTACTGTGTTTAATGCCGCTGTTGAAACTGGAGGGATTACTGTAGAGCTTGGGGGAGCCAGTTGGAGAGGAGGGGGAGGGCCCACTACGCCATCAATAATATGATCTGTCAGTTGCAGGGTTGGATCCATAGTAGGGGAATAATCCCACGCCAAATCCGCCGCCCCATGATGGCCCTTTTTTCTCACTGTTTTCTGGGTTCCGCGGTCATCGTCAATATCACTACCAGTAGAAATAGTGCTTGTCGCAGTTGAAGTTTGGTAGTCGTCGGAAAATGAATAAAAATCGCTGGGCTCCTTTTCTACGTCCGTTTCATTAGCTCCCTTGTTTAGCTCCCCAGCCGTAAGGCCCGCTTTACCCTTTAGATTTCCGAAAAAATGTCCAGAGTTATTTGCCAGGGTGACCGTAATATCTTGGGCTTGATCCGTTGCATTTTTTTGTTCCCCGAGCTGTTCTGTGTCTAATGGCGCTACCCCTTTGCTCTTAATTACTACAGAGCTCAAATATTGGAGGGTAGGTATATCATAGACTTTTTGTACCTGTATGAAAGTGCTTGGATTTAGGATAGTAACTGAATCTGAATCTGATTCTGGAGCTAGAATAGGAGGGGATCCTGAGAAAGTACAATTGTTTTTGTTTTTAATAGTTCCTTAGCGACAGTATCGACCTTCTTAGTGAATTCATTAAGGGCAGAACCAGTCGCACACGGGTCAGTACCTGTCTCTTGAAGCGCTTCAGAAGTATCCTGAAATGCCTGCTCATTCCCAGGTATGCTCTGCCTCGAATGACCTGGAAGCTGTCCCGTAGCCCGGCGAAGGAGGAGGTCAGCCACAGATGGGACGCTCACGTTTCCTCTCCCCATCGGGGCTGTTCGTTGTAGCCTCGTTTGAGCCGTAGCTCCGGGAACGTTTGGATCCACCTCTGTTTCCCTTACAGATCGTCTCGCAGTAGAGGCATCCTCGCGCTGTGCACATCTCGCAGCAGCCGCCGCAGCTGCCCTGGCCCTGGCTGTGGCGGATCCAGCGTTCTTAGGAGGCATAGTTGGATTCACTTGACCGTCACCTTCGCTACCCACGAAGCGCTGTGAAGGCTGTCCCGCGGCTGCTGTGGCTGTTATGGTTCCCCCACTCTCCTCCTTCAGCGTCTTCAGCGTCTTTCCATTCGGGAGCCAACCGCGACAGAAGAGACGGACCACGCACAGACCGATGAGTGTTGCATACGGCCTTAGGTAAGCCCCTATAATCTTGGTTTGGCTGAGGTCTTGTATCGCAATTGTTTGTGGTATCATTTAGGAAAAGTTCCACAGTGTTAGCAGTGGTTTAAGTATTCAGTATTCAGTCGGTCACCGCTTGTTTTAAGCAATAATGCTCACATATAGCATCGCGTCTTCCTCCATACCCCTGGACTTTCCTTGGCGCATCTCAGATAGCTGAGTCCAAGTCTGTAGAGTCTGTAGAATCAGTGGAGTCAGTAGAGTTCGGCTCTGCTCGGCTCTGCTCCAGCACCGGTGAGCCTCTGCACTGCGGTCAGTCAACCGCCATCTTGCCTGAAGTTCTCACTCAGGATTCAAGGGGACGTGTTTACACAGTGGGGAAGTGCGGGGATGGGGCCTGAGGTGACGTGTGCAAACACGCCCTGTGGCGCATTTTAAGAGGTAGTTTTAATCCCCTGCCCTATTATATACTAGGGGCTTACAGAGGAGGTCATTCTGATCACAGGGGGACCCCAACGCATAATGTTCCCTAGTGTATGTAGGTGTTTTCACTGTATTCTAAGTGTCTTTTAACATAGCACTGGCTCTAGGACTGGTTAGTCAGACTCAGTTACCACCAGTATCCGTCTGAAAAAGTTGAGGGTACAGGATGATTTTGCAACAAGGCTTCTTTCTGCTCTTCTTTTTGTTCTTTCTGCACGTTATCCTTCTTCCTGCACTTTTCTTCGTCTTTGAGGACTTCTGTTGCTTCTTTCTGCACTTCTTTTTTTTCTTTCTGTGCATTTTTTCTTCTTTCTTCACATGTCCTATCTCTGTAGGCATAGTTAGAAATTAGCATTTAAAAAACCTTTGAAATTCACAGAAAAAACCATAGGTTTCAGGCACGTTATAGTTAGGAATTAGCATTTAAAAAACCTCAGAAATTCACTGAAAAAACCATAGGTTTCAGGGGTGTTATAGTTAGCTGGACTTTTCACTTGTACAAAACCATTGAAAGTCCCCCGTTATAGTTAGTTCAGCTAACTATAACTCGCGCGCCCACAATGCACTGCTGATGACGTCACATATTAAATCACTCATGACATGGTCAGTGACATCACTCATGACATCACTGATTACATCTCAAATGACATCACTGATGTCCATAGGATATCATGGCTAAGTCTGAAAATTAGCAGACGTAAAAAAGCAGCGTTAACTGCAGTTAGCGCTGCTTTTTTTTGTCTCTAACAGGGTTAGCGACATTCTTGATAATAGGAGAAATGTCGCTTAGCGACATTTCTCCTATTATTTTACTCTGGGACGCCCCCTTTGCATCTCATTAGAGATGCAAGGGGAACCGTAGAGTAAAAGGGTGCTAACATGCAAATTTGCGTGTTAGCACCCTGTTGTTGATAGGGCGCTAGTTTTATCTCTGGTTTTTTGGCTTTTAAAGCCAAAAAAGCAGACATAAATCCCTTGTTGATATGCCCCCTAGTGTGCTGAACTTGTGACCTGTGAGCTCAGTGCAGTGTTCCATGACCTGTTTCTATGGTAACAGGCCGAAGGCACATTGGGGGAAGGGTTGAAATGTATTTCAGTTGGAAAGGGTTGAAATGTTTAACCAATAGAAATGTGTGTTTGCTTTTGAGTTTATGTGCGAAGGATTGTGATTTGATGTTTACATGTATATGTGTGGAAAATGAAAGGGAAACTTTTCCATTCTTTGCTTTTGCTGAGAGGTGCACAGTGCAGAGATTCTGTAAAAGAAAATATGGTGAGTGATTGATATACTTCTTAATCTACAAAAGAACTTGAAAGATGAGTTATTTAATTGTGAGGGGATGTATGTAGACTATTTTGATTTTAATCAACTAATGTATTTCTCCTGCTAAAGTGTAGGGAGTACTTTTTTTCTCTACAATGTGTGTGCATGTAGAAACCATTCTGTGATATGCATTTGTGTTTTCATGTGTTTGTAGACAGATAACTGTGCTGTTTTTATATTTTGGTAGAATTAGAAACCAGGCATTGTTTATGGATTTGTGAAATGAGATATGTTTCTGCAGTAAAATGTAGTACTCCTTGTAGATGAAGAAATGTGTTTTGGTATAGTGCAAGGGATAGTGTTGTTTGTCTAGAATCACACAGAGAGCCTGTGTGCATTTGGGAACCACTGTGAGAGAAGCTTTTGGTAACATCGTGTATTTGCTGACAGATAACTGTTTTGAAACCTGTCTTGTTGTCAAGTTTTAGCAGCATTAGAGGCCAGTTTTTGCTTATGCTTTGATTAAATGAGTCAGGCTTTGACACAAAAGTGCAGTCCTGAAATATGTAGATTGTGTGCAGTTCCCCTATCAGTTACACAGTAGTGAATGATTTTTGGTAAACTCCTAGGTATAGTGGTTGTTGTCTAGAATCACACTGTGAGTCTGTGTGCATTTGGGTAAGGATTGTGAGAGAAGCATTTGGCAACATCGTGTATTTGCTGACAGATAACTGTTTTAAAACCAGTCATGTTGTCATGTTTTAGTAGCATTAGAAGACAGTTATGGCTTATGCTTACATTAAATGAGTCAGGCATTGACAGTAAATTGCATGTAGATTGTGTGCAGTTCCCTTACCACTTGCACTGTAGTGAATGAGTTTTGGTAAACTCATAGGGATAGTGGTGGTTGTCTAGAATCACACTGTGAGTTAGTGTGTATTTGGGATCAGTGTGAGAGAATCATTTGGTAACATCATGTATTTGCTGACAGATAACTGTTTTTAAACCTGTCATGTTGTGAAGTTTTAGTAGCATTAGAATCCAGTCTTTGCTTATATGTTGATTAAATGAGTCATGCTTTGACACTGATGTGCTGTACTTAAATATGTAGATTGTGTGCAGTCCCCTTACCCCTTCCACAGTAGTGAATGAGTTTTGGTAAAGTCCTAGGATAGTGTTGATTGTCTAAAATCACACTGTGTGTCTGTGTGCATTTGGGTAAGGATTGTGAGAGAAGCATTTGGTAACATCGTGTATTTACTGACAGATAACTGTTTTAAAACCTGTCATGTTGTCAAGTTTTAGTAGAATTAGAAGCCAGTCTTTGCTTATGCATTGATTAAATTAGTCAGGCATTGACATCAAAGTGTATTCGTGAAATATGTAGATTGTGTGCAGTTCCTTTACCACTTCCACTGTAGTAAATGAGTTTTGGTAAACTCCTAGGGATAGTGTTGTTTGTCTAGAATCATACTGTGAGTCTGTGTGCATTTGGGAACCACTGTGAGAAAAGTGTTTGGTAACATCGTGTATTTGCTGATAGATAAGTGTTGTAAAACATATCATGTTGTCACGTTTTAGTAGCATTAGAAGACAGTTATGGCTTATGCTTTCATTATATGAGTCAGGCATTGACAGTACATTGCAGTTGTGAAATATGTAGATTGTGTGCAGTTCCCTTACCACTTGCACTGTAGTGAATGAGTTTTGGTAAACTCATGGGGATAGTGGTGCTTGTCTAGAATCACACTGTGAGTTAGTGTGTATTTGGGATCACTGTGAGAGAAGCATTTGGTACCATCATGTATTTGCTGACAGATAACTGTTTTAAAACCTGTCATGTTGTGAAGTTTTAGTAGGATTAGAATCCAGTCTTTGCTTATGCGTTGATGAAATGAGTCATGCTTTGACACTGATGTGGTGTACTTAAATATGTAGATTGTGTGCAGTACCATTAACTCTTCCAGACTAGTGAATGAGTTTTGGTAAACTCCTAGGATAGTGTTGCTTGTCTAAAATCCCACTGTGAGTCTGTGTGCATTTGGGTAAGGATTGTGAGAGAAGCATTTGGTAACATCGTGTATTTGCTGACAGATACCTGTTTTAAAACCGGTCATGTTGTGAAGTTTTAGTAGCATTAGAAGCCAGTCTTTGCTTATGCTTTGATTATATGAGTCAGGCTTTGACATAAAAGTGCAGTCCTGAAATATGAAGATTGTGTGCAGTTCCCTTACCACTTCCACAGTAGTGAATGATTTTTGGTAAACTCCTAGGTATAGTGGTTGTTGTCTAGAATCACACTGTGAGTCTGTGTGCATTTGAGAACCACTGTGAGAGAAGCATTTGGTAACATTGTGTATTGGCTGACAGATAACTAATTTAAAACCTTTCATGTTGTCAAGTTTTAGTAGCATTAGAAGCTAGTCTTTGCTTATGCATTGATAACATGAGTCAGGGTTTGACACTAAGGTGCAGTACCATGTACTATTCTGTTCACTGTGGCAGAACTGAAAATTTAAAAGTTTTACCTAAGCACTGTCCTAGAAGTAGTCTGATTATTTAGTCAGTTTCTAAGTACCAAATAGATTGCTTCAAATGTCTATGCAGTATGCATGTAGTGTTCTAACATACTATACACTTGTCTTTTACACCTTCAATTCCCTAGTCAGTATCCATACACTTCCAGGAAACATCCTGTCACTTCCTTTGCAGTTCTCTAGAGACCTATTCCACAGCATGTACTAATCCATTCACTGTGCTAAAAGCCAAACACTTATAAATTCACCAAGACACTCTCTTTCCAGTACTCTAATGATTCAGTCACTGCCTAAGTATTCATGCACTGCGCCATGTCTTAGCACATGGACTTCTTCAAACCCCTATCCACTATGCATGCAGTCCTCTAACCATCTACACACTTGTCTTTAACACCTTCAATTCCCCAGTCAGTATCCGTTCACTTCCAGCAAACACCCTTTCACTCCCCTTGCACTCCTCTAGTGACCCATTCAGCATCATGTACTAATCCATTCACTGCGCCAAACCCTAATAAATTCACCCAGGCACTCTCCTTGCAGTACTCTAATCATTCAGTCAGTACCCAAGTACTCATCCAGTGACCCAGGCCATAGTATATGGACTGCTTCAAACCCTTATCCACTATGCATGCAGTCCTCTAACCACCTACACAATTGTCTTTCTCACCTTCAATTCCCTAGTCAGTATCCATACACTTCCACGAAATACCCTGTCACTCCCTTTGCAGTCCTCTAGTGACCCATTCAGCACCATGTACTAATCCATTCACTGTGCTAAAACCGGTGAGCAGTCTATATATCGACTTTTTAACCCCTTCGACGCGCTTGACGGAACGGTTACGTCATGCACGTCGGTTGGGCTGTGCTTATGACGGAACCGTTCCGTCATGGCCCCGCCCGCGCACGGAATCTTCAGCGTGGCGCGGAAATTCGCGCCGCGCTGAAGGGGTTAATATCGAGGGACATAAATATCGAGTCAAAAATATCGAATGTACAAAATATCGAAATAGATAATATCGATGTGAAAAATATCGTTTTTTTTTTTTTACTTATATGTCGATGTAAGTAATATCGTTAGTAATAATATCGACATGTGAAAATATCGTCATTGTGTGTTTAGTAAATATTTTGAAGTTGTTTGTATAAATAGTTAAAATGTATATAATATGAGAAATATTTATATTGTTTTAGGGGCGAGATGTTGGGTTATAAGGGATAAGGGTGGGGAGTGTTTTAAAAAAGTTGATTTATTTTTTTAATATATTGTAAAATTTAATTAGTAAATTTTATTTTAAATGTGAAATGTATATTTAATTTTAGGAGCGGGATGTTGGTTTATAGGGGATAAGGGTGGGAAGTGTTTTAAAAATGTTTATATATTGTTTAATTAAAAAAAAATTTAATTTAGAAATTGTAAATTAAATGTAGAATTTTAAAAATAATTTTAGGAGCGGGATGTTGGTTTATAGGGGATAAGGGTGGGAAGTGTTTTAAAAAAGTTTATATATTTGTTAATTTTTTAAAAAAATTTTTTAGAAATTGTAAATTAAAATTTAGAATTAAAAAAAAAATTTTAGGAGCGGGATGTTGGTTTATAGGGGATAAGGGTGGGAAGTGTATTAAAAATTTTTATATATTGTTTAAATTTTTAAAAAATTTATTTAGAAATTGTAAATTAAATTTAGAATTTTAGAAATAATTTTAGGAGCGGGATGTTGGTTTATAGGGGATAAGGGTGGGAAGTGTTTTAAAAATGTTTATATATTGTTTAATTTTAAAAAAAAATTAATTGAGAAATTGTAAATTAAATGTAGAATTTTACAAATAATTTTAGGAGCGGGATGTTGGTTTATAGGGGATAAAGGTGGGAAGTGTTTTAAAAATGTTTATATATTTGTTAATTTTTAAAAATATTTATTTTGAAATTGTAAATTAAATTTAGAATTTTAAAAAAAGAAAATAGGAGTGGGATGTTGGTTTATAGGGGATAAGGGTGGGAAGTGTTTTAAAAATGTTTATATATTGTTTAAAATTTTTAAAAATTAATTTAGAAATTGTAAATTAAATTTAGAATTTTAGAAAAAAAATTAGGATGTTGGTTTATAGGGGATAAGGGTGGGAAGTGTTTTAAAAATGTTTATATATTTGTTAATTTTTTATAAAAAATATGTATAAATTGTAAATTAATTTTCGAATTTTACTAATATATTTCGGAGCGGGATGTTGGTTGATAGGGGATAAGGGTGGGAAGTGTTTTAAAAATGTTTATATATTTGTTAATTTAAACAAAAAAAAACCCAGAAATTGTAAAATAAATTAAGAATTTTACTAATAATTTTAGGAGTGGGATGTTGGTTAATAGGGGATAAGGGTGGGAAGTGTTTTAAAATGTTTATATATTTGTTAATTTTTTATTAAAATAATTTAGAAATTGTAACTTTAATTTAGAATTTTACAAATAATTTTAGGAGCGGAATGTTGGGTTATAGGGGATAAGGGTGGGAAGTTAATTTAAAATGTTTATATATTTTTTAATTTAAAAAAAACCAAATTTTAAAAAATTTAAATATATTTTAGAATTTAACAAATCCCATAATTAAATATAGATTTCAGTCAGGATAGTAAATTAATTAAGTTCACTGTCCAGCACTTATCTTAATTAAATATAGACTGGAGTGGGAATAGTAAATTAATTAAGTTCATTGTCCAGCACTTACTGTAATTTTATATCGTTTGGAGTGAGAATAGTAAATTAATTTAGTTCAGTGTCCAGCACTTATCTTAATTAAATATAGATTGGAGTGGGAATAGTAAATAAATTAAGTTCACTGTCCAGCATCTACTCTAATGTAATATAGGTTGGAGTGAGAATAGTAAATTAATTAAGTTCAGTGTCCAGCACTTATCTTAATTAAATATAGACTGGAGTGGGAATAGTAAATTAATTCAGTTCAGTGTCCAGCACATACTCTAATTAAATATAGGTTGGAGTGAGAATAGTAAATTTATTAAGTTCAGTGTCCAGCACTTATCCTAATTTAATATAGACTGGAGTGGGAACAGTAAATTATTTTAGTTCAGTGTCCAGCACCTACCCTAATTTAATATAGGTTGGAGTGAGAATAGTAAATTAATTAAGTTGAGTGTCCAGCACTTATCTTAATTAAATATAGACTGGAGTGGGAATAGTAAATTAATTAAGTTCATTGTCCAGCACCTACTGTAATTGAATATAGTTTGGAGTGAGAATAGTAAATTAATTAAGTTCAGTGTCCAGCACTTATCTTAATTAAATATAGATTGGAGTGGGAATAGTAAATTAATTCAGTTCAGTGTCCAGCACATACTATAATTAAATATAGGTTGGAGTGAGAATAGGAAATTAATTAAGTTCAGTGTCCAGCACTTATTGTAATTTTATATAGACTGGAGTGGGAATAGTAAATTAATTTAGTTCAGTGTCCAGCACCTACCCTAATTTAATATAGGTTGGAGTGAGAATAGTAAATTAATTAAGTTCAGTGTCCAGCACTTATCCTAATTAAATATAGAGTGGAGTGGGAATAGTAAATTAATTAAGTTCATTGTCCAGCACCTACTGTAATTTAATATAGTTTGGAGTGAGAATAGTAACTTAATTAAGTTCAGTGTCCATCACTTATCTTAATTAAATATAGATTGGAGTGGGAATAGTAAATTAATTCAGTTCAGTGTCCAGCACATACTATAATTAAATATAGGTTGGAGTGAGAATAGGAAATTAATTAAGTTCAGTGTCCAGCACTTATTTTAATTTAATATAGACTGGAGTGGGAATAGTAAATTAATTTAGTTCAGTGTCCAGCACCTACCCTAATTTAATATAGGTTGGAGTGAGGATAGTAAATTAATTAAGTTCAGTGTCCAGCAGTTTTGTTAATTAAATATA
This sequence comes from Triturus cristatus, assembly GCF_964204655.1. Classification (NCBI taxonomy): domain Eukaryota; kingdom Metazoa; phylum Chordata; class Amphibia; order Caudata; family Salamandridae; genus Triturus; species Triturus cristatus. Next base: position 422,471,070 of record NC_140583.1, on the reverse strand, counting down.
GAGTGGAGTGGGAATAGTAAATTAATTAAGTTCAGTATCCAGCACCTACTCTAATTTAATATAGGTTGGAGTGAGAATAGTAAATTAATTATGTTCAGTGTCCAGCACTTATCTTAATTAAATATAGACTAGAGTGGGAATAGTAAATTATTTAAGTTCAGTGTCCAGCATCTACCCTAATTAAATATAGATTGGACTGAGAATAGTAAATTAATTAAGGTCAGTGTCCAGCACTTATCTTAATTAAATATAGATTGGAGTGGGAATAGTAAATTAATTAGGTTCTGTGTCCAGCACATACTGTAATAAAATATAGGTTGGAGTGAGAATAGTAAATTAATTAAGTTCAGTGTCCAGCACTTATCTTAATTAAATAGAGACTGGAGTGGGAATAGTTAATTAATTAAGTTCAGTGTCCAGCACCTACTCTAATGTAATATAGGTTGGAGTGAGAATAGTAAACTAATTAAGTTCAGTGTCCAGCACTTATCTTAATTAAATATAGACTGGAGTGGGAATAGTAAATTGATTCTGTTCAGTGTCCAGCACATACTCTAATTAAATATAGGTTGGAGTGAGAATAGTAAATTAATTAAGTTCAGTGTCCAGCACTTATCTTAATTAAATATAGACTGGAGTGGGAATAGTTAATTAATTAAGTTCAGTGTCCAGCACCTACTCTAATGTAATATAGGTTGGAGTGAATATAGTAAATTAATTAAGTTCAGTGTCCAGCAGTTATCTTAATTAAATATAGACTGGAGTGGGAATAGTAAATTAATTAAGTTCAGTATCCAGCACCTACTCTAATTAAATATAGGTTGGAGTGAGAATAGTAAATTTATTAAGTTCAGTGTCCAGCACTTATCTTAATTTAATATAGACTGGAGTGGGAATAGTAAATTATTTTAGTTCAGTGTCCAGCACCTACCCTAATTTAATATAGGTTGGAGTGAGAATAGTAAATTAATTAAGTTCAGTGTCCAGCACTTATCTTAATTAAATATAGACTGGAGTGGGAATAGTAAATTAATTAAGTTCATTGTCCAGCACCTACTGTAATTTAATATAGTTTGGAGTGAGAATAGTAAATTAATTAAGTTCTGTGTCCAGCACATACTCTAATTAAATATAGGTTGGAATGAGAATAGTAAATTAATTAAGTTCAGTGTCCAGCACTTATCTTATTTAAATATAGACTGGAGTGGGAATAGTTAATTAATTAAGTTCAGTGTCCAGCACCTACTCTAATGTAAAATAGGTTGGAGTGAGAATAGTAAATTAATTAAGTTTAGTGTCCAGCACTTATCTTAATTAAATATAGACTGGAGTGGGAATAGTAAATTAATTTAGTTCAGTGTCCAGCACATACTCTAATTAAATATAGGTTGGAGAGAATAGTTAATGTATTAAGTTCAGTGTCCAGCATTTATCTTTATTTAATATAGACTGGAGTGGGAATACTAAATTAATTTAGTTCATTGTCCAGCACATAATCTAATTTAATATAGGTTGGAGTGAGAATAGTAAATTAATTAAGTTCAGTATGTAGTGGGAGTAGTATGTTAATTAAGTTTGGTAAATAGCAAATATTAGAATTAAATATAGAGTTGAATAGGAACAGTTAAATTAATTGGATTTAATTTACAAAAAATCTGTAGATTTTAGTTTTGGTTGGATAAAAGATAGAAGTTATATCAGAATGCAAATTCCAATTTTTTTTTTTAAATAGTAGAAAGGAAAATAAGATTTATTTTATAGTTGTTGGAATGTATATTCATTAGAGAGAAAATTTTGTTTATTATTACGCATATTCTAATAATTAAATCATTGAAATAAACATGTAATAAAATAATTAATATTTAACATTTGTATTATAGTTATAATTTTTTTATAATGGATATATATTTGTTTAATGTATATTTTGGACATGAATATATGAACACACAAAATAATTAAAAATAAAAAAAACAGATTTTTATAGCTGTATAATATTTATAAATTTATATTGTGTACTCTCAAAATTTTTAGACTTTATTAGAATTTATAAGAAATTGTATGTTTTGAAATATATGACTAATATATGTTAATTATTAATATTTATATTACATATTTAATATTGAAATTGTTTGCATTTTATAATATGTATTTTTTTAATTTTTTTTTGGTATGTTGTAGATACAATACATTAATTATATCATGTTCATCTATTTATTTTGGTAATATATACTGTTTTATTGATATATTAATAAAAATATTTTATTTATTATATTTATTTTTATACGTTATATAATTTTCACATTGATAAAAAAAATAGGTATTCTTTATGAGTATTTTATTCTAATGTTTTACTAATTTTTAAAGTAATGTGTAATGTTAAATAAATAGTTAGGGCATTTATTGGTATTTTTTTAGTTGTTATGTTTGTTTGGGTCTTTTATTTTGTAACCGCTCGCTGTTGTTTTGGGTTATTTTGGTCGAATCCAGGTAGCGGTCGGGAGCTGTTTCGCGTTTGAGAAGGTAAGAGTTATTTTCTTTATTATTAAATAGTTTTAAGTGTTTTGTGGAAGTAGTAATGTTGTAATAAGTGTGTATTGATTGATGTTTTAGAAGTTAGGGTGTTAGTAATAGTTTGTATACGGTTTTATAATTTACGTTGTGTTCCGTGTTTGTGGCTTTGTTAGTGTTTTGTTATTTCGGTGTGTTAAAGTTTTATAGTGTTTGAATAACGTTTGTAGTGATGTTTTTAGGTGCGTTTTGTGTGTTTGTGGGTGGGTGGGAATGTTTGTTTCTCTTTTGTAGGTTTTACGGAGAAGATATTTTCGTTGGTTTCAAACACCTTATTTTTTTTAAAGGAAGTGTGTATTAGTTGTGTTTACTAATGTTTATTTTACACTTCCTTTATTGTTCGGGTTTCCAGGAGCGGTTATTTACCTTTTTAATATTTTTCGGGATTTTTATGGTTAATGGATAGTCGTTTTTTTCCGTAGACGTTGTTTTCGATAAACAGTTGTATTTTTACATTTTATTGGGATTTTTTTTTGGATACCTATGGATTTTGAACTACCTGGATTTATTTGGAAGGAATGTTATTATCCCATTGGAGCAACTACACAGGTAAGTTCATTTAAATATTTTTATTGTTGGTGGCCAAACCTTATATATTTAATATTGTTGTTGTGTACTTGGTTTGTTTAATTATGTTGTCTAAATATATGTCCATATAATTGATTTATATATTTTAGACCACATAATTAAATATGTGATATAATAAAGTGGTTTATTTATGTTGTGATAGTTGTTTTAGTAGAATTGTGGGTTAATATTTAGGAAAGGGTTTAGAAGAGAGTTTGAGCTATTATATTTAAGTACTCAAGTCCTCTTGTGGATGGGTATAGCTGTACCTGTTGCTGTAGGTAATTATACATTTGAGTAGTTTGTCTAGACTGTTTTGGTTTTAATTGTAGGACAGATTGTTGCATTCTTAATTCTTGGAAACTTTGTTCCTTTTGTATGGCAATTAGTAGTTTTTGTAGTGTTGGAGTTGTTCTCCCAGTAGAAGTTAGGAATGCATTATGCCAGCCTTCGACGGCGTTGTTAGTTTTGGCTTGTTGGTTGAGTGTACTTACATATACATTCCACCAAGGTATTTGGAACTTGGGCTGACGTCTATGGCCTGATCTGTGTAGTCTCCCCACCCAGGTATCCTCAAAATAATCTAAGAGGGGAGATAACTTTACTTCATTTTGTTTGTAGAATGGACTTTCTAATAAAAGATTGTAATGTTCTGCAACATCTGTGGTTGGTACATAAGCTAGGGCTGTTAGAAGTTTTATTTGATGTGCAAAACTTATGTTAGTGGCATATTCTACACTTAGTGAAGATTTTTGTAAATGTCTCCATATACATTGGTTTAGATGGAAGTAACATCCTTGGATAGCTGTATGGGGGTACAGTTTGAGAATGGAATTTATCATGGCTTGCTCAAAGTCTATGATAATTCTTTGAGGGTAAAAATCATTTGATTCTTGTTTTAGTTTTCCTAGCATTTCATTATATGTTGTGTTTTGTTTGTTAGGTAATAGTGCATAAATTAAAGGTATGGAAGTGTTGTGATATTGACCGTGTATTGTGTAAAGCTGGTAGAATGGTTTTGGGCATATTGTAAAGGTGCCATCCATCATCCATGTTTGGCATTGTTGCAGTTTAGTTATATTGTTTGCAGTAGCAAACATTATAATACTTTTTTCTGTGCTTTTGTTATCAAAAAAAATAAAAGGTTCATTATTGTGGGTGATACTTAATTCTGGTGGAATGATGATCTCTTGAAAAGTTTTAGGGGATGGTATAGTTGTCGTGGTTGCTTTTTTGGTCCTAGCAATAGTTCTTTTTATAGAAGCAATTGATGGTAATTGGCCTCTTGCTTCTTTGGGCACTCTAGGTAATAGTCCTTTTAGGATTACACTTGTAGCAGTTTGTGAACCAGTGCTTAATTCTTTGATATTTTCAAGGGTTGATCTGACTTCTCTTTCAGAGAGATTGGGTGGGTGGTTATGCTCTCTTGTATATAGTACAGTTGTTTCTCTTGTTGTTGCTCGTCCGTAGCATTTGTTAGAATAATATTTAGTACACTTCCAGTTCACTTTTCGGTCCGTCTGCTTATCTTGGGTGTATGTGTAACCCATGTAACACAATAGGAATTTTCCTTTCTGCGAAGTTATAAATTGGGCTTCTTCTGTCATCGTGATGTGTTAGAAATCTGGAAAAAATGTATATTAAAATATATGCAATAGTACTTTATATATTTAAATGAAAATAGCAAAAAAGCATTTTTTTATATATACTTACCAAGTGTTTTTGGTTGTATTTGAATGAAGATGTTGTTTGTAGACAAAATGCTGTTTAGTTGATGTAGTCTCTGAAAGTTAAAGAAAATATATTGTTGTGGTTGGTTTAGTTTTTTAAGTGGGGTGGTATTGCTGTTTGATATAGACTATATTTTTTTTGTTGAAACGTATTTTATTGTTTTACAAATCAACAACTCAAAAAACATTCCCCCGCCTTCACCTGTCCCGGAAGTACCACACATTTATCATCAAGACCAATTATTCAGGAGAATGAACAACCTTCCCACCCAGTTATCTACCCCCCCTCCCCCACCACATGTCAATGTACCCCCGTCCCCTACCCCTCTTACTATGTGCCCCTCCTCCCTAATAAATAAGATGCAGTAGCCTAACCTCTCCCTAAGCAAACAGAGCCTACCCTCATGCCCAGTAGTATAGACTATAGGTGTTAATTTATACAGGTTTTTAACAATTTAATAAAGAGAACATGGATTTGTTTAGAGGTTTAGGATGTTTTGGGGTTTGAGTAGGATTTAATTAATATTTTATAAAGTATTTTGATAGTATACTTACTTTTTAGTGAGTCTTTTCTGGCAATCTTCAATATTTTCTTTAGCTGTTTGGAGTAATATCTGTAGTGGAAACATAAAGAGATGGAATATATAAGTTAGTTATTTATTTGAGTAAAGATAAATTAGTGTTTTAGTTTAATTTGGCAGTTTAGTTAGAAAAGAATATTTACTTACGTTTTTAGAATAGTAGTAGGATGTAGGTTTCTTCTGTTTAGTAGAGTTTCTTCTTCGTTTAATGCTTTGGTTTAAGGCACAGTAGAAGACTTGTTTTACTTGGTTTATATAGTGGTTTCAAATTGTTTCTTGAATGTTATTGGTTGTTTTCTGTATGTGGCCTTTCTATTGGATGGTTTGAATTTTTTTTAGTTAATTGGTTTCCTTTTATGGAAAATGCTAAGTAAGAGTATATTTAGTTTTAAAGGAAGAGAGTTTTAAATCGTTATATATAAAAAGATTGTTTATAATGTGTAGTAATTTTATTTAAATGTGTTCGAAATGCCAATGTAATAATTATTTCACTGTTTTTTTATTATGTTGTTTAATATTGAGATCGCTATAAATGTTATGTTTATGTTTAAGTAGAATCTCATTTGAAAATGTATGTTTTGGGAGAATATTGTCTTTATGTTGTTGAAAGTATTGGTTTTATTAGTATTAGAATTGTCGATATATTTTAAAAAAATGATATTATTGATGTCTATATTTTGGTTATCGATATTTGTGACATGTGTCATATTTATTAACTCATGTCGATATTTAGTATTGCGATATTTATGTGTGCGATATTTGTGTGATCGATATAATTGTATTACGATATTGTAGTGTCGATATTAGTGTAGTTTTTTAAATAAGTATACAATGTCGATATTTTTGATGTCGATATATTTGATGCGATATTTGTGTAGTTCGATAATGTGTCTGTCGATAATATGTCAGAGATCCGCTAAAACCCAAACACTTATAAATTCACTAAGATACTATCTTTGCAGTACTCTAATCATTCGGTCAGTACCCAAGTAGTCATGCAGTGAGCCAGGCCTTAGCACATGGACTGCTTTAAATGCCTATGCAGTATGGATGCAGTCCTCTTATCACCTACACAGTTGTGTTTCACACCTTCATTTTCCTAGTTAGTATTCATACTCTTCTAGCAAACACCCTGTCACTCACCCAGTGTGTCTCCTTATAGTACTTTAATCATTTAGTCAGTTAGCATGTAGTCTTTTAGTGAGGTAGGCTTTAGGGCATGAACTGCTTCAAAGTAGTATGCACTATGCATGTAGTGTTTTAACGATCGTCACACTTGTGGCTCAGGGCTATAGTTTCATAGTCAGTTTTTATATAAAATGTGTTTGTACAGTAATGGAATAGTATAAATTTGAAAGTTATTAATATACATTTATTTGTGATTCTTTTTTACAGATACAGAACAGGAGTGTTTCTCATCTGTTTGCACTCTTCTCGTGCAAGATTGTTTGGATGAAGGGTCCTTAGGTGTTTCATCATACTTGCTGTGCCGCACGAGTATTTTTTCTTGTTAGGATCCCCTCGTAACAGAACTCTTTGGCAAATTTTGCGAGTGACAAAGGTGGCATTGGTCATTGTTTCCCCCTTGGAAAAAGTAAAACATTTCCTCACCACTGAAGAAAAAACGTGGTGGGCGTGGTGCCTTGTGCAAAAAAAATTCCTCAGATTCGGTAAATATTTTAAAGCTGCAACATTTACAGTTTTTGTAAGTTAAACTTATAAAATTTTGTTAGCTGTATGCATTTTATATATCTGTGATTTGTTTCTTGTGGTATTTTGTTGAGAATACCATGTTGTTGTTTTTTTAACAATCTTTCCCATTTTCCAGGTCTGTCATCGACATCCGTGGTTCCCACAGGAGTGTTCCGCCTTGTTGTTTTGTATTATTGTTGTTACATTTTGTTTATTAGTTTATTGTTTATATTTATGTTAATAAAAAATAAAGTTTGAAAATAGTTTATCATTTATATATTTATTATTATAAAAATAAATTTTGAAAAAAATTAATAATGTTTTGGGTTGTTGTCTTAAGTGCTGTGTGACTCTTTCTTGTTCTTATTACTGTTATTTGATGGAGTCCACCATGGTGTTAAATTTTGGGGCACTTATCGCTGGAATACTGGTGACATCTGCAGTTTGCACCAACTTCTGAATAGTGTGTTAGATTTATCTCAACTTTACTTCCGTTAAAGTGCTGATAATGAAAAGGAGAGTAGCCGTTCCCGTGCAAAAAGACACGAGGTGCACCTTTCCAATTTATTCTAAATACTAAAATCCTGTATTGTATTGCACTGAGGTATTGGCTGCACTTACAGTGTACACACAAAATCTATTAAGAAATCTCATTGTATTTATATTGATTGGGAATAGTGCGTCAGGTGCTGGATCTTGACGAGATACACTGCTCAGTTCGTATATTGTTCTGCACACGAAAAAAATCACATCACAACTTTCACACTAATTGCAATGCGAAACAAATTCCGGCGATAAGACACGTTAGCACCAGGGATTTTACACCTGCTTTCTGCTGGTGTTAAGCAGGACAACTACCTGCACCATGAAAGGGAACACAGCCAAGAGCCACACCAGAACACCCATAGGTGCCATAGAGTCAATGAGCATGATACAGGGATACCCATGAGGGCCAGAAGACTTATCTCAACAACTCCAGGACCGCCAATGCACCCCAAACCCACATCTTAGTAAGTGTGTCCCTGTGGTCATTGTCTTAGCATGATAGGCACGAGCCCTGCAACATCACAGTGTGCTGTCACCTCAGCGTTGGCAGTGAGCCTGGATGTGTAGCTATGCACGCATCCTCCTGCATGCACAACTGGCGTGTGCTGGTCTGGGGTTCACAGGTCAGTGGAGGGTTGTGCCTATCCGGCAAGGGGAATGGGGTGTCTCGGACATGTCCGTGTACAGGAAGTGCGGTAGGTGTGTCTCTGTGTTCTGGCGTGGCCTGTTTCAAGAGCCGCAGCAGTTGATGTTGTAAAGTGTTATGCACCACCTCCAAACGGCACTGTGATGTTGTAGTTGGAATGTAGCAGGACATGCGGAAATAGGCATTACAATGGTGTGCCGTACGAGTGCACGAGATACAACAGCGCACTGTACTAAAGTGTGGGGGCTCGTGGGAGGGAGGGGCAGCCGTTTGGCAGCATAACACACAGTGAACTCAACCATGTGCCACATGCTGGGTATCTCATCCATGATGACCACGGTCGCAGACATCCCACAACACCAACGACTGGCCTTTGTACACATCCTGTATGAATACAGTGTGGTTTTCACTTCTATGCTCGTTCAGTGGTGTGATGTTGGCGGGTTGTGTGACTTGTGCTCCTTGTTAGTGTGTTTCATTTAGGCCATTGTTTGTCTATACTTGTGCTGTACTTAATTTTGAATGTGTGCCATTCTGCCCATCTCCCCCGTCCCCCCACTCCCTGCTTCTTCCTCTTCCTAGTGCTGTTGTGTCTATAATTTTGTTGCTGCACACATAAATACATATAAAGAATGAATTAGAATAGTTCCTTGATTCTTTTAGGTTTCAAAACTTCTCTATTGGTTTCTTTTTAATTTTCCATATGAACCGTTTTTTTAAATATTCAACAACACATAGAAGTCAGAAGTGCAACGTATTCTATCAACACACTTTCTAGAACATTCTACAATACGTGCAGGTTAAAAGTTCATCAATTTTTAAAAACTTTACGATATTTTTTTGTAACATTTTCTTGAACATTTAACGACACATGCAGGTTAAAAGTTGACGATTGTTTTAAGTTCGAACAGTGCCTTCCAAATGCAAGTAGCAGGTGTGGTTGAGCTGAGCAAATTTTATCCTATGATATGTACTCCACGTTGAAACTGCTTTTTCTTAACCAATCACAAAGATGCTTTTCCACAAAACTAATGTGCACCCTACTTTTAAAAAATAATGATTTTCATGATATCTTAAGAGATAAGTTATAGATAGGAATTAGCATTTAAAAAACCTTTGAAATTCACTGAAAAAACCATAGGTTTCATGCACGTTATAGTTAGGAATTGGCATTTAAAAAACCTTTGAAATTCATTGAAAAAAACAAAGGTTTCAGGGGCGTTATAGTTAGGAATTGGCATTTAAAAAACCTTAGAAATTCACTGAAAAAACCATAGGTTTCAGGGGTGTTATAGTTAGCTGGACATTTCCCTCGTACAAAACCCTAGAAATTCCCCTGTTATAGTTAGTTCAGCTAACTATAACTCGCGCCCCCGCAATGCACTGCTGCTGACGTCACATATTACATCACTCATGACATGGTCAGTGACATCACTGATGACATCTCAAATGAATACCAGCAGCAGACTTGCCTGGTGAGCAGTAGCTTTACTACAGTGATCTAATGAGCAACTAGAGTGCAAACATTCAGAATTTATGGAAAATGTGTGACACATCTGAATGCCTTCTTGATGGAATCAAAGTAAAAAACTGAAAGTATTTCCTACTGAGGAGACTGCAGTAAATGAGGAAATTAGGAAACTTCATAACAAATAAATCTCCCAAGATGGCCACCAGAGACAAAAGAGCCCAAATGTAGCCCAAATATCACCCAGATGTAGCCCAAGTATAGCCCAATGACAGAATGTCCCAGAGTGTTCTTAAGAACAACTAGAGCACTTACTGTCTTACTTATGACAAAAGTATGGCACACCTGAAGCCATCTTGATTGGAATAAACTGGTAACACTTAAAACATTTAACGTAAAAAGGAACACAATGAGGGGATTCATTTTGCCATAGAAATTATTATTAGTGCTGAAGAAAGAAAAATTAGGGCACATTTTGAGTGACTTCTCAAATCCTCTTCTATTTCATAAAAAAATTCTGATATGCAGACTGAAACATGCACTTCTAATACTAGCAGCAGACTTCCGTGGTGAGCAGTAGCTTTACTACAGTGATCTAATGAGCAACTAGAGTGCTAACATTCAGAATTTATGGCAAATGTGTGACATATCTGAATACCTTCTTGATGGAATCAAAGTAAAAAACTGAAAGCATTTCCTACTGAGGAGACTGCAGTAAATGAGGAAATTAGGAAACTTCATAACAAATAAATCTCCTAAAATGGCCACCAGAGACAAAAGAGCCCAAATGTAGCCCAAATATCACCCAGCTGTAGCCCAAATGTAGCCCAATGACAGAAGTGTGCAAACACTTATTTTTTGTGTATTTGCAGTTTTATATAGTGCAGACTTGTCAGGTATTGGAGTGCTTTACATGAACATTGGTTACATCACACAAGATCAAATTCATTTTGGTTGTAGACATGGGGAGATTAAGTGATTTGACCAGAATCACAGAATGTTGAGCTGAAGCAGAAACTCCAACCTGGTTCCCCAGTTGCAAAGTCTGCAGCTCTGGAAGTAACACCACACCCTCTCCACTTGGATGCAACATTTATTCAAGTGGTCAACTGGATAAAAAAACTAAGATTACAAATAATTTAAAAGTTCTATGTCGCTATTTGAAAACTCAGAAAATATGTCCTCATTTTAGTTTTTTAGAGCACTAACCATAATTTTGATGCAAATAAGACCCTCTCATATATGTAATTTCTAAAGGAAATGCTCTAGGCATTACAGTTTTGATTACATCAAGATGACGTCAGGCATTCCACACTTTTGTAATAAATATAGAATGTCAGCAATCTAGTTGTTCATTGGGATACTGTTGAGAGGCAGAGGCCAGGGGCACGGACTCTGAAAATTTAAGGCAGGTAGGAGAGTGCAGAGGCAACAATTTGACCACACTAGGCAGGCAGGAAGGGCAGTGGCAGCACAACAGACTATGGAGGGCAGTGGAAAGGGGGGCAGGGGCAACAAACCAACAATACAGGACGGGCAAGAGAGGCTGTGACAATATAATAGACCATTGTGGGCAGAAGGAAGAGGCAGTGGTCATACAACCATACATGCCAACAGACCCGTTTCAGCCAGGAAACGTCCAATGTTTTTAAGCTCAAATGGGCTTTACTTGATCTGTTTCCTGTCTACAATCTTCTCTTTTTCAATGTAACTCAAAGGGGAAAATCAATACCCCAGTTTTATTTCAAAATCTCCCTCTTACCAAGTTCAAAATGTTCGCAAGTATGGTACATTGGATCATGGTAGGCAGGAGGAATTGGGGTAGGGACATGGACTCGGATAACAGAGGACAGGAGGGACATTGAGAGGTGCACCAAACTGATCCTACAGGGCAGGCATCAGGGTTTGCAGCAGCACAATACACCACACAGGGCATGTGGGACGGGAGTGCAGCACAACAATCCATAGAAAGCAGTAGGGAGGGGACAGGACCATGCACATGGACAACAGACAACAGAGGGGAAAGAGGCAATGGTAGCTAGCTGACCATAATGGACAGACAGGAGAGAAAGCTGCAGCATAACAGACCATAAAGGGCAGGAGGGACGGATCAGGGGCATTACAATGGAACCGACAAGCCAGGAGGGAGGGGATAGGGGTCTGCACATGGAAACAGAGGGCTGGGGCAAGGGGGCAGGTCAGGAGCAGCAAGATGACCATGGAGGTCAGGCAGGATGGGCACTAGAAACAAGACACGCCATGGAGAGCAACAGTGAGACTATGATGGCATACACACAGACCATGGAGGGAAGGTGGGAGGGGGTCAGAAGCAGCTAGCTGACCACACAGGGAAGGTGGGTGGGGCCATGGCAGCACAGAAGACCATGCATGGCAAGCGGAAGGGTTAGTGGCAGCACAATGGCTATGATGGGCAAGAAGGAGGGTGCAGGGGCATGCACAAAGGACCATGGAGGATAGAAGGGAGGGTCAGGACCTGGGCACAGACAAGAGAGTTCAGGCGAAGGGGCCTCACAACAGACCGCGCTGAGCAGGCAGGAGGAGCAGTTGCAGCACAACAGACCAGGGAGGGCGGAAGGGTGTGGCAGTAAAATGGACCATGGAGGACAGGAGGAAGGGGATAGGGGCATGGCATGTGGACAGGCAGGGTGGAGGTGGCAGGGACAGGTTACAGTCATCTGACAATGCTAGGCAGGTGGTAGGGGAGTGGCAGCTCAACAGAACACTCAGAGTAGATAGGAGTGGCAGGTCCATGGAACATGGTGGTCAGAAAGGATGGAGCAGGGGCATGCACAAAGACATCGGAGGGCAGGGGGAAGGAGAATAGGGGCAGCAAGCAAAGCACAGAGGCTAAGCAGGAGGTCAATGATGGGCCATAGAATTGGGCAATGGAGGGCAGGATGAGTGGACTGGTACATCATGCTAAATGCAGGGCAGTGGCAGCACATTAGACCATGCATGGCAGGAGGGAGGAGGCTAGTCCATGGATTCAGACAATAGAGGATAGGGAGGAGGTGGATGGGGCAGCAAGCTAACAGTTCATAGAAGGTGGGTATTAGGAACTTTATTGTTTTTAAAATGTGTGTCTGTGCGAACTACTTAAAATATGAACAAGTATGCAGCATAATCTCACTTTTATTCAGGAAGAAGAGGACGTTTGGGACTGTGACTCCGGGTTCACTTGGCAGAAACATCCCCTGACCCTCCACCCCCCATCGCAAAATATAATGCCCATGAAAAGGATAGGTGGACGCAGTGTTATATAGAACATAGTCCTGAGAGCATGATTGAAAATGAAAACAAGATATAGTATATGGTATAAACTATGCACCAAAAAGTGTGATATAAGATGAACCGGGGCGTGAAATATAATATGCAATACATTGTGCGCAATGACAGATTCATTGGAGAGCGCGAGATAGCACAGGCACTAGCGCTTGCTATGTGATATGCGCCTTGGAGTGTAATATGCACAGGGCAGTGTTGTGTAACCTAAGTAGTCTCTAAAGTTGTAATATAAAATATGTGCTGGGTAGTGTAACATTGCATATGCACTGTGACAAAGATATGGATCCCAGATTGTAATATGTATGGCATAGCGCTGTGCTTTATAACATAGGCATCGAGGAAGGCACGTTAGATGGGGCAATATAACCCGTGCGAAGGCAAGTGTGGCATGCTATATTCACAGGGTGGTGTTACAGTGCACATGGGCTAGAGAGTGTCATAGCATATGCACTAGCTGGTGGAATACCACACAGAGGTGTGTGGCACTCGGCGGGCACCCCCCTTTGAATGGCTTGGTGTGCATGTGTATTAAATGTGCCCGTCAATAGCTACCCATGTTTGTATAAATAAACGACAAGGGTGTCTACTTGGAGAGTACCCACCAGCGGGGGTGCCGGGATTAGGCACGGTAGGGTGTCAGACATGTCTGAGCTTCACTAGCGGTGTGAATACATTCTACGTGGATTCATTGTATGCATAGTCGCCTTTTAATGAATATCACGCAAATCGTCATGGTGATAGGTACATACGGTTTGTCCAGCATGTCCTAGGTGTTTCTATAAATATATATATTTTTTTTTAAATAAAAAACAAAGGCCGGCCCCGGGGGATGGGGTCCCCGGGGCCATGAGTGGCCTGAGGAGGGGGGCAACACAGCCCCCCTCCTAAAGAATAATTTTTTTTTAAAAAGGCCATGACCTGGGGGTTAGGGTCCCCGGGCCGATTAAGGCCTTGGGAGGGCCAAAATAATTTTTTTCAACAAAAAAATTTAGGGTGCAGGCCCTGGGGGATGGGGTCCCCAGGGCTAATAAATTAGAAAAAGAAAGGGGGCCACACAGCCCTCCTTCTTAAAAATAAATAAATAAAAGACCGGCATCGCGCCGGAGGCCACGCCACCTCCTTGCAGCACTCTGCAAACGCGCCCCCTGGCCAGTTGTAAGTTGAGGAATTATTTCTCCTTCAATACTGAGGGTCCCTGAGGGCCAACTAGCCCAACAGGTATCTCCAGTATGCGCCAGGGAGCTGCGTTGCAGACAGGTGTTCTGAGGCCACGCCCCTTTTTACACCTCCATGCAACGCAGCTCTGTGGCGCTTACTGAAGGTACCTAGTGGGCTAGTTTGACCCTAGGGACCCTTAGGATTCAAGGGGACTTAATCTCTCAACTCAGAACGCCCACAGGCCCTGTGGCGCGTTTTTTAAGTTGGGGAAATAATTCCCTTTTCAATCCTGAGGGACCCTGGGGTCCAACTAGCCCACCAGGTGCTTCCAGTAAGCACCACTGCTCTGCGTTGCAGAGAGGTGGGCCAGGCCGTGCCACTTTTTACACCTCTCTGCAACGCAGCTCTGTGGCGCTTACTGGAGGTACCTAGTGGTCTAGTTGGACCCTAGGGACCCTCAGGATTCAAGGGGACTTAATCTCCCAACTTAAAATGGCTACAGGGCGTGTTTACACAGTGGGGAAGGGAGGGGACTGGGCATGAGGTGACGTGTTCAAACACGCCCTGTGGTGCGTTTTAAGAGGTAGTTTTAATCCCCTGCCCTATTATATACTAGGGGCTTACAGATGAGGTCATGCTAATCACAAGGGGACCCCAACACATAGTGTGCCTTAGTGTATGTAGGTGTTTTCACTGTATTCTGAGTGTCTTTTAACATAGCACTGGCTCTAGGACTGGTTAGTCAGACTCAGTTACCACCAGTATCCGTCTGAAAAAGTTGAGGGTACAGGATGATTTTGCAACAAGGCTTCTTTCTGCTCTTCTGTTTGTTCTTTCTGCAAGTTATACTTCTTCCTGCACTTTTCTTCGTCTTTGAGGACTTCTGTTGCTTCTTTCTGCATTTCTTTTTTTCTTTCTGTGCGTTTTTCCTTCTTTCTTCACATGTCCTATCTCTGTAGGCATAGCTAGAAATTAGCATTTAAAAAAACCTTTGAAATTCACTGAAAAAACATAGGTTTCAGGCACGTTATAGCTAGGAATTAGCATTTAAAAAACCTTAGAAATTCACTGAAAAAATCATAGGTTTCAGGGGCGTTGTAGTTAGCTGGACTTTTCACTCGTACAAAACCATAGAAATTCCCCCGTTATAGTTAGTTCCGCTAACTATAACTCGCGCGCCCGCAATGCACTGCTGATGACGTCACATATTACATCACTCATGACATGGTCAGTGACATCACTCATGACATCACTGATGACATCACTGATGACATCATCCTTGTGATAGAGTGGCAGACCTCCTCTCCCCCTAATATACCCTTTGATACACACATTCAAAAATAGAAATTAAAATTTTCAAAACAATGGACATACCAATACCAGTTACAACAACCTATTCAGTAATTGTAAGATCCACATCCACATCCACTCATTCACCAACAGTTCTATACAGTCACTCATACATGTTCTCACTCATCATATGTACTCATACACCTATACATCCTGTTACACAACGCCACTCATCCATAAAGTTACTCACACACATAGTCACTCATGCTAATAAAGAATCAAACATCTGTTTACCTGCATATACAGTTATACACACACCACCACACTTACTTCTATAGAAACTTACACATACTTAGTCTTTTTAACAATCACTTATAGAAACACATACTTATTCATACAGGAACTCTTTCAATCTCTCACTCTCACATATACTCACTTATATACACCAATAGTCACATATACTAGTTTAAAACATATGTAGTTACTCATAGAGACACTATTGAGACAGTCATTCACTCACTAACACACCCATGCACATACCCATCCACCCATACAGTCCTGCACACATGCTGTCTTCAACACATACAAACAGTGAGTCACTCATTCATGCACCTATGCACTACGTAATACCCCCCACCGAACCATACAGACATCAGACACTTATACTGATACTCAAAAAACCAACTAATAACCTATATAGACACTCATGTAGCTACTCACCAACCCATGCAGCCACTTATACACAAAGTGAGATACTGATACAGATATTTACATATTTAAACATTACTCACTAAGCCATGTATTCACTAAGATACACTTAATCAGTCAGTTATACAATAAATGTTTCAAAAACAAATCATCCATTTAAACACTTATATACCCATTTATTCTTCCATCGACCTTGAGATATACATATATAAAACATATGTAATTTTCAGAAAAACACACATTCACTGGATGATGTCATCAGTGATGTCATCAGTGATGTCATTTGAGATGTCATGAGTGATGTCATGAGTGATGTCACTGACCATGTCATGAGTGATGTAATATATGACGTCATCAGCAGTGCATTGTGGGCGCGCGAGTTATAGTTAGCTGAACTAACTATAACGGGGGAATTTCTATGGTTTTGTACGAGTGAAAAGTCCAGCTAACTACAACGCCCCCGAAACCTATGTTTTTTTCAGTGAATATATATATATATATATATATATATATATATATATATATATATACATTACCTACTGGCGGTCGCCAGTAGGTAGTTATAGTTAGGACCACGTTTCCATAGGAAATCCGCAACATTCTATTTTGAATAACTTTGGCGCCGGTCGACGAATCCTCGCGAATTTTTCAAAATAGGTGGGGCGCTACGCTCCGCTCCTACCCTGAAAGTCTCGGGGGGATTCGTCAAGCGGGGGCTGAGATAAAAGGGGGGTCCCAAAACGCGTTTTTCCCATGCATTTTTCCATAGGACCTTTAGACAGGGCTACAGCCCGAACGGCTGAACAGAATTACTAGAAATTTGGCAGAGAGGTAGTCCTCAGGTCAAGGAAGTGCCTTTTGTAGGTTTGGTGTAAATCTGTTCAGTAGATTCTGAGAAAATAGCCTTTAAATCAATATATATATCTGAGCCAGCTTACGGTGCGCTTACGGTACGCTTACCGTACGCGTACGGTGGCGTGCGCAAGCGCGTTTCTGATTGGCTCTTAGATCTTAGTAAACATTCGAATCGGCTGAAACCAGGAAGCGGCGGCCGCCATTTTCTCTCTCGCACTGAGAGTGATGTAGAAATATAAAGCCCAAAAACATGTAAAGGGGCTGTTTAGACAGCTCCCACACACATAGCCATGTTGAGGGAGTCCCCAAAGATCCCCCAAGGCCAAAAACGGAATTTTTATTTTTTCGCTAATTTCGCCGATTACGCTTACCGTACGCGTACGGTAAAAAAATATTAAAAAAACAAAATTATCCACACTGTCCCCACCCCGTGTGCAATTGGTGGCCGAAGTCCACCAATTGTGCATGGCTTATTACATCTGAGATAAACTATAATATTTAAAAAAAAAATAATTAAAAAAAAAACTATCCACACTCTCTCCACCCCGTGTGCAAATGGTGCCCGAAGGGCACCATTTGTGCATGGCTTATAAAAATTACGAAAAATTAAAATATTACCTTTCAAAACGAAGTGCATCATATGTCCTCCATGTGCGCACGGTGCGCGAAGCGCATCGTGCGTACATGGCCCATCTAGCGTAACGTGGGCACGCGGTGCGCGTAGCGCACCGCGTGCCCACCGTGCGTGCACCTCACTAACTGCGTAAAGTGGGCGCGCGGTGCGCAAAGCGCACCGCGTGCTTACTGTGCACGCACGGTGCGCAAAGCGCACCATGCGCTCACGGAACGAACTGCGTTAAGTGGGCGCGCACGCCACGAATGGCGTAAAGTAACTTAGCATTTAAAAAACCGTACAAATTCACTGAAAAAACCATAGGTTTCACACACGTTATAGTTAGGAATTAGCATTTAAAAAACCTTGCAAATTCACTGAAAAAAACATAGGTTTCACACATGTTATAGTTAGCGGAAATTTTACTGATAAAAAACCAATGAAATTCCCCCGTTATAGTTAGTGCAGGCAACTATAACTCACGCGACCGCAATCTTCTGCTGATGACATATGTGTCTTTATGAAAAAAAAAATATTTGTAATATATGTATAGCTAAAAATGTATGGAAGAAGACATGGGCAAATAAGTGTCTAAATACAGTATTAGCATCAGCAGAGGATTGCGGTCGCGTGAGTTATAGTTGCCTGCACTAACTATAACGGGGGAATTTCATTGGTTTTTTATCAGTAAAATTTCCGCTAACTATAACATGTGTGAAACCTATGGTTTTTTCAGTGAATATATATATATATAGAAACCAAACTCCTGAATCACCGGATGCACGGCGAGGAAAGAGGAGCGGACCACAGTGCATTCGTTTCAGTGAAGCTTTATTGCAGGTAAAATATAGCAGCAACCATAGCGCAGGCACAAGTGGCCAGCCTGACGCGTTTCGACAGCGTTGCTGCGTCTTGATCACATGACGCACTGGACCAATATATATATTTATACATACATCATGCATTCCTGTTATCATTATATTTTCTTTTTTTCTTTTTTTTTCTTTTATTATTGAGCAGATTTATTATTGTATAATAACAACTTTACATACACAAAGCTATTAGTTCCAAATCACATGAATTCTGAAAGCTCGTAAGATAAAATTACTTTTTCTTTTAACAGAAAGGTACAACAATTTTCTATAATTTCATCCTAAATAAATACGATAATAACCCAAACGGCCTGGTAAATATAGAGTCATATATGTTTCAATATTTTCAGTGGTCAACTTTTATATACCATTGTCACACATAACAATTTCCTGATTTATACTTCTCTCATTTTGGCAGATTCATTGAATCACGAACATAAGTGATTTCTTGACATAGTGTTGTGTGTTCTCATTCTTAAACAGGACCAGTTTGCTTATATTGCATCACACTTTTGTGTAAGCAGGACTTATGTACATTTTGATTAAACTAAACTAAGTTGTGGGATATAGTTCACTTTAATAATCAAAAAAATAAAGGGAACAGCACTTACCAATAACTCCAATAGGTTTAATAGGTTATAATATATGTATAGATATGTGTGTGTGTGTATATATATATATATGCTTAACTTTAATTCAGAAATCATATATATTTATATATATATATATGTGTGTATATATATATATATATATATATATATATATTCACTGCAAAAACCATAGGTTTCAGGGACGTTATAGTTAGCTGGACATTTCACTCGTACAAAACCAGAGAAATTCTACCGTTATAGTTACTTCAGCTAACTATAACTCGCATACCCGCAATCCACTGCTCATGACGTCACATATTACATCATTCATGACATGGTCAGTGACATCACTGATGACATCACTGATGACATCTCAAATGACGTCACTGATGGCATCACTGATGACATCATCCAGTGACTGTGTATCTCTGTAATTTTTAAATATGTTTTATATATATTACTAGGTGTATTGAAGAATGAGTGGGTGTAGTGTCTGGATGGACGATTTAGTAGGTGGGTGACTGACTGTATAAGTGAGTGATTAAATGTGTCTTACTGAATGAATGGGTTAGTGACTAAACTGTGTGAATGTCTGTATCAGTCTGTCTGTTGTTGTGCAAGCTGCTGCATGGGTTGGTCAGTAGCTATATGATTGCCTATATAGGTTATTGATTGGTTGCTGGGAAACTGAGTGTGTGTGTGGGTATGTGGGAGGCGTGACTCTGTGCATAGATGTGTGAGTGGTTGATTCACTAGGTGTATGGGTTCAACAGTGCATGTGGAAACACCTGTATGGGTGCCTGATTGTGTGTCTCAGTGGTACATGTCCAAGTTACTACATATGTAAAAGGCCGTGTATGTGAGAGTTGAAGTATATAAAAGACTCTACATGATAGTTGGTGGTTTTGAGACTGGTTATATAGATGAGTGTGTACTTGTATCACCAATTATATAATAGAGTAAGTATGCGTTAGTATCTGTATGAATAAGTGAGGTTGTGTGTGTAATATTGTATAGGTGAGTAAATGGGACTGTGATAGATTCTTTGCATGACTGAGTAGTGTGTGAGTAACTGTGTAGATGAGTGGCAGTGTGTGATTGTCTGTATAGGTGTATGAGTGCATATGACAGCATTGTATTTATGAGTGACTGCATGTATGAGTGATTGTATGGATGAGTGTGTAGACCTAGCAATCAGTGAGTGCATATGTAGTAACTGGTATTGGTGTATTAACGATTTTGAAAATGGTTGTCTGTATTTTACAGTGGGTATATTAACGGTTATATTAGAGTGTGAGAAGATGCATCAGTTTTTCACATGGATGATGTCATCAGTGATGTCACTGACCATGTCATGAATGATGGAATATGTGACGTCATGAGCAGTGCATGGCGGGTGCGCGAGTTATAGTTAGCTTAAGTAACTATAACGGTGGAATTTCTCTGGTTTTGTACGAGTGAAATGTCCAGCTAACTATAACGTCCCTGAAACCTATGGTTTTTTCAGTGAATTTCTAAGGTTTTTTAAATACTAATTTCTAACTATAACGTCTGTAAAACCTCTGGTTTTTTCAGTGAATATATATATATATATATATATATTTCCAAAGGAATGGAACTCCAAAGAAAGATTAACTCAAGCCCACATGATCAATTTGCAGGTAAGTTTATTCGTGAAACTGCAGAAAAGTACGATGAGTTTCGACCACGTCCGTGGTCATGGTCACATGACCTCCGCCTCCATTACATGTTATTTTAAAGGTACATGCACATTTTAAAATCATAGACATAAAGAAAATATTGTTGAGGCACATAAATCATAATGATAATAATTTTATTTTTTTAAACCAAGGAAGAGGCAGACACAACAATTATTGAAATACTTTGCAATGCTTTTGTTCTGTCATAGTGAAAATTTGTAAATGTGGCAAGTCTATGAAAAGTCTTTGTAGTGAGACAACACCATACTGATGTTGCTTGAAGTTGCAAATGTTGTGTTAATAAATTGCGTTTTTTGAATGGAGTATCGGGTCTAGTGCCCAAAGTGATCAAAGTTGCTAGGTATTAACGGACAATGTGTGTGGCATATGGATTGGCCCAGTGGAGCCAGATTAACATCAGGTATGTAGGCTGTTCGTGAGTTCTTTGTAACTAGTGAAAGTGAGGGTGTAGTACCCAAGGCATGCACAGGTAAGTGACTTGGAGTAGGAGGGGAAGATCCGCCAGTGACTCCAGTGCGCATATTTCTAACACATACGTGATGTTCACAGATGACTCTCTGATACACTTCCCTGGAAAGATCAAAGAAACATAATGGTATTAGCGACACACTTTTTTTGTATTAGCATGCATATCTAATCAGAAGAGACTTCACATTAACCAACGACATGGGTCATAATTGCATTGCGTCTGCTGGTTCGGTACAGAGAAATGAGTGGTTGCAAACTAAGGGAGACAGGAGGAGGTGGGGTATGAGTGGGCCACCAAGGAAAAAAGAACATGTTAACGTTTAAAATCTACAGGTAGGAATGTAATTCCTCATCCTGGTTAAGGCCGTCTGGGAATTTGGTGGCTGCAGAAGGATGAAACATGAATCGAGTTTGCGCAGGGCTGCTATTCGGTTACCTCCCCTTGGGTTGAGGTTGACTGTGTCCAGTCCAAAGAATCTGGCTTTGGTCCAGTCGGCCCCATGTTCCTTAGAAAAGTGTCTTGCTGTGCTGTAGATTTGGTCACGATTGGTAATCGCTCGGCAGTGCTCTAAAAAACGCTTTTTTCCTGGGAAGGTCGTTGACCCGATGTACCAGAGGTCACAGGGGCATACAATGGCATACACTACAAAGTCCGTACTACAAGTTATCAGTTTACGAATTTTCCAGTAAGTTCTCGTTCTCGCTAGAGTGATCTTAGAAATGTCACTACTGTACTTACAGGCTTTGCACTTTCCACATTTGCGGAAACCCTTGGCTTGCTTAAGTCAGTTGTTTTCTTTGGGCTGGAGGTGGCTGTGTCTAAGTATGTCTCTTAGGGACATACTTCTCTTGTATGTAAGAGATGGTGCTACGCTTATTTTGTTCCTCAAAACGGGTTCCTGTCTGAGGATGTCCCATCTGTTCTTGAGGATTCTGCGTATTTGGTTGGATTGGCTACAGTATCTTGTAATGAACCTCGTAGGTTCCTTGGCGGTGTCTTTGTGGTTTCTTGTAAGTTTTGCTTTATCTAAAATCTCATCCCTGGACTGATTTTCAATTCATTTTTCTGCCTGGAGTAGTGCTTTTCTAGAGTACCCTCTCTCTCTAAATCTCACTTTCATCTCTTCTTTAGTTTGTTCGTAGGATAGGAGGGTGCTACAATTGCGCTTAGCCCTCAGGAATTCACTATAACGAATTCCCCATCAGAAGCTGGGAGGATGGGAACTAGCTGCATGCAGAATGGAGTTTCCTGCAGTTTTCTTCCTAAAAGTTGGTGCTCACTCTCCCATTTTCAACAGTAAGTTTGAGATCAAGGAAATCAATACATTTCTGACTGTAATGTCTAGTGAATTTAAGGTTGACATCGTTCAAATGCAAACAGTCCACAAATAGATTTAGTTCACTCTCAGACCTTTACCACACAAAGAAAATGTCATCAATTTATCTCAACCGTTTTGAAACATTGAAAATCCAGTGTTCTGTTTGGTCGTTCCAGAGCACCTGCTTCTTCCACCAGCCCACCATAAGGTTGGCATAGCTTGAGGCTAAGCAGGTGCCCATGGAAGTCCCTTGCAGTTGATTGTAATAATCATTTAAAAAGATAAAAACATTTTCTTTCAGGCATATTGAAATCATATCTAGGAGCATTAAAGTATGTTCCAGATATTCTGCCTTGCGTGTTTTCAGAAAGAACTGGCAAGCCTTTAAACCATCATCATACCTAATGCTTGTGTAAAGCACCTCTCCAGCTAGACAAACCAACCAGTCACTATCCCCTAAAGTGACATCTTTAATCTTTTGTAAGAAGTCAGTTGTCCCTCAGATAGGACGTAAGATTCTTCACAAAGGGGAAAAGGAAGTGGTCGACATAAGTACTGGTGTTTTCCATGAGGCTGTTCTTAGAGGTCACAATGGGTCTACCTGGTGGATCGGTGGCATTCTTATGGATCTTCGGGAGGAGGTATAATGTTGGTGTTGTGGGAGTGTCATTCTTGAGAAATTGTTTCTCATCCCATGTCAGTAAGCCCTGCTCGTGCCATGCCTGAAGTTTGTTATGATACATGTTTTTCAGATCTACAAGGTATTTCCTATCCACCCTCCCGTAGCAAGTTAAGTCGCTGAGCTGGTGTACATCGCCTTAGTCATGAGGACCACATTGCCCCCTTTATCGGAGGGTTTAATAATCAGCTCACAATCATTCTGCAGGTTAGTGACCGCCTCCCATTGGGTTTTGGTCATATTTCTAATCCCTGTGGTGTCTTTAAGGAGTTTCAGGAGGTCTTGGGCTACTAGGTCGCTAAAGACATCGATGTTGTCTCTAGCGGGTGTAGGGACGTATCGGGATTTGGCTCTAAATTCAGTGAGGGCAGCTTCTCCGGTGTTAATCCCTAGGAGATCAGAGATGCCAGCAGTGTGTGAGGGATTAAAGGGGTCAAGGGAGTCACTGGTGGATTCTTGTGATCCCTGCTATTCAAGGGTCGTCATTGTTTGCAATGCGGGAATGTCATCAATGGATAATCCTATGTCCTTGTCACCCTCAGGTTTATTTTAATCCCACTAAGGTCTTTTCTAGAAGCATGCATTTTACACAACTTAAGTTTTCTCTCAAATTTATAAAGGTCTACTCCTGCCTGTGCGTAATCCAAACCTATCTCAGGGCAGGAAGACAAACCTAATTCTAATACACTTTTTTCATCAGTAGTAAGAACCTCTTCTGTCAGATTAATTACCGTTAATTTGGGTGCAGTGTCCTCCATTATGGTTTCTTTGTCTTCTGGCCTCTTGTTCCCATGCCAGTTGTTCTTAAGTTTTCTGCGCCTGATGTTCCGTTTGAGGTTTTGTCTGCATTTCCTTGTCTTTTTCCTTTTGGCCTCCCCAAGTTTGATTGTTGTTTTGCCTTCTTTAGGAGGCGTAGTTCTTTGGAAAAAGATTGCTGTTCCATGCTGCTTGATGCCGTGCTGTCCACCGATTCTTGGTGCGAGCTGAGGTCGGTTGTAGATCCCTCCTTGATTGTTTCGAGGAGTTCTAGGGCTTTGTCCTTTGTAAGTTCTGATCTCACTTTGTTGTATTTTTTAGCAAAGGTCAGGATGTGACCTGACGCATAGTTTCTTTCATTGCGCACAAATCAAATTTGCACTGTTTTCTGGCTACTACGTCTTTTTCAAAGGCTTTCATTTTGTCATCCACTGATTTTATTATGTTTTCTGCCTCTTTTTGGTTGGATTCTATTTTCAGATCATCCATTAGGTCCTGTATCTACACCAAAAGACATTGTTGCTCATCCCAGGCGTTAGCTACTAGGATTTCCAACATTCTCCTTGAGCATGCTGTTGTGTTGTCAACCCAGTCTTTCAGTACTTGTGGTTTGGGTATTGATAATGTGGAAGTGATGAAAATTCAAAGACCTCTGGGTATGCGATATACCTCTAAGTAGTTTTGTAGCAAGGTCACTTCCCACCATCTGCTAATCTCCTTGCGCCTCAGGCGCTCCAGAGTGTTGCCTTTCTGTTTCAGGTTCGTCTGTGTTGATTCAACCCTCGCACTCCCAGATGGCTGGATGTTCGGTTGTGTCTTGCTGAAAATTGCCTTGCTTATGTTAAGAAATTAAAACTTGTGGCCTGATGTTACTTAACAGCACAAGTTATAGTTTTTACAGATAAGTATAACTGTAAGTATAACTATAGCTGTTGAATACTATGGTTTTGTGCGGGTAAGACATGAACCTAACAATTGCCTTGCCTATCACTCTCTGTTTTAAGTGAATCGGTATGTTTTTTTTAAAATGGAAAGTGATATGTAATTGGATCTGTGGATATCTGTGGATGGTAGCTGCGGATCGGTGGAGGATCCACGTCCCTAGATATACAAAGTTTGATTTCTTTAATAATTACAAAACTGCTGAACAGATTTACACCAAATTACAAAATTGGTGTAAATCCGTTCAGTGGTTCAGCCTGTAGCCGTGTCTAGAAATTGCAAAATCCCAATAGACATTGCATGGGGAAGAATTGTTTTGGGACCCTTCTCCTTTTTCTTGGCCTCCACTTGACTAATCATCCTGAAATTATCCATGCAGAACTAGGCAAATTGAGCCCCTTTTAAGGAAAAAGTTCGTGAATATTCGTCAAACGCCACCAAAGTTATTGGCTAAACAAAAAATGCTTTGTCTATGGGAAAAGTTGGTCCTTACTATAACTACCTACTGACTATCGTCAGTACGTAATATCTTTATATAGCTCTATATTTATAACAATATCTATAGCTATACATACATACATATACATATATACATATATATAAATAGAAAACAGCAGGGAATAGCATTCTCAGTGCGAGCAGTAGTCATCCACGTAACTTGGTGTACAGTATCCCTTATGGAGAGTTTCTGCGCGCCAAAAGGAACTGTAGTTCTGATGAGGCTTACAAATGTGAGGAAACAATCATGTGCCAGGGATTTAAAGATCAAGGGTATAGTAACAAAATCATCAAGGAAGCAATCTCCAGAGTAGAGACTAAATCTAGAAACGAATTGCTACATTCTAAAAAGAAAGAAGAAGGTAATGAGTGCATCAGGTTTGTCACCACATTCTCAGGGCAGGCAAATGAGGTACGCAGAATATTCAAGAAACATTGGCATGTATTACTTACTGGTGATCATCTAAAGAAGAATCTGGGGAGTAATCCACAAATTACCTTTAGAAAAGGACGATCGTTAAGGGATGTACTCAGTCATAATTACATTCCAGAACGAGATATAAATATATCCATGGGTACACCCGGTTTTAGATGCTGTCGGAAATGTAAAGCATGTAAGAATAGTACTGATTGCAACAAACTGGCAGTACCTAACTCCAAGAGGGAGTTTGTGATAAAGAAAAAATTGACATGCAATACAACATACTGCGTCTATGTTTTGATATGTCCATGTAATAAATGGTACATTGGCAGCACGAATCATGAGGCAAAAAAAAGAGTTTTGGAGCATTTTCGTGCAATACGAAACAACAATAGGCAATCCCTTATAGCTCGCCATTTCTATGAGAAACATATGCAGGACAATACACTAGTCCGCATGGTGGTGATTGATGCTGTAAATCTGGGTGTAAGGGGCGGCAACAGGGAATTGTCGCTAAGAAAATTGGAGTCTCGATACATTATTGATTTGGAAAGTCTGGCCCCTATGGGGTTGAATTTAAGTGAAGAATTGGCAATTCATTTGCACAATTAATTGAATATAATAGGTCTGCATGTGTCTGTTTCATGATTTTAAAATCAATTTTGTTTTATTACAGGTACTTCTTTTGCAATTGGTGGAATTTCTGTAGCTTATTGAAGAAACATTGGATTAATGGAGAATATCATGAAATTATGGACAGGTTTTCCATGAATGATTCACTGTATATATATATACGTAAATATTTTGCAAAATATAATTAGCCCACTTGGGCTTAATTGATGGTGAACCTTGCTGATGTATACATGCTCAGGACACCTTAAGTAAAGGATGACATTCCCATTATATCTTTATGTATGATGTTGCAATATAGGAATTTAGGCATAAAGAGACAGAGCCTATAATACTACGTGTAACGACTATGGGTATCCATCTGAGTCAATCAATGTGTAACATGAATTTTACAGTGCAATATTGGATGTTTTATCGTAGCATTATCCATTATGTTCTTTTGGCACTTATAAAAATAGATATTGGAATTATCTTTGTGCAATATACTAAAAGCATCATCATATATTAATGACGTAATGCGGTCATCAAGTTCGCACTAATTAGAGCGATTTCATTGTGCTATGTAAATTCCGAAGTTATTTTGCTCATTGTGACCCCAAGCACGATGTGTATTGTATTATTTAACATTACTTGTCATTTAATGAGTTACGCGATACTTCAAAATGGCCATGATATTTGCGATTGTTTACTTTCTGTTTGCAAGAGAAGTCCGTTTTCTATTATTCACATGGTGATGCATTTAACCCGTTCCCTGCTCATGACGGAACCACTCCGTCATGAGCCACGGGCGCCGTGTGCTCATGACGGAGTGGTTCCGCCATGCTGCGGCCGTTGGCGGCCGCTCTGCCCACGCGGCACTGATTCCCCGCCTGTGCGGACGATCAATGCAAGTGGGCGGAGTCATGACGGAACCACTCCGTCATGAGCACAGCGCGCCCGTGGCTCATGACGGAGTGGTTCCATCACGAGCATGGCGGCGCCGCGCTGACCCCGACCCCCCCCCAGCGCCGCGGCGAATTCGTGCCGCGGCGAAGGGGTTAAACATGGTGGATTGTTTACTATACGAGCGTGATCAAGCCGTAAAGGTGAAACGCGTTGTCTCGACTTGCCGAATAAATTATCTACTTACAGTCTGGGTGTCCGAGTGTTTCCTATGTACCAGGGGACTTGTGGAGTAGATATATATATATATATATATATATATATATATATATATATATATATATATATATATATATATATATATATATATATATATATATATATATATATATATATATACCAATTCTGGGCGAAGAGGGAAGGGTGACAGTTTGATTCCCCAGGCCCATTTCATTCTAATACTTTTTCTGTCTTAGGTTTGTAGAAATGACCTACCTACCTCAATGATGTTTATGGTCTGGCTTAACAGTGAAGCTGTCACCAAACAAATATGCGAACATCACCGGAGAGTGCCTTTGGCTACGCCCACATGTTTAAATTCAAGAGTACATGTTTTGATTGGGCAGAAGTTTTGTGCTTCCACAACAGAAGTGCTTGCCCTCCACACAGTTCTGATCATTTTGTTGAGCTTGAGTTCGAACTTTCAGCGGTACACTTGTGACATTGTCGTGCTATTAAAGTGTCTTAGTTAACGAGAAAATTAATGGTGTTTTTCTGGCAGCAGCACTTATCGGTGGGGGCAGTCATTAACCTACATGGATGGTTAGTTCTTACTTGAAAGTGCAACTGCCACCTGACATTTTAACCTACACCTATTTATATGCTATAGTTCTTTGCTTCCACGCAAATGCATATCCATTTCCATGCAATTTCTTGTAATGATTCACATTACCATATAACATTTCTTTAAAGCCAGACCTATTGGCATTCCCAATACTTGTTCATATAGGGTGTAAGAACATATTTGGAAAAACCAAGTGATACAAGGTGCAGTGCAGGTTGAGCATCACTGACTTAAATCTTTAAAAGCATTCTTTAAGGATATCACACCAGGTGCTTTTAAACTACTAGACTGCCTTCCCTCTATGGTCTGTTTTCAGTTTTTGTGTCTAGTCGCTGCACATGTGATGGCAGCTGCAGACCCTTTAAAACCGGAGCGGACCATCATTACAGCTCAGGATGAGATAATGGAAACCAGACGAGCAGATGATGTGCTTCTAATCGCATCATACACTTCTTTCCTTGCAGCAGAATTTATCTAACCCTACCTCACTATTTTGTCCTGTGTTGTTGCATTTACCAAGGCCTTGCTGTTGTTATTCCATGGCCCTATTCATATAATATAGGTCCTTCTCCTGCAGCAAAGCATCAGAAAATAAAGGTGGGAACAGTCTGTCCTGCACATTCTAGTTTCTATTGACTCCTTTTTAGCATCCGCTTCCAATGTGTGCAGGAGAGATTGTGCAATGCGAGACCAGCACCAGAAGGAAAATGCAACAACATTTCTCTACACTGCGATCCCAGCCACTACATTTAATTGTACGAAAATCTATAATAGAATTATTTCACAAACTATTTTTGTGGGTTAAATCCTTGGACTAATGAATTGTCCAGTTATAGCAAATGCAAGCCGAAAATAAAAAAAAAGAATATAAAAAAAGGGATTTTCCGTGTTTTTAAAATGTTAAGGATGTAGATTAAATTGATTGTTCCACAAAACGTGTTATTTCCAACATAAAAATTATTGAGCACAACTTGTGAATGGTGTACAAAATGGCGATCTCTATGAAACACGAAATTTTGTGAATGACAGTCATGAACATCAAATGAAAACCAATCTTGTGCCAATCAAACATTACCACGAGTTTCCCTGAACTGGGTTCTCAGTGTTCCTCTTTCACACCTAAACACAAGGTTAAACATTCACATTTGATTAACCCAAAATGATAAACAACTCATTGGCTGATTGACTGATTATTTGGTTGATTAAGCACTTAGGCTCAATCACCCTCCGTCAGTTTCTCCTCTGAGACTGTGATAAAGCTGTTTTCTAAAGCACCCCCCAGTGTGGTTGAAACTGAGGAAAGACCATGGCGGGCACTGAAGAACCATCAATCAATTAGGGCATGACTGATGGAGGCCAGATTTAAACATCAAGCGGAAATAGGTTGTCAATTCAGTTCCGTTTTATACGTATTGAGCGTGCCATCCCCCATCATTGATTACTAGCTGCGCCCTGTTGTACTTTTAAACTTTATACAGGCTCCGTCAATGAATTGTACTAATAATATAACACTTTTCAGGATGTTTTCTATTTACAGTCTGTTCAAAGATGCTATGAACGGAAATGTGGCAACGAGGGCAGTTTAGCTTTCACGGCACATGTCCTTGGCTTTTAAAAATGGTTACCATGACAAATCTATGATTTTCTCTAAGATTTGGCATGACATAATAACAGCCTGATGAATTGCCCACCGGGAGATTGTTCTTGAACATCAATAATATGCCCCTGCATGTGGCTGGAAGCAATTAGCAGTCGCAGCATTTCTGAGAAAGTCCATGTGTTGCCAAAAAATCAACATTTTTCTTCCCGGGACTCTTATCATCCTTGTCATGTCAGCAAAGGTTATGTCTTTATGGTGTAACATTTTGTTACCGCCGCTAAAGGGGAGTTTTAAACCCAAATTTAGACGGAGTTCCTGGCAGTCAACAAAGCGGCGTGTCTGTTTTTTTTTTGTCGGTGGCTATGCTGGTTTCCATTTGGTGGTTTTGTTCTTTTTTTGTGCGTATGAAATCTGCACACAGTCCTCGGATCTTAAAAGCATTGCCAGGACCGACATCAGCACTGAAACCTATATACTTGCATTTACTGTTTTAACCAAAGTAATGGTTGGGGCTTTTCCACTGTGCTACTGGGGTTAGTGGGTCTAGTTGCTTAGCAACTATAGGAAAATAAATGTCCCTGTCATTGCAAATGTATTTACAACTACCTTCAAAGCCTGCCACAGATCAACACTGCTTTCCTATTCCGCTTCTTTGCCCCAGGCTTCAGTTCTTAAAATCAAACACAGAAACACAAACACTGGAGAAGTTTGGATTCGCACTTACATATGAGAGTTTTTGACGCCAGCATAAGACAAACACATTGCTCATGTCAACCTGCCCCCTTCCTCTCAAACTCACAAAAAAACAGTTACAAACACATTGTGTTATGAAAACAGCCAATTTTTCAATTCTGGGTGACTTAAATCTACACCTAGAGAATCCCACATGCAAAACCAGTACAAATCTAATTTCTGATTTTGCCGCTTTCAATGATAACCTAATTAATTCTGGCCCCAGACATGAGGCGAGCCACTTGTTGGACCCCATTTTTTCGAATCTCGCAGAGATTCAGTGCTCCCCGACATTTCCTATATGCTGGTCGGATCATTTTCTTACGAGATTTAATCTGACATCCCTGTACACTTTGCACCTACTGCCTCTGCCTCTGGAATTCTAACCAGGGACTGGAAAAAATTAGACATCAATGCCTTAAACACGATTTTAAGCTCCCACATGCCCATCTCCAAACAAATGGTGAATTTACTCTCTACCTCAGTGCAAAAATGGCTCCTTAATGCCATTGACACCTGCCTACCTCTCTCGAAAAAAAGGGCTAACAATCACCGGCACCCAGCACCTTGGTTCACCGAAACGCTGAAAACAGAGAAGGCCATCTGCAAAGCTATGGAACGAAGGAGGAGAAGGAATTATACCCCTGAATCCAAAATTAGATACAAAGCTAACATAAAAACATATCACAACCTTTGCAGAACCGCCTGAGCGGACTATGTGTCATATACCATCTCGGACGCCCTTAACCGCTCCAAAACACTCTTTAACATGGTCAAGGAGCTCGCTGCCTCTAAAACCCGGTCTAGGCCCCCGGCACTCAATAAACAGCAATGTGAGGCTTTGGATTCCTTCTTTGTCCAGAAGGTTGAGAAAATATACCAGGACATAGTGCAAGCGCAGGATGACAACCTCTCCCCCCTCCTACAACACCCACATCACCCTCAGCGGACTACATGATTCCTAACCAAGATGAGACGCCCAACACACCTGACAACTACTTGGACACATGGCCCCTGTTAAACCCTTCCACTCTAATAAAACTCTTAAACAGTATAAAATCTGGATCACCTAGGGATCCTCTGCCCATTTCTGTGCTTCAACAGCTGGAGCCACCATTGCTGCTCGTGATCATGGATCTCTTAAAGGTCTCCTTGCAGGAAGCTACCATTCCGCCTGACTGGAAACATGCCATGATACTCCCTCTCCTCAAAAAGGCTAATGCTGATCCCGATTTACCCTCTAATTACCGACCTATCTCTTTACTACCGGCCTTCTCAAAAATTTTGGAGAAACATGTCCACTCACAGCTATCCCAGTTTGTGGAAACTCAAAGATGTCTTCATCCCTCCCAGTCAGGTTTCAGAGCTGGCTTCTCCACCAAAACCACCCTATTAGGGGTAACTGAAATACTGC
This sequence comes from Triturus cristatus, assembly GCF_964204655.1. Classification (NCBI taxonomy): domain Eukaryota; kingdom Metazoa; phylum Chordata; class Amphibia; order Caudata; family Salamandridae; genus Triturus; species Triturus cristatus. The sequence goes on along the minus strand of NC_140583.1, from coordinate 422,438,974 downwards.
GCTGTCGTATGGACGCAGGAGACACTGTGGCTCTCATTTTGTTGGATCTGAGCGCCGCATTTGACACGGTGTCTCACACCATGTTAATTAAAACTCTAAGATCGTTGGGCATCCGTGGCTCAGCTCTGCAATGGCTCACCTCATTTCTTACTAATCGCACCTTCCAAGTTTTTTCCCCCACAGCCAGTTTCGACATCCACTCTTCTACCCATGGGGTACCACAAGGTTCCATCCTCAGCCCTCTACTTTTTAATTTATACGTCAGACCCTTAGCGATGTGGTAGAAGAATCAGGGCTGTCCCTATTCTCCTACGCTGACGACTCCCAAATCATTATCTCTCTCTCCATGAAGAGCACAGTCGGTCCCTCTGCCCTTCAGTTGGATCTGAGCAAAATAGCATCATGGATGCAATCAAATTACCTCAAACTCAACGGGGAAAAAACCGAGGTCCTTATATTCGGGAAAAACGAGGAACTCTGGGGCACTCAACACTGGCCTTGTGAGATGGGCGCTCTTCCCACACCCTCCCGCCCAGCTCGCAATCTGGGCGTCACTATTGATGACTCGCTCAATATGCACTCCCAAGCAAAGTAGCAGCCACATGTTTTACCATTTTAAAGTGGTTCAAAAAGATCAATTGGATGCTACCAGAGTCCACCCAGAAAACTGTGGTCAATGCCTTGATTACGTCAAGATTGGACTATGGAAATGTTCTCTACTTGGGCTCAAACAAGGAGGTGACTCGCAGGCTACAGATGGTGCAAAACTCTGCCGCTAGGCTTCTGTGTCGGGTTCCGAGAGCTGCCTCCATCTCCAGTCATCTACGAAACCTGCACTGGCTCAGGGTGAAGAACCGAATCAAGTTCAAAGCCCTGAGCTATATGCATAAAACCAAAACAGGAACTGCCCCGCAATACCGTCAATCTCTGGTTTGCCCTTACATACCCTCTCGCAACCTCCGTTCTTCCACCCAGGGGAAATTCAATACTCCCAACATTAAACTATCCCGGATGGGTGGAAGGTCATTCTCATATCTATGCCCCTCACTATGGAATGCTCTGCCCACAGCTCTTCGAAACTAAACCAATTATGTCCAGTTTCGCAAATCTTTGAAGACGTGGCTTTTTAACAAATAAACTGCAAGCCTTTTTCACCTAAGTCTCTGATCTGCTTTTGCAATGGGAAAACCCTTTTTGGGTAGCTGTTGCACATTACAAATTGAAAAAATAAATAAATAAATTGTGCCAACTGAGACCATTTCTGGCGCTCTCACCTTGCTATTTGATGGGATAAATCACACTAGTAAAACATTACAACACTACTAATTCTCAAAATGTCTACCGAATGTCAACCTGCTCCCTATTTCTCAAGCTCACAGTCCCAGCCATATCGCATGTTAACCTGCACCCCTATCTCTCAAGCTCACAGACCCACCCACAAACAGAAGTACACATTGTGCCACCTAAGATACTCTAAGGCGCTCCCACCTTGCTATTTTATGTGGATGTATCACAAAAGTGAAACAGTGCAACTCTACTAATGGGCAAACTATCAACAAACTTAACTCAATATAGTGGATTCCACTTATTTTATCAAAACATTTTCATAAGAACATGTAACTGCCCTTCACTCCTTGTCATCCAGCACAAGAAAGCATTGTTACTCTCACTTCAGCATTACTGTGTCCCAAGAGTGAATTAGGAATAAATGTCACACCTATTTCAGTCAGTAGAGTTGATTAAATAACTTAGAAGGGTGCCTCCCTCTCGCCTGGAATTGGTGTTTTTGCCACCCCAGCTGCAGGAGTGATGCCCCCTTCATTTCGTGCCTTAGTGTATTCCACCACTCAACCATAACAGTGAGACTGACTCACAACAGTCTGAAGAGCAGTGCGGCCTCTGGCGTGTGTGTTATCAGAGCAGCCATGCACCCGTGCTGAGGCACAGCTGAGGTGCTGCTTGTTCATGTGAAGGAAACTATTTGTGGAGCTACATTTGACACTGGCTCTTAACTCTCTTGGTCGCGGGGTGCACGCACGGTGCGCGCACCGTGAAAAATCCTTAAAAAAAAAAAACAATTTTAAATTGTTTATGAGTTTATAGAAGATATTAACTATGCTGTTCAACTTTATCCAAATTTAAAAAAAAAGAGCTGACCCATTCCATATTACAGGATACAGTCAATCTATAACTATATACATAGGTAGTTTATTGTAAAATAAATATATAAAAATATAATAATACATACATAAATTAGCATTTAAAAAACCTTACAAATTCACAAAAAAAAAATAGGTTTCACACACGTTATAGTTAGAAATTAGCATTTAAAAAACCTTGCAAATTCACTTAAAAAACCATAGGTTTCACACACGTTATAGTTAGGAATTAGCATTTAAAAACCTCGTAAAAAACCATTGAAATTCCCCCGTTATAGTTAGTTCAGCTCACTATAACTCATGCGACCGCAATCCACTGCTGATGACATCACATATTACATCACTCATGACATGGTCAGTGACATCACTCATGACATCACTGATGACATCTCAAATGACATCACTGATGACATCACTGATGACATCATCCAGTGAATATGTGTCTTTTTGAAAAATAAATATTTTTTATATATGCATATCTAAAGGTTAATGGAAGAATAAATGGGTAAATAAGTGTCTAAATGGATGTTTTGTTTTGGTAAAATTAATTGTATAACTGACTTATTAACAGTATCTTAGTGAATACAGTGATGTAATATGTGACGTCATCAGTAGTGGATTGCGGTCGCGCGAGTTATAGTTAGCTGAACTAACTGTAACGGGGGAATTTCAATGGTTTTTTACGAGTGAAATGTCCAGCTAACTAATTCCTAACTATAACGTGTGTGAAACCTATGGTTTTTTAAGTGAATTTGCAAGGTTTTTTAAATGGTAATTTCTAACTATAACGTGTGTGAAACCTATGGTTTTTTTAGTGAATTGAGAGATAGATAGATAGATAGATAGATAGATAGATAGATAGATAGATAGATAGATAGATAGATAGATAGATAGATAGATAGATAGATTGACAGATAGATAGATGGATAGATGGATAGATGGATGGATGGATGGATGGATGGATGGATGGATGGATGGATAGATAGATAGATAGATAGATAGATAGATAGATAGATAGATAGATAGATAGATAGATAGATAGATAGATAGATAGATAGATAGATAGATAGATAGATAGATAGATAGATAGATAGATAGATAGATAGATAGATAGATAGATAGATAGATAGATAGACTAGATCAATGAACTAACTCAATTTCTCCGCACCTCCACATCAACGACGGGCAAACAGAGAATCCACCAACCACAAGAATCTTTGGTTTAAAGATCTTTTTATTCAATTGCACCTCAGAACGACGCATTTCGGGCACCACTTGCCCTTGATCTCGTTACAAAGGAAGCTGTTCGCCATGTTTAAATCTACTGTGCTTTCCCCCTCGTGGTATGTGAACATAGAAAACATACTAGCACTCATTTTTACTGAGTTGGTCTATTTTCTTTTTTTTACCTTTATTTTCACTTTTGTTCCCCCACATTATTTGCATTGATTTACAGGTGAATCTCCTGCAAACAGTTGAAAGAATGTGTTTAAGTCATACAGACGATTTTTTAGGAATATTTTTAGTTTGTGAAAATAGACACAGAAACTTTTCTACTTAAAAGCACACAATGGATTCCTGTCGAAGGAAATACAAGTTACTGTTAAGTATGCTTAGAATTACTTTTCAGGGTCAGTGCTGGTCTAAAAGATACAGCCCTGGGTTCTCTCCTAATAACAGGTGAGTAAATCATAATTCGTAGTTCAGCTGATTTTAGAGGAATATTTGTATGTTTCAAAAATGGACACTTAGAAATTTTTCTGCTGAAAACCACACAATGGATTCCTATGGAAAGAAATACAAGTTACTGGTAAGTACGCTTAGAATTACTTTTCAGGGTCAGTGCTGGTCTAAAAGATGCAGCACTGGGTTCTCTCCTGATAACAGGTGAGTAAATTGGAATTCGTAGTTCGGCTGATTTTAGAGGAATATTTGTACGTTTCAAAAATGGACACTTAGAAACTTTTCTGGTGAAAACCACACAATGGATTCCTATGGAAGGAAATACAAGTTACTGGTAAGTACGCTTAGAATTACTTTTCAGGGTCAGTGCTGGGCTAAAAGATGCAGCCCTGGGTTCTCTCCTGATAACAGGTGAGTAAATCGGAATTCGTAGTTCTGCTGATTTTAGAGGAATATTTGTACGTTTCAAAAATGGACACTTAGAAACTTTTCTGGTGAAAACCACACAATGGATTCCTATGGAAGGAAATACAAGTTACTAGTAAGTACGCTTAGAATTACTTTTCAGGGTCAGTGCTGGGCTAAAAGATGCAGCCCTGGGTTCTCTCCTGATAACAGGTGAGTAAATCGGAATTCGTAGTTCGGCTGATTTTAGAGGAATATTTGTACAATGGTGAAGGAAGGGGGCGGGGCCTGAGGTGACATGTGCAAACATGCCCTGTGGCGCGTTTTAAGTTGGGGAATTAATTCCTCTTCAATCCAGAGGTCCCCTGGGGGCCAACTAGCCCACCAGGTACCTCCAGCATGTGCCAGGGAGCTGCGTTGCAGAGAGGTGTTCAGAGGCCATGCCCCTTTTTACAACACTCTGCAACGCAGCTCCGTGGCGCTTCACTGTGAACTGGTTAAAGAACAATTATCATTAGGGTGAGCTTATAACCACTGCACAGAATATATTTGCAGCTCATTTGTGAATTTTCTGCACAGCAGGGCTCTAAATAAAATCTCCTTAGGGCAGGTGTGTTTAGGATGTACCGGAGCTCAAAAGTGCCCCTGCAAACCATCTGCAAGAGCTTTTCCTGCTCGAAAATCCCACCTCTGGACCCTTCTGCCTGTATGATCAGTCACTGAAAATGATTTGAGAATTGGCATGTGGGCTCCTTAAAGTAACATTATCAGAAACTACTCACACCCTCGCCGTGCACTGCTAATTACCGCCCATAGTACATCACTCATGACAAGTTCTATGACATCTTTGATAACATGAATGCAACATTTGAAGTGACTTCATTAATGACACCATTGTGCATGGCAGGAGAACAAGTTATAGGTACTTTAAGACACAAGTTATAGTTACTTCAGATAACTAACTGGTGAATTTCACTGGTTTTTTTTGTTTAAAAACTGTATGTTTTAAGTGGCATTTTTATTAACTAGAACATCCCTTTAACCTTTGCTTTTTCAGTGACTATATATACATATACTTATATATATGTATACACATATATATGTATATCCTGGTTTCAGCGAGTTTCCTTCTGGCTGCCAATTCACTGCATGCTGTTATAAATGCAAAAAGCGGTCCCCAACTCTTTGTAGTAAAGAAACAATCAACAACTCGCGAGTTAGCACCGAAACGCATTGGCATTAGTGCTTCTACCCGGGAGAAAATAAATATCTAACAACTGCACCGGAGCGCTGGGGGTTTCTTTACTAGGAAGAGTTGGGTACCGCTTCTTGCACGCGCGTGCGTGCACGTGTGTGTGGTTTAAGCTCCTGATCAAAAAATAAACACGTTAAATTTTACTCAACACTGAAGACAAAAAAAACTAACAAAGACCTTGCAAATTCTAATTATGCCCCCAGACTAAACTCTGAAGCCAAGAGTGCATTTATTTTGGGGAGGGGAGGGTGTCACACTCCTAATACCTCAACCCCACCCCATCCCCACCCCCTTTGCGGCCCTGTTTGTAATCAGGGTGTTTGTAGGGCCAATAGGTTTGGATATATCTATATCTATCTATATGTTGTATGATATTTAAGAACAAGTAGATCTTACTGGGGGAGAACAAGATCTTAAAATGATCCCCTTATCTTTTCTTCGTCAGACCTATTTTTCCTGAACTGAATCGAAATACAAAGGTGCCGATCACGATCCTGCAAAAACCGGGTACGAACCGTCGGACGGAGCACAATCTCCGCCCGACGCGTACCCGGTCGTCAATTTTCACAAACAAGGAATTACGATTCGCACGGGTACACCATCACCGTACGAATCGTAAAAAAGCCCGACCGAACCAAAAAACACCTACCAATGCGATCCGGGAAAGCGCCGACCTGACGTCGGGACGCTCGCAGCCAGCCATTCACGACCCAGGAATCACGATTCGCACCGACGTCACCCCGCACGGTGAATATTTTGCGGCAGCCAAAAACTGCCGGGAAATCAGGACGACGCGAACAAGGACCACCAGTACGCGACGGACAGACAGGACGACGCGAACAAGGAGGACCAGTACGTGACGGACACACAGGACGACGCCACCAAGGAGGACCCGTACGTGACAGGACGACGCGATCAAGGAGGACCCGTACGCGACAGGACGACGCGAGCAAGGAGTACCAGTATGCGACGGACAGACATGGACCCGAACCTACGAGTCATCCCTGCCCTCATAGCAGTACACCTCCTCTACAGGTTACGACGCAGATGCCGCAGAAGGTCAGAATAACTAAGGGAGGGGGGAAAGTGGGGTGGGGTGGGGGTGGCACGACCAGGGCAGGCCACAAAACAACCACACATGGCCTGGACATACCTGACTCCCATGCCCTGGTCACCACGAGGGGGTGGGGGCGTGTCCTGATAAGCCAGCGACCGCCACAACGGAAGTCCGGCACCACGCGAACCGGCAACACAACCAGACAGGTACGTCCCGTACCCACGCCTGAAGAGCGTGGGTACGAGTCGGACCACGCCCACACACGTCACCCCAACAATGGCGGGACGGATCGCACCCACGTGGCAAAGGCCTGGGTACGGGCCGCACAAACATCACATAGCGTGGGGACGGATATGTACGGACCCTACCCCCAACCCGTATGCAAGGAGCGTACCCCCCAGCCCAACAGTGTAAGTACGACCCGTACCCCCACCCGCGTATGCATGGAGCGTACCCCCCAGCCCAACAGTGTAAGTACGACCCGTACCCCCACCCGCGTATGCATGGAGCGTACCCCCCAGCCCAACAGTGTAAGTACGACCCGAACCCTCACCCGCGTATGCAAGGAGCGTACCCCCCAGCCCAACAGTGTAAGTACGACCCGTACCCCCACCCGCGTATGCATGGAGCGTACCCCCACCACACCAGTGTAAGTAGACTCGTACCCTCACCTCGAATGCATTGAGCGTACCCCCACCGTGTATGTTCCAAGCGTACATATCCTGAAATCGGAGGTGTGTGTGCAGAGTCCACCCAGCAGTGCCCTGAGACAGGAGGGGTGTGTGCAGAGTCCTCCCAGCAGTGCCCTGAGACAGGAGGGGTGTGTGCAGAGTCCTCCCAGCAGTGCCCTGAGACAGGAGGGGTGGGTGCCTATCACTCCCAGCAGTGCCCTGAGACAGGAGGGGTGTGTGCAGAGTCCTCCCAGCAGTGCCCTGAGACAGGAGGGGTGGGTGCCTATCACTCCCAGCAGTGCCCTGAGACAGGAGGGGTGGGTGTGGAGTCCTCCCAGCAGTGCCCTGAGACAGGAGGGGTGTAACACATGTGTGTGAGGCCAGAATTATCCACATGCATACTGGCTACAAGGGAACATGTCCCCATGAACTCATGTCAACAGACTCCACACACAAGTACAGTGATCACCAAGGATGCCACGATTGTTGCAGGTGGACACATGGCCCTGCATGCATGGCCAAAGTAGAAGGGCTCCGTCACACACACAGCTCATGTAGACACAGCTCTGCGCTAAACATTGGGAACACCCTGCAGGGAAGAAAGCTGGGTACACAGAGGAAGGAATACACCCTGGGACAAGTGCACCATGCAGTAACTGCTTACATGAACAAAGAAAGTTAGCCAACACCTTGTGATGGCACACAGATCCCAGGGTCCCACCAATGAGCAGTACACTACTACACATCCCACACACCCAAACCCTTACACACCACCCAAAACCATGTAGCAGCCCCACCAACACCAATACCAGCATAGCAGTAGTGTGATAATGAAAATAAAATTAAGCTTTATTCAGCATGAGCACAATGTCCGTGGATCGCAGGCAGTTCAATCTTCACAAAGCCCATAGGGCAGTCAATGATTCTCAGCTGGATGGGGGACACAGTGGGATGCGTGTCCCCTACCTTGCCTGCACAGTCAAATGGCATCGTCTTCCACACTGGTGAGGGCATCAGGGGGGGGGAAGCAACAGGCACCGCAGGGACATCAGGGCAAAGGGGCGGCGTTGTGGGTGCAGGGATGGAGGACTCCACCACAGGGGGTGGGGCAGGGCCAAAGGCGGAGGCCAGGATGGCACTACACACCTTTGCAAGGTCCTCCAGGGAGTCCCCTGCACCCGAAGGGACCTCAGGCCCCAAGGAGGGGGGGGGGTCAGAGGGATGGGTCGCAGCGCCACTGGGGGGGGGTGGAGACAGGGGGGGAGACTCAACCACCCTGACCGGGGACCTCCTTGACCGCTTGCGTGGTGGTGTAACCGTGGGGCTCAGGGACAGAGCGGCCATGAAGGAGTCCTTGGGGGAGATGTGGCCAGGAGAGCTGAGGGGAGGGGATTTGGAGGGAGTGGACTGGGTGGAATGCGGACTCCCACTATGGCTGCGTGTCACACGTTTGCCCCCCGACCCAGTGGGTGTGCCTACCTCACCCTGTGTGTGCGTGTCAGGAGGAGTGCGGTGGACCTTCCCTGCTGGTGTGGTGCCCGTGTCCGTTGATGTGGGTGCATGCCGACGTCTGGGTGTACGTGGGACAGGCATGGGAGTGGGAAGTGTGGATGGGGCAGGGGTAGGTGGGGGGAGGTCGCGCTGCAGGAGACCCACTGCTGCAGTCAGTGTGGAGTCGATGGACCTCAGCAAGTTGCGTTGGTCAGCCTGCGATGAATGAATGCCCTCCAAGAAAGCCTCGATGTTGGTGAGGGTTTTGCCGTGGGCATGGAGGACATTAAGGATCGCAGCCTGACCAACCTGCAGTTGCCGCTGGATGTCCACAGACTCTGCATTGGCGGCAGCAGTGGAGACAGGGGCAGGGGGTGCGGTGCCTGGCAGGAAGGAGACATGCTGTGACCGGGCACGCTGGGAAGGGACACGAGCAAGTGGGAGGCGGCTGATGGAAACTGAGGGGGCGGTGCGAGGTGTTGTTCCGCTGTCAGCTGCTGGTGCAGCCTCCGCCCACTCGGAGACATCGTCCTCGGACCTGTCAGCTTCGTAGTCTGATGTGCCAGTCGACAGGTCCTCGGCCACACTCTCCTCCGCCTCTGTCCCACTCGATGTGCCAGACCCGATGTCACGGCTGGCAATGGTGCTCGGTCCCTCCGCCTGGTCTGTGTCCATGTCTCCCTCTGTGTCCCCCGACGATGCTGTGGGCAGGGTGGAGAGACAGAAATTAATCAGACACCTGTACACATCTGTCACATGAGTCCAATCTACATAGGTAACATTGCATAGCCTGAAAAGGAAGATCCCTAACATCTACTGAACAGGGTACCGATGTAGGGCATGAAACACACAGTTGGTTGAGCCACCATGCCACTGAAATACCATGGAGAGCATGAGACAATAGCTAAAGACAGGAAACGGAGTCTGACATAGCACCCAGGCCCTGGGGACAATCCAGCACTGCATCTGCACCACACAGCGTTGGCGAAAATACCGATGACCAGGGACCATATCCATGAACTTGAGACACATGCTGCATAGGTAATGCTGAAAACATGCCCAACATGACTCGGTCACTGCACATTGCGTGTGTGTCCAGACACATCACACACTGCCCAGACCCGGCAAGTGGAAATCAGGATTTGACACATAGGCATTGCCCGCCCCAACAAGACCCTACACGAGGCAAATTGTTGAGACACAGGTGGCACCAACATCTCATAGTCTGGGTGATACACACAGGGGCAGGCAAAAAGCAAGATTGGACGCCAAACAGCCAAGGTGCGCCTGTACAAATAATGAGGTACCAGTGCCCATCCTCAGATGAGTATAACAAGACACACAGGCACTGGCAACTGTGAGTATGAAGAAGGACAATCAGGTCAGGCTGCACAGTGGACACCTGTACAAAATAGCACGTCTATATACATGGTGACAGGGGACAATGGCACAGAGCACAACCTACGCTGTAGACACTGAGATTGGCCACGTTTATGATGACACATACACCACTGAGGAAAAGGTGCCCCAGGGGACAGTAGTGGGCACGCAACTACATGCTACTGAATGGTAATGACTGCAACACACGTCACCATCCCTGCACTATGTGTATCGCACACTCATGCACATCATGTCACAGGCCACTACATAGGACATGCGCGCTGTAAGGCATGACACATGAGAGACCAACTCCCATGTCTGGAGTCAGCATCAGTGCCAACTGACATGGAACCCACATGCAGTGAACTTGACAGTGCACAGGCAAGGTCCCACAACCTGTTACACACCACCCCCACACATGATGCTACAGTCATTGTTCTCGTGGACAAAGCGCCACCCTACATTACCTTGTGAAGGAGTGACTACACACAGACCAGGGAGCACATTGCAAGGAGGGGAAGGGTGGCAGGGGCACAGCGCTATACTGGGGCAAACAGGATCTGCACAGCACCCTTAAACCCTGCCAGTGAATTCATGCTACTGTGCCCTTACAAATGCCGGTGACACACAACAAACACACATGTACCTACCCCCTTCCGGCTGCTGCATTGCCTGTAAGCGCCTCTCCAGGTCTGGAAAGACCACCGGCAGCACACGCCTGTGGAGGTGGCTCAGATGGCGGCGGCCGCGGTTCTTGTGGCTCTCAGGTGAGTCCCCCAGCAGGAGCCGTGCAATCCTCCGCGTCCAGCACCGGATATCCTGCCAGCGTTTCCTCACCTGGGGCAGGCTCCGCCTCCGACCATCCACACCCCTCACGGCACTGACGGCGGTCAGCCAGATCTGCTCCTTGGCAGTGGCGCCTACCTGTGAGGAGGAACAAGTGACACCACATCAATACACCAGCCACATGTCACAGAGAGACATATGGGTACAAATTAGCTGGTTACAACAAGGCATGTCATGCAGCCAACGCATTGCACCTTTGTCATAGGGACATCATCCCCTGGTGAGGGAAAAAGCAGTACGTGCCACAGTGGGTACACAGGTGGAATGATGGCAATGTCACAATCAATGATCAAGGCTCACACTGTGCATCACACCCACCCCTCCTGTCTCAGGGCACTGCTGTGAGTGATAGGCCCCCACCCCTCCTGTCTCAGGGCACTGCTGGGAGTGATAGGCCCCCACCCCTCCTGTCTCAGGGCACTGCTGTGAGTGATAGGCCCCCACCCCTCTTGTCTCAGGGCACTGCTGGGAGTGATAGGCCCCCACCCCTCCTGTCTCAGGGCACTGCTGGGAGTGATAGGCCCCCACCCCTCCTGTCTCAGGGCACTGCTGGGAGTGATAGGCCCCCACCCCTCCTGTCTCAGGGCACTGCTGGGAGTGATAGGCCCCCACCCCTCCTGTCTCAGGGCACTGCTGGGAGTGATAGGCCCCCACCCCTCCTGTCTCAGGGCACTGCTGGGAGTGATAGGCCCCCACCCCTCCTGTCTCAGGGCACTGCTGGGAGACATCAGGCACCCCCCCCCCGGGACCCCCCCGACAGTACATGGCATGTGTGTTACACCTGGACGCAATGGCAGAAGTCACAGTCACAATATAGGGACAGTCTGTGGCAGTGGCCTATGCACTCACCTGATACCCTGGTCGCCCATACAGCATGGAGTACTGTGGGAGGATCACATCCAGCAGAGCCATGTTCTCCTCCAGGGTGAATGGCTGTGTCCTCTCCACAGCCCTTGACATGGTTCCAGGGAATCAGTCGCAGCAGCTGGGTCGACGAATGCAAAGATGTGCAGGCAAGTGCTCCCTCATGGGACCTGGCTGCCTTATATGTGCCCTTCTGCCCAGTCTCATGCACAGGAGTACAGAGTGATTGGTCACTCACATTTGCATCCTATGTTTCCACCAATCACTTCAAACCTAGCAGTCTGTGGGTTCTCTATCGGTTTCATTCTCCTGCATGATGTCAGCCCCACAAACACATTGCAACAAAGTAGAAGAATTCCAACTGACTTCTGCTGTGCACCTTCCAGAACAATTTCGAATTTTGAACTTGGTCTCCATGACAACCAGCATGCATGTAGGCCTTAATACTTGTCCCCTATGTAATTTGGAGCATCACACACAGGTACGATGCGTTTCGGGGCCCTAGGGCACCCCAAATGCATGGCAACGGCCCGTACATGCATGCCTACGCTCTCCATCACTATGGGTCTGCACGCGTATGCGTACTCGTAGTGTTACGGACTGTACACACGCATGTACGCTCTCCATCACTATGGGTCTGCACGCGTATGCGTACCCGTAGTGTTACGGACCGTACACACGCATGTACGCTCTCTATCACTATGGGTCTGCACGCGTATGCGTACTCCTAGTCATAGTGAGCGTACATGCGAGTGTACGGTCCGTACCACTACGGGTACGCATACGCGTGCAGACCCATAGTGATAGAGAGCGTACATGCGTGTGTACGGTCCGTACCACTACGGGTACGCATACGCGTGCAGACCCATAGTGAAAGGGCCGTACACACGCATCTACGCTCACTATCACTATGGGTCTGCACGCGTATGCGTACCCGTAGTGTTACGGACCGTACACACGCATGTACGCTCTCTATCACTATGGGTCTGCACGCGTATGCGTACCCGTAGTGTTACGGACCGTACACACGCATGTACGCTCTCTATCACTATGGGTCTGCACGCGTATGCGTACCCGTAGTGTTACGGACCGTACACACGCATGTACGCTCTCTATCACTATGGGTCTGCACGCGTATGCGTACCCGTAGTGTTACGGACCGTACACACGCATGTACGCTCTCTATCACTATGGGTCTGCACGCGTATGCGTACCCGTAGTGTTACGGACCGTACACACGCATGTACGCTCTCTATCACTATGGGTCTGCACGCGTATGCGTACCCGTAGTGGTACGGACCGTACACACGCATGTACGCTCACTATCACTATGGGTCTGCACGCGTATGCGTACCCGTAGTGGTACGGACCGTACAAATGCCTGTACGCTCGCCATCACGATGGGTACACATACGGCAGCACTCCCACAGTGATTTGGAAACATGCACAGGCCCTCTCAGCAGCAGTACGGCGGTTTTTACACATCACTGTGGTGATAGGCGACACACATGTAGGAATAGGGCGGACATACTTGTCCATGGATGGACATACTTGTCCAGGAATGGACATCAAGGCATCATCTGTGCATTACTACATGTGTGGGGCACAGGTGTCACAGGCTGTGATGTGGAACATGCCTCCTGAGTGGAGAAGGCACCAGATGTATGATGAGATGTGTACATGTGTACTGTGTGAGGGTGCAATGTGTGCCAGGCATGCCCTTGACTCCTTTGACATGTGTGCATGTGGGACTGCGCACTTGGGGTGAGCGTCACTGGCATGGCACGGACACCAACACACGGAAGTGTCCCATGATGCCCGGTACAGGGGTCATGACACATGACTTGTCACTACCCACAGTGCACAATGTGACTATGTCATATATGTGTCCGGGATTTACATCAGGTTGATGTTGTAGCACCCTCAAAAGCTGCAGCCGTTGCAGCAACCAACATGTGGCTGTGTGTAGATTGTCATTGCACACTGTTCCCAACACCATGCCACATGTGTTATCGGATGTGAGGTGCACATGTATGCATGGGACACGGAGTAGCGTGACAAGGCCATGTCAGCAAACTCACAAGGAATGTGTGGTGAGTCATGACATGTGCACCTTCATGGCAAGGTGTGTGGGCTGGACTGGTGTAATGTCATGTGACCTGTGGCTCCAGTGTTCCGCTACCAGTCTCTGCAATCGGCATCACACTTCTGCTGATGTGTGGGTGTATGTCACTCCTGTCTTGCGTCGGGCAGTGCACTTGCACTGGGACACAGCTATTTCCATGGCGTGGCATGGGGAGGTTCTCAATCACCGTGTGTAGCTGGGTCTTGGAAGTAGTGTCACCTTGCATCCATACGTGTCCTGGGCATGTAGCACATGCCTGACTCCCTATGTGGCATGTGTGTATTGCCAGATTTACATGTGCTCAGTAGACATGAGTTGTTCTCGTAGTGCACTCACTCTTCCTTGTCACTTCCAAATTACTGCAGAGCGCCTCCTGTTGCCCGAAGAATTCCAGACTTGGCTACCATGCAGGAGAATGACAGGGTCCGGCTCTACCGCTTCACCCAACCGTTGATTCTGGAGCTGACGGCGAGACTGGCACCACACCTGCAACCGCAGCACAGGTATCCGACGGCACTGACACCCCAGCTGAAGGTAATGGCTGCCCTACATTTTCTGGCCACGGGTACCTTCCAAAATACCATAGCTCATGTTGGTGGCATGTCCCAGAGCATGTTCAGCGGTGTGCTGCATGATTTCTTGGAGGCCATGTTGATTCACCTGGATGACTTCATCAAGTTCCCAACCCCTGAACAGATGACTGAGGTCAAGCGTGGATTCTATGCCCTGGGAGGGATGCCCCATGTCATTGGGTCCATAGATGGGACACATGTAGGTTTGGTACCACCACACGCACGGGAGGTGGCGTACCGCAATCGGAAGCACTACCACTCCATCAATGCCCTTGTGGTGTGTCTGTCCAATATGGTGATTTCACATGTCTGTGCTCGTTTCCCAGGATCAGCACACGATGCCTACATCATGAGGCGTAGCGGGATGCCTGATATGATGATGCAGCTGCGCAACGAACGGGCATGTGTTGTTGGTGGGTACAGTCTGTCTGTCCTGTATTCTGTATAGCCGACCAGCACGACCGCTACACCAGTTCTAACGATGTCCATGTGCTTCCCATGTAGGGGACGCTGGCTATCCCAACATGCCTTGGCTGCTGACACCTCTCCGCAACCCCATCACGCCGGCCCAGCTCCGCTACAACACCGCCCATGGCCGGACAAGGCGAGTGATAGAGAGGACGTTTGGCATGCTGAAGAGCCGATTCCGGTGCCTCCACAAGACCGGCGGTGCACTCCCTTATGCCCCGGCGAAGGTCTGCAAGATCTTCATGGTCTGCTGCATGCTGCACAACATGGCAGTTGAAAGAGCTGTGCCACTCATCCTGAATCAACATGACGAGGACCATCCACCCGTGGAGGACGAAGGGCTTGGCAATGGGGCTAGTGATGTGGAGGATGTGGAGCCGCAAGAGGACATCCGGACTCGGCTCATACGCGACTTCTTTGCTTAGTGGTGAGTACCAGGGTCTGAGTGTGCACGCATTGGTCCCCGTGTGGCATGCGTTGTGATGTGTGTCTCCACCTGCATGTATGGCACGTGGGTCAGAGGTGTGTGTGGGTGTGTCACTGGAGTGATGGTGGCAGTGATGGTAGTATTTCCCCAGTCACAATTGTGACCTAGCATGTTGTCATCCATACATGTGTCGATTAACTGCACATGCAAGTGGCTGTGCTTTTTGTGGCTGACTTCTTGTGTGTCTCTCTTCCCCAGGTACCTGCGCATGCCGTTTGCTGGTTGCATTGTTGTGGCACTGCTATTCCTCATGGACATGACATCGTGGGCTGACTCAGCGTTACAGGCACGGACACGTTTGGAAGTCTCCATGGGGTAAGGGATGCATCTGGGGTGTATTGGGTGTGGCAGTTGTTCACGATGTGTGCACACTGCCCCGGTTGGGGTTTGGTTCCTCTGCAGACATGTGGCATCCCCATGGGACACGACATGCAGCTGGGTACACCTGAATAGATGGGCTGCATGGTTGTCAGTCATCAGTGATGGGATAGTGGATTGTGATGATGGCATCAATGTGTGTGACACTGCCCTCGGACACATACGGTTAACATTGTCTTGACATGGCGTGGGACTTCCACATCAGCGGATGTATGGTGTATGGCAGGCTCTCCGTGAGCAGCTGTGGGTGTTTAGCTGTTAGCCGACGCTTGTGTGCCAGTTCCCTGGCTATCACGCATTTGTGCTGCAGAAGGGGGGTGCCAGTGTTGGAGCCACATGTTACTCCACATGATGTGTTCATGTGTACTTCAAGTTGCCTCTGCAATACCAATAACATGACTAATAAAGGTGTCCCTATGCCTCCAAGGTGCCTCTTCTCAGTCAGTGCTGGTGTGTTGGCACGGTGCATCCTGCATGTCTGGCATGGTATTCCCTGATTGTGGCTATGTGTCAATGTGTCGAGTGGCAAGATGCAAGCTGTGTGTGTGTGTGCTGAGACTGTGTATTGGGCATGATGTCCATGACTGTGTGGGTATTGTGACATGTGCCATCCCCATGCATCCAACGTTGTCCATGACCCCATTCTCTGCATCCACCGGACTCAAGCTTGCAGGACATGGTTCTGCCACCTGTCTACACATACCTGGGTGCCCCCCAGGACACGGGCCAGGATCCCTGACCTCTGCGCATGACTGTTGCTGTACTCAATGTGTCTGTCAGCACGGTTGTTCGGCCCCCCCCATAGCTGGTTCTGACCATCACGGGTGTGTATGGTGCTCCATGTCTGTCTTGCCTAATAAACTGTGACCCATGTGTCCTGTGCCAGACTCAGGCCCCAGGGTGTGGATGGTTGAAGTGAACAGATGACTCAGGCATGTTTAGACTGTACAAGACACATGTTAGGTAATAATGCTACCAGCAGGCATCTACTCTTAATAGTGTGATTTATTATTGGGGGGGGGGGACAAAGTGAGGGGCTTTCCGGGATTAGGGAATCCAAAGTTCAGTAGGGGAGTTGGTGTCCTTGCCATTGGAAATCCTCAGAGTCCATGCCACAGTCTTTGTCCACATTGGTCAGCCAGTGACCAGCAGGGCCATGTGGCAGAGAATGTCTCTTGATGCTGTGATGCTGTTGCTCCAGTGGGCCAGGTGCCAGGCCAGGTGTCCTGGGAGATGGTGATGTAGCAGCCACCCTCACGGTCCTTTCCGTGGACGACCCGGCTTCCTGCGGGGAACCTCAGCAGCACGCCGTGACGACGTCTGGGATGCTCCGTCGGATGTTTCCTCCTCCTCCTCATGATCCCTCCCTGTGGGTGGTGATGTTCTCCGCCTTCTGGCACAGGGAGGGTCGGCCATGGTGTCGACCATCCGACGGAGTTCAGCGTGAATCCCCTGGGATGCCGTCACTTGCTCAGCCTGTCTGTCCTCCATCCTCCGTTGGTGTAGCTGTAGACAGGCTATTAGCTCCGCATGTTGCTGGGCCTGCTGGACCTTGATCCCCTCGAGGACGGACACAACCTGGGCCATGCCCGTGGTGTCCTGCCGGTATGAGCCCAGGATGTTAGGGACATGGGAAAATACCGGATCCCCAGCCAACTGGTCAGGCTCGCGCCTCCGCCGTCCTCCACTCCCACCACCCCTGCCCACTTGCGTCTGGCCTGCACTTGTGGGAACATCGGGTCTCCGGGACCCCTGAGGGGTGGCATTGGCGTTGTTGCCTGCCTCCTCCTGGGTGCCCGGGACACCGTGTCCCTCCTGGCGAGCCTGGCTGCATTGTGGTGTTGGGGCAGGGATCCTGGGTGTCTCCTGGGATGTGGCAGGAGTGGGGGTGGTGGTTGGCACGGTTGTACCTGACGCAGGTGCTGCAGGTGGTTGGACACCAGAGGGGCCAGGTCGGTCGGGGTCGTCCGCAGAGTGGTGAGAGTGGTCGCTGCCGGTGGGATCGGTCTCCTGCAGATCCGGGTCCTGTGAGTGTTCCCCCCCAGTGTTGGGGGGTGCAGCACGACGTTGACCTGTGTGTGAGAGAGAAAATGTTAATTTTGATCCATGCAACAACCATGTTTCATCCGTTACAAAGTTGGCACATTTCCTCTTGGAATTAGGATCTGTCTTGCATTCCACTCACAGTGCACTTGTGCATGGGTGTGTCCCTTGGCCACCAATTTGGCCCCTTTAACTATGTGTGGCACAGTCTTACTTGCTGCGTCAAGTGTGACTGCAGTCAGCAGTGGAGTGTGCATTTGCGCCTTCCTTGTAGCACTGTACATGTGCACATGGAGTGGATCCACACACTTATATGATGCAGGTGGCTGTCCTTGTGCTCGTGTACAGGTTGTGACATGGCCCTGCGTTTTGCCATGATGAAGAGGGGGGGTTCTGGCACTGGCCACCCTTGTCTACATGCACGCAGTCCACCTGCTGACGAGCAGACATTCCCACACACCAAAGGACTGATTTGCTCTCCCTGTGTCTCCCTCCTTCTCTGTCCCCCTCTCCCTCCCTCTCTGTCCCCCTCTCCCTCCCTCTGTGTGTCAGCCTCCTCCCTCTGTCCATCTTCCTGTGTCTCCCTCCCTCTCTGTCCCCCTCTCCCTCCCTCTCTGTCCCCCTCTCCCTCCCTCTGTGTGTCAGCCTCCTCCCTCTGTCCGCCTCCCTCCCTCTCAGTCCCCCTCTCCCTCCCTCTGTGTCCCCCTCTCCCTCCCTCCGTGTGTCACCCTCTGTCACCTTGGCCCAGATTCCTGGGCACACACTGTTAGCAGATCTTTGAGTGGCCCTTGGCCTGTTGATGTGAGTTTGTTTCTGATCTCCAGGCACCCATTTTGTCTGCTGTGTGTCTGTGCGCTGCTGCTGTGGTGGTGTGTGCTGCCACTCTTTCACAATGTTGGCTGTTCATTAGCTGCTGTCATGTGCAAAACAGTGCCTGCACCCCCATGTGTTGATGCAAGGCGTCCGCCATTTGCTGGCAAGTCATTCCTGTGTTGGGACACAGTGTTTGTCTAGCTGTGACCTAGGCCATATGGGCAGAGGGCATTGTTGTCTGCTTTGGAGTCGCACTATGTGATTCTTGGTGCCCAGCCTCCCGCCATCCGGGTTACCGTGTCATGTGTTGTTGTCTTCTGTGGCCTGTGACTTGACATTGTCCAGCTGGGTGCATGGGGCATGGTGGCAGCAGTGGCATGTGCCTGCTCATGGAGTGTGGTTGAGTCATGCGATGGCTTGTGGTGGTTGCGTGCCTGTTATTAATTTTGGTTGTGGTTGCAGTTCCCCCCATGTGAGGTGCGTTGTTTGTGTACTCACCTGGGTCTCAGAGTCCTTCTACTCCTTCAACTGCCTCCACCGGCAGTATGGCCATCACCCTCTCCTCCCAGGGATGGTACTGTACGGCTCTGCGGGAGGGCCCTCCTCCGGTGGCGTTGGCCTGGTCGTGTTCCTCCTGCCTCTTGGCTCTGACCCTCCTCCGCAGATCGTACCACCTGTTCTGGCAATCCTGCTTGGTCCTCCTGGTGTCCGCAACAGCATTCACAGCATCGACGATGGTCTGCCACATGGCTGTTTTGGCTGCCTGGCTGGTGCTTCTGACCAATGTTCCAAAGATCTGTGGCTCGACTCTGAGGATTTGATCAACAAGGACCTCCAACTCTCGGTGACTGAACTTTGGATTCTTGGTAGTGGGCATGGTGAGGGATGTGGGTGGGGATGGTGTGGGTGTGGGGGGTGTGTGGATGTTGGGGGGGTGTGGATGGTTGTGTGTGTGTGTGAATGTGATGAGAGGGTGTTTGTGAGGGTGGTCGTGTGAAGGTGTGCAAGTGTAAGATGTGGTGTTGCTTGTAGTCTGGTTCTGTGGTGTCTGGCAGCAGTGAGTCTGTTGCAAAGGCTCATGGTTTGTGTGTGTGGGCCCTTTTCATTGGTCCATGGGTGGGTGTGGCAGTGTTTGAATTTTGGGTGGGTGTGTTATAAGGAGTGGTGGTGTATTGGGCCTCTGTTTGTTTTTGACAGTTGCAGGTCAGTGATTGTGTTATTTTAGTGGTTGTTGGCCATGTTTAGTGGCTGTGTGCCTTTCGAATGGTGTATTCTTGTGTTGTTTTGTTTTGTCCTTGTTGTGTATGTGCGTTTTGAGCGTGTGTACGGTGTGTACATGGGCCATTTGGTTGTACGATTATGTCCTTGTGTGTGGCTTTGTACGACTCGTACATGCGGTTGTGATGTTGGGGCATGGGGTGCGCTCCGTACTTAGGAGGTTGTGTTGGGGGTGCGCCAGGAACGTACTGGGGTGTAGGTACACGGGGGTATGACACGTACTGGGGTGGGGGTGGGGCTCGAACGTACTGGGGTGTACATAGACGGTGGTACGACACGTACAGGGGTGGGGGGGTGTACATTGACGGTGGTACGACACGTACAGGGGTGGGGGGGTGTACATTGACGGTGGTACGACACGTACTGGGGTGGGGGGGTGTACATTGACGGTGGTACGACACGTACTGGGGTGGGGGGGTGTACATTGACGGTGGTACGACACGTACTGGGGTGGGGGGGTGTACATTGACGGTGGTACGACACGTACTGGGGTGGGGGTACGACTGGAACGTACTGGGGTGTACATAGACGGTGGTACGACACGTACAGGGGTGGGGGGGTGTACATTGACGGTGGTACGACACGTACTGGGGTGGGGGGGTGTACATTGACGGTGGTACGACACGTACTGGGGTGGGGGTACGACTGGAACGTACTGGGGTGTACATAGACGGTGGTACGACACGTACAGGGGTGGGGGGGTGTACATTGACGGTGGTACGACACGTACAGGGGTGGGGGGGTGTACATTGACGGTGGTACGACACGTACAGGGGTGGGGGGGTGTACATTGACGGTGGTACGACACGTACTGGGGTGGGGGGGTGTACATTGACGGTGGTACGACACGTACTGGGGTGGGGGTACGACTGGAACGTACTGGGGTGTACATAGACGGAGGTACGACACGTACAGGGGTGGGGGGGTGTACATTGACGGTGGTACGACACGTACAGGGGTGGGGGGTGTACATTGACGGTGGTACGACACGTACAGGGGTGGGGGGGTGTACATTGACGGTGGTACGACACGTACTGGGGTGGGGGTACGACTGGAACGTACTGGGGTGTGGGTAGACGGGACTATGACACGTACTGGGGTGGGGGTGTGGCTCGAACGTACTGGGGTGTAGGTACACGGGGGGTACGACACGTACTGGGGTGGGGGTGCGACTGGAACGTACTGGGGTGTACATAGACGGTGGTACGACACGTACAGGGGTGGGGGGTGTACATTGACGGTGGTACGACACGTACTGGGGTGGGGGTACGACTGGAACGTACTGGGGTGTACCTAGACGGGTGGGGGTATACATATACGGGGGGTACGTGTCGGACGTACGGGGGCTGGGGGGAGTGTTGGGCGCGTATGCGGGCACATGTCTCCATGGTTGCTATGGGTGTTCGGTGCGGACGGTATTTTTTCCATACGGTTGTACGCTCGGACGCACGGGATGGATCGTGATTCCTCGGTCGGACTTGGATTTTTACGTTTGTAAGGTAAATCGTCCGAGGACGTGTCGGACACATTTTCCGACCCGAGGACGTGTGGGGAATGATTCCCAGTGCGGTTCGTATGGACTTTTTACCATGCGAATCGTGATTGCCAGTTCGTACGGCACTTGTACGATTCGTACGGTAATAAGACCCGATACGAGTCGCACGGGGGAATTTTTTACCGGATCGTGATCGGCACCAAAGTGTTCGACTTTTGTTGTTCAAGCGTGCTTTCTTAGACTTTGGCTGACTTGAGGCAACCAAATGTTCCAAGTGGGAAAATAACAGGAAACGCCACATGATATGGTATTACATCGTCCTTCTGTAGCGGTGTTTGATGTCAAGTGATCCTCTAGGCGATGAAAATGTGGCGAAAGCAAAGTAATCTGGAAACTGGAACAAAAGAGGAAGTAGAAAATAGAAAATGTGAGAAACGGGTTAAAACATCGTGCCTCCCCCCCATTCTTCACCCCTTACATTTTACAAATGTATTGCATGCGTATGCCAGCACCGACCTGTCAAAGTTAGAAAAAATGGCATAGAGGAGGCAAGGTATTTGAGGGTGGGGGGTCACCTTCCAAGAACTTCCTAAGAAGCACGTCTTCTCCCTCCACTCACCATCCCCCGCCTTAATGCCCGAGGTGTTTTTACACCCTTTACGAATATTAAGCCCTTGTTGGAGTGGGGAGGGGGGATAGTCATGGGAAAGTTAGCAGCAAGCATGAGGTCAATGACGTGGATGGTGTTTCCCGAGACAACCGGCTCCGTCAACCAAGAGAGAGCAAGAAGGCGCTTAGCATCGGTTCTGAGACACTGTATGAGAGGGCAGCAGCGCGCTAGGAACCGATCGGATCCGGGAACGTGATATTTAGAGCAAGGCCAGGCCAGCTGCGAGGAAAGGTAGGTACGCGATAAACACCTCTCCGGTCAAAAGGTCGGACCCTGTCTGTGACCTTTAAGATTAAAGTAACATGAGGGATAGTTCTGCTGTCCGTCTGTGTCATCCGCTTTACAGGGAAAATAAATCTGCTGTGTCCGTTCCCAGTACAACCCAGTAGCACTGCATATATTGTGGCATGGGTGGTCTGTTGGAGGCCCGAGCCACAACGATCTATGTAAATTGAGGGGTAGCTCAGCTTTATGAAACTTTCAGCTGTATGTTAAATGTATCCGCGGGGATGACGCTGTCGTGGGAATCCTTAGCCTTTATGATGTACATAACCGGAGGGAAATCTCTGTTGTCAAAAGCCTTCGTTTGTAAGGTTTGTTTTTCAGAGGGACTATTCAGCTGCCAGGGAATGAAAACTGCAAGGAGGTAGAAAATATGTGAGCCGTACCGCGTACTGCCGGTGTAACGCGAGGGATAGCTTGGCTGCATGAGGGCTCGGATCATACACTTTGAAAAATCCAAGGCTCGATTAAGATGTGTGCGTCTAGATCATGGGAACTTTGAAATATGTTTTAGCCGGAATTTGTGTCGTAAAATGGTGTCATCGGTCTTCAGAACAGCCCCTGCAGCCTTCTCCCTGCCGCACGTGTTTCTCTAATTGCTAAGGACATCGGCAATTTCACTGGGTGTGAGACAGGCGGGGAACATTATTCCAGAGAACAAAGCGTGCAAACAGGCATGACATCCGTTTTCTCTGAGTCAGTGACTCATGTGAGTGAATACATTGCGACTGTGCGAAAAGGGCATCTCTTCAGTGCAGCATCAGCTCGCGTGACGTCATAGCTTCCTTTGGGGCAGCAGGTGTAGTGGCACCAGGACCCCTTGAATCCTGGGGTTTGCTGCTTTGCACAGCTCAAACAGGCGCCGGCGGGCCCGTTTCCTTCCTTGCTCTAGGTCTCACGACACATTGAAAGTGACTGGTTCATAGTAACCAACCTTGTCTTTCTGGTTGCAGCTCTTTCACTCACTGAGTCACACTGGAGAGCCGCTCATTGACAAGATGCAGCTTTCCTCTTTCTCACTGGGTGACGCCTTCCAGAGTGTTGCAGTGTGGCATCCGAACCACTGCAGAGTCTCATGCCCGGCTGAACTACAGTGACACCCTCCGGTTCACTGATAGCACATCTGCCATCCTCCCACAGATGTCCTACAATATTTTTCGAGTCTCACTCACAGATTCAAAAGTAGCACTCCTCCCGTGCCTCACTGACTCACTGCAGTAACCCCCGGTCTCGTTTTTAATTCTGCCCCCGGGGTTTGGCCCCCCCGGGGGCCAATTACCAAAGAAGCGCGGGAGCCCCGCGCTTCCTTTTTTTAAATTTTCGGCCGAAATTCGCGCTGGGTGCGCGAATCTCGCCGATTTCTTTTTAAAAAAAAAATCTTTTTTTGGCCCTGGGGGTCCTTGTGGGACCCCCTGAGCAGGCCTAGGGGGTCAGGGTGTTTCTACCCTGCCCCATCTTTGCGTTTATCGCGTTTGTTTTATAGGTTTCTTGTGCCTCGGTTCTACCAAGGCACAAGATGGTTGCCAACACTTCCTGATCTGGAGTGTTGACAGGCAATTAGAATACAGCTCATGCACGGCAGGGTGCGCACTGGGTGCGGGGAGGGTGCGCGGATCCTCCAAGGCCATAGATATAGCTATGATTTTACTTTTGATTTTCTCAGGAACTACTGAACGGATTTACACCACTTAAGCAAAAGGCACGAGTCTGAACTGAGGACTACCTCTTTGCCAAATTTGGTGTAATTCCGTTCAGCAGTTCGGGCTGTAGCTGCGTCAACAGGTCCTATGGGAAAATGCATGGGGAAAACACGTTTTGGGACCCCCGTTTATTCTCGGCCCCCGCTTGATGAATCACCGTGAAATTTTCAGGATAGGAGCGGACCGGAGCTGGCCAAAAGTTTGGAAAAGTTCGCGAAGATTCGTCAATCGCCGCCAATGTTATTCCAAATAGAATGTTGCGGATTTCCTATGGAAAATAGGTCCTAACTATATCTACCTACTGGCGACCGCCAGTAGGTAATATATATATCTATATATATATCCTCTCCAATGTTAGTTCCCAAAATGCGCTTTCAGGTGCAGAAACAGACACAGACCTCAATGGATGCTTGAAAACTCGGCAGCTATATCTAAATGGTAGGGATAAAACTAAAGAAAATACAATTTGTTCTCTTCTTTTTTAACAAAAACTTTACTGATGTGTGTATGTTTAAAGTCAACAAACTTCTTACTTGTAAAACAGAATATGTAATGTATGTCCTTGTCTGTCCATGTGGCCTCCAATATATTGGAAGTACCAAACTACAGGCACATAAACGCATTTTACAACATCTGCGAGCAATTAGCAATTTGGACAATACTTATCCTGTAGCCAGACACTTCAGCGATACACATAATTCCCAAAATGCCTATCTGAAATATAAAAGAGGCATTGCGCAGATTAGAAACCAAGTATATTCTATTAATGAATTCCAAACAGCCTAATGGGTTAAATGTAACTGAAGATCTATACACTTGCATATGATAGCTATTAACTGTCCTTTTCAAGGGATTCTCTGACACTACCATTAGATGAAATTTTCTTAGTCATCATTTGCCACGCTTGATGACTCTAACTATCCTCTTTTTTTACACATTTTTACATATTTAGTGACATGTGGACCCATATTTAACCATTTATATATTTACAGATTTATACACATTTTATATGTATTTATTTATTTATTTATTTATTAGACAGACATGATCCCTATTTAGAGAATGTGTAATAATAACTGTCTTTACTCGATTTTATTTAAATTATCATCTGATAATTTATATATCGTATATATCCACGAGAAATCCTGCCAATGATTCTTTTAAACAAAATCTCGGAGGCACAAAGTGATATGTCCACGCTCTACATTCCTTAGATGAACCACCACACTAATATCCAGGCTGATTGTAGGCCTTTTCTTCTGAATAGTCAAAACTGATGTGTTTTTCTCTTTAGATCAAGCACAAGTTTATTCCCTTGACATTCTTTTTGATATGCAACATTCTCTAGCGCCTCTAGTTCAAACGATATTCTTCAGGTTAGACTATTGGTGATGTCATATAACAGCATGGTAGATATAAAAATAAAAATAAATGTTTTTATATTAAATAATATTGTTTCCTTTTCTTCACAATTTTATATATAGCACATTTGCACAGAAGTTTAATTTTACGACAGTTTTTAGGATATTACCACACCAAGCCATATGTTTGAGATATTAGTTACATGATATTTAGATATACATCACTATTTAGAATTTAACTTACGAATGTTTTTATATACTAAACTACAGGTTGACAAGTCCCATGTGATTAAAACATCGAAAATTACAGCATGTAAACCAAAAAAGATATTTATCAAATTGGTCTAGCAACTTTACATTTCAGTACCTACTTGCACCTATGGAATACCATATATTGATACACAACAAAAATTTATAAAGTGTATTTTTTATCCCATAGGTTCAATTGCTGCCACATTTTATCAATTGATTTTTATTGACATTATCGATATTTATTTATTGATATTTATATATTTATATGTATATTTCCATATATATATATATAAATATTGTTTCTAAATTTTGGCTTAACATGAGTGAGTACCAACTGATTGAATGGCTCAAAACATAGAATGAACTACAAAATGAAAGATATCTTCTATGTCTATGACTGTCGTCAATGTACGTTATTCACTGTGTATGAACTGTCACTTTAAAAGGCAAAAAAACTTTCGTAGCATTGTCATGTGAACAAGACTCCGTGGGAGTTGAAACGCGTAATGGCGACTGCTAATTAAATAACAACAGAGCGATACTTGTGGTCCGTGTCTGTGATTTCTCGCCAGTAATTGAAGCGTGACGGCGTTTGCAATATATATATATATATATATATATATATATATATATATATATATATATACATATATATCTATATATATATATTTCTCAACCCTCTTTCACAGAAGAACGGAGCGCACTCACGGGTGAAGTTTTGCAGCTTTATTTATTCCATTAAGTCATTTTCACAGGCAAAAATCCGCCAACCAACCAACGCATTTCAGTCTCCCTGAGACCTTGATCACGGCGACCGAAACTCATTACAAGCAGGTTTATTTATTAATTATTTTATGTACTTAATTTGTAAAGAGAATCAGATTCACTGCCCACTAACAATCGTAAAATCTCCTAAACTAGTACGTTATAAGTCTATTCAGTGTTTTTTTTATCAACGTCAGTCTTCTTATAGAAGATATTCAATCCCTGTGATAAACTCCTCAACTCCGTTATCCGGCCTCATTTCACTATCTGGGATTAGAGATTCATTGGCAATTACACAAAAATGGGCCAAGGCTGGCTTTGGGAAAATCTCTGATTTCCTAAGGAATGATAGATGGCTTAATATAGTTGAAATGTCTCATTTAACTCCAAACGATTTCCTTCCCCTTGGGTCATATAACGTTTTTAGTAAATTTTTGAGTAAACTCGATTTGGTAATCGAACAGAAATGCTTAGTATATGAATTACTAGATGATCCCAAAGTTAAGAAACCCGGAGCCCTCTATCAAGGGCATGGATTTTGCGGAGAAAGCAATAATTAAATGGGGAAAACATGAGGAGATGGAAATCACAGCGAGTATGTGGTCAGTAGTCAACATTCGCAACATTTGCACAGTAAGGGAAGCGAATTGGAGTAGGAAGTTATTCTTTAGCAAAAGGCTACTTTATAGAACCCCACTTTTCTCATCTAAAGTTTATCCCAATCAATCAGGGCAGTGCTTCCGCTGCCTAAACCATCCTTCAGCCAATTGGACACATATCACAATGCCCCCTGATCCAGAGGTTCTGGAATGATATTTTTTGCTATCTTGCAGCCGAATGCTTAATTATAATAGAGTTTAATATTCGGCTGATGGTGTTTGGCTATGACCCAGATCTTCATCTTTCTGACAAGGTGATCAAATTATTATATATCATAATGGCAGTTGCCATCAGATCTTATACCAACTAAAATGAATGGGTCCGGAAATTGAAGCAGGTTAAAAAAAGCCAATGAGCCTATGCACTACGACTTGGGGGGGTTAAGAAGTTTGAGATGGTTTGGGCCGCCTATTTCGATTAAGATCTCAAAATTGAGCCTATATCTCAGGAGGTATTTTCAGCATGTTCGAATTCTACTTATAGTAATATTAGTATTTGATTTTTATTTTTTACTATACGATACTTTAGATTTTGGGGCACATGCATCAACAATGCCATTTGCGATTCCTTATTAGCGAAAAATAAGGAATCGCTAATAAGGAATAGCAAAAGGCTATGCATGTAGGAATCGCTATTCAAATAGCGATTCCTTAACTTTCCTTAATTGCTACTAGCAAATTGCGAGTAGCAATTAAGGATTGCCATCCCAATCATTCCTATGGGCCTCCAGGCCCATAAGAATGAATTGGAGATTGCATGAGCAAATAGCGAGTACCAGTAGGTTCTCGCAAATTGCTCATGCAATTTCAAGGGTGCAAGGGTGTCAAAATGACACCCTATTGCACCCCTGAAATTGATATGTGCACATATGTTGCACACACACATGCTCTAAGGGCATGTGTGTGCGCAACATGAAACTTTGAAAAATGCACAAAAGTGCATTTTTCAAACTTTTAGCAAATTACCATGCAGTTCATCTTCATGGTAATTTGCTCCCCCTATTAGCGAATTCGCTAATTTTTTAACTTTCATGCATTGCATTTAAGGAATCCCAAATTGAGATTCCTTAAATTAAGGAATCTCAATTTGGGATTCCTTAAATGCTATCGCTATTTAAGGAATCGCTATTTAAGGATTCCTTAAATAGCGATTTTTGCTTTTGGGTTGATGCATTGGGATTGGGTATTTTTAACTCAATACCGGGAGCTATTAGCGAATCGGTATTTTACCGACTGGATTTTGGCTTGATGCATGAGGCTGTTTATTGCTACATAGCTGTATTGATTGATATAGGATGAAATACTATTCTGGATACACTTGCTGATTTCTCTGCATATGTTTTATGGTACCTAAAGGATCAATTAATTGTTTAGTCTGTGTTAATATTGGCAGTGAATGATTTTTCAAAATATGAAGTGTTTAATCTGTCGAATGCCGGCTTAAATGCATATATTTTCTTTCTTTTACTGATTTTAGGATTTACTGTTTTCTGGCCTACTGGTGTTATTTAATGATTTTGTATTATTCGACACGTTTAATGAATTATATGGATGTATGTATGGATAAAAAGTTTCTTTTTATATGGATTTCAAGAAAAAAAAAAGTTGGTGCACCACTTGTGAAAGTGCCAAGGTATCCAGCGAAAGAGAGCTGACACATGAGGATATATATATACATTCTGCTAATGATCAAGCTAGCCTTTTGGTGGTGCCTATAGCAACTACAGAACCGCCCAGATTGATAACCACCTATAGTCGCCAACACAAACAACTGCGCATGATCTTTAATACAAACTGGCCGGTTGTTCAGAATGATTCCATCATTGGTCATCTCTTAACGAAAAATCCCGAGATAACGTTTCGCAGGGCACGGTCTATGAATGATATGCTTGTTAAAAGCAGTCCTGAGATCTGCACCAACAGTAACTGGTTGCAAACTACCAAAGGCTTTATTAAATGTGCTTCATGCAAAGCCTGTAAACTAGGTAGAAACAAAACATCCTGCAAAACTCCTTTCAGTGATGTTCCTGTGCCCATATCTAAGAAACTGACATGCAAATCTGACTTTGCGGTATATGTACTGGAGTGTACTTGTGGACTGCAATACGTTGGTAGTACCAAGTTGCAGGTTCATAAACGTATACTCTAGCACATGCGAGCCATCAATAACAACGATGCCGCCTACCCAGTCACTTCATTTCAAAGAGACACATGGTAGCTGTCTAGAGTTTTTTTATACTATTTTGTGGTGGACATGGTCCCACAATTGCGCAGCGGGGGTGACCGCGAGGCCCAGCTTAGACAGCTTGAAACTAGGTATATTCTCGAGCTAGATACCAAAGCCCCAAATGGATTGAACTCGAGTGAAGATCTCTTTACATGTCTTTAAGTAGTAGCACAACAGGGTTCAATATTGGCAGGTTACGCAGTATCAGGTTTAAAGATTATATCCTTGTACCTAATAATTAGACCACACATGAGAATTTGAGCTCTCACTATGGTCTCAACACCTTTGTAGGTTCAATAACTTTTTTATCTTCACCACACTCCTCCTTTTATTGCACTTTATGTTGGTGACCAGTTAGGGTAGATTAGACATATATACTGTAAAAACTACATGTGGTTATTTTAGCAGGGCCAGTATTTTCCCTTAGGAGTGCATTGATGCACATAATGGTGTTAACACTATGAGTTCCCACAACATACAAATAGGTTTTTGCCCTAAATATTTATGATGTAATGAGTATTCATTCATTATTGGATTCATTTTAAGGTAGTACTTATTCCGCTTTCCTAAATAGTGATAATTGTATATGGTGGTCATTGTGTCCTGCAACCACACGTGGGGTTCCATGGTACCAGTTTAATTCACTGGGTTCTCAGTGGACAGACTTGGCATTTGGTTAAAGCAGGCGGTTGCAATTCAACATTTTCTTTGACATATTGGTTAGACAGATAGTGTGTAGATGAGGCTCATAAGAGGTTGATCATACAATGTGGAAATTTGCTATTGATGCCTTTATTGTACCCTTGCTCAACCAATCAGGCAGACAGACATTTCAGTCCAAACAGTTTTTAACTGTTATGTTTTATAAACTGCTATCAGATTGACAACTCAACCATATGGTTCCTTTATGTCTGATAGTTCAGACAGGGGTACTTTTAACATGGCCTTGCTCATTTTGCACTTGCACAATTTGCACATCCATGAATTTTGCACTATTACGGGGGTAGCCAATCAAGTAATACCCTGTATATATTTGTATTATATGTCTTATGCCTGTCATACCATCAATGCTCATTCACCCATTTATGGCGAACATCGCATTTTTGCAAAATTTTGCACTAATTCAGATTTTGCCCTATTGCTTATGTTTGGCATTAATGAACTTAGTCCATCTCATAGTTAAAATTTATTTTAAATGTATTTTAGCCAGTCTTGAACGAGACCCTTGTACTGTAGTTTCAGCATTTTATGTTGTTATTTGGAACATGTCTTCGATGTCTATTGGCCCGATGGTCACCTGGTTTGCACTATTGCACTTTAAATTCATTGGCTGCCTGTACCAGCGTCATGTTACTTGAAATTTGGCAGAGAGGTAGTCCTCAGGTCAAGGAAGTGCCTTTTGTAGGTCTGGTGTAAATCTGTTCAGTAGTTCCTGAGAAAATAGCATTTAAATCAATATATATATCTGTGGCAGCTTACGGTGCGCTTACCGTGCGCTTACGGTAAGCTTACCGTACGCGTACGGTGACGTGCGCGAGCGCGATTCTGATTGGATGTTAGATCTTAGTAAACATTGGAATCGGTCGAAACCAGGAAGCGGCGGCTGCCATTTTCTCTCTCGCACTCAGAGTGGGGATTAAAAAACAAAGGACCAAAACATGTAAAGGGGCTGTTTAGACAGCTCCTAAGCACCTAGCCATGTTAGGGGAGTCCCCAAAGATCCCCCAAGGCCAAAAACGGAATTTTAATTTTTTCGATAATTTCGCCGATTACCCTTACCGTACGCGTACTGTAAAAAAAATTTTTTAAAAAAATTATCCATACTCTCCCCACCCCATGTGCAAATGGTGCCCGAAGGGCTCCATTTATGCATGGCATATCACAGATGTGAAAAATTAAAATATTACCTTTCACAACGAAGCGCATCATATGTCCTCCATGTGCGCACGGTGCGCGAAGCGCATCGTGCGTACATGGCCCATCTAGCGTAACGTGGGCACGCGGTGCGCGTAGCGCACCGTGTGCCCACCGTGCGTGCACGGCACTAACTGCATAAAGTGGGCGCGCGGTGCGCGAAGCGCACCGCGTGCTCACTGTGCGCGCACGGTGCGCGAAGCGCACCGTGCGTGCACGGAACGAACTGCGTTAAGTGGGCGCGCACGCCACGAATGGGCGCGCACGCCGCGAAGCGCATCGTGCGTACATGGCCCATCTAGCGTAACGTGGGCACGCGGTGCGCGTAGCGCACCGCGTGCCCACCGTGCGTGCATGGCACTAACTGCGTAAAGTGGGCGCACGGTGCGCGAAGCGCACCGCGTGCTCACTGTGCGCGCACGGTGCGCGAAGCGCACCGTGCGCGCACGGAACGAACTGCGTTAAGTGGGCGCGCACGCCATGAATGGCGTAAAGTAACTTAGCATTTAAAAAACCGTACAAATTCACTGAAAAAACCATAGGTTTCACACACGTTATAGTTAGGAATTAGCATTTAAAAAACCTTGCAAATTCACTGAAAAAACCATAGGTTTCACACATGTTATAGTTAGCGGAAATTTTACTGATAAAAAACCAATGAAATTCCCCCGTTATAGTTAGTGCAGGCAACTATAACTCACGCGACCGCAATCTTCTGCTGATGACATATGTGTCTTTATGAAAAAAAAATATTTGTAATATATGTATAGCTAAAAATTTATGGAAGAAGACATGGGCAAATAAGTGTCTAAATACAGTATTAGCATTAGCAGAGGATTGCGGTCGCGTGAGTTATAGTTGCCTGCACTAACTATAACGGGGGAATTTCATTGGTTTTTTATCAGTAAAATTTCCGCTAACTATAACATGTGTGAAACCTATGGTTTTTTCAGTGAATATATATATATGTATATGGAAACCAAACTCCTAAATCACCGGATGCACGGCGAGGAGAGAGAAACGGACCACAGTGCATTCATTTCAGTGAAGATTTATTGCAGGTAAAATATAGCAGCAACCATAGCGTAGGGACAAGTCTCCAGCCTGACGCGTTTTGACAGCGTTGCCGCGGTCTTGATCACATAACACGCTGGACCAATAGATATATATATATATTTATACATATATCATGCATTCCTGTAATCATTATATTTTCTTTTTTCTTTTTTTATTGAGCAGATTTATTATTGTATAACAACAACTTTACATGCACAAAGAGATTGGTTCCAAATCACATATGAATTCTGAAAGCTCGTAAGATAAAATTACTTTTTCTTTTAACAGTAAGGTACAACAATTTTCTATAATTTCACCCTAAATAAATACGATAATAACCCAAACGGCCTGGTAAATAAAGTGTCATATATGTTTCAATATTTTCAGTGGTCAACTTTTATATACCATTGTCAAACATAACAATTTCCTGATTTATGCTTCTCCCATTTTGGCAGATTCGTTGAATCACAAACATAAGTAATTTCTTGACATACTGTTGTGTGTTCTCATTCTTAAACAGGACCTGTTTGCTTATTTTGCATCACACTTTTGTGGAAGCAGGACTTATATTAATTTCGCTTAAACTAAACTAAGTTGTGGGATATAGATCACTTTAATAATCAAAAAAATAAAGGGAACAGCACTTACCAATAACCCCAATAGGGTTAATAGGTTATAATATATGTATAGATATGTGTGTGTGTGTGTGTGTGTGTGTGTATATATATATGCTTAACTCTAATTCAGAAATCATATATATATGTATATATATATATTTTTTTTTTTTCACTGAAAAAAACATAGGTTCCAGGGTCGTTATAGTTAGCTGGACATTTCACTCGTACAAAACCAGAGAAATTCTACTGTTATAGTTACTTCAGCTAATTATAACTCGCGTACCCGCAATGCACTGCTCATGACATCACATATTACATCATTCATGACATGGTCAGTGACATCACTGATGACATCACTGATGACATCTCAAATGACATCACTGATGACATCATTGATGACATCATCCAGTGACTGTGTATTTCTGTAATTTTTAAATATATTTTATATATATTCCTAGGTGTATTGAAGAATGAGTGGGTGTATAAGTGTCTGGATGGACGATTTAGTAGGTGGGTGACTGACTGTATAAGTGAGTGATTAAATGTGTCTTACTGAATGTCTGTATCAGTCTGTCTGTTGTTGTGCAAGCTGCTGCATGTGTTGGTCAGTAGCTATATGAGTGCCTATATAGGTTATTGATTGGTTGCCTGGGAGACTGAGTGTGCGTGTGGATGTGTGGGAGGTGTGACTCTGTGCATAGATGTGTGAGTGGTTGATTCACTGGGTGTATGGGTTCAACAGTGAATGTGGAAACACCTGTATGGGTGTGTGAGTGTGTGTATCAGTGTGTTGGTGAATGAATGGATGTCTCAGTGGTACATGTCCAAGTAACTACATATGTAAAAGGCAGTGTATGTGAGAGTTGAAGTATATAAAGGACTCTACATGATAGTTGGTGATTTTGAGACTGGTTGTAAAGATGAGTGTGTACTTCTATCACCGATTATATAATAGAGTAAGTATGCGTTAGTATCTGTATGAATAAGTGAGGTTGTGTGTGTAATATTGTATAGGTGAGTAAATGGGACTGCGCTAGATTCTTTGCATGACTAAGTAGGTGTGTGAGTAACTGTACAGATGAGTGGTGGTGTGTGGTTTTATAGGTGTGTGAGTGCATATGACAGTGTTGTATTTATGAGTGACTGCATGTATGAGTGATTGTATGGATAAATGAGTAGTGCGTATGTAGTAACTGGTATTGGTGTGTTAACGATTTTGACAATGGTTGTCTGTATTTTAAAGTGGGTGTACGAGTGAAATGTCCAGCTAACTTTAACATCCCTGAAACCTATGTGTTTTTCAGTGAATTTCTAAGGTTTTTTAAATGCTAATTTCTAACTATAACATCTGTAAAACCTATGGTTTTATCAGTGAATTTCAAAGGTTTTTTAAATGCTAATTTCTAACTGCAATGTCCCTGAAACCTATATTGTTCTTAAGTAAATTTAAAAAAAACGTGCATACTTTTTGAAGTCAAAAACTAACTGTAACGGTAGGCCTGGGCTAAATTTCCGTTCCGCTTGCGGAAATTGCGATAATTTGACATTTTCGCGTTCCGCGGAGAGCGCGAAAATGTCAAAATTTGCGCATTCCGCAGCTTAGCGATAATTTGTTTCTTGCTCGCGCTGTAAAATAATACATTCTTGCGCGCGCGCGATCACCTTACCTGAATCCCCGCGTTCGCCGACAAGTTTTCCCGATCCGGTCGCGTTCTCCATGAGATGTTGGATTGTTGGTAGCCATTTGCGCTGTCTCGCGACAGTTCGCGCCCGCAGTAATGTCATTGGTCGCGCGATCACGTCTTTCTTCAGGCAATCATGCACCGGGAGAAGAGTGAAAACAATACGGCCGCGCCCGCGAGCAACCGCATGGGTAAGTTGGCGAGCCGCGACCACGCAGAAAATACAGCGAACGTGCGGGAAAAAAACTTCTGCATCTTCGCGATATTTCCGCGTGTTTGCGGAGATTTTTAACATTTTCGCGATAATTTGCACAAGTCACTTTCGCAAATTCCGCCCACCCCTATGTAACGGTAGTCTGATATAAGTTATAATTTAACAATGTTTAAAACTTAATTAGCGCTAATTAAAATGTAAGTGTAGAAAAACAGTGACGCAGCAGCTATGATACCTGACTTCGAACAACAGCGTTCACAGTTCGATTCCCGGCTCCGGTGGCACGTTAGCCCACCACTATGTCACTGTGGGCAATACCTTGCTTAATCTTCCCAATGCCCCCGTGCGCAAGGACACCTCTCTGGAGGTAGCTGTACGCTTTACAAATCCTGGCATTTTTTAAATTTAAAACCATAGTGATGACAAATATTAGCACATATTTTCTTTTTCTTCTATTCTGAACGATATTTTTTTAATGTCTTCTATTTA
Source organism: Triturus cristatus (assembly GCF_964204655.1). Lineage (NCBI taxonomy): Eukaryota > Metazoa > Chordata > Amphibia > Caudata > Salamandridae > Triturus > Triturus cristatus. The sequence continues at coordinate 422,403,616 of NC_140583.1, read as the reverse complement.
GAATGATGGCAATTAATAGATGTTTTTAGTCATGAGAAAGGAAATGACACGGTTTGCCGGGTAACAGTTTTTAATCTCTCCAATGTTATACATATACGTGTGAGGATCGAAATCAAAACCTTTACAGCTTCACATTTTGTAACTTTTCCCAACACGTGCACAAGTTAAACAGTGAAAACGTGAGCACGTGTCAACTATAAAACATGACATCTAAATGGGCGGAGCCGCATGTTCCTTCTACAGACTACTGAATAACCAAAAAGTATATAAACCACACCCGTTGCTCGATTAGTTTCGTTTTTGCAAGTTATTTACGCGTATCCATTCTGTGATGCAGGTTCCGTTTTCTAGCGTTGGATTCTTCTTTTGCTACAACAAAAGATATTACGGAGTTGTTAGTTGTTTGATTATGGCATAGTAGATACTTATAATACGTAGCTATTTGTGAATATTTAAAGATTTGTATTTACAAAAAAGGGGTCGATTCCAATCCGGGTCGGACAGCTCTCCGAGAGCTGTCCATAGCCTTACCTTGCGACCGACACGTACCTGTAGCCGGTCCGTCCTGTTGATGAAGTACGATGCGCATAACTGCAAAAAACCCGACCGACACGTAGGCTGTGATTCAAGCTCCATTCTCTGTCCGTGCCGTAGCTCCTAACACCGAACCGAGTCGCCCGGAAGCAGTATCCATAGCAGTTTCTGCCCTGACAAGTACAATGCGTACTTCCTACGCGCCGGACGGGTCGCCACGTACAGCACGTCACAGCATCCGGAAAAGAAGCATATCAGCTACGATTCACGCCACAACTCAATCCACGGCTATGAGACGGGCCATCTCGCAATGGGTACGAGACGGAGCAACAAGCAGCGTGTACGTCACGAAAACATCATGAATCCCATCGTGCAGGTCATACCAGTACTCTACATCTATGACCGGATCAGGAACAGATGCGAACGGCGCAGACGGTAAGTCAGACACCTACCACACAAACAAATGACACGTACCAGCAAAATGGCACACACACACACAGGGGATCCACATCCTGGCCACTAACAAGAGGCCACAATAGGGGTTGTATGGCCAGCACCATTATCACCCCCACCCCTAGGGCTCATGTTGACCATCACTAATGCCACCCACACTCAAAGGGGACCTGTTGGACATCACCCCTGCCACCCCCACTCATAGGGCTCATGTTGCCCATCACCCCTGCCACCCCCACTCATAGAGGACCTGTTGCCCATCACTAATGCCACCCCCAATCATAGGGCTTATGTTGCCCATCACCCCTGCCACCCCCACTCATGGGGCTTAAGTTGCACATCACCCCTGCCACCCCCACTCATAGGGCTTATGTTGCACATCAACCCTGCCACCCCCACTCATAGGTGACCTGTTGCCCATCACCCCTGCCACCCCCACTCATAGGGCTTATGTTGCCCATCACCCCTGCTACCCCCACTCTTAGGGACCTGTTGCCCATCACCCCTGCCACCTCCACTCATAGGGCTTATGTTGCCCATCACCCCTGCCTCCCCCACTCATAGGGGACCTGTTGCCCATCACTAATGCCACCCCCACTCATAGGGGACCTGTTGCCCATCACCTCTGCCATCCCCACTCATAGGGCTTATGTTGCACATCACCCCTGCCACCCCCACTCACAGGGCTTATGTTGCCCATCACCCCTGCCACCCCCACTCATAGGGGACCTGTTGCCCATCACCCCTGCCACACCCACTCATAGGGCTTATGTTGCACATCACCCCTGCCACACCCACTCATAGGGCTTATGTTGCCCATCACCCCTGCCACCCCCACTCATAGGGCTTATGTTGCCCATCACCCCTGCCACCCCCACTCATAGGGGACCTATTGCCCATCACCCGTGCCACCCCCACTCATAGGGGACCTGTTGCCCATCACCCCTGCCACCTCCACCCATAGGACGGGTGATGCACCACACATCCATCATACTCCAACATTAGGTATGTCAGCAAAATACATTCCCCCTAACATCATGACAACAGTGTGTGACAAATGCCCACATCAGTGATTATGACTTTGAACATACAATGTAACGAACAGCACATGTGTGACCAACAAATGAGTGTGGCCTACACAAGTCAAGCATCACTATAGCACTGTGTCAATGTAAGAATAACACCCCCTCACTGTGTAAAACAAAAGTTAAGTGTGGGGTTCCAAACTGCAGCAAATGTCAAGCATAGTGGTGATGGGGTCTAAACTCCCCCTCATCACAGTGGCCAAAAGGTAAGTGTCATCATGGTCAAAGCTGCAAATGCCAAACAGCATGTATGATTCCTGTTCCCAACATATTAAACACTTTTGGGGCAAACTAGTGGTTGTGTCCCATACCCACAGAGATGTGCTGAGGCTAACAGTGCTGTGAAAACAAAACATTCTCTCGGCCATGTGCAGACAAGCACCACACATGGGGGCTGACAATGCATGCAGTGTACAATGACACAAGAGCAGAAGTGACCATCACAAAGCATACACACATCTCGAAAATAGACACACTAATCAAAACAACCTGTGTAGACTGTAGGTGTCAGGTCACAAACTCCCATTACATGCCAGCAATGGCACGTAACAACCAGGTTGAATGTGCAGAATGATGTGATATGACTCACAGGGACAGCAGGGAAAATCACAGAAACAGCATCCAGACATTGGCCACCAACAGCAATACTAATGCACTGATGCAGATGCACAAACACAAACAGGCAACCTCACACCGCACATCTGACACAACATGTGTTTGTGTGTCTCAGTATCCACAGGCAACTACACAACACATGAGGGGGGCTGAACCACAGTGACACAGATGTGGATACAGTGCCATACAAAAGTAAACCATCATTGGGACACCCTTAGTGGGCAATCAGGCATTGTGAGATGAGAGGGAGCACAACAGACACATGTGACACAAGCTGGAAGGAACACAAACTAACACAGCAAGAGACTGACACACAACAGCACCACCCCCAGGGACCAGACATTGGGGTGATACAAGCATGCATGACACCTCCACTGTGATGACAAAGGTAGATGTCTTACAAACTGTGAAAACCAGACATGTATCCTGTGCCACAAACGTACATCACATCTACACAAACACAAATCACTCAGCATGGCCCCTCATCCATGGACAAATGGGAGCTAGGGGCCCATCCATGCAAACATTTACATCAGTCCACCCTGAACTGCAACAATGTGCATCTGTGAAACCCACATGGACAGGTGACATTGCACATGCACCCATGACAAACACAGGAATTGTAGTGAAGGCAGCGTTTTAGATACATACATTGCTATGTTAGCATAAGCGCCTTAGACGTTAGAAACGCCATCTTGCCACTTCTGCTGCTTTTGCACACGACACTGCAGGTACATGTTAATATTTGAAAATTGCTTGCTTGCCTTTTCTTCACATGAGAACTGTCTGCTGTTCACATCCCTAGACGTGCATTGCGACCTTGGTCTGAACATTTTGTGTAGAAACAGTCTGAGCCACCAAACAATGTATGTTTTTGAGTTCAGGTTGATCAGCCCACGATCTAGCCATAACACGCACACAGCTGCAAATATCTGAAAGTCGAGAGCCTTTAATATTGCAGTTTGCATGCATTAGACACACATTCTGGAGAAGAACTTTTCCAGGCGCACAGCAAAGCTGATCCTGTGATTTGATTCACCTAAGCTGATCTTTACGGTATGGGGTTCCCCATTCAAGCCTAGAGACCTTCTATTAGTATAATAATACTAGCTCACTAGTGAAGGGAGGGTGGTTGTATTCCACGGTCATTTGTAATATGATTTTTCCCTTCATTTTCTATGGTATTGTAACAATGCTGATGGTTTTAATTTTAATCATTTGTCTACTTATGTTAGCTAAAGTACTGCATCTTAGGACACGTAGTTTATAAAATAAACATTTTAAACTTTACCGTGCTTCTGATTACTCTTGTTGTGGACTGATATGAGAATAATAACGAACAGGTATTTCTGATTCCCACCATTCCTGAGAGCACTCTAAGTCGCTTGTTCTGGGTTGTCTATACATTGGGACCTTTGAGAGAATACGGATAATGAATGGGACACTGATGCTAGTCGGATTGGGGTTCTGGGTACTGAGGTGAGTTTTTGGTACACCACAATTCACTGAGGTCCTGGTTTCCTGCGCATAGTTCTGTGCATGAGCAGAATCCCTGCAACATGACGCACCTAACGTTTGGTCTTTTGATTTGAAACGCCTTAGTAGTGCTTATATTAGTCCACGACACCCTCAATCTTGTTTCCGGATAGCGGGAGTGACGGTCTTAACCTACCTGTTTGTACAATAGGTTCCCTCAAGCTTGTTAATTAAAAAGGTTTTAATATTTCTGAACCCTTGTGCTACTGTGAAATCCATTGTTGTTCTTCTCTGTGTCCTTATGGCGGTCGATATTGCAGTGCAAAGCCGTACACCTCTGCGGCGTCATTTGACGCAGTTTGGGGTGCCGGACGATGGGATGGCTATTATTTTTGTGGTGAGTGCTGATCCGTCCTACCCCTATGAGTTGTTTTACGCTTGGGTGACGATGCCGGCAGTAAATGCGGATGATGATACGTTTCACTCCTATACTCCCACGTGGCTCCCAGCAGACTATACGCCATATAGGATGCAGGAAATTCCTATTTCGGCTTGGCAGCATCGCATTTGGTTTAATGGCGCCCTTCCCCATGTGGTTACACCGATTAGAATGGGCCTTTTGCCAATTCCAGGGGCCACTTGGCCGGTGCTGGCTGGATTTACGCCTCATCCTCGTTATTTGAATTTTGCGATGGATGAGTTGCGTGTCCTCCATACAGCCATGATTACTATATAGAGGGCTTTAGTGCAATACGTTTCGTGCAACGTGCAGGTGGGGGCACCTGCTGTTGCGGGACAGCCAGCTGGCCAGGCCGGGGTTGTTATTAGTCCCATCATGGTTAATTTGGTTATGGGCAAGCACCCCCAAAATAAGGACGATTTGCCTTATTGGCTTGCTGAGAAATTTGACCAGCTGGAAGCAGTATTTCCGCACTCTATTCCTGTGGAGAAACACAGGATCCTCACCATTAGCTTGCAGAAAGACTTAGTCCTGGAGGTGTCGGATTGTGACAACTGGGGTAAGGTTTTTGAAGTGGTCTACTCAAAGTGCTTCGGCACCCCGTCTATGGCCGTGCTTCCCTCCGTCATCAAACGTGTTCAAGATCAACACGGTCCGGAGGAGGCAGTTGAGTTGGGAATGCGGCTTGTTGGTGTATTCGGCGTAGTTGCCACTCTCGTTCTTGGTAACCTCAAGGGAGATGCGGTACAATTTCAAATGGCTAATGGCTTAGCCCGCGTCGATGAGCTTGATAAGCCTAAAGAGCTTTGCCTTTGGAGAGTTGCCTAAAATTATTGCGGAAGCTTATAGAACTATTGGCCGCAGTAGTTTAGGGATTAAGCCAACTATTGTCATTCCAGACTTAATACAGCAAACTAAGGTGAGTTCGTCTGTCAAAGACGATCGTCCAACTTTTCCTAAACAAAATTGGCGAACAAAGAAATAGGGAAAGCAGCAACAGAAACAGGGGTCTCGTCCTGCGTCTCCAGTACAGGCGACTGGTGAACGCACATACAATTTGCGCGATCGCACTAGTATTAGGTCGCCTGATAGATTTCAGGTTACTGAGCAACGTTCTCCTCGTTCTTCACAGGAAACATCGGTCTCACATTCCGGTGGCGGAGAACGTGGCAAAGGTCGGGGTGCCCAACAAGGATGTGAGCCACCCCGTCAGCCTGACGATAAAGGCAAGCAGGACGAGTTTGCACGTCAACGTCCCCCATTTCAGAAGAAGAAAGTTGCTGCATTAACAGTGAGGTATGCCACAGATAGTGCGGACGCAGCTTCGGAACCTGACAAGGGCACTAACGCTGCTCGACAGCGCAGCGGAGGTTACAGTAGTGCGGCAAGCACTGCGTCCATATCTGGAGGTGACAGCAACTGACACGTTCATTACTGTAGAAACTGCTGACACTAGAGTGGCTCCCCCTGACAGACTATATGACATAGTCCTTTTAATTAAAGGTGACATACAACGTACAATACAAGGGATTTTTTGGGATAATATGACCTCTTCCTATGATATTCTCTTAGCGGAGGCGGACTGGCCCCCGGCTTTCATTTTGGATTCTCCTAGAGGGGAGGAGGTGATCCTCCCGTCCTTTGCGCACAAAGTGCCAAAGGAGCACGCTGAAAGGTTTGCTGAAGAGTGGGCTCAGGTGCTTGCTCCGGCTTTGTCCCGTACTCAGGTTGGGTGGGATAAATTGTCTCCAAGCCATGAGATTCCTTTACGGTCTATGCCCCAGCCGCAGCCCAATATCCCATGCGCCCCGAAGCTAGATCTCACGTCGCAGAAATCCTTGAGCAATTGGAATATCAGGGTGTTATTGAAACCTGTGTGTCACCAATGAATAATCCTTTATTCACCGTAACGAAGCCTGATGGGTCGTACCGCCTAGTTTTGGATTACTGGCATTTGAACTCTCATTGCCGGACCTGTGCTGTACAGAATGCCCACAGTTCTGCCCTTGTTGATAGTCTCATGAGAAAAAGGTTTAAGACCACACTTGACATATCCAATGGCTTTTATAGCCATAACCTGTCCTCTATTAGTAGTCAGTGGACAGCGTTTACTTCTGGCGGCAAACAAAAACAGTTTAGAAGATTAGCCATGGGCTATAAAAACAGCCCTAGCGCCTTTGACGCATGTGTGGTCTCTCTGTTAGAGAGCATTGACCCTGATGCGTACTCGTATGTTGATGATATCTATCTCACGGACGACGAGTTGTGGCCGCATCTGTGATGCGTTGATCGTATCATTGTTATGTTTGCAGACTTCGGTTACAAATTCAACTTTGCGAAGTCTCACATTGCAGAGTATACAGTGTTGTTTTTGGGCTAAGAGCTCAACAATGAAGGTCGTGGATTAGCTCCCCACTTTCTGGAGAAGTGTGCATGCTTGCGTGCTCCTACAACACTGAAAAAATTGCAGTCTTTGCTGGGCTTTCTGAATATTGGTCGAACTTACATTCACAATTATGCCCAGCGTATCAAGCCGCTATATGCCTTGGTACAACCTACTTTTTCAAAATCGAGCTGACTGCCAGAGCATTCAGCTATTTTGCAATCTTTGCAGGCTGATCTTCTTGCTTCGAAATACTTACTGACACGTGATAACCACACTAACCTGGTAATAAGAATTGTGCCGGGCGCAGTGGGTTTCACATACCTAACCTTCAATGAGGGCGACACCGTCCCCATTGCCTACAAATCACACCTGTACACTTCGGCTGAACTGCGCTTTTCCACAGTCGAAGACTACAGTACAGATGGCAATTCTTAAAGAACGAGCGCTGTCGCAAGGAAAACGCATGTAGGCGGTTACACCATATCCTGCTCTAAAGACAGTGACGAAAGCCAGTGTACCTAATTCTAAAGCTTTGCATCCACGTTGGATACAATGGGCAACTTCCTTGACATCACCAGATGTCACCTATATCTTTGATGACTCCTTACAGATTCAGGAGTACTTGCAGTATGAATTTGTTCATCCAGCTCCTCTGTCTTTGCGCCCGCTTGAAGATTACCATTGTATCATTTACACTGACGGTTCGGCGTCGAAGCATGCCTAATCAGCCGCCTGCGCAATTGTGGCAGGTACTTTCGGGAATGGAGAATTCAAGTCTGATGTCGTGCATACGCAGTCATTGGGTGATTGTACCGCACAGTTGGCAGAGCTCCGAGCTCTAGTGCTTGCACTGGAGTTTGCTGATCCTCGGGTTACTACTCTTATAGTGAGTGACTCGTTTTACTGTGTTTAGTCTTTTAACGACAATCTATTCTTTTGGTCTCAGAATGAATATCGCGATTCCAAAGGTAGCACAATTAAGCATAAAATGCTTTGGGTTCGAGTGACAGAACTTAAACAGAATCTGCCTCTCGTGAATGTGATTCACATTTCTTGGTCACCAACGAGTTGGTGTCCACACTGTCGGCAACAGCTTAGCTGACGAAGCAGCGAAAACAGCAGTGGTGACATATCTAGTAGCAGCAGTTACAAGATCCAAAAGTAAGATTGATGATGACATCTTAGCAGCTATTGCTGCTACAGAGAAGGGAAGTAATTACCCGAGAGGTTTCCCTTCTCGGTACCATTATCACTTAAGTCCTGATAACGTCCCGTATGTGAGCATTAACGACGTTGGTGACAGATTGATTCCCAACGCGGACTACAGACCGTCTTTGATAACAGCGGCTCACGAAGGGATGGCCTCTGCCCATGCCGGCATGTCAGCTACTGTTACTCAATTACAACAGCGTTACTGGTGGCGTGGGTTGTATAAACAAACTTGCACTTATGTTCTTGATTGTGACATTTGCCAGCAGATTAAACCTTCAACCGCTGCGTGCCCTCCACAAACTCAGTTGTACATATCTAATAAACCACTTGGGTACGTTTATTTGGATCACTGCGGTCCTTTCTCCTCTGATACTGCGTACAAGTACATCTTAGTTGCAGTGGATTCGTGCACACGTTTTCTTTGGGTGTGGCCGCAAAGGAGTGCTGATGCTCGTACTGTCATAAGGGATTTGCGTGTCTTTGTGGGAATTTTTGCGTGTGGTACCTTCCATTCTGATCAGGGCCCTGCGTATGCCTCTAAGGCGTACAAAGAAGACATGAAACCTTTGGGGGTCCAAGTCAAATGTTCGTCTCCATACCGACCTGAGGGTAATAGTGCAGTGGAGCGAATGAACCGTGACTTAAAGCAATCCTTGACAGCCAGGGTTTCAGGCACTGGCCGGAACTGGTTAGCCCATCTGTATAACGTACAACGTGCACTTAATAATCTCCCTAGAAGGTCTCTGGGTGGGCGGACCCCATACATGATGCTCTTTGGCATAAAAATGTTTGTGCCGGACCTTGATGGTCTAGACATGGCGGCGTCTGCCGCGCCCTTTGACGTAGACGATCACTGTGCTGTATTATAGAGTCTACAAGAGACCAGAGACAGTCTCGCAAAAGAACACTTGCCCTCCACATCTGATGCTGCGCTTCAGATTCCGGTAGTCGGCTGGCTACCTCGAGTTGGAGACCTGGTCCGTTACAAGGTGGAGAACAAGAAGGAGTTTGGCCCCTCTTATCGGGCTCCGGTTCCAGTGCTTGGCGTCATTTTACCTCCACTTCCTGGTCGCAAGGATAACAGGTACATCTCCATTGACAATGTCAAACTACGGCGAGTGGCCCATTCTTCTTAGTATGACTCCAGCGTTTTCTGGCCCTGCGATGCTGAGAAATTCTGTGTTGGCTCCTGCTCCTATCACCTTTCCTGATGTTGCCATTGGAATGCATACGGTTGCTGATCCTTTGTTGACACCACCAGGTGGTGGTCCACATGAAGATACTGAGTATGCTTATCCCACAGAGGTTACATTGCCTGTTTTACAATCTACCGCAGTTGACCAGTCAAATTCCTCCTTTGACACTGATACTATGACTTCCAGTACTCCATCAAAAGTTTCTATTTTTTTCTATTTGGTTTAAAAGACATTTTTTAATTCCCCCTTGGACTTACATTTGGCTGGTGCTCATATGTATTTTTTTGTTTATGTCCATTGGATTTGTGGTGGTATTTTTTCGTCTTGTAAATGGACACTACCTGAAGGAAAGATCTACAATTAGACTAATTGATGGAACTTTGGCCCCTCACTCCTCATCACACATCATGAAGAGGGACCAGACTTTTGTGAATATCACTGCCTGGCCTGTGTTAGATGGGATTGTGTGGGATGCTGTTAAATTTCAAATTCATGGACCCACTGAGGTTATTAATGTTCCGAATGTTCTTCGTGTTTCTATGGGTGATGTTGTAAAACCAAACATCCGCTCTGATGATTGGGATGTTCAGGCCACAGAGGAATTATTTTCTGATTTGAAATATTATGCTGCATTTCATGCTGAAGATTTGTATTTAGACAATGCTAATTATGGGGAATTGTTTTGCTATCAACATTATGGCAATCATTTCCTACATAAGGCCAATACATTTCGAAACTTTGTAAATTATACGCAATGGGAACATTGTCCGACGCCAATGCAAGGCAGCTCCAACACACTGGTGAACAAATTTGCATATTTTACTGATTTCAGCGTTTCAAAAACTGCCGCTTTTTATTTTAAATTGGCAGCGGAGTCTGCCTCAAAGGTTAGGCTGACACACACTAAATTATTGTATTCCAAATCCTTTATGGATGATTTGGCGGTCAGGGGTTATGATCTTATGATCTGTGGAAAGCTACTATAGATCTTAAATCTGTTTGGGGTTCTAAAACATGGCGGGTACAAGGAACAGAAGCTTTGCATCGTGCCTGCCTCATCCCAAACCACATATTATTTTTGAATTCAACTATTCTTCAGACCACCTGCTTTGGATTGGCTACCTCTAAAAAATTGAATTCTCCCTCTATTCCGGATCTGGGTGCTTATGCAAATTGGGATAATCATACAGATCTGTCCACTGATGCGTTGCAGTCATAGATCACTAATACATCCTTCAATATTTCCATATTAGATCCAGAAGGATGGTTAACGTGGCAGACGAGCTCAGATTCCTGTCAGCATCGTTTTCTGGGTCTGAAACCGGGGTATACGCAGGTTCGCATAGACCCCAGCTTTGAATCTTCCCACTCAGTTACTAGCTACTCTGCAGGGAAGTTATGTCAGAACTGGCTGCAACATTCCACCTTGGCATATGTTAAACTTCATTTATCTAAATAAAATGATAAAATAGATTTGAATGATTTTGTTAAGGGTCCTGTGGGTGGCAGGTCCAAAAGATGGGTGTATGCTGTTTATAACGACGTTTGGAAATTATCTCATATTGAAGTGGCTTCCAGATTGAGAGCCATTGATCAAGCCAATTTGGAAAAAGTACTGGCTGTTATCGATAATAGCATTGACACCCTTTCTACCAGAATTTACACATTAGATAATATACTTTCATCTGTTGTTGATATTGTACAGGATGATATGTCTGTTTTGTATCATAGTCAAAATCAATTACGTTCAATAATGCAGTTTGCATGGACTTTGCAAACGTTAAAGGCTGGGAAAGTCCCCTGGGACTATATGAATACTTCATCTTTATTCCTTCCCTTTAATCTAACTGCCAAACAACAATTCATGTCCATGAAAGATGCAACATACTCATTACTGCATATTGAAAAGTTAGAACCTTTGCCTTTCTCTGTGGCTGAATTGAACTCCGCTGTGTGGCTTATCCACGGGTTAATCACGTTACCATTTCCTTTGTTTAAATTCAGTTCCTGCATGAAACATTATGCCCTAGGCAGATATGAACCATTGGGTACTGCTTTCCTGCATGAAGTTTGGTCACTCCCATTTACATATAGGTGCATGCGAGAAGGTAAAGAAGTTTATTTGAAGGGTGAGGAATGCACTTCCACACCTGATCAATCCGTAGTCTGTAGGCATATCCAATTACATGGCGCGTGCAATGTCCATGCACCTAATTTGGCATGCGTCCTGAAAGGGATTCCAATACCGGCTATTACACCGTCTTTCACGTTGCTAGCTAACAGTAGTTATTTGCTTCTAAATAACGAGGCTTGCTGCGGGATGCTAGTGGGAATTCCCTATATTGTGACCGTTTCACAGAGAGTAGTCTGTTGTAAAAATGTCCTTTTCCCACCCCCGCATGGGCGGCTGGATGTATCCATCTGGCCTTCCATTCCAACCTTGAAAGCAGAGTTCAACAAGATGAGCAGAATAAGGGCACTATTGTCTCAAAAAGAAGACGCCCTGACTTCCTCCCGTGAAACATTTGTCCTTCACGTAGCAAACACCCGCACAGAGGTGCATTTTAAATACTGATCTCCCACTGCATTTCGGTGCCCTGATTCAAACTATATTTAATGCCTCGTCCACAAATGGCTTGGCGCATTTTTTCAAAATTGTGGGCTCCGGCCTCGTGACCTCCTTCCAAACTATTTTTGGTGTGATACCGGCATTTTTTCATTCTATTTTTTCCAGTGTCTTTGGCGGGCTCCCATTGATTCTCGCCCTCACGGCTGGTGTGCTGTTGTTGGTCTGCTTACTGCGCACTGGCTGCACAATTTGTGCCACAAGACAGCCTGTCCCGGCTGCTCCATCTTCGTAACCGGGTGCTTGAATATTATGGAGCATTACCACTGGCAATCCTGAGCATAGCCTATGGATTGTCCTTCCGGTTTTCCTACTTTACTTGTGTACAACCTGTTTTTCATTGCCTAGATTGTCCATTTGAATGGGCTCTGGATTTGTGCTTGTCAAATTCGGTGTCTCCTGCCCCGGATTATGATCGACTGATGAGTCCCTTAGTGGCTCATGAGTTGGACTGTTCTGGTGTTACGATTATGGCCTGTGGAGCGGAACATGGAGTCCTGGGAAATTGGGACATCGGTACAGCAGTGTATGACTTTTTGGCAAGAAGTTATCTTGAAGAACACGCCAGTTGTCCTCTGATTGTGCTAGAGGCTCCTGTTGTCGAGGAACATGTATGTTCATTTACTTTGTTAGACTGGATGGCGGGAACTTTTGCCGACCGTTCTAATTACTTCCTCTTGGAGGCTGTCGCAACTTACTGTGCTTACATGTTGATGGATTAACTTGGACATCATCCAACTTTCCTTGTAAGAACTACACATTTTTTTTTTGTTCTTCCCTCCAATTTCCATAATTTTTTTTACGCGTTTTTTTTCTTTTTTCTTCTTCTTTTTTCTTCGAACTTTCACTCCCCTTTTATGTGGATTTCCACTACATGCACATGATTCCGCTCTGTCGAACTTGAACTCTGCGTTCTTTTAACTGTATCCTTAATAGTTTGTGGTCCGATCAAGGGAGGGTGTAGTGAAGGCAGCGTTTTAGATACATACATTGCTATGTTAGCATAGGCGCCTTAGACGTTAGAAACACCATCTTGCCACTTCTGCTGCTTTTGCACACGACACTGCAGGTACATGTTATTATTTGAAAATTGCTTGCTTGCCTTTTCTTCACATGAGAACTGTCTGCTGTTCACATCCCTAGACGTGCACTACGACCTTGGTCTGAACATTGTGTGCAGTCTGAGCAACCAAACAATGTATGTTTTTGAGTTCAGGTTGATCGGCCCCACGCTCTAGCCATAACACGCACACAGCTGCAAATATCTGAAAGTCGAGAGCCTTTAATATTGCAGTTTGCATGCATTAGACACACATTCTGGAGAAGAACTTTTCCAGGCGCAGAGCAGAGCTTATCCTGTGATGTTATTCACCTAAGCTGATATTTACAGTATGGGGTTCCCCATTCAAGCCTAGAGACCTTCTATTAGTATAATAATACTAGCTCACTAGTGAAGGGAGGGTGGTTGTATTCCACGGTCATTTGTAATATGATTTCTCCCTTCATTTTCTATGGTATTGTAACAATGCTGATGGTTTTAATTTTAATCATTTGTCTGCTTATGTTAGCCAATGTACTGCATCTTAGGACACGTAGTTTATAAAATAAACATTTTAAACTTTACCGTGCCTCTGATTACTCTTGTTGTGGACTGATATGAGAATAATAACAAACAGGTATTTCTGATTCCCACCATTCCTGAGAGTACTCTAAGTCGCTTGTTCTGGGTTGTCTATACAGTGGGACCTCCGAGAGAATACGGATAACGAATGGGACCCTGATGCTAGTCGGATTGGGGTTCTGGGTACTGAGGTGAGTTTTTGGTACACCACAATTCACTGAGGTCCTGGTTTCCTGCGCATAGTTCTGTGCATGAGCAGAATCCCTGCAACAGAATGTTGGGAGTAACTAAGGTGCACAGACTCATCACACAAGGACAGTTCACAACCCTGGTGAATGACAGACATACTGCACAGTATGCAGTACCTGGCCATGATGTCAAAGCTCACGTAACCTTCAGAATCCCTCCCACAATCCCAGGACAATGCAGAAGCCAAGGAGAACCACAAGGCACACATGCTGACACCTGCAAACATTGCAGCCCTGAACAGGACAAGTGGGAGCAGTCACACACACATACACATGTCTCAATCACTGAAAGGTATCACCTAGGGACACCTACATGATATTGCGAACTAACAAGTGCCTTGGGGACCCCTGACTGTGTCCCATCTGCATCTGACAACATCACCACAACTCAGGACTGAAAATCCCAATGATGAAACACCAATTAACAGTAGTGTGTCATGCACCCACACATCTGGTAGCCCATGGCAAAGTTGTGGGATGAACACAGTACCACTCAGCAAGCATAAACAACAGGAACATATCAAGGGAACACTGCCTGTGTATGAAAAGGGATGTGAACACACACACACATGCTCACACAACACACACCATGGGCCCAGCCTATGTCACGGAACAACACATCCGTGACATAGCCTGAGGGGAACAAACTCCTGTGGAAGCCCAGCTGTGCCAAACATAGTCACAGCATGTCTCACTCATGTCAGCAGAACACTTGGTCAGCCATCAGTTACCACACAATGAAGGCTCTGGTCACAACAGCCTGGGTACATGAGTCTCCCCTAAGTCATCTGCACATACTCAACACATATGTACAGCAAGTTGCACAGAGGACCCAGTTGCTCCTATACCAATGATGCCCACACCTGTAGGTCCAGTGGAGATGCGCCCCAAGTCAGGGAAATAGTAAATAGGACAATGGGAGCACATCATATGTGCATCGGTGCAAGCCACAGATGTGACCATGCAAATGAAATGTTCACAGAGATGTCCACAAATTGTTGATCATGACACACCCAGTTAGCTGCAAAGGATGACATGGATACCGACCAGAATAGGATACATATCTCATGGACCACATGGAGTACCTCACTTCAACACCTCAGTATTCAACATTGGAAACCAAGCATTACAGGTGCAAGGGCATGCTAAACTTCATCAACCTAATGTACAGCTAAATCAAGTTCACAAGGATAAAGAAAAAAGCTTTATTCAGCATATGAAAATGTAAACGTCCGTTCAAACAAAAAGCCAATGGCCAGTCTATTATCAAATGAAAAGGAGTGAACTCGAGTGGCAACTGTCACACGTTGCTTGCCTGCACTGGTAAGGACAGGGGACATCCCCTCGGAGGGGCATACATGGGGGCTGGCCAGGCACCACAGGGACAGGATCAGGGCGCAGCAGAAGGAGGCAGTGAAGAGGTGGTGGATGCAGGAGAGTCACTTGGAACTGCAGTGGAGCTGACTGAAGTGGTGGGTGCAGTCACATCTGTGGGGCACAAGTCAGATGGGGTGGGTGCCGGCACAACTTCAGTGGGCAGGTCAGATGGAGTGGATTTGGTCTCCACTGCAGTGCCCAAGTCAGACGGGGTGGTTGTGGACTCCACTGCAGTGCCTAAATCCATGTGAGCGGAATGGGGTGCAGGTGAGGTCAGCAGGACAGAGGGGGTGACACGGTCCCCACATCAGTGGCACTAACCGTCTGACCGGTGTGGAGGAGCAAGTGGTGGGGGGGCCTCAGCATTTTGGGGATAGTGTATCTGTGGGTGGGAGAACCCGGGGTAGGGTGTGGCGGGGGAACCTCTGGAGTGGTGACCTGGGGGATGGAGGACGGAGACTTTGCCTTGGAGCTGCGTGGTGGTGGTGGGGTCTTGCTCTTCTGGCTCCAGGGGGACTTGCGGGTGGGAACCTCAGTCTGACTGTGCCTGGGGGAGGGTGTCCGGGTGTGAGGGGCACTCCCCTCTGTGTGTGGAGACTTCCTCTTCCCCTTGTAATCTGGATCTGCTGGGTTGGTGAGGAAGAGGCCAAGGTCACAGAGGAAGAGCTTCTGTGGAGATGGGGTTGCAGGTGAGGCAAGGGAAGGGGGCTGGGAGGGAGAGGTTTCAGAGGACTGTGGAGTGGTTGTGGATGACTGCGTGTGTGTCTGCAAACCAGCCCCTGTGAGTGTGGTATCAGTCCCCTGCGCTTGCTTGTGTGCATGTCTAGCCCTTGGTTTGGGTGTTTGTCTGCTGCCCGTGTCTGTGGCTTTGTGAGAATGTGCAGGTGTGTGTGTGCTTGGGACAGGTAGGGTGCTAGGAATCGTGGGTGGTGCAGGGGTAGGAGGGGTGTAGGACTGTTGGAGGAGGGACACTGCTATCGTCAGGGAGGAGGCCACGGACTGATTGGGCCTCGGTAGGGCAGACATGCCCGATGAAATGCCCTCCATGAACGACACCAGTTGCGTCACCAGAGTGGTGTGTGCATGGAGGACACTCAGCATCGATGTCTGCCCTACATGGATCTGTCTAAGTAAGTCCACAGACTGCTCACTCAGGGCAGCAGGGGACACAGGTGCAGGGAGTGCGCTGCCTGGCACAAAGGAGACATGCTCCCGAACACGGGAGCCTCCACGGACCTCTGGGATGGGAGCCGATGGGAGGGTGGTGATGGTGGTGGTGGAGGCGGTGGCGGGGACAGCCTCACTAGCTGCGGTTTGGTGGCTGCTGACACCCGCCTCCACAATGGAGTCATCCTCAGTGCTGCTGTAGCCCTCAGCTGTGGTGGATGGTCCTGACGACTCCTCAGTGTGGCTCCACTCGCCCTCCATGCCACTGGGTCCCCCCGACTCCTCTCCTTCTGTTCCTGTCAGGCTCTGTAGCTCCTCCTGGTCCATGGAGTGGTCCCCTCCTGTGGCCATGGATGTATCTGGATAGGAATAGGAAGAAAGAGAACAACATCAGTCACCTGCACTGACTGCACACACCACAGTGAATACATCAAATCACAGGGCATGGCACACATATCCCTCCTTGACTTGCACCCATATGTCTGTTGCATGTTGGATGCTAATACCCCAATGTCCCGACATGCACCACCCACACATTAGTTGGACATGCAAGTGAACATGTAGGAGTATGTCACTATACACACAGCACATCTCTTGCCACTGACTCAGTAGAGGTGTTCGGATGAAGGGATGGGCAGAGACTCATTTCACATGCTTGTGATGCATGCCAGCAACACACACTATGATGTTCTAATGTCCTGATAGTCAATGCCACAATGGGGTGCATGGTGCACACTTGAACACAATGCAGGATCACTCATAGCAAGTTAAATGCCATGGCACTGGCATGCCTGGAAAGTCAGTCAACACTGTCTCTTGTCACAGGGGCAGGGCATCCAGACAACAACAGTATGCACTGTGTCACAATCATAGCTCAGGGGTAAAGCTAACTCTGCAGATGACAAGTGCACTTGCCCATCCCCTGCAAACAACATATCCAGGACCCAGAAGACCCCACATCATGCAAATCAGACATATGAGTTTCAAACACAACTCCCTGCATGTAACCCAGCTGCCTGAAGTACACAGTTGCATACACCATTGTGCGCTGTCAGATGATCACACACCTATATGCCACACAGGTCTTGTCTCTCACAGTCACATCTCAGATATCCTGCTGAACCTCAAATTCATGGACACCCCAGTTGTACGTAACAGGAAGCCACACCATAATGACACAGAGGCAGACACCTGAAGGCACATGTAACTAAGCACAACCTGTAAGTTGATACACAGGAGTGGGATTACAGAGTGTTTCTAAATGCCCTTGAGGAGGCATGACTGCCCAGGTCTACGTGAAACAGTGTTTGGCCCTGGACAGTAGTCAGGTAGCTAAGCAAGTGTGACATACTTTATATACATACTCCTGAGGCCCACAAATTGGAGTTCCCTGCTGCATGGGTTTGTTTGAAATACCCCAGCCACATGTGGCGAGTTAGACCAGCAATTGGAACACATATCAAGGGCACACACAGATCACATGTCAGACCCAAGGCATTGGGTAAACAATTGACCCACCCATGAAACACACACCAGAGTCACGGTAACAGATGCTGTCCGGAAGCTGAAGCATAGCTGACTGCAGGGACACAGTGCCCTAGTGACACAAGCAACATGACAGATGAGGAGGGTGCATCACACAATTGAGGGACCTGAGTATTGGACTACAAGACCTACATAATGTGGAAGTGTGACCAGGCCAAAAGACTGCAATTAGCATGTCAGACATAGTACACAGATTAGGCATGGAGTTACCCCCTCCTTGCTGCTGTCTGGCCTTCAGCTGCCTATCCAGGTCCGGGAAGACCGCTGCCAGGATCCGGAGCATGTGGGGGGTCAGAGTCCGGTGTCCGCCCCTCCTGCATGGAGGTGACAGCTTCAGCTGGACTCTAGCCATCCTCCGGGTCCAGCCACGAAGGTCCTGCTACCTCTTCTGGCAGTTGCGGATCCGGCGCTTGTAGACCCGCACCGAACGAACTGCCTGGGTGATGGTCAGCCATATCTCCTGCTTCTGGTGGGCATCAACCTGTGAGGATGGCAAAGTTAAAAGTCCATTAACACACATGCCCCATATTTGTGCTGCACACATTTGGATATACATCACAAAGGAAAACGAGTTCCACAGGTAGTGCAACCATGGGAAATGACAAATAACTTGCATGTCTGACATGTTAACAATGCCTGGGAAGTTTAAGCTTTCACTAATGCACTTTAGCAGCAGAACACCAGTTCATCACATGTACCTACACACTTTGGGGGATGAAAGTGGTCAGTGAGAATGCTTGCCACTGGTGTACACACTGCTAGTACTGCTAGTCAGACAACATGCACAATTAGGAAGGCAGTGGACTGCACAATCACCTGCTCCCCTGGTTTCCCATACAGCTTGCTGTACTGTGGAAGGAGCCCGTCCAGCAGGGCCTGGTTCTCCTCCTCAGTGAAGGCTGGGGCCCTCTCCAGAGTAGGTGCCATAGCAGGAGCCAGAGGATGCAGAGAAAGCAGCAGTGGAAGCAGGGATGTGGTCCAGTAGCATGTAGTGCAGGCAAGTGAGCTCCCTGGGGGCCAGCCAGCATTATATCTGTGCTAAAGAGGCAGACTCTGTGCCATGTTTCCCCAGTGATAGGTCCAACACGGTTGCATTCTATGAATCTGGCCAATCCATGGAAATGTACGACTAGTACACGTCTTCCGCATCGTTCAAATCTTCACCTTCATGAAACACTAGGAATTGCAACATTGTTGTAGGCATCCAACTGAATTTCCAGAGCACAACTCGTACACGTTTTGAATCCGCATCCGTCTCCATGACAGTCCTGAGCCAATGGGTGCGCCCGGCCCGGTCAACTGACTGTACAACGCGTAATTTTGAAAATACACATGCACCCGTCTCCATACGATCCAATGGCCAAGGCGTATGCCTGTCTCGGACCATTCCTGCCCGATGCACATGCATGATAGTCACCCACGCCGGACCTCATTGCAGCCAATGGCAAAGCGTACGCCCAGCTCGGTCATGAACCGTGCAATGCGTACGCATTGTCACCCGCGTCGGACCTCATTGCAGTCAATGGCAAAGCCTATGCACGGCTCGGTCATGAACCGTGCAATGCATACGCATTGTCATCCGTGTCGGACCTCATTGCAGTCAATGGCAAAGTGTACGCACGGCTCGGTCATGAACCGTGCAATGCGTCCGCATTGTCACCCGCGTCGGACCTCATTGCAGTCAATGGCAAAGCGTACGCACGGCTCGGTCATGAACTGTGCAATGCGTGCGCATTGTCACCCACGTCGGACCTCATTGCAGTCAATGGCAAAGCATACGCACGGCTCGGCCATGAACCGCGCAATGCGTACGCATTGTCACCCACGTCAGACCTCATTGCAGTCAATGGCAAAGCCTACGCACGGCTCGGTCATGAACCGTGCAATGCGTACGCATTGTCACCCGCGTCGGACCTCATTGAAGTCAATGGTAAAGCATACGCATGGCTCGGTCATGGACCGTGCAATGCGTACACATTGTCACCCACGTCGGACCTCATTGGTGTGACTATTTGATGGATTAAACACACAATTACTTGCCAGGGACACCTGTGCACACCTACCACACTACAGCATTGGTCACACAGTGTCCAATGGCATGTAAGGCTGCATTCCCTGTGTGTTGGGGGGGGCAACATTTGGTTTGTTCGGTGGCACTTTTGTTCAGCCGCTCCCAGGTTGTGCAGAATCCTTTGTGTGTTGTGCACATTACCACTGTTATGTGCAAATGTACAGTAATGGGCATGAGTCACGGACACAGTTGCAGGTTGGATATGTTTAGGGCATGTTACATACACCCTGAGTCCTGGGGGTGATGGCATGTACGTCACAGTGAGACCTGTAGCCACAATTCAGATGTGCAGCCACAGTCTGTGTGCATGTTGTGTCTCAGATGTGGCTGATCAAATGTGCCCAATGGGAGACAGTCTCCACATCCCTGTGGTATATGCAGCACCCTTGATGGTGTGTGTGTGTCTAAGAGACGGACATGTAGGGCCTGCAGGGACAACAGTGGCAACTACCTGTGGGACTCACGCTTGCCTTGTGGTGTGTACATGGAACGCCATGGCCATGCCAGTGTCGATGTGGCAATACAGGGACCCTGGGTATCTGCATGGCAAAGATCTGTGATGCCTGTGAGACATCAGGCCTCACTTGTCACTGTGGTGTGTGTTTGTAACGTCACAGCAGTACATAGGTTGGGTGACACAGTCAGATGATTGGCCATTGCACTACATGGAACTTATGTAGACATGTGGACTTGAGATGTGAGGTGATGGGCATGTAGGTGACATATGTGTCCCTACCCAACAGCACACACCTCAGTACACTGTGTATTGTCATGATGTGTCATGTGATATTTTGCTTGGTCATGGCCACATGGGTGGATGAACTGACAATCTTCCTTTGTGCATCTCTGTACTGCAGGGCACCAGCTGTCCATAGACCATTCCCAGACCTTGCTACCATGCAGGAACGCATCAGATGGTACCGCTTCAGCAAGCCACTGATTGAGGAGTTGGCGGAGCAGTTGGCGCCACATCTGCTACCTGGCCGGACATACCCTACAGCACTGACCCCAGACGTGAAGGTGATGGCAGCCCTGCACTTCTTTGCTACTGGTACCTTCCAGTACACTGTGGCTACAGCAGGTGGGATGTCGCAAACTATGTTTAGTCGTGTGCTACGCGATGTCTTGGAGGGGATGTTGCATTTCCTTGACCTGTACATCAAGTTCCCTAGTCCAGCTGAACTCCCTGAAATAAAGGATGCTTTTTATACACTGGGGAGGATGCCGAACGTCATCGGATCTATTGACGGGACACATGTGGCCCTGATACCACCACAGGCACATGAGCAGGCATACCGTAACAGGAAACATTTCCACTCGATCAATGCTCTGGTGGTATGTCTTCCAGATGTGTGTTTCAAACATATGTATGCAGGGTTCCCTGGTTCTGCGCACGATGCGTACATAATGAGGAGTAGTCACATTGCAACGCTGATGTCACAGATGCCAGATCAGCTTGCCTGGCTTGTCGGTGTGTACTGACTGTTTATCATTGTGTGTGTTTGTCAATGTTGTATTCTGCACTCCTACAAAACTCAGCTACGTGTTCATTTTTTTGTGTGTAGGTGACTCCGGGTACCCCAACATGCCGTGGTTGCTGACACTCCTCAGGAACCCTGTGACACCAGCCAAGATGCGCTACAATGAGGCACATGGTCGAAGCAGGAGGGTGATTGAGCGGACATTCGGCCTCCTGAAAAGCCGCTTTCGCTGCCTGGACAAGACCAGAGGGGCCCTCCCATATGAGCCTGCAAAGGTGTGCAAAATAATCCTTGTATGCTGCATGCTACACAACATGGCAGTGCGGAAGAAGGTGCCTATCATCCAGGATGATGATGACCAACCTCCACCACCTGTGGAGGGTCCCGGCCTGGGCCACGATGCCAGTGATGATGAGGATGAGGGTGACGTCCGCTCACAGCTGATCAACAACTTCTTCACCTGAATGTGAGTTTCCAGGGTTGTTATGTCAATGTATGGAGTTAGCCTAGAATGTGTTGTGGCTCCTCTGTTGCTGTCTGAGTGTGTCTGTGTGCCACTTGACTGGATGCATGCAGTGATGTGTCCATTCAGGTGGTGTATACTCCACAATAGGGTAGTACTGCTAACTTGTTTCTGTGTAGGTTTCTTGTGACATGTTTTGTGCATGTGAATTGCATTTCTCTCCTCTTCTACTGTGCTTTTGACTGTGTCTTGTGTCTGTCCTTCACAGGGTAATTTGCCTGTTGTTTGGTCAACACTGACCCCCAACACCAAGAATCCGACACCAGTGTGGGAGTTGTCAATTGACATCAAGTGATGTGCCACACACCCCTGGACTACAATTCTCAGACACTCTGTGACCGTGTGTCCACCGTAACGTACAATTGCCTTGCAACTATTTTTGAATAAACATGTTGCTGATGTGTAATGAACCTGTGCTATGCTTTGTTAGGTGTGTTGTCTGTCTTCCCACATCTGAGTGACATTTGCTTACCTCACCTGTGGACTTGTTACCAATGACTGTGGATAGGTATGTGTTTCAGGTCAACATAATTGTGTGGGATGAGTAACATGGCCATGGTGAGTATGTGTTGTGTTGCCATAGTGGTGTGTCTCCCTCACATGTGTCACATTACCATGACTCTCCTAACGTTGATCACATTGTTGCAGTATTTGGCATGCACTGTGTTGTGTAGCAGATCGACATCTCCATGACACATGACAAGTTGGAATCACAACAGAGGCAAGTATGGTGTACTGGTGATTTTATTTTCGAACATGTGTGAGGAAAGTGCACAGGATGGTGGGTGATGTACATTGGTTTTGAAATCCAAAGTTCACATTAGAGTTGGAAATGCTGGGAGATGAAATGTCCAGAGTAAAGTCCACAGTCATCTGCTACAATGGACCAACATGAACCCCCCATGTCATGTGGGCGAGTTGTGTGCGATTGAACAAGGTGAATTGGTTGCGCACAAAGTACATTGTCCAGAACAGGTTTAGAGGCCCTGGGAGATGTGCTGGGACATCGGCCTCTCACATGTCCTTCTTCGGACGACCCCTCTTCTTCTTGGGGGGGATCCTCAGGTGCAGGCCTCTGCGGTGCAGGGGACTCTCCGCCAGAGTCCTCCTCCCTCCCTGTAGTACTGGCAGATGGTGTTGCAACAGATGTTGTGGCCACACAGGGAGGTGTGGACAGGTTTGTGTTGATCTGGCAGAGGCATTGGAGTATGTCCCGATGCAACGCAGTAAGGGCATCCCACTTTGCCTCCATGCGGGCATGGTGGGCAGCCTGCTCCTGTTGTATGTCCTTGAGGATCCCCACTACCTGGCCAAATCCTCCGTGCTATCCTGGTACACATCTATGATGTTGAGGGTCATCATGCAGTCCAGACCCCTCTGCAAGGCGCGCCCTCTGCCTCCCACCCCTCCCAGCACCCCTATCCACATGGGCAGGACCAGCGGCAGGACGCACAGGTGACACTGGGACCCCTTGGGTGGTGTTGCTGGTTGTGTTTGCTGTAGCTTCTGGGGGGTCCTGTGTCCCTGTGCAGTGGGTGTTCAATGGCCTCGGTCTGTCCGTGTTGGCGGGGGTGCCCTGTCAGTTTCCAGATGCTGGAGGCGTGGGTGCAGGGATTGCAGATGTTGATGCTGCTGGTGCTGCATGATGACTCACACCGGAGGGGCCAGGTTGGTCGTCGTCATCCGAAGAGGACAGAGACAGAGTCAAACCAGAGAGTTCAGTGTCCACCAGAGTCTGGGACTGGGAATCCTCTTCATTTGGTGCTGGGTCCCCAGCACCACCTGTGTTTGGAAGAGATACACAATGTAAGTTATGTTTCTACAGGCATCAATGGTTCACAAACATGACATTTTCTACTGTACGAACAGATGCCTGCCTGTACACTGCTTTTTTCCAGCTTGTCACGGACAGAGTATGATATTGTTGTTGCCCATTTCCCAGCAGGGCCTTGTGCTGCCCACAACAGAGCCCAGTGTCAGACATCTTGTCAGTCCCTTCCCACTCCCTGTGAGGCGAGCATGGTTCAGTGTTTGCTTGCTGGGCCATGTGGGTGGGTGTGGATTGTCTGTGACTGCAATTCCCATCATACTCTTGGCTACACCCCCCTTCCCAGCATGCCCATACTTCCTCCCTCTTGACTCTGCTTCCCTGTGAGGGGGTGTGACAGCAATGGTAAGATGGCTGACTGTGAAATCCTGGTGTTTGTTTGGCTACAAGTCCAAAGAGGGCCCCTGTGCTTCACACAGCAGCACCCAATACGGGGTATCTTTTGCTGATATTTCACAGAGGTGTGTGTCAATGCATTCTACCCGGTGAGTTGTGTGGAGTTTGTGTTGAGGGGGGTGTGTCTCCACATGCTGGTAAGTATGGTCAGAGCTGTCAGTCCTCCTTCCCACCCGGCCAGACATCCCACCATGAAACGTGCTTCCATTGGAGGGCGAGCAAGTTGTCTTTCAGGATGTCAGTCAGTGATGTCCTGTTTCTGATTTGCGCACAAGCCCTACCAGGGCCTTGTGCTCCCCACAGCAGGACCCAGTGTCAGCCATCTTGTCAGTCATTTTCCACTCCCTGTGATGTGGGCATGGTTCAGAGAGGTCTTGATGGGCAAATCAGGGTGGGGAGCACTATCTGTGAATACAAACCCCATCATGCTTTTGGATACACTCACTTCACCTGCATCCCCACTTTTCCTTCCTGTCAGTCAGCTGCACTGTGAGGCAGTGTGTTTGTGGTGGCAAACTGTCTGACAGTGTTTATTTAGCTTTGTGCCAATGCCTTGCTCTATTTGTTTGTAGGTTGGTGCATGTCATGACACAGTTCTAAGTCACTATGAGATGGCAGGTATTGTGTTTGTCTGACTGGCATACACATCTTGGGATGATTATCTGTTGGTTACTGTGGCTTTGCTTGTGGTGTATGGTTTTACTGTCCCCTTGCCACACAATATTGGGTATGTTGTTTGTGTACTCACCAGGCTCTGGTATGTCTGTTAGACCATGGACGCTCTCTGGTGGTAGGATTTCCCACACCTTCTCCTCCCAGGTCCTGAAGTAGACTGGTTTGGCAGGAGGGCCACCGCCGGTGCACTGACTCAGGGCGTGATCTTTTTCGATGAGTTTCTTGACCCTCCTGCCCACCTGTTCTGGATATTGTCCTTTGTGCGCCTTGCTGGTACTTGAGCGTTCACCTTGTCCACAATCCTCGCCCACATCTTGGTTTTCTGTGACATGGGGGTCCTTTAGACCAATGTACCAAACAAATGTGGCTCTACTCTGATGATCTCATCTATCAGCACTTCTAGCTCACTATCTGTGAACTTTGGATTCTTCTTTCGGGGCATGGTGATGGGTGGTGGTGGTGATTGATGTGTGTGTGAGGGTGGGTTAGTGTCGGTTTTGATAGCTGTATGTATGGGTGCTTTTGGATGAGGTGCTGATGGTGTGTGAGTTGTGTGATGGGTGAGTTGTGAGTGTGTCTGTGGTTGCTGTGTGATGTGTTTGCTGCTGGCTGTGTCTCCTGTTTGCAAGGGATCATGGTAGTGATTGTAGTCCTTTATATAGTTGGAGTTGTGGGTGTATCTTTGTCCCTGATTCTTTTTTATTTGATATTTATTGGCTTTGTCATTGCTTGTTTGGTCCTTTTTTGTCTTTTTTCCTTTGGGTTTTGTAGGCATGAAGAAGACGTTCTTCTGACGGAAACGGACGCTGATGTTGGCTCGTGCAGGCTTCTCCGTCTCGTTCACGCTGCCTATCTTCTGTGTTTTATACGCGTCGGTCGCGGAGATCTCTATTACTTGTGGGCCCGGTTTTCTGTGCGTGTCGGTCGAGCGGCTTGGTCTCCGTGTTAGTCGGTCTGGGTGTACACGCATTGCATCGTACTGCGCGGACCGGACAAGCGCGAGTACGGGTCAGTCGGGTTCATTCCGGGTTTGTGTCGGTCGGTGAAACTCGCGTCGGTTTTCCGTCCGGATCACTATTTTCCCTACGGCTCGGTCGTACGGC
Organism: Triturus cristatus; assembly: GCF_964204655.1. Lineage (NCBI taxonomy): Eukaryota > Metazoa > Chordata > Amphibia > Caudata > Salamandridae > Triturus > Triturus cristatus. Next base: position 422,377,538 of record NC_140583.1, on the reverse strand, counting down.
TTGTATTACGTACGTGTCGGTTGTAATCCACACGCGTTGCATCGTACTGCACGGGTCATACGGTGCTGGTCCTTGTCGGTCAGTCTCCGGTCTGGGTCCGTGTCGGTCAGTACGATTGCGGCCGGAATCGGAATCGACCCCAAAGTGTTATTGGTTGTTTTTGACATTTATATGTAACGTCAGCAGCTTGTATTCAGAAACAGACAGAATAGAGGATACACTGTTCCTTTACTGGCTCCTTTGTGCTCATATAGTGTGATTTTCTATTTTATAATAGTGATACTATACTTGACCACAGACGTGTTGGTGACCCGTGTGCGCCAGAACTCAAGATTTATATGTAACGTCAGCAGCTTCTCGTTCTAACTTTGTTTCCCCCCAGGATAATATAGTGTGAGTATGTATATTCTAATATTCACAGTCATTTTGATCTCAGAGGACTTCATGACCAGTCGGTGCGAGGACGAAAGATTTCGAAGTCCCAGAGAAAAGAAGCTTTGAACATATTCACAGCTGGAAAATATTTCGTTATTCTCCTTCTCCTTATAGAATATATTGGAATAGTAGTGTATATTATACTATTATCCTATATATTCTTAAAGGAGTACCTGATCTATCAGCGGAGCAGTCAGTGACCTCTAAGCCCTATGACAAAACGTTCCCGCATTCTACAGAATAGAAATTGTAAAAATGTTGTATTTTTTGTAGGGACCCTTATTCTTCTTCTCCTGTGGAATACTATAAACTTACCATGTCTATTCATATACTGTGAGGCCCATTAGGATGGCAGGTGGAAAAGCACCCCAACCGCCCGCCAGCACCATGGGAAAACCGGCGGCCAAATTAGGATTAACTGCCAAAACAATCTGACTGCGGTGGTACGAGGCCAAGAAAAACCGGAGGTGGCCAAAATCCGTCCACGGCGGTCAGAATCGCGGCAGAAAAACAACAACCCGCTGCAAGTATAGCAGAGACACCGCACTGGAAATTAGTATATCCCCGACGGTCCTGCGGTACGTACCGCCGTCTCCGACCGCCGCGGTCGCACAATGGGATGAATGGGAGAGCCAGCAGAAGAGCTGAAGCACAGCCACCACGGCGGACGAACCTTCAAAAATATAGCGGACGAAGCCAAAACCCCACAAGAAGGCAAAAAAGTGCACACAGAAAACTAGCCATGCCTCCCAAATATACAAAACACACCCCAATAACACAACCACATGGCAAAACGAAACATACTAATCCCAGGACAACACACCTGTCAGCAACATCCCACATAGCTGAGTATAAAACCAGCACCTTCCCTGACCACAATCCCTTGCAAAACTCCGGCGAGAAGAAACACATACCCCAGCTGACAGGAGAGGCAAAGGACACAACATCACCAGCCACACCACACACAGCACCACCACCACCTCCACACCAGCACAACTAACCCCCCTGCACAACACACACCATACACAGCACAACCACCACTCACACTCCTGCACCTACAATAACTTTGCACACCACACACCTTGGCCACACATAAAATGCCCAAATTCACTGAGAGTGAGTTGAAGGTCATGGTAGATGAGATAGTCAGAGTGGAACCACAGCTTTTTGGTACAAGGACACATATGTGGGCTAGGATAGTCCAAAGGGTCAATGCAGTAGGGACAACCCCAAGATCAAAAAAGGAGATCATGAAGCGTTGGCATGATCTGAAGAGGGTGGTCAAGGAGAGGAGGAGAAAGAACTGTGACTGGCTCAGAGAACTGGCGGTGGCACTCCCATTCCACCAAAACCATTCACACAATGGGAGGAGAAGGTGCTTGCCATACTGCATCCAGTGAGTCTCACAGGAGTAGCCGGGGGAGTGGAGGCTGGTAAGTACAAACAAATGACTACCGCCACTCTGCAATGTACTGCCTTTCACAACTACAAAGCTACACCACCTAGGACACATACCATCCATCTGCACCACACACTCACAAAAACATGGCTCAGAGATCCAACATTCACCCACTCCCATTCACCTCAAACAACATAACCATGGGGGCATGTATACAGGCAGACAGCACTACAACAACGACCAGGCCCCCTGACCCACACCTGAGTAGGATGGATCACTCCCCCCCACCCAGGAGTAGTTGGAAGCCATTGTAGTACACCAAACAAACTTACAGGTAGGTAGCCATCAATGAGGGTGTCTGGGGGTGGGGGTTCTGCACCACTACTCACGTCATGCCCCCTGTCCCACAGCCTAGCAAGATGGAGCCCTCCCACCACCCCACCCAGAAGCATGTGTCAGCCATTACACAACCCTCATCAAACTTACAGGTAGGTAACCATTTTCCCTGGGAGGATGTTTGTGGCTGGGATGCCTGCACTACTACTCCCAACATTCCCTCTGTCCCACACCTCAGCAGGATGGAGCCTTCCCCCACCCCACCCAGGAGCAGTTGGAAGCCATTGCAGTACACCAAACAAACTTACAGGTAGGTAGCCATCTTCACAATGAGGGTGTCTGGCTGTGGGGGGCCTGCACCACTACTCCCACCATGCCCCCTGTCCCACAGCCTAGCAAGATGGATCCCTCCCACCACACCACCCAGAAGCATGTGTCAGCCATTACACAACCCTCATCAAACTTACAGGTAGGTAGCCATCTTCCCTGGGAGGGTGTTTGTGGCTGGGAGGCCTACACTACTACTCCCAACATTCCCTCTGTCCCACACCTCAGCAGGATGGAGCCCTCCCCCACCCCTCCCAGGAGCAGTTGGAAGCCATTACAGCACACCAAACAAACTTACATGTAGGTAGCCATCTTCACAATGAGGGTGTCTGAGGGTGGGCGGCCTGCTCCACTACTCACACCATGCCCCCTGTCCCACACCCTAGCAAGATGGAGCCCTCCCACCACACCACCCAGAAGCATGTGTCAGCCATTACACAACCCTCATCAAACTTACAGGTAGGTAGCCATCTTCCCTGGGAGGGTGTTTGTGGCTGGGAGGGCTGCACCACTACTCCCAACATTCCTTCTGTCCCACACCTCAGCAGGATGGAACCCTCTCCCACCCCACCCAGGAGCAGTTGGAAGCCATTGCAGTACACCAAACAAACTTACAGGTATGTAGCCATCTTCACAATGAGGGTGTCTGGGGGTGGGGGCCTGACCCACTACTCCCACCATGCCCCCTGTCCCACAGCCTAGCAAGATGGATCCCTCCCCCACCCCACCCAGAAGCATGTGTCAGCCATTACACAACCCTCATCAAACTTACAGGTAGGTATCCATCTTCCCTGGGAGGGTGTTTGTGGATGGGAGGGCTGCACTACTACTTCCAACATTCCCTCTGTCCCACACCTCAGCAGGATGGACCCCTACCACGCCCCACCCAGGAGCAGTTGGAAGCCATTGCAGTACACCAAACAAACTTACAGGTAGGAAGCCATCTTCACAGTGAGGGTTTCTGGGGGTGGGGGGCCTGCACCTGAGGAAATTCGATTTTCGATCACGATCGCATTGAGCCGCTATTTTGTGCTCTGCCGCCATTTTGTGTTGCCCTCACTCAGGCAGCACGACGAACTAAGTCTTTTCTGCTTTTCCTGCAATATTGTGTCAAAAGAGCCTTGTGCCTCTGTTTACGAAGCTGGTGTTAGAGACTGGCCGAGTACACTAATCCCTGCCTGGTTCCTCTAATCCCTGTCTTAACTATCTGTTGGTTCACACTATTCTCTCCTGACTTTATCTTATCTTCTGGCCTTCGCTGTCCTCCGCTCGTATTCTCTTGTTTCACAACTGTCCTCCAAAACACACGAACGTATCTCGCCACCTGCAAACCAGTTACAAACATGTTAATACCTTAACCTGTGGGAGGGATGGCAAACACCGTTGGAGGAGAGGCTTCTTCGAGTTACTCGATATCTCTGTTTTTCAACCTTTCCTATTGGACATGTTCTATCTTTAACCCTACCTTATTGGTCCTCCATGTATGTTTTAGGTGTGTTCTGTGTTAATGTATATGTTATCTATGTACTATATAAGATTGTGCGCCACGGAGTGAAGTGGCAGTCTCCTGAGAACATACTGTGTGTACTTCTAGGAAAACTGTACTAGCTGCAGCTAATAAAATCTGATCTTTTACGCCGACAGAGTGTCCCCGTGTCTCTGTTAGCTGAAGCAGGAGAACCCAGGAGATTAAGGCGTACCCTGCGCCGCCAGGTCCAAAAGGTTCTGGTTCTTCACACCACTACTCCCACCATGCCCCCTGTCCCACAGCCTAGCAAGATGGAGCCCTCTCCCACCCTACCCAGGAGCAGTTGGAAGCCATTGCAGTACACCAAACGAACGTACAGGTATGTAGCCATCTTCACAATGAGGGTGTCTGGGGGTGGGGGCCTGCACCACTACTGCCACCATGCCCCCTGTCCCACAGCCTAGCAAGATGGAGCCCTCTCCAACCCCCCCCAGGAGCAGTTGGAAGCCATTGCAGTACACCAAACAAACTTACAGGTAGGTTGCCAGTACGTGCACCCACCCATTTTTCACAAATTAAATGGTGCCATATGACAACACCTGCCCTCTCATTGCACAAAGAGGCATACCTACCCCATTGCCAAGCACAGTGTGCACACAGGTAAGCTAAGGAAACTGTCACAACCACCAAAGTGTGACACAACAATGCACAGGTAGAAGAAACTCAGGGCAAAATCATGCACAGCAACTAGTTACATGTGCATCACCATGGGGCAAGTGCAACAAGGGCCATTTGAAAAATATGAAAGCATGTGTGGTGGCACAAATCAAGATATGCACATGTCAGGAAAAATGGATGCAGGAGATGACAATGGCCTGTCCATGACCAGATGTGACGTCTGCTAGGTCAGACAAATAAACTATGATTCCTCAATTAAACACATGTTGTGCCAGGCCCTAGATGGCAACAAGTCCATGTAAACCTCAATTGTGCACGGTTTGCATGGTATGCCTTGACACCTCACACCATGGACAAGTAATGCTTGTACCACTGCATCATGTCAGGAAGCACAGTAGTGCACATAGTCAACAATGTGATGATATGTCAATTGTGCAGTGTACAAAAAGTGAATGACACACAGCTAACACAAAGCTTGCTGGGTGCATTGCAATGACCATTTCACATCTGACCCACAGGTGACCAAGAACTCACTGCCGAGGGCAACACCAGCAACCTGCAGAGTCAGTCTCCACCCCCGGTACAAGGACTCTCGGATGTTGACTCCCTGGATTCCATGGACGATGAGCTCGAGGCCGGCCCATCTTGTGTGCCAGGGAGCAACAGGTCCAAGGACCCCATCGTCCCCCCACCACATCTGCGGCAACAACAACTCCACAGCAGACCCCTGCTGTCACAGCCTGTGCGGCCACCGCCGCCACCACCACCACCACCACCAGTGCTGTCTGCAACACCCTCCCTGTCCCAGAGGATGCACAGCACACACCACCGACGGAGGAGGGTAGTGAGATGATGCGGGTGCCCACAGTGGTGAGGCAACAGGTCCATGGCAGCAGGGCAGGTAGGAGGGGCAGGGTCACCCAGGGACACCAGGAGTCTGGGACCCACTCCCTGGAACACATCACCAGAGTCCTGGGTGCATACGAACAGGCGCTGGTATGAACGGGCCGGTCGGACGATCTGTTGCATGAGCTCATCCTGCTGATGAGGTCCATAGACAACCGCATGGGACAAATCGTGGACCTCCTGGGCCAGCAAGTGGCGGTTCTGAGGGACAGGCATGCACCACAGACAACACCTCCACCTCCCTCTGGTGGGCTGCACAATGACAGTTCACCATCCTCCCCCGCGCCCACAGAGAGGGGTGAGTCCTCAGTCCCCACTGGCCCTGCAACAGGGCCCCCCCAGCCAAACGACGAAGGGGCCATCTCAAGAAGACCCTGGGAGTATCTGGAGGCCAAGCACCTGCCAGACGCCAGTCACGGAGCCAGCCATGATGGCAACCCTCTCCACCACTGCATTGACTCTTTGGACTGTCCTTCCCCCCACTGCCTTGTGAATGGCATCTGTCTGTTGGACTGGGTCACCACAGCAATGTGGTGACTACTCGACTATCTCATCTACCATGACTGTCAACTCACTGCTCCACCCCACCTCCAATGGAAATGTACACCCCCCCTCGCATCTCACCATAGTAAATAAAATATCCTCACACACATGTTGTTGTGTCTGCTCTGTCTTAATTGCAGGGTGTACAGTCTTCAAAATGATCACAATGTACCAGGAGCATGGGCTGTATGTAGGCAAGGAGAAGTCAAAGGCACCTAGGGAAACACAACAGAACAACTGTCACTGGTCTGGGTGTGGCATCACAGACATCACACAAGCCCTAACACCAGGATAACCCAACATGCACCTGTCACAATGGCCACCAAGTGTCAACATACACGGCCTGTTGATGTTCCCAAATAACATGTCCTAGAAACATTTCCAACCACCACTGAGTCTACAACTGGCTGATGCTACAATTCTCACATGCCCCTTCACGACAACAGCAATATCATCAGACAATGGGTATGTTGCACATTGACACCCACCGTCAAGTGAAGTAGCGGGTGATGAGCTGTTCACCCAGGTCAACACCTTCCTCCTCTCCACTGTCCTCATCACTGGACACGGCTTGGTTTGCATGCTGGGGACTTGGGTCCTCACCATCATCCAGGAGCAGGGGAATCTCCTTGCGAATGGCTAGGTTGTGGAGCATGCAGCATGCTACAACAATCTGACACACCTTCCTGGGCGAGTATGCCAGTGCACCTCCGGCCTTGTCCAGGCACAGGAAACGTGACTTGAGCAGGCCAAAAGTACGCTCCACCACACAACGTGTCCTCCCATGGGCCTCATTGTAGCGGACTTCAGCCGGGGACCTGGGATTCCGCAGTGGGTTCAGCAACCAGGGATGGTTGGGATTTGCAGAGTCACCTAGGTATGACAAACATAAATAGACATTGCAATGTCGCAGAGGCACAGGGCAGCAGGTCACACACACAGCACGCCACATGACTAGGCATACTCACCCACAATCCATGCACGCTTGGGAAGAAGATTAGCCATCAGCTGGGGCACTATGTTGTTCCGCAGGATGTAGGAGTCGTGGGTCAAGCCTGGGAATTTTGCACACACCTGCGAGATGGTCATATCTGCCAGGCACACCACCTGCACATTGATGGAGTGGTAATGCTTGCGATTGTGGTAAATGTGCTCACTTGCCTGTGGTGGCACAAGACCGACATGGGTGTAATAAATGGCCCCAACAACATTGGGGATGTGTCCAAGGAGACAGAAGTCTCCCTCCCCAGCTGGCAATTCAGCACGCCTGGGGAAATGGATGTATGTGTCCTTGTATAGCATCATGGCGGACAGTACATCACGCAGCACCATGCTGAACATCGGTTGTGACATCCCACCAGCACTGGCCACAGTCTCCTGGAACGATCCAGTGGCAAAAAGAATGAGGGCCGCAATCACCATTCACACAAGTGCGGTAGTCATAGGCATGGAGACATGCCCATATGGCGGTTGGCATGCTCCACCGCCTGAATGGGGGTGCCTCGTGTCAATGTATGGCACCCATATCGCGGTAGCTACCACCTGGCCCCGGCGGTGTGTTACCAGCACCCCCATTCACACAAGTGCGATAGTCATAGACATGCCCATATGGCTGTTGGCATGCTCCGCCGCCTGAATGGTGGTGCCTCGTGTCAATGCATGGCACCCATATCGCTGTAGCTACTGCCTGGCCCTGGCAGTGTGTTACCAGCACCCCCATTCACACAAGTGCGATAGTCATAGACATGGAGACATGCCCATATGGCTGTTGGCATGCTCCGCCGCCTGAATGGTGGTGCCTCGTGTCAATGCATGGCACCCCATATCGCTGTAGCTACCGCCTGGCCCTGGCAGTGTGTCACCAGCACCCCCTTTCACATAAGTGCGGTAGTCATAGGCATGGAGACATGTGGAAATGGCGGTTGGCATGCTCCGTCACTAAAATCGCGGTAGCGCACACCGGGCCCCTGTGGTGTTTCACCTGCTATGGAGCTCGCCCTAGAGCCAATGCGAAGCTCGATAGCGGTGGCATGATGCATTTTTGAAGATTGCGGTAGGCGTGTTCTGCCACCGCGTAGGCGGACATTGGCTGGATTTGAAAGATGCACCATCGCGGTAGAGCACCCCGGGCCCCAGCGTTGTATCACCGCCATGGAGCATGCCCTTACAGCCAATGGGAGCCATGATTGTGGTGACATGATGCAATTTTGAAGATGGCGGTAGGCGTGCTCTGCTACCGCGGAGGCGGACATTGGCTGGATTTGAAAGATGCACCATCACGGTAGTGCACCTCGGGCCCCAGCATTGCATCACCGCCATGGAGCATGGCCTTACAGCCAATGGGAGCCATGATTGTAGTGACATGATGCAATTTTGAAGATCGTGGTAGGCATGCTCCGCCACCGTGTAGGCGGTCTTTGGATGCATTTGAAAGAGGCAGACCTGGACCACCAATTGCTGCAGCTTGGCACCTTTGAAACGACCCCAGGGGGCTATATATGTGGGAGTAAGCCTCAGATTGCCACTGCTCACAGAGCCTGTTGCCTGAGACCCCTCACCTGCTGCTGCCTCCAGGGACTGCTGCCTGAGACCCCTCACCTGCTGCCTCCAGGGACTGCTGCCTGAGACCCCTCACCTGCTGCTGCCTCCAGGGACTGCTGCCTGAGACCCCTCGCCACCAAAATCCCCTGCTGTTGTCTCACGTCCACAGTGATGGCAAGGACAGAGAAGATCCGTGTCAGTCCCTTCACGAGCGAGGAGCTGGAGGTCTTGGTGGACAAGGTGCTCACACAGTACCCAAGGCTATATGGTGCCCCAAATGTCGTGGTAAGTCTTCAACAGTGGTGGGGTAGGGCAGGGAGGGCCACATATGTAGTTGGACTGATGGAGTATGTGCCTGGGAGTGTGGGGTAGTGTCATGCACTGCCTGACATGCTGTCTCCAGTGGGAGGGTGTGTGTACCCAATGCCACAGCTTTCCCTCGCTGCACATGTATGTATGAGTGACCTGTGTTGTGTTGTCAGCCATACAGTGACACAGAAGGTTGTTCATGCTGTAGTCAGGACAGTGATTGCTTGGCTTGATGGCTGTGTGTGCCCCTGTAGACCATCTCAGTGTGAGCCTAGCTGGCCTGTACAGTCCCCACCTACAAAGACAAGGACAACTCAGTGAACTTACAGAGTATGACATCATCTTGTCACATTGCACTCCAGCTATGGTCCATCTAAGCACTGTGGTTTGCACACAACTGCCCTTGTGATTGGCATTTTGTATTTGTGATATCATGTCCATCCATGTGACCACCATGACACATTCAAATATTCACAGGACAGGGACATTGATGGCTGCGCAGTCTTGGACACAGTGAGTCCACCCCCAAACACAGGTTGACATGTGATGTCTGTGTTGCTCAAGCAAACAATGGACTGGAGATGTGGGAAGACTATATGGGTGTTTCAGTGCTGGCATCCTGCATGTGTGTGAGATGTGCAGGGACTGTGTTCCCCCTCACACCTGCATGCTTTAACATCAGCTTTTCCCATGCAGGGGTCCCATGTGGGCTGTACTATAGTCTCTGATTGACCTATCGTTGGATATGTGATGATTTTGTATCTTCCTGATATACTGATAGATGTTGGTACTGGACACTGTGTCCCTGATCATTTCTCCCTCTTGTCTTCCATGCCTGCAGCTCAAGGTACACCAGCGTAAGGCAATGTGGAGGGCCATTGCAGCGAAGGTGCGAGCCCTTGGGGTCTCAAACCGACAGCGCACCCACTGCCACAAGAGATGGGACGACATTAGCCGGCTGGCAAAGAATGTGGCGGAGATGACCCTGGGGCTGCTTCCTCGCACTGGGCATCTGGCACGGCGATGTATGACACCATTAATGGGGCACATCTTGGTGGTGACACAGCCTGAGCTGGATGCATGTTTGAAGGAGCATCAGCAGCAAGCAAGGGGCGAGCATTTGGGGAGTCTGACTTTGGCTGGGAGTGGCTGCATGTGTTCAGAGCCTGTGCCAGCCCTGGCCTCTGTGATGTTGGTAGTGTGATGCATGGCATGTAAGTGGCTGCTGGCCTGGGTGCCTGTGGTATGCATTTGCACTACCTGTACTTACAAAGGTGATTCGGATGCTGTGCCTTCACATTACATTCTGAGTTGTGCTCTTCAGGTTTCTTCAGCATTGGTGTATTCTTGGGAATCCCATGGGAGGGAACAGCAGAGTGCCCAATCTGACTGTTCGTACATCAATGCGTCCATTGCATGCACCCATATTGGGGAGGGCTAGACATCTTACAGCAATGTGCAGCATTCTATTGTCCCCAAGACATGACATGGTGGGTGGCATGGGCTAATGTCCATTGTGGACTGTCATGTTGTAGTCTGGGTCTGTGTTGTCCCCTCCTGTTCCATCCAGTTCTGTCATTGGCAACAAGTAGTGTGCCCCCATCATGTCCTTAGGTGTGCTCAGAACTAGTTGTGTGTCTGTTTGAACAGAGCCACAAGCAGGGTGTTGTGCGGTGTGGTCATCACATGGCTCACTCATGCCTGAGTTTCCAATTTCCACGCACTGCTTGAGTCTATGTAGTGAGTTGGCATGATGTGATTGCACAGGGTGGTGTGCAACATGTAGATTTGCTCAACTGTTTGTCATGAATTGCTTGCATATGTTTGCTCTGTTTTTGCCACTGACCTGACCCTACATCTCTCTCTCCCATGCAGCATCACCTTTGGTTACGGAGGGACAGGAGATGGACACCTGTGGGGGTGAAACTAGCACCACAGCTGCCCAGGAGCCCAGTGACACAGATGTCACCAGTGCCTCAGAGGGGGACAGGAGTCTGCTGGAGGAGTCCTAGCCTGAGACGCAAAGCACCACATCATCCGATGCCAGTGGGTAAGCATCCATGTTGGAGGGCACAGGGAACGGGGACTCTGCATCGACTTCCACCACACAGCGGCCATTGCCCACCCTCCAGCCAGGGGAAGAGTGTCCTTCACCCCTGGCACCGCTGCCACTGCCCCTGTCCCCCCTGCTGCCATCAGTGCTGAGTCTGTGGACCTTTTGCACCAGCTGTGTGTAGGCCAGACAGCTCTCCTCAATGCCTTCATTGACCACGACAAGAAATTGGCACAGGTGGTTGCTTTCATGGAGGGCATACATTCTGACTGGGGGGCTGCACCAGACAGTCCAGGCTTTGTCATCAACAGTGACGTCTGCCCTGCAACAGGAACATTCTCACAGTCCAGCTCCAGCCCCTTTGTCCATCCCCCGGGCAGTGACCACGTCTGACGATAGTGACCACTGTCCACATACATCAAAGTCACAATACAGCACATAGCAGCAGCAACCCAAGCGGTCCCGGGTGCAGACACCATCCCCTTAGAAGACCAAAGGCACCCCAGAGCGCAGGGAGAAAAGCCCGTCAGGCGACACCAGTGGACAATTAGCAAAGCAGCATACCTCAGGCACACATGCCTCAGTGGCATCTCCATCCAAGGACTTTCCTGCCCCTAAAGCATCGCGCAAAGATAATCGTACAGTGTCTGTGGCCACCAAGGAGGTGGTGCATGCCAAGGGTACACCTAGGAAGGGTTCAAAGGCAGTATCACCAACCACCTCGACTCCCATTCCAAGTCCAGTGAAGCAGGGGCCGGAGGGCACTGTAGGGGTAACATCTAGCAAACAGGGGAATGGGGGGCAGAGGCGAAGCAAGGCAAAGCGTTCCGCTGGGTCCAGCACATCACCATAGGGGCTGCCAGCACCTGAACCTGCTGCAGCAGTGGTGGTGAGTGTGCCTGTTGTGCCCACACCACTTCCCATTGATCCACAGTCAGTCAAGCCATTTAGGGTCCCCAAGAAGTGGAAGGGCACCCCTCCACAATCTCCCAGCCACACCATGACTCCTGTCTGCATGACTCCACCTCCACGTGCCACTACACCACCATTCCCTGTGCAGCTTCTTATGGACATACTCTGCACTCTGCCTTGGCCACTGGCCTTGCTGTTAAGCCCTTGCCTGTGCATCTTCTCATGGACATCCTCTGCACTCTGCCCTGGCAACTGGCCTTGTTGCTTTGCCCTTGCCTGTGCAGCTTCTCATGGACATGCTCTGCATTTTGTGCCTTACTCTTCTCTTCTCATGGTGCCTATCTGTGAAATGTGTGAATAAAGACAGTTGCTCCAGTTGTCTATTTTGTCAGTGTCCTTACTGAATAAAGTTATTTTGCTGTGTGTAAATGGTTTACTGTGCCACATGGTCTGTGTGGCACTTCAACATGGTCAATGTTTGGGCTCACTTGCTCTCTTTTTTTCAGGGGTGACAGGGTCTTCAGTTCTTCTTGGCCCAGAGACTTGTGGTGTCAATGGTGTCAATTTCAAATGGTTAGCAGTAGTCATTTACTTGATTAGTTCATGTTGGCTCTATTGTACACATGTCAGGTTGGGGGGCACTGCCAGCACAGGGTGGGTTTCTGCACACAGTATTGCAGGCAGGCTGTCCAGGGTCATCATGTGTGTGTTCTTCCTATATGTGTGCCCAGTGGTGTATGTGTGTGGTCATCTTGTGATGGCCAGTCATCCTAGTCCCATGACTTACATTTGTCCTCTTGGATGGCCAGGTAGTGTGCAGTGTGAAGGGGGTGAGTTTGTGGGGAGTGTTGATGTGTGCATGTCTATGCAATGTCGACTACACACATGTGTCACCCAGGAGTTGTGTGCCTGTTGTTTTGATTGTTCATCCCTGTGGATGTGGTTGTATGCCCATGTGTGAGTTGTATGTTGTGCACTGTGCAGTGTGCTGGTGTATCCTTGCTGTTCTGTCTGACTTCTACTTGTTGTTTTTTGTCACTTGTGAGTATGCAGAGGGTGTTACTGGCAATTCAGTGCTGTGTTTTGTTGACACATCCATGTGTCTGGTGGCTGTTTGTGGGGTCTGTGCAGACCTGCTGCTCCACACTGCCATTGTAGTTGTGTTTTCTCATGCCTTGCTGTCCCATGGTGCCTTCTTGCCTCCAGTGTGGCATGTTGTGTGTGTTGTCATGCCATCCCCTATCTGTGCTTCAGCTGCCTACCCACTGTGGGTCTGCACTCCCTCTATTTGTGTAAGGTACACTCCTTCCATGTCCCCTACTGACATGCAGTACACTTCACTTTGGTGTGAGCTGTCCACTTGGTTTGTATGTGTGTGTGCCTCCCCATGACTTCATTTGTGCCACTGTGCTTTGTGGTGCAGTTCTTTGTCCAGGGTCAATGTGTCACTCAGTGCATTTCCCCAATGGGCCATGTGTAATGTTCTATTGCTGTTTGTTAGTCATGGTTGCTGATTTGCAGTTCAACTGTGTGTGCTCCCTAGTCCTGCGGTCAAGTTGTTTCCACCTTTGTGTCCCCGATTTGTGCATCTTCTGGGTGTTGTGTTGGATGTATGTGTGTTGTTTGTGTTAGTGATTCACTTCCTGGGTGTGCTGTCATCTTTATGCTGTGCTGTATGGTGTTGTGTGGGTTGCTGTTCTGTCACTGATGTCTGTGTGTTGTGCATGCAGTGCTGTGTGTGTATGTTGCCTTGTCATTGCCTGGTGTGCTTCCCCTGATGTTGTGCTATGTTTGCTATGTGATTGTTCTGCCTGTGCATCTGTTGCTTGTTTGCTGTGGCTATGATGTTCTGTGATGGTGCACTTCTTGTGTGTGTTGTGGTATGTTGTCTGTGCATTGTTCCTGAGTGATGAGGTTGTGCACTCCTGTTGTGCCTGTGCTCCCATTGCCATTCCCCAGTTTAGCTGCACAGGGCATGTCTGTTGTTGTTGTTGTGGCTCTGTGTGTATTTCTGTTGGGTTATGTGTTTGTCTGTTGTATTTGTTTCCACATTTGTGGTGGCATCCCTGTGTGTGTGTGTGTGTGTGTGTGTGTGTGATGTTTGTGGCTGGGCCCAGGGTGTGTGGTTGTTTGTGTGTGTATTGCCTGTCAAGTATTGCCAGCCTTCAGTGTGTTTGGCACTGGTGTTGTGTGCTGCTGGTGTGAGGGGGTATGTGTGTAGATTCTTACTAGTGTTTGTCAGTCCTGAGGTGTGTAGATGGTTCCTGTGTGTAGTGCTGCTGGTGTACTCCTGTGAAGTAGTTGTATGGATGTGCAGCTGTTCCCAGTTTGACTTCAGGGCCTCCTTTCATCCTTGTGCCTAAGCATGGTTTGCCTTGCTGTCTCCCTGTGTTGTTGCACTGAGCTGGCTGTGGTTTGTTTTCACTGACTGTGCCAGCCATGTGTGCTTTGATGGTGTGAGGGTGCTGTGCTCTGTTCCTTGTATTGATGTGATGTACACATGCTTGCTGTGTGTCTCCATGGCCTTCCATTTGTGTGCAGCCCACTTTGGTTTTTCTATTTGTTGTGCTCCATTGCTGTTGTCATGTGGGGTGTGTATGTGTGTGTGTGTCAGTCTGTGATATGTATGTGTGACTGTGCAGGCTGTGTGTCCATTTGGATGTTGATTCCTTGTGTGTGTTCATTTGTTGATTGTCCACATTGCTTTTTCCCTGAGTGTGGTGTTCTGTGTGTTTCCCTGGCCCTGTGCTACTGTGCCGTGTGTCATGTGTTCCTGTGCAGCCACTCCTGCATTGTGTGTCTCCATGATTGTTTGTTGTGTGGTGAGGGGTATGTATTGCCCTGGTTTGTTGTTGTGCATGGGGTGCACAGGGGGGGCACATGGCATGTGCCTTCATGGGGTGTGCTAGTGTGTGATGGGAGTGGGTGTGTCCCTGTGGTCTTTGTGCCCTGCCCATGCCTGCCACCGGCCCTGCCTTCTGCATTGTGCGCATGTAATTGCTTGTGTTCGCTGCTGCAGTGCCGTGACCGGGACATTGCTGCATGGTGGTGGTAGCTGTGTGTCCAGGATGCAGCGGGGTGACTTTGTAGCAGGTGGGTGGTGTGTGGGTGCCCTTGTGGATGTGTCCCTGTCATCCCTAGGGTGTCTGATGTGGATTTGGACCCTGTGTCAGACCGTGGGTTGTGTGTTGTGTTATTGCGTGCCTCCGGTGTCGTCCACGGCGGTCCATGAGTTCCTGGTGTTGTAGCAGGTACAGCACCGGAAAGACGTGTAGAGCTGGGTCCTTGGCAGTCGTGACCGGGACTCTGCTTTCGCGCTCCGCTATCGAGTTTACGCCATCTCTGGTTGGGTGGCATCTCCGCTGTGGTGCGTCTGCTTCCTTGAGTCATCCTAATTTGTGGAGCGGGGCGGACTGCATTCCGCACGGCGAAGGGTCTCCCTTGACTCCCACCGCTGCGGGGGCGGGCGCACTTTGATGGCGGTCCTATGTTTGACCATACTAATATGCAGGTGTGATGTCCGCTGCTGGCGGGCGGAAAAAGGCATTTTTCCGTACCGCCAGTGCTGTGGTGGTCCCACCACCCTACATCCTAATGGACCCCTGTGTGTTTATAGTACTTCAAAGGGGTTGGACATCTATCTGTGCCACAAATTCACAATACATGCTACAGTTTTTTTCGTAGATAACTTAGTACCTCACAGTATGTTACATGGCTAATGTTTCATAAAAAAGTAGTTGCGAAAAAAAAAAATTGTATACATAGTGCTTCATGTAATGTTTTGATGAAGCGTACATTTCTATGTAATATCACGTCATTTGTGTTTAACAGTTTTTTACTGGTGATTGTTGTTGTGACCTCAGATGATGTAGTACGGGAGTGTTTCTTGTAGCACTTCTTTTCTACTTTATCTAAAAGTAACTGATGCCCTTGTATATTAACAAGAATATGGGGCAACATTTTTACAAACTATAGCCGACATAAAAAGGGAGGGTGTGGCCACGCTTAAGGGATATTTTATGAATTGGGACCCCCCTTTTTTCTCAGCCCCCCCTTGACGAATCACCCCCAAACTTTCAAGATAGGAGCTGATAAAAAGAGAGAAACTTTTCAGAAAATTTCGTAAAGATTAGTCAAACGACGCCAAAGTTATTAGCAAATCAAAAAATGCTTTTCCTATGGAAATATGGTTCTAACTATAACTATCTACTGGCGACCGACAGTAAATTTGATATATATTATCTACTGGCGGTCGCCAGTAGATAGTTATAGTTAGGACCGAGTTTCCATAGGAAATCTGAAAATTCTATTTTGAATAAATTGGTGCCGGGTGACGAATCCTCGCGAATTTTTCAAAACTAATGGGGCGCTCCGTTCAGCTCCTACCCTGAAAGTCTCGGGGTGATTAGTCAAGCAGGGGCCGAGAAAAAAGGGGGGTCCCAAAATGCGTTTTCCCCATGCATTTTTCCATAGGACCTTTAGTCGAAGGTACAGCCCGAACGGCTGAACAGAATTACTTGAAATTTGGCAGAGAGGTAGTCCTCAGGTCAGGGAAGTGCCTTTTGCAGGTCTGGTGTCAATCTGTTCAGTAGTTCCTGAGAAAATAGCATTTAAAAGCATATAAATATCTATAAGCGCGCACCGTGCGCGCACCGTGCGAGCACCCTAACGGGCGCGAGCGTAATTCTGATTGGTGGTTACATGTTAGTCAACGTTCGAATCGGTCGAAATCAGGAAGTGTCGGCCGCCATTTTGTTTGTTTTCAGTGCGAGAGTGAAAAAGGAAGGTAGCGAACGTGAAAAGGGGGCAGGGTAGAGAGTTCCTGACCCCCTAGCCTTTGTCAGGGGGTCCCTGAAGGACCCCGAAGGCAGAAAAAAAAAATGTTAATTTTTTTTTTTAAATCGCGGGGGTGTGCGCACCGTGCGCGCACGGTGAAAAACCAAAAATAAAAAAATAAATAAATTTTAATACGTAGTTTATTGTAAAATAAATATATAAAAAAAATAATAATACATAAATAAATTAGCATTTAAAAAACCGTACAAATTCACTGAAAAAACCATAGGCTTCACACATGTTATAGTTAGGTGGATATTTCACTCGTAAAAAAACAATGAAATTCCCCCGTTATAGTTAGTTCAGATAACTATAACTCGCGCGACCGCCACTCTATCACAAGGATGATGTCATCAGTGATGTCATGAGTGATGCCACTGACCATGTCATGAGTGATGTAATATGTGACGTCATGAGCAGTGGATTGCGGGTGCGCGAGTTCTAGTTATCTGAACTAACTATAACGGGGGAATTTCATTGCTTTTTTACAAGTGAAATATCCACCTAACTATAACATGTGTGAAACCTATGGTTTTTTAAGTGAATATATATATGTATATATATATCACCTATAGTTAGGACCAAGCTTCCATAGGAAGAGCATTTTTTGTTTTGCTTATAACTTTGGCGTTGTTTGATGAATCTTCATGAAATTTTCCAAACTAATTCTTTGTTCATATCAGCTCCTATGTTAGAGGTTTGGGGGTGATTCGTCAAGGGGGGGCCGAGAAAAAAGGGGGTCACAAAACGTATTTTCTCCACGTTAATTTCCATATTAAACTTTAGACAAGGCTACAGGTCGAACGGGTGAACGATTTACCCCAAATTTGGCAGGGAGAAGGGTCTTGGTCGAGAAAGCACGCTTTTGTGTAAATCCGTTCAGAAGTTTGTGAGAAATATCGAAATTTACAGATATTGATATTTGGGAATTCTGCCCTCTGATTGACTGAGGCGTTACGAGCACGAGCTTGCTGCTTATTGGCTGCGAGCGATGCGAGTGGTTGCAATTAGGAAGTGTTGGCCGCCATTTTGTGATTCTGTCGAAGTGAGCAAGGGGAAAAAAGGGTGAAACAAGTAGTAAATAGGAGGGTAGGAGAACTGTAACCTCTGTGGGGTGTTTAGGGTGTGCTACAGAGGGGGTGCGAAGCGAACTACTCATACCTACCGGTCTGAAAGTGCTGGGTACGGAAATTAAGTGAGGTATTGCGTAGTCTGATGCTGCTAAGGTGAGCTGCTGCGGGAGTCGGGGATGAAAGCTTAAGCCTAAACTGTGTGTCTTATGGTGTGAAGTCATGTGCTGTGGCCGCTGTGCCACATCTGTCAAGTAGTGTCAGCATGTAGTTATACCTACTCGGAGGAACTTTTGTTTCGAACATTGTAACTTGTGTATGGTCCTTAGGGGGTGTTATACAAGGAGTGCGAAGGTAAATTTGCATGTATTGAATCAATACGGTATTTGTAAAGCGCAAACTACTCACCACTATGGGTCTGAAGGCTCTCGAGGCCGGCGTGGAAATTATGTGAGCTATTAAGTGAGCTATTGCCCATAATCACATGGTGCTGAGCTGAGATGTCCAAAGGTGTCCTTCATAAGCATTTCCAAACCTACCCCAGTCAATGTGCCTAGGTCATTTCCACCACAATGCACAATCATGAGGTCAGGGTGTGGAAGATGCAAAGAGGTTTTAACCAAGGGTAGCAATTGGTGTCACTTCAATCTTCTTTGTGCAAACCATTTAATGTCCATATTTTGTAAACCTAGGTCTAAGTCAATACATCTGTGTTCTGCATACCTCTTGCACCAGAAAATAAAGCTATGTCCTACGATCCACACTAGCATTTTGAAAGTATGGCTGGAAGATATGGAAAGATGTCTGTAGCTCATGCATTTCCTTGGTAGAATAAGAGATATGTTTAAAGATGGGGAACTACTTTTTTTTGCCATACAAAACGATACGTGATTGGGAGATGAAAAGCATTCTTTTTTAAAAGTAGGGTGCACATTCGTTTTGTGGAAAAGCATCTTTGTGATTGGCTAAGAAAAAGCAGTTTCAACGTGGAGTACATATCATAGGATCAAATTTGCTCAACTGAAACACTCCTGCTACTTGCATTTGGAAGGCACTGTTCGAACTTAAAACAATCGTGAACTTTTAACCTACATGTGCCGTTAAATGATCGAGAAAATGTTGCAAAAGAATATTGTTAAGTTTAAAAAAATTGATGAACTTTTAACCTGCACGTGTTGTAGAATGTTCTAGAAAGTGTGTTGATAGAATACGTTGCACTTCTGACTTCTATGTGTTGTTGAATATTAAAAAACGGTTTATATGGAAAATTTAAAAGAAACCAACAGCACCAGGAAGAGGTTGAAGCAGGGAGTGGGGGGGGGCAGGAGGAGATGGGCAGAATGGCACACATGAGTCCAATTGGTCACACACTGCTCTACCTACCAGCGTGTTGCCCCAAAGAATTGTGGTCCCTAAAGTCAGCGTCGGCGGGTACGCCTATGCCCGAGTCATGAGTGCAAGTAAGTGTAGCGTTAGCCATCCCTGGACACGTGTTTCGAGGAAGTTGCCTCTCGTCAGCAGGGAGTAGGTGAGTGTGTAGGGTTGCTGTGTAGGCTGCTAAAATAAGTGTTCTCAGGTAAAGTACCTCTCGTAGCGCGCAGGTGCGTAACCATGAGCTCGTCAGCTCCACCGGCTCAAGGAGCCTGAATATTAACAAAAGTCCAATTGGTCGCCCACTGCTCTACCTACCAGCGTGTTGCCCCAAAGAATTGTGGTCCCTGAAGTCAGCGTCGGCGGGTACGCCTATGCCCGAGTCATGAGTGCAAGTAAGTGTAGCGTTAGCCATCCCTGGACACGTGTTTCAAGGTAGTTGCCTCTCGTCAGCAGGGAGTAGGTGAGTGTGTAGGGTTGCTGTGTAGGCTGCTAAAATAAGTGTTCTCAGGTAAAGTACCTCTCGTAGCGCGCAGGTGCGTAACCATGAGCTCGTCAGCTCCACTGGCTCATGGAGCCTGAATATTAAGGAAGAATGGCACACATGCACAATTAAGTACAGCACAAGTATAGACAAACAATGGCCAAAATGAAACACACCAACAAGGAGCACAAGTCACACAACCCACCAACATCACACCACTGAACGAGCATAGAAGTGAAAACCATGCTGCATTCATAGAGGATGTGTACAAAGGCCGGTTGTTGGTGTTGTGGGATGTTTGAGACCGTGGTCATCATGGATGAGATGCCCTGCACGTGGCACATGGGCGAGTTCATTGTGTGTTATGTTGCCAAACAGCTGCTCCTCCCTCCCACGAGCCCCCACACTTTTCTACGGTGTGCAGTTGTAACTCGTGCACTCATACGGCACACCATTGTAATGCCTATTCGCGCATGTCCTGCTACATTCAAACTACACCATCAAAGTGCCGTTTGGAGGTGGTGCATGTCACTTTACAACATCGAGTGCTGTGGCCCTTGTGGCAGGCACACCAGAACACAGAGACACACTTACCGCACTTCCTGTACACAGACATGTCCGAGACACCCCGTATCCCTTGCCGGATAGGCACACCCCTGTGCTGACCTGTATACTCCAAACCAGCACACGCCGGTTGTGCATGCAGGAGGATGCGTGCATAGCTACATGTCCAGGCTCACTGCCAATGCTGAGGTGACAGCACACTGTGATGTTGCAGGGCTCATACTTATCATGCTAAGACAATGACCACAGGGACACACTTGCTCAGATGCGGGTTTGGGGGGCGTTGGCGGTCCTGGAGTTGTTGCGATGAGTCTTGTGGCCCTCATGGGTATCCCTGTATCATGCTCATTGACTCTATGGCGCCTGTGGGTGTTCTGGTGTGGCGCTTGGCTGTGCTCCCTTTCATGGTGCAGGTCGTCGTCCTGCTTATCACCAGCAGAAAGCAGGTGTAAAATCCCTGGTACTAATGTGGCTTATCACCGGAATTTGTTTCGCATTGCAGTTGGTGTGAAAGTTTGATGTGATTTTTTTCGTGTGCAGAACAATATACGAACTGAGCAGTGTATCTCGTCAAGATCCAGCACCTGATGCACTATTCCCAATCAATATAAATACAATGAGATTTCTTAATTGACTTTGTGTTTACACTGTAAGTGCAACCACTAACTCAGTGCAATTCAATACAGGATTTTAGTATTTAGAATAAATCGCAAAGGTGCACCTTGTGTCTTTTTGTACGGGAACAGCTAGTCTGCATTTCATTATCAGCACTTTAATGGAAGTAAAGTTGAGATAAATCTAATACACTATTCAGAAGTTGGTGCAAACTACAGACATCACCAGTATTCCCGCGATAAGTGCCCCAAAATCTAACACCATGGGGGACTCCATCAAATAACAGTAATAAGAACAAGAAAGAGTCACACAGCAGTGAAGACAACAACCAAAAACAATTTTTATTTTTTTCTTCAAACATTATTTTTTTATAAATATATATATAAATGATAAACTATTTTCAAACTTTTTTTTTTATTAACATATATATATATGAATGATAAACTAATAAACAAAATTTAACAAAAATAATAGAAAACAGCAAGGCTGAATATTCCTGTGAGGACCATGGATGTCGACGACAGAGCCTGGAAAATAAAGGACAAAATAAGGACGTGTGTAATGGGCACAGAGAGACACAGAGAAACAGAGAAGGAAAAAAAAGCCAGAGAGAAAAAGAGAGGGAAGGAAAGAAAGGGAGTGAGAAAGGGAGAAGGAAGAGAGAGAGTTAGAGAGATAGGAGGGAGAGAGAGAGAGAGAGACACTGCCGCCTCTGTGCATATATGAGCAAATAATTACCTGGTGCCACCGGAGTGTGCAGTAGTGGGCACTCCACGTGCCCATCAAAACTCTGTGCATCCCAGATATGTTGCTGAGTCCTGAGTCATGAACGGCGGAGACCACATCAGCTTCTCTGTGGATCTCACAGATGTCGCTGAGTCCTAAGTCATGAATGGTGGAGACCACATCATCTTCTCCACATCCCGGCAGATCTCACACATGTCGCTGAGTCCTGAGACATCAATGGCCGAGACCACATCAGCTTCTCCGCGGCCCGGCAGATCTCATACATGTCGCTGAGTCCTGAGTCATCAATGGCGGAGACCACATCAGCTTTTGGGGCCGCTAAGCCTGTGGAACTCAAGTCCGCACCACGTGGTGGTAGGCCCCTGATGGCGATGTGAGCTTTGGGTGGTACTAACCCTGTGCATCTAAAGTCCGCGCCAAGGGGGTGGTAGGCCCCTGACGGCTATACAGATCAGGGTGCGGCTAACCTTCTGCACAACTTTTCAAAGATTCTTTATGGTTGAGACACGTGGAGCATCCGCCATATAGTCAGCACCGGCAATAAAGGATGTGATGTTGTCGGTCTATTATAGTTGCGTGGTCACATGGCCTGTGACGCATGTGCCAGATGGGTGTGGTGTGTGTGCAAACCTGCCCTGAGGGATTGGCCGTGAAATGTTGAGAACTAGACCACTGACCTACACACCAACAGCGAGTACACCTGCGACAGGTAGCTATGTGGGGCGAACGTCAGAACGTAATCGTAGTGGCGTGGCGTACGACAGAACAGGGCAGGGATAGCTACAATGACACGGACGGCTCATAGTACTGCATCTGTGAGTCGAGCGGACGGGCTGCAGCTGGCCCTCTGCGAGCCTGGGTGCAAACTGTTCATAACTCACACTACATAAGCACTGAAAAACCATTTTGTGATTCAGTCCATCAGCTGGCATTTGTCCGAGGCATTTGTGAAAACATATCAGAGTTCTTTCTGTGATAGATACCCCTTTGACGCTGCCTCTCCCCACATCAACAGGTAATGCACCCTCTACCCACATTACCATCATACCCCCAACAACCTTCTTGGGCCTGGAAGTGTCCCTGTGCGGTTGGACAAAGAAGAATCTTAGTCATGTATAGATTTATATATAAAAAAAATTATTTAAAGAAAAGAACAACAAATAAGACTGAAGGGAGTCTGGTGCTGTGGTCGCTGCCACGAAGTTGGGGTCACTGCCATTCAGGACTCAGGACACAGTTACACATGTGGGATCGGCTTGTGTTAAAGAGGGTTAGTGGGACTACGTGTCACCGACCTTGCATATCGAAATATGCCTCACTGATTGAAGGGAGTGTGGTGCTGTGGTCGGTGCCACGGACTTGGGGTCACTGCCATTCAGTACTCAGGACACATTTACACATGTGGGATCGGCTTGTGTTAAAGAGGGTTAGTGGCACCAGAAGCATTGAGACTGTATGAGCCTGTGATGATGCTTGGTGTGGACGGGCCGCACTGGGAGCAATGTGTCTTGGCTACTGGACTGTGTCATGTGGAATCCGGACTCTCTCTGAATTGTGAGGAGTGCTGACCGTAGTGTAGGCCAGAGGTAGCGGTGAGCAAGGGCCCACAGCCATGTGCATACGTTGGTGGCCCCATCGGCCTGCATAGTGGAGGTTCAGTGGCACCTTGTGTCGCCAGCCTTCCATATGCAAATACCCCTCACTAATCGAAGGGAGTGTGGTGCTGTGGTCACTGTTATGATGTTTGGGTCACTGACGTTCAGGACTCATGACACAGCTTCACATGTGGGATCGGTTTGTGTTGAACAGGGTTAGTGGCACCACGTGCTGTTGGCCTTGCATATGGAAGCATGCCTCACTGATGAGAGGGAATCTGGTGCTGTGGTCGCTTCCACAGACTTGGGGTGACTGGCATTCAGGACTCAGGACACAGTTACACATGTGAGATCGGCTTGTGTTAAAGAGGGTTAGTGGGACTACGTGTCGCCAGCCTTGCATATGGAAATATGTCTAACTGATCGAAGGGAGTCTAGTGCTGTGGTCGCTGCCATGAACTTGGGGTCACTGCCATTCAGGACTCAGGACACAGTTACACATGTGGGATCGGCTTGTGTTGGACAGTGCTAGTTGGTACAACGTGTCCAAAATTCAAATTGCGAGGTCTGCCACCCGCAGTGTAGACTGCTGAGTATTCATTTGTACTTGAAAATGAATTTGGTGATTGTACTAAAGCTATAACTGATATAAAAAAAAATTCAAGCTGAAAGGATAGTAAAAGGATATTATGTAGATTTGAGGCCTGTAATAGTTACTTGCCCAGTGGACTCTGTAGTTAATGAATGAAGAAATAATTTTCATTGTTAGCCCTACTGAGTGCAGTGTAGGCATGTGATGAAAAGATGAAATATTATAGAATACATTGACAAAGTGTTGTATTTTCTGAGTACAATCTCAAAAATTGAGAGCTGTACTGCCTGTAGTGTAGACTGCTATTCCATGTTAGTTTGCATTTGAAGATTAATTTGGTCATTGTAGTAAAGCTATAACTGATATAAAAAAAACTTCTTGAAGCGAGGATACTAAAAGGATAATATGTAGGGAGTAGGACTGTGATAGTTAGTTGCCTACTGGAGTCTGTAGTTGCATATGGAAATACCCCTCACTGATCAAAGGGAGTGTGGTGGGACTACGTGTTGCCGGCCTTGTATATCGAAATATGCCTCACTGATTGAAGGGAGTGTGGTGCTGTGGTTGCTGCCATGGACTTGGGGTGACTGCCATTCAGGACTCAGGACACAGTTACACATGTTGGATCGGCTTGTATTGAACAGAGTTATTGGCACCACGTGTCGCTCCCGTTGCATATGGAAATATGCCTAACTAATCTGAGGGAGTATGCTGCTGTGGTCGCTGCCATGGACTTGGGGTCACTGCCATTCAGGACTCAGGACACCGTTCCACATGTGGGATTGTTCGGCTTGTGTTGAACAGAGTTATTGGCACCACGTGTCGCCGCCGTTGCATATGGAAATATGCCTCACTGATCGAAGGGGGTCTGGTGCTGTGGTTGTCTCACGGAGTTGAGGTCACTGCCATTCAGAACTCAGGACACAGTTCCACATGTGGGATTGTTCGGCTTGTGTTGAACAGGGTTAGTGGCACCACCAGCCTGTGTAGTGCAGGTTCAGTGGCACCACGTGTCACCGGCCTTCCATATGGAAATCCCCCTCACTGATCGAAGGAAGTCTGGTGCTGTGGTCGCTGCCATTCAGGACTCAGGACACAGTTACACATGTGGGATCGGCTTGTGTTGAACAGGATTAGTTGGCACCATGTGTCGCCGGTCCTCCACAGTGTAGGCCGGAGGCAGCGGTCAGCAAAGGCCCACAGGCAGGTGACGTTGACTTGAGCTGCACAGATTGGGAGCATTAGGTCTTCTTAACCCATTATAGTCTCTTACACAATTTGCATCGCTACTAATCTTAAATTGTGAACCGTGTAACCCCAGTGTAGGGCGGAGGCAGCAGTCAGGATAGGCACACAGCCACGTGGCGGTGAGTAGAGCTGCACAATTAGTGGCACCTGGAGTACTCAGCGTGTGCACACCCTGCGACGATACGTGGTCCCGGCGGGCCGCACTGGGAGCAATGTGTTTTGTCTAATGAATTGTGCCTTGATGAGGCCACGTGGCGATGATTTATGGTGCAGTGAGTTAGTAGCACCTGAAGCACACAGCGTTTGTGCACCGTGCGATGATGCATGGTCTGGGTGGGCCACACTGGGAGCAACATGTCTTGCGAACTGGACTGCGACATCTGCAATAGCCACTGCATCTGAATTATGAGCGCTGCTGTCTGGAGTGTAGATCGAAGGCAGTAGTCGGTACAGACATAAGTCTGCAGTGCTGTGCCGCTGGGTTCGCAGGGGGCCTGTGTCGAGGAGGCCCGCGGTTATGGCAGCAGCCACGTGCCAGGGTGAGGGCTGCTGCTGTGACAGACTCATTGGTCTTCCCTCAAGTGAACCACGCCCAGGGCATGGCCTATTTATTCATACTCCTACGCTGGAGTGGCATACGTTGGAGCAGCCCACTCCGCTTCCGCTTCCGCTTCCGCTTCCAGGGGGGGACAACACAGCTACATGACTGAGAACTTCCCCACTGCCTGAGGTAACATGGTTGCGTCCACTGTGCACTACACTACAAGTATCAATAGTAAATCTCCACATGGAGAGGTTTCTGCTTTATATAGTGAGGTGTGTGCAGCTCATCAGCATTACACTTGGCATTGTGTGCTTTATTGTTGACGGGTGACTTGCCTCCTTCATATATAGTTGGTTGCCACATCTCCCAACATTCAGCTATTGTGTGGCTGAGGGGCATGGTGTTTTGGGAAGGTCCATTGTCCTGTTTTGCGCTGCCTCCGTGGTAGTAGGGTGTGTGGTGTGGCGGGGGAGGTTCTGGTGGTGGTGGCGCTGGGTGTTGTGGTCTTGTTGCTTGGCGGACCTGCATGATCAGTAGCTCTATCACATGTTGGTCTTTAGATGTAGCTGTGAGTTGGGTCCAATTCACGGAGTAGATAGTCAACCTCCTTACACCAGTTAAAGGTTGATTTTAATTTGTTACTGCTAACTTGGCTTATCACCTGCTTTTTGGATCACATTGCAGATTTGGCTGGTCGTTGAAAATATGGGGAAGTGGTGTTTTCATGTTTTTTTTGCAAGGGAACGCCTACTTTGCATTTCATTAGTGTTAGTTGTGGCTCTCGTTTGTGGCGATTTTGTTGGCGTAAGGTATCGATGGAAGAGTGGTGAGATATGCAGTTTTCACCAAGTTGAGAATGGGTTGATAATTAAAAAACACAGAAAAAAAGATAGGTTTAATGAACATTATAATTAGGAATTAGCATTTAAAAAACCTTTGAAATTCAATGAAAAAACCATAGGTTTCCGGCACGTTATAGTTAGTATAGCATTTAATAAACCTTAGAAATTCACAGAAAAAAACATAGGTTTCAGGCACGTTATAGTTAGAAATTAGCATTTAAAAAACCTTAGAAATTCACTGAAAAAACCATAGGTTTCAGGCACGTTATAGTTAGAAATTAGCATTTAAAAAACCTTCAAAATTCACTGAAAAAACCATAGGTTTCAGGGATGTTATAGTTAGTTGTACATTTAACTCATAGAAAACCATAGAAATTCCCCTGTTATAGTTAGTTGAGCTAACTATAACTCGCGCCCCCGCAATGCACTGCTGATGACATCACATATTACAGCATTCATGACATGGTCAGTGACATCACTGATGACATCACTGATGACATCTCATATGACATCACTGATGACATCACTGATTACATCATCCACGTCAAAATCTGATGCACCTCATCAGACCCTAATATAACACTTGATACACCCACTCTAAAATACAGACTATATAACTATAGTCTTGTTAAATAGATTCAACCGAACACCACTACAAAAAGGTGTTCCACATGCCTCTACACTCTCGCTCAGCCTCTTTAACCGATACATGGAACCTGAGAAAAAGCTCCAACATTACCTATAATTTCTATGGACAATATCTCCAACTGTACTTGAAAATTTCCTCTTAGAAAGACATTGAATCCATGCTCTAGTCCTTAATAAAATCCAATAATGGACATCTCACCACTACTTCAAAATGAATCCCTCAAAAATGTAATTTGTGTTGCTCTGTCCTTCCACTTGCTCAATACTGGTGCTTGCAATGCTAAACACCACAAATATTTTTTAGTATGTCCCCTTCCTTGGAGATTGCAAAGAATCAAGCTCGATAAGAATCCTAATCTGCAAACATTAACACTGTAGTGAAAGGAGCAGAATGCCAAGTCATACGTCTAACTAGTATGAAACCTTTAATACCTGACTTTAAACTTTTTGTCCAATGTTCAGTAATATCTAGACTCACTTATGGCAGTCTCTTGCTCTGAGTCGTAACTAAACTCCATCTTGTACCCTTAATAGCAGCTCTTCATGTGAAAGTAACACTAATCTCTGGAACCGGTGGGCAGAACCACATCAACAGGGTCCTGAAATCACTAAAGTGACATCAATTGGCACCAGAAGTACCTTGAAGGTGGCCTGCATTATGCACAAAGCTCTCAACTCTGATACCCCAAACTATCTGTACAAATGTTATAGCAGGTGGCCAGAGGCAACTCCTTAGTGCAAGTGGTTATTTCAGCTGCAACACCTAACAATTACTAAGGAAAGGACACTGAAACAGTCAAACAAAAAGGGTAGACTCAGTCTATGTACTTCTGTTGTACCTTTCTTCTGACTTCGGCATACCAATGGGGCTTGACTGCTGCAGTTTAAAACTGCAGTCTGACCTGTCAAAACAAGGCTTTTGATAGCGGAAAGGTGGGTAGGCTGACTAGTATCTAAAAGTGGGCCATATATAAATGTAAGGTTGACATGGCCTTACAGTGACAAACCTCCAAAACCTTTGGCAGTCCTGTAAGAAAACTAGAGTGATCATTAGTCTGTTAATGTTGCTATCATGGGGTTGAAGCAAATTATAGAAATGTTTCAACCACTATTTTCAATAGTTATTAAAAAAAATAATTCAGTGGTTAAGTTAAATTTTTATAAATATTTTAAAAAGGTAACTTTTAGAAAGTTACTTTTTTCTTGGCTTAGGCCTGTTGGGTGGGATAGGCTGTGGATGAGGTAGGTGACACCTGTCTGCCTTGAAAGAGTTGCTGGGAGGGGTCAAGACTTTAATTTACTTCAAAGTGGCATGAGTGTGTTCTGGCTATTCATAATTAAGTGTAAAGAGAGACCTGAGGAAGACAAGGCCTTTGTGCTTTAATCCTTCTGTAGCCAGTTGAGCATCAGCCCATTGCAAGGGGGAGCTGGTTTGAAAACCGGTATAGTGTAGCTGACGAGGAGAGGACTGCTCATTCATCTAAAACAAACTTGGCTAATTCACAGGCTCCCTAAAGGGGCAGAAGGCCTGTGCTATCTTGGATTTCCTATAAAATAGTGCAGTCTGTGATAGTCTACACTAAGGCAAAAAGTATGTGCTGTAAAGTGAGTAGGACTGTCCACAAGAACTTTTTCCTCATTGTTTACGGGGTGTCTAGGAGTCACCCCCACCCACTGGCTACTGAACTGTACATAAATGGACCTCACCATCACTCCTCAGAACACTTTCTAATCTGAGTGGTCTGACTCTATCTGTGAGACTAGAAGGGCATCAAAAGCTACAAGAGGTCTTTTTCCTGGTGTGACCAGTTGCAAATGGAAGAGGACTGAACCCTGTTGACAGCCTCTGCGGGAATGAGTCTTGACCTCTAAGATCTGCCACTGAGGTCCTGGAAGCCATAATGGGCCCAGGAGGACTTAACAAATGTTGAGCTTCTAGACCTTCGTCATACCGGGACCAGCTACCAAGTCAATTCATCCAAGGCATGACCTCGCTGGGCAAAAAGGTTAGGTTGGTCTTACTTGGAGCATTTTGTTGTCCAAAAATTCAGCTCAGTGGGGGCATTGCCTGCAACCGGGATCTATGGCCTCACACTAGCGCGGTTCCGGCCCGACCGTCCTTTCCCAGCATCTATCCTGTCTTTAATCCAGCAACTTAAGTTCACAACAATCGGAGAAGGTGTGTAGAGCCTGGAGACTGGCTCCGGTGGACAGTGAAAGCCCCTGCGTGAAGCACAAGCAAAGTGAGAGTTTCGGCCTACTGCTGGCAAGCAGCAGCGGGGTCTGGTGAAGGAAAGATCTGCCCAGGAAAGAGAGCAAATAGGCGGACAAAGCAGTCAGGCCCGCACAGTTAATCACCTCACACGAACCTCCTACGGTGGCCGCCTGGAGGCACAGACGGCAGCAGAGCCTCGGCAAAGGTCCAAAGATCTACGATGCACATAACGGCCTGATGCACCCCTACATAATGTTTCCCTCACTGAGGAGCACGTGATCTTGCAGCGGTTTGGCGCTGTGGTGTGCTCACCTGCTCACGGTCGGGTGCGCAAGAGGACATCGGTATTACGGTCAGAGAAGACCTGATTCATATCCAAACCAACCCAACATCCGCCACTGCCAGTGTGGGGCCATAATTTCAGGACCGAATCCGTCTTGCGATTACACTATTGAGAGCCGGCCATACAGTCACTTGCGGCCTAAGAAGCACTACATTGCGGACAACCTTTAACGCTGAGCTGAACTGTGTGTGGCGGAGATCTGTAGGTAATTAGGAGTCAGCGGTGTGGAGCAATCACTACCCCCTGGCCTGAACCACCTCTCGGTGCCCAAAATAGAACAGCTCACGTGACTGCCAAGAGGAGAATACGCCCCTAAAGCCGGTGACCAACTCATCGGGCCATTCACTCCGTGGGGCACACGAGTACTCATCTGCAACCCGTCAGTGTACATGCCGCTACAGACCTCAATACGATAAAAAGATGGTCATAACGGCAGGGAGATAGCATCCAACTGAAGTAATTACATCTGGCCAGTAGAGGCATGTGACGCTTTATGCATTCTGCACTAAACTGAATAAAAATTTGAGGACTTGACGCATTACATGACCACGGTGAACCCCGGGAACAAAACCTCACCACCCACCCATTCTTCTACGGAGGGTGGGCCCTGCGCTCCAGCAGCCATCACAGACAACCACTACCCCAAAACTGGGCAACCAGGACTTAGCAGCGGGGAAAAAATGACAGGCCATGTGAGAACCAACACGGTGGGCGGCAGTGAGTACCCATCCGCATTGAGCCACTGGCTCTGATTGAGCAATGGTGACAACTAAAGGGGGTCGTGGCTCACATCAGCCAAAAATAGACAAATATGCATGGCAGAAGTCGCAGGAGGGGGGAAGCATGTGTTTTGGAAAGGACCAAGATAACCAACGGAAGCCAACCAAAATAGATTCCCCTACACTTCAAGATGTCCTGAAGGTGATCCAAAGTGTCTGCTCTTCGTTAGAAGGGCGTATAGACTCCTTCTCCACAGACATATCTCTTCTTAGGGCTGATTTAAGGAAAATAGACTCCAGAGTCAATGAAGTGGAGGACACCACCCAAAGTCTTGTCACAAATACAGCAGCACTAAAAAAGCAGGTAGCTAAATTTTCACACCAAATCACTAACCATGCAACTAGATGACTATGGAGGAAGATCCAGACGTAATAACGGCCGTATTCTGGGAGTACTGGAACGAGCAGAAGGGCCAGTAGCAGATCTATTTGTTGAGGAGCGTGTGACTAAGCACTTGCAGCCCAGGAATTTATCCAACTACTTCTCTATTAAAAGGGCCCAACCCATACCAGGGGGTAGGCCTAAACCTGGGGTAACCCGACCGATCCTGGCAAGGGTGTTCAACTTTAGAGATCGAGGGGTCATCCTCCAAATGTGCCGAAACAAAGATGCTCCTTTCTATAAGTCAAAAAAGCACTCAGAACGCAAAATATCAAGTACGCCATGCTTTTTCCAGCAAAGCTGCGAGTTGAGGCGGACAGCAAAGCCTGGTTCTTCGTAGAGCCAGAAGAGGCACAAGACTGACTTGAGGGCTGGCGAAGAGTGGGAACCAAAGGGGAAACACCGTTTACAACGCACGCGTTACAATGCGTGTCATTACAATAAATGTTTTGCAATGCGAAAACCATTACAACACATGTCATTACATCGCATAATCCATTACAACACATTTCCCAAAGTAACGCCCGACGGAGTTAGAATAGTAATTGCATAATGGATTATGCGTTGTAAAACATTTGTTATAATGGCACGCGTTGTAATACGTGCGTTGTAAAGTGTCATATTCGAACCAAAGGGAACCCCGACCGACATGAGAGACGAGTCGGGATGCAGCAGAAGAGACAAGATCCCACACAAGGAAACGAGGACCAACACGTCACAGGAGGATCCTGAACTCAAACGTAGAGTTTAGAACTAAAACTAAGTTGACGAGTCCACCCACAGAAGAAGACAAAGACAACTTCATCTACGAAGTGGTGTCATGAACTAAGAAACAACCAAGAACACCCAAACTCTATTGAACCTGACAAACTGGTAGAAATAATTGCGGCGATTATCAAGGAAAGTGTTGAGTATAACTAAACTGTTTCTAATGACTTAAGCAGCAGAATGTCTGATTGAAGGGGGGAGGCAGGAGGATAATTTTGAGCCACGACTCCTCCTTATAGTTTGGGGAGGATAACAGGCACTCTGCACAGTTGGGAAAGCGGGCCATTGGACACCGCTATGCAGGGAGGCAGGGTGGGGCGGGGGAATGTTGGGGGAGACTATAGTGGTTAATTGTTTTATGTTAACACAGCAATAAGGCACGCCACATGAAGTACAGTCAGTAAGAAACATACAACTGCATACCCTCAAGGCACCTAAACTAAAAGCAGTAATAGAGCCACACATATACTCTGCACTTTCAAGGTACATCGTGTGGGGGGATCAACCACTGTGCCGGATCTCAAAGAACAAAGCGTTCTCAAAACAACACTAGCGTACACCGGGGACGAGGAAATCAGGTACATACCATATTATGTACCAACTAATTGTATATTTCCACAACCATGGCGAAAAACGGGGGGTAGGGACCTGAAGATACTAACATGGAACGTGAATGGCCTTGGTGTAAACTGAAGAGAGGAATGGTCCTGCAATACATAAAAAGGCGAAGCCAGGATATAGCTTTAGTGCCAGAAACGCATTTAATAGGTAACACCTGTAAAGCATTAAACAGATGGGGCTATTGACTTGTCGCGCACATGGACTTCACTTCTAGCTCCCGGGAAACCGGTATACTTCTCCGGAAAAACTGCCCATACATGATCAATAGAACGTGGATGGCCTGGGCTGATTTGCGGCAGCCTCTGGTACATAGGAAGAGAGACTGTTAACTGTATTGTCTTTATATGTTCCCCCAAAACTACAACAAACTACATTAAAGGACTTGAGTAAATTTATCCTAGACCTTCCATTTGGCACGTTGGTGATTGGGGGTGACTTTAACCTGGCTCTGGATGGGCAGTGCAATCGACAAATCCCACGTAGAGAGCCAGTAACCGGGTCAAACTTGGAGGAATTTCTCTGAGCTCTTGGGCTGGTCGATGTATGGCGACAACTCAACCCGATGTCTCACCAATTCACCTTTTACTCGGGAGCCCACAAAAGTCAAATTCGTATTGATTATATACTCACCCATGCAGCTGATATTCCTGAATTTGCTGAAGCCCGGTGCCTAGCTAGGGGTATCTTGGACCACTCCCCAGTACTGGCCAGAATGACTGTGGGTCATTAGCCCAGACGCACCACACTTAACATCAAAAAACGAGCACTACAAATCCCACATATTAAAACAGAACTGCTAAAAAACGTAGATCTATACTTCCAAGAAAATGTTGGTTCGGTTGCTTCTTACCAAATCTTATGGGGAGCATTCGCTGCAGTCATTAAAGGGCAAGCACTGGCACTAATGGTGGGGCATAAAAGAGAACTAATAAAGCACGTGGAATAACTGGAGGAAGAGATCCTACTGGGTGAGAACAATCTGGCCCAAGTAACTGACGACACAGCCCAACAAGCACTTACGACCAAGAGACTACATTACAGACAACTGCTAACAGAGTCAGTTAGAGCTAGACAAAAGACTATATATCATAGGATATATGATCATGGGGAAAAATCAGGTAAGCTATTGGCATGGCTAGAGAGGAGGGAGCAGATGAGCAGGTGGGTTCATCAACTCAGGGGTCCAATGGGAGTAGACATAACCCACACACAAGAGACCGCAGAAACATTTTCCACCCACTTCAAAACAGTTTACACCTCTGTAATGGGAGTAGCATTTGCTGACAATCAACATCTCCTAGCTACCATCCAGAACTCAGAACTATCATCCGAGGAGAGAGCTTCCCTCGAAGTGGACCCCATGGTAGAAGAACTACAACTAGAAATCTGAGACATAAGCTCAGTCAAAGCAATGGAACCCAACGGGCTCCCGATCGAAAGTTGGCAGCAACCAAGTTGGCACCCCATCTTCACCAAATGTACCTAGAAAGCTATGAAAAGGGTTGCCTGCCAGAAGAGATCCAATTAGCCACGATAGTGGTTGTACACAAGCAGGGCAAACCAACTAATGACTGTGGGGCATATATGCCCATTTCCCTCCTCACTATTGAGGCCAAAATACTCACAAAAGTATTTGCGAACATTCTCATTCCACTGATTACCAGACTGGTACACCCGGACCAATCAGGTTTAAATCTGAGTCGTCTACATGGTGTCCTGGGCAGGACGGATACATTAGGAGAGGACATTGCACCACTGTCTTCAGATGCTAAAATGTCCTTTGACACCTTCGAATGGCCATGCCTCATTGCAGTGTTGGAGCAAATGGGTTTTGGACCCAAATTTATAAAATGGATCGAGCTGTTATACACGGACCCAATAGCACGAATCGTAGTGAATGGTCACACATCACGGCAATTCCATTTGGGCAGAGGTACCAGACAGGGGTGCCCACTCTCCCCGTTGATCTTCGCACTAGTGTTGGAACCTCTGGCAATATGGGTCCGAGGCGACCCTTTGATACGGGGATTGAAATGGACTGAACAGCATGAAGACCGAAAATCCCCTTATGCCGATAACATTTTCTTATACATGGCGTCCCCCACCGCCTCAATTCACCGTATCCTTCATATCTTTCGTATATTTGGCAATCACTCGGGATACACAATAAACTGGTCAAAGTCACAATAATTTCCAAAACACGGCCCAAGGCTCAAATTACCAAAAGACTATGACTATGACATTCCCATTGCAACAGATGGATTTCGCTATTTGGGGATATTTATAACCATGCACCCGGCAAAATTCTGTGAAACTAACTTACTCTGCCCCTTGACACACCTGCGAATCGACGTCAGGCACTGGCGATGCCTCCCGTTGACTCTGCTGGGCAGGGCAGCCCTTTTTAAAAATGCTAGCACTCCCCTGTTTTTTATATGCACTGCAAAATACCCCATACAAAGTCCCAGACTCCCATTTCTCTAGCATTGAGAGTGAAGTGCGCACTTCATAATGGGACGGACGAGCACCGCGTATAGCGCTGCAGAAGTTAACGGCAGGATGGCACGACAGCGGGATGGCGCTACTCGATCTTAAACTTTATTACTGGGCGTTACAACTAACAGTGATTAATCGTTGGGTGTATGGCTCCCACGATGAGCCGAGCCTCTGTACAGATAGGTGGTTGATGGGGCTGGGAGGATACCAAAGAGCACTATACACTAACCCCAAATGACTGACTCTGACTGGAGCCATGGCCTAAACAGTTGAAATTTGGCATACAGTCAATAACAAACTCGGCTGGGATAAAAAAAAATCACTCTAGCAAGCCCCCTCTGGGAACTGGAGGGGACTGGAGGGGTTGGGCCAATTGAGCACCTTCCCTGGGTTCGAAAAATGGGACTTGATAGGCATCTCATTAGTAGGAACCATATGGAATAATCAAGGTTTGGTTACATTAGCAAACCTCCAGAAAGAATACCAACTTGCACAGTCCGAAATTTTCAGACACCTGCAGATTATCCATGCCCTCAAAGCAGCGGGGGAGGCCCACTACCCGCAGCATCCCCCCTCGAAGACAGGCTAACAGTAGACCCCATGCCCAAGAAAGATATCTCCTTAACATATAAAAAACTGATAAACAACCTGCCGGATCAATTGACACGACTCAGGCAGCAATGGGAGTTTGATGTGGGCGAGTTAAAGGAGGACGATTGGCGCGACACTTTGGCTTCCCCTAGGGAAATTGCCATCCCCATGAGACTGAGATTGATCCTGCTTAAGACCCTACACCGAGTCTATCTGGCCACGAGGGTCCTGGTGAAGATGGGAAGAAGGGCCGACACTTATTGCCTTAGACGATGTGCAATGGAGGGTACTTATTTTCACATATTATGGGAATGCCCAATTATCCAAACATACTGGGAGGCGGTCACTACAAGAATGGAGAACGTAGGAGGGAAGAAGCTGAATCCAACCCCGAAACTCTGCCTATTAAACATATGGGAGGCCACTGACTTAACCCAAACCGAACAATCATGGGTTTCACTAGGGTGGTCAGACTGCTGCCTTGCCCCTTTGGAGGATTTTGACTTCCATTTCAGAGACTAAGGGCCAGATGTAATATTGGTATTTTGGTCCATTAAGAAATGCTAAAAGGGCTTTTCATATGAACAAAGCCCTTTAAGCTGTTGCAAATTGCGATTTGTTCCTGGTAGAACTCACAATTTGCAATCTACTAAATAGGAACTCACAATAGGGATTACCTATTTGCACTTCCTATGAACATGTACAAAGCATTTAAATGCGAATTGAGCATTTAGGTGAAGCAATTATCATCAACTCCAAGTCGATGGTAACCCGGTGCAGTTTACAAAACAGCACCCATAGACACTTTTTTTGAAGTGTGATACAGCGCACATGTACATCACTATTTTTGGGGTGCATCGCAGGAGCCTTATGCCCATAGCTATCCTTGGTTTAGCATTTCCAAAATACAGATTTCCTATTAGGAAATCGCTGTTTTGGAAATGCTAAACCAGCCTATTGGAACAAGTGGCATGGGATTTCCTATTTGCGATTTCCTATTAATGATTCCTACTATGTAGAAATCATTGTTAGGAAATCGGCCATTTCAAACCTGTCATTTTGCATTTTCTAAATAGCGATTTCTAAGGAGTCGCTATTTAGGAAATGCAAAATTGCATATTCGTACATCTGGCCCTGTCACAAGGCAAAATTTTGACCTGGATGAACATTCTTGGCATATCCAATTTGTGCTCCTTTGAGGTCAGTGTGAGAAGTTGGCCTGATATATGCTGTCCACTAATTATAGTGGGCATCTTGTATCAGTCCAAACAACCCCTTATGGTGAATAGGTTAAAGACAACCTTTATTGAAAGCTATCCTAGTGGTAGCTATGGAGAACAGCCTTCAGGCTAAGTCTTGAAGTAATGTAAAGCAGCTTGTTTTACCAGTCTATATTCTCTTGAATGACCAAATGAAAGGACAACCACACCAGGTATATATTTAAAATATATGTGTTTAAGATAAAACACACCCCTCTAGTCTCTTTATGAGACTGGAGTTCGAAGTACTTAATTTACAAGTTAGCAATCAACAGTAATCGCACAAATACACGTTTGGGCCCTAGCGGCGTACCAAACCATATGCCAATAAAGTGGTATAAGAACCACGACTGAACTAGACACAAGGCCTAGAGCCTGTAGAATAGCTGAGACCCCAAGGAACCACCCAAGGTAGTGACACAGGGGACCCACGGGGGACGTGTGCAGTGTGTAAACACAACCGCGTGTTCCCGTTAGCTTCTATGGGCAATGTCGCGGTTGGAAATTTATAGATTAGGGACACTTAGAATCGAGTTGGGACCAAACCCGTTTGGACTTAGGAAATTCTAGGGCTAGCACCCACGGGAGCACCGGAGTACCCGTTTTACCTCATCCATGGAAGCCGGATTCATAGGTGCCTTTTGGTGTCGGGTCGCGTTGTTTATTTCAATGGAAGCTGGAGAAGAAGTGCTGCTGCCGTAAAGAGGAGAAGTGTCCAAAGCGATCCAAGCCTGGATCTAGGATGTAAGGAAGCTGAAAGCAGAGGGGACAGAGTCTGGGTCACTTGCAAGTGACCAGGGGCACGATGGACCAATGCCCACAGATGTCGGGTGCTTCAGGTGAGTTGATGGGTGTCTTGACTCTTCAGCCACGAGGTCCAGGAGGTGCAGATGACAACCAGGAGCTGGATTCAAGCTGTCCCACAAAGTTTGTCGAGTGCTGCGGTGTCGGCGAACAGATTGGACCCAACAAGCCTTGGCAACGGCAAGTCACTTGGAATCAGATAAAGGACGGCGGTGCAGACCAGCAAGGTCTGGGGACTCACCCAGCAAAGGTAATTTGGGGCACGTCTTGAGCAACCAGGCAATCCCAATCAGAAGAGCAGTTGCCTTCGTGGGGACCTACTAGCCAATGGGCTAGCGATCGCGAAGGAGCCTCAAGCGGTCGCACTTGAAATTGGCCCCCGGGTCACTCGTGGAGTGGAGGCC
Organism: Triturus cristatus; assembly: GCF_964204655.1. Classification (NCBI taxonomy): domain Eukaryota; kingdom Metazoa; phylum Chordata; class Amphibia; order Caudata; family Salamandridae; genus Triturus; species Triturus cristatus. The sequence goes on along the minus strand of NC_140583.1, from coordinate 422,339,813 downwards.
AGTATTCTTCAGTGCAGGAGGTGCACAAGGCTGGGGCTACTCGGAGCCCAAAGCACAACTTCAAGGAAGACCAGGAAGATGGTGTGGCTGCAAAAGTTCACGGTGTCCAGGGGTCATGGTTCCACGTCACCCACGATAGTCACGGGCCTTAGCTTTGCTGTGGACTCAGGGTAGCCTTGGGGAAGTCTGGAAATCCACCTCTGGTGATGCAAAGACTTTGGCGTCCAGCGTGAGCTTCAGCGATGCAGACCGGTCAGTTGATTCTTTGGTGCCTGCCAAGCAGGGGAGTCACTCCTTGACCCCAAGGGAGATTTCTTCAGTCTTCTAAGCAAAGTAGAACGTCGAAGGTCCAGGATATATATTGCAGAGTTTTGTCCAAGGTAATCTAAAGACGCAAGGACTGGGTTCCCATACTTATACTAAGTTTGGGGGTTGGACATACTCTAGGGACCCACCTATGGGAGGGTTTGGAAAGAGAGGTGGTTGCACCCATTTCCTTTGTCCAGTTTCGCGCCAGAGCAGGGGCAGGTAGCCCCTGCAACCGGTTTGAACTGGACTATGCACAGGGACACCAAGTGTGCCCCCAGTGCAGGACTTCAAAGCACCAGAGACACATCTGCCTGTCTGGGGAGGTGGTTACACCTCCCTGGGACAGGAAACGTATTGTCCAGGCCTCCCCTGCCGGAGTGTCAGACAGCAGCAGGAGGCCAGACCCGTGTCTGTGGCAGAGGCATGCATTTTGTGATGCCTGGGCTGTAGAAAGTCCTAACGGGTTAGACCAGTGTGAACATGTCTCTCCCTCTAGAAGGGTGGAATGCTACCCCCGCCGCCAGAACTGGCGGGGGGTAGTATTCCAAAGCGTTTGACACCAAACCCACATGTTTCCGTGCAGCCATCCCAAAGTTAGCATTTACCGCAAGGTTATAATGCACTCGAGTATATGGTCAGGCTGTACCACAAACAGCATCAGAGGAGGTACTCCGAACGCTGCAGAGGGGCTCTGTTCATGCAGAGGCACCCTCTCACATAAAAACCAAGCACTCTGCCTTCAGGATTGTTAAGGCCTGCCATAGGAGTGACTTATAGGTTTTATATGTGTGTGCAATGGTAGTGATATAGATAGCCTATACCACTGTAAGGGGTGCAAGCACACCCTTACCCAGGCTGCAGTAGCAGACCTGTGGTACCATTTTGGAGTGCTTCCCAGGGGTGGCATATTACATGCTTCAGCCCCTGGTAGGCCTCTGAGGTACCTATGCCCTAGGTACATATAATACCATCTACTAGACGCTTATAAGGCACTCCAGAATCCAATTAGGAATGTACCTAATGTACATGGAAACCATTTTAGAGAGGAAGCAGCTAGGCTGGGGTCCTCATTAGCAGGGCCACAGCCAGACTAAGGTCGAAAAACAGGGAAACACCAGCAAAAAGTGGGGGTACCCATGTGAAGCAGATCCTACTCTCGTACACAACCCCCCCTCCACAAATGCAGGGACATTAAACTAACCTTGACCAGTTGAGTCCTCATGTTCTAAGTGGAAATACCTAGAGAGTCCATCTGCATTGGCATGGTTACTCCCAGGTCTATGTTCCACTGTAAAGTCCATCCCCTGTAGGGGAATAGACCACTTAAGCAGTTTGGGGTTTTCACCCTTCATTTGTTTTAGCCATAAGAGGGGCTTATGGTCTGTCTGAACAAGGAAATGAGTACCAAACAAGTATGGCCTCAACTTCTTCAGAGCCCAAACCACAGGAAAAGCCTCCCTCTCAATGGCTGACCAACGTTTCTCTCTAGGGGTCAGCCTTCTGCTTATGAAAGCTACTGGCTAATCTTGACCTTCCTCATTCAATTGTGACAGTACAGCCCCTACCCCCAATTCAGATGCATCTGTTTCGACAATGAACTTCTTGGAGTAGTCAGGACTCTGCAGAATGGGAGCAGTGCACATGGCCTGCTTCAGGCCATCAAATGCCTTTTGACAGCTAGCTGTCCACTGAACCTTTTTGGGCAACTTTTTAGAAGTTAAGTCATTCAGGGGTGTCACTATTGATCCATACCCCTTGACAAATCTCCTTTAGTACCCAGTCAGGCCTAAGACGGCTCTCACCTGAGTCTGGGTAGTTGGAGAAACCCATTCCAAGATGGTCTGGATTTCTCTCTGTAGTGGTTGAACCTGACCTCCACCTACAAGGTGGCCCAGGTACACAACCTTACTCTGCCCTATCTGGCACTTAGTAGCCTTGATAGTTAGGCCTGCTTTTTGCAGGGCCTCCAAAACATTCCTCAGGTGGACCAGGTGATCCTCCCAGGTGGAGCTAAAGACAGCAATATCATCTAGATATGCTGCACTATAGTCTTCCAGGCCTGTAAGGACCTGATTCATCAACCTTTGGAAAGTGGCAGGTGCATTCTTCAAACCAAAGTGCATTAGCACAAACTGATAGTGCCCACTAGGGGTAGAAAATGCTGTCTTTGGCTTTGCAACATCAGCTAGTCTGATCTACCAGTAGCCAGCTGTCAGGTCAAATGTGCTTAGAAACTTGGCTGAGGCCAAAGTATCTATTAGCTCATCTGCCCTGTGGATGGGATGGGCATCAGTCCTAGTGAGTGCATTGAGACCCCTAAAGTCCACACAAAACCTCATTTCTCTCTTGCCATCTGTAGTGTGAGGTTTAGGTACCAGGACTACTGGACTAGCCCAAGGCCTAACTGAGGGTTCAATCACTCCCAAATCCAAGTCTTTTGGACTTCTGTCCTTATACAGTCCCTGACATGGTCAGGTTGCCTGTAGATCTTATTCTTCACAGGTAGACTGTCCCCAGTGTCCACTTCATGAGTGCACCAGGTGGTCTGACTTGGAGTCAGAGAAAACATATGTCTGAACTTGCTGAGAAGGTTTCTGCAGTCAGTTTGCTGCTGGGCAGTGAAGCTGCCTGCTAAGGCTACACCATCAACTGACCCATCATCACTGTTCTGAGAAAGCAGGCCAGGGAGTGGGTAACTCTCTTCCTCCTGTCCTTCATCAGTAGCCATGAGCAAGCCCATGTCTGCCCTGTCAACATATGGTTTAAGTCTGTTGACATGAAGTACCCTAGGGGTTCCCAGGTCTACCAAGTAGGTAACCTCCCCTTTCTGTCCAACTATTGTATAGGGGCCACTCCATTTGTCCTGGAGGGCTGCTGGGGCCACAGGCTCCAACACCCACACTTTCTGTCCTGTCTGGTAAACAGTCAGTACAGCCTTTTGGTCATGCCAGGCGTTTTGCAGTTCCTGGCTAGCCTCAAGGTTTTTTGTTGCCTTTTTCATATACTCAGCCATCATGGAGTGGAGACCTAGTACATAGTCCACTATGTTCTGTTTGGGGGGCTTGAGAGGTAACTCCCATCCTTCCTTAACCAGACACAATGGACCCCTGACAGGGTGACCCAACAAAAGTTTAAAAAGGCAGTAGCCAACCCCCTTTTGAGGCACCTCCCTGTATGCAAATAAAAGGCAGGGCAAGAGTATGTCCCATCTTTGCCTAAGCTTTTTTGGGAGTCCTTTAATAATGCCCTTTAAGGTTTTGTTGAACATTTCAACTAAACCATTGCATTGTGGGTGATAGGGTGTGGTGAACTTGTAGTTCACTCCACACTCCTTCCACATAGCAGTCAAGTAACTAGACATGACGTTTGCAACCCTGTCAGATACTACCTCCTCAGGAAAGCCTACTCTTGAGAATACACTCAAGAGAGCTCTTGCCACCACAGGTGCTGTGGTGGTCCTTAGGGGAATTGCCTCTGGGTACCTTGTGGCATGATCCACTACCACCAGTATAAATCTGTGCCCAGATGCTGTTTGGGATCCATGGGACCAACAATGTCAATCCCTACCCTTTCAAAGGACATCCCCACCACAGGTAGTGGTATCAGGGGGGCCTTTGTAGTGCCACCTGCCTTGCTACTGGCTTGGCAGGTCACACAGGAGCGACAAAACTCCTTAGTGTCTTCTGACATGTGGGGCCAGTGAAAGTGAGGGACAATTCTGTCCCAAGTCTTGTTCTGGCCCAGGTGTCCTGCTAGGGGAATATTATGGGCTAGTGTCAATAGGAAGCCCCTAAACTTAAGAGGTATAACCGACCTCCTGGATGCACCAGGCTTGGGGTCTCTACTCTCTGAGTAAAGGAGTCCATCATCCCAATAAACGTTATGGGTGCCACTAGCATTCCCAGCATCCTCATCAGCAGCTTGCTTTCTCAGGGGTTCAAGTGAGGGGCAGGTTTTCTGCTCCTGGCTCAGATCAGACCTGGAAGGGCCCCCTGTCCCCAAGAACTCAACCTGGTCAGGTTCAAGCTCTTCTTAGACAGTTCCTTCTTCAGGCTTAAGATCACCTCCCTGAGGAGACTGATCAGCATTCTGAGTTAAGTGGGAACCCTACTGCTCCTCCTCCTGTGAGGCACTTGGTCCATTTTTCCAGAATCCAGGGCCTGTCCAGCTTTAGACATTTTGGCCTGTGACCTAGTCACAGCAAAGACATGAGCAGGGATCCCTAACATTCCGCATGGGTCCTGAGCTCCACTTCAGCCCAAGCGGAAGTCTCTAGATCATTGCCAAGCAAGCACAGTACTGGTAGGTCTGCACTTACCACAACCTTCTTAAGCCAGTTACCCCTCCCCAGGAGAAGTTAACAACTGCCAGAGAATGGTCTGTTCTGACATCGCTAGCACTGGTCACTTGGTACATTTCACCAAGTATAATCTGCCCAGGATCCACAAGATCTTTTGTCACCATAGTGACACATGATCCTGTGTCCCTGAATGCCCAAGCCTCTACTCCATTTATTAAAGGCTGTTGTCTGTATTTGCCCAGGTTACTGGGACTCACAAAGGGGGACATATCCATGCTCCCATCACAGACAAGCACAGCCTGAGTTGGAACTCTGACTTGGCCAGAGTCTATCTCAGAACCCAGGGTCACCCCTACTACACCCTTATTCTGGACATTGTCACCACCTATTGTAGCTGGATTAGGGGGAACAGTTGCCTTAAGGGCAATGGTGGCTGGAGTAGATTCTTTGGACTTGGTGCAGTCACTGGTCCAGTGAGTTTTCTGTTTAAAGATTTTGCACCAAGGTTTCTTTTGGCCTTTTCCCTTGTTAGACTGTGACTTCCCATTGGAATAAGATTTTTGGGGCCTTTGAGAAGACTTCTGGTCTTTACCCTTGTCCCCACCCTTGTCAGAGTTCTTAGAATCCTGCTTCTTTGGGTCACCAACTTGATTGTGTACCTTCTGTCTCACCCTGGTTCTGACCCATTTGTCTGCCTTCGTTCCCAAATCTTGGGGAGAGGTCAGATCAGAGTCTACCAGGTACTGGTGCAACAGCTGATTTTGACAGTTATTAAGAATCTGCTCCCTCATTATCAGATTGTACAATCCTATGAAGTTACACACTTTACTACCCAATAACCAACCTTCCAGAGCCTTAGCAGCACAGTCAACAAAGTCAACCCAGTTTTGATTTTGTGCTTTTTGGGTATCTCTGAACTTTAACCTGTATTGCTCAGTGGTTACACCAAAGCCATCTCTTAGTGCACTTTTCAAGACCTGGTAATCATCAGCATCTTCTTCTCTTACAGTGAGGAGCTTATCTCTACCTTTGTCTGCAAAGGAGAGCCATAAGATTGCTGCCCACTGACCTTGAGGGACCTTCTGTACTTTACAGGCCCTCTCCAAGGCAGTTATCCATTTGTGGATGTCATCCCCACTCTGGTAGAGAGGGACAATCTTACTTAGGTTTCTATGGTCATAAGACCTCTCCCTATCGCTAGGGAAATTGCTGCCACCAAGGAACTCTAGTCCCTCCTTTTTACTAGCTCTGTAGAGCTATAGGGCTTCCCTATCTAGGGCCATCTGCTGCTTTCTGAGGTTGAACTTGTCTTGCTCATACTTCAACAGTCTCTCTCTCCTCTCCTGGGAGGTTTCCCTCCCACTATGAGAAGAAACAGAGGTCCCTACAGATGAGGTAGACTGGACAGATCCCCCTGAGAGAGATCTGTCCCTTCTAGCCCTACGTTCAACTCTTCCTGGAGGAACAAAGAGGGTTGCACTGTTGTCATCCTCCTCATCAAGGGGAGCTGGGTTCACCAGATCCTGATCATTGTCATCAGTCTGGTCAGCATTATAGGTGGGGACAGGGGAGTTTCCACCCCTAGGCCCACCCTCAGTTGCTGTCCCACCCACTCTGCCTACCCCCACAAGCCCACTAGACCTTGGGAGATCATCCAGCTTGAGTATCTTTATGAGATGCTGGGTGGTTGGGCTTTTGCCTCTCTTCAGCTTCCTAATGGAACATAAGGCCTTAAGCTGTGCAAAGGAGAGATCCTCATATCTATAGGGGAGAAGCTCACTGGCTTCTGGCAGGGACCCACTGGTTCCAGGCTGATTAGACATTACTAATGTGGTGTGGTGTATTGCACTACCTACACTAGTGTGGCCTACTAAACTCTCTTGAGTTGTAGAAAGGGTGTGCTATCCCTTAACACACAACTCTAAGTTCAGTAGAACTTACTGTATACTAAACTTGATATTATATGTACCTCAGGTACCTTTAGTGGTTTTCAGTTGATCAATTCAATTGAGATTATCTGATAAAACAATAGCAAGCTGGAATCCCACACACTGCACACCAATGTGAGAAGTTGGCCTGATATATGCTGTCCACTAAATATAGTGGGCACCTTGAATCAGTCCAAACAACACCTTATGGTGAATAGGTTAAAGACAACCTTTATTGAAGGCTATCCTAGTGGTAGCTATGGAGAGCAGCCTTCAGGCTAAGTCTTGAAGGAATGTAAAGCAGCTTGTTTTTACAGTCTATAATCTCTTGAATGACCAAATGAAAGGACAACCATACCAGGTATATATTTAAAATATATGTATATAAGATAAAACACACCCTTCTAGTCTCGTTATGAGACTGGAGTTCGAAGTACTTCATTTACAAGTTAGCAATCAACAGTAATAGCACAAATACACGTTTGGGCCCTAGGGGCGTACCAAACCATATACCAATAAAGTGGTATAAGAACCACGACTGAACTAGACACAAGGCCTAGAGCCTGTAGAATCGATGGGACCCAAAGGAACCACCCAAGGTAGTGACACAGGGGACCCACGGGGCCGTGTGCAGTGTGTAAACACAACCGCGGGTTCCCGCTAGATTCTATGGGCAATGTTGCGGTTGGAAATTTAAAGATTAGGGCCACTTAGAATCGAGTTAGGACCAAACCCTTTTGGACTTAGGAAGTTCTAGGGCTAGCACCCACAGGAGCACTGGAGTACTTGTTTTATCTCACCCAGGGAAGCCGGGTGCATAGGTGTCTTTTTCTGTCGGGTCGCGTCGTTGATTTCAATGGAAGCTGGAGAAGAAGTGCTGCTGCCGTGAAGAGGAGAAGTGTCCGAAGCGATCCAAGCCTGGATCTAGGATGGAAGGAACCTGAAAGCAGAGGGGACAGAGTCTGGGTCACTTGCCAGTGACCAGGGTCACGATGGACCCAATGCCCACAGATGTCGGGTGCTTCAGGTGAGTTCATTGGTGTCTTGACTCTTCAGCCACAAGGTCCAGGAGGTGCTGATGACAACCAGGAGCTGGATTCAAGCTGTCCCACAAAGTCTGTCGAGTGCTGCGGTGTCGGCGACCAGATTGGACCCAACAAGCCTTGGCTACGGCAAGTCACTTGGAATCAGATAAAAGACGGCGGTGCAGAAAAGCAAGGTCTGGGGACTCACCCAGCAAGGGTAAGTTGGGGCACGTCTGGAGCAACCAGGAAAGCCCAATCAGAAGAGGAGTTGCCTTCATGGGGACCTACAAGCCAACGGGCTAGCGATCGCGAAGGAGCCTCAAGCGGTCGCAGTTGAAACTGTCTCACAGGCCAGCAATCTTTGGTGCAGGAGATGCTGAAGGCTGGAGCTACTCAGAGCCTAAAGCACAACTTCGAGGAAGACCAGGAAGATGGTGTTGCTGCAAAAGTTCACGGTGTCCAGGGGTTACGGTTCCACGTCACCCATGATAGCCACGGGCCTCAGCTTTGCTGTGGACTCAGGGTAGCCTTGGGAAAGTCTGGAAATCCACCTCTGGTGATGCAAAGACTTCGGCGTCCGGCGGGAGCTTCAGCAATGAAGACCGGTCAGTTGCTTCTTTGGTGCCTGCCAAGCAGGGAAATCACTGCTTGACCCCAAGGGAGATTTCTTCAGTCTTCTAAGCAAAGTAGAATGTCGAAGGTCCAGGATATATATTGCAGAGTTTCGTCCAGCGTAATCTAAAGTCGCGAGGACTGGGTTCCCATACTTATAATAAGTTTGGGGGTTGGACATACTCTAGGGACCCACTTATGGGAGGGTTTGGAAAGAGGGGTGGTTACACCCATATCCTTTGTCCAGTTTCACGCAAGAGCAGGGGCAGGTAGCCCCTGCACCGGTTTGAACTGGACTATGCACAGGGACACCAAGTGTGACCCCAATGCAGGACTTCAAAGCACCAGAGAGTGCTCCAGCCCAGCCCCAATACACATCTGCCTGTCTGGGAAGGTGGTTAAACCTCCCTGGGACAGGAAACCTATTGTCCTGGCCTCCCCTGCCGGAGTTTCGGTCAGCAGCAAGAGGCCAGACCCGTGTCTGTGGCAGAGGCATCCATTTTGTGATGACAGGGCTGTAGAACGTCCTACCGGGTTAGACGAGTGTGAACATGTCTCTCCCTCTAGAAGGCAGAGGGGGCAGGGGGGGGGGGGGGGTAGTATTCCAAAGCATTTGACACCAAACATGACATGTTTCCGTGCAGCCATCCCCAAGTTAGCATTTACTGGGAGGTTACAATGCACTTAAGAGTATATGGTCAGGCTGCACCACAAACAGCATCAGAGGTGGTACTCCGAATGCTGCAGAGGGGCTCAGCTCATGAAGGGGCACCCTCTCACATAAAAACCAAGAACTCTGCCTTCAGGATTGTTAAGGCCTGCCATAGGAGTGACTTATAGGTTTTATATGTGTGTGCAATGGTAGTGATATAGGTAGCCTATACCACTGTAAGGGGTGCAAGCACACCCTTACCCAGGCTGCAGTAGCAGACCTGTGGTGCCATTTTGGAGTGCTTCCCAGGGGTGGCATAATACATGCTTCAGCCCCTGATAGGCCTCTGAGGTACCTGTGCCCTAGGTACATAGTATACCATATACTAGGGGCTTATAAGGCACCAGAATCCAATTAGGAATTTACCTAATGTTCATGGAAACCATTTTAGAGAGGAAGCAGCTAGGCTGAGGTCCTGATTAGCAGGGCCACAGCCAGACTAAGGTCGAAAAACAGTAAAACACCAGGAAAAAGTGGGGGTACCCATGTGAATCAGATCCTACTCTCTTACAGTCAGCTTGAAGTGATATCTAAAGCAATCGTTGGATAAATTAGGGATTTTAAGGCGACGCTCACCTGACAGTAAGACACAGTGGGGGATATTCTCAAGAACATCTGATAACTACCGCAAAAGTAGCTTAACGCAACCCTCCACATCGCAGTCCATCACGGGAAAATAACTCGGTGTTAACGTGGTATTCACAAGCCGGCGGTACCATGCGATAGGCTCACGAGAAAGCGTCAAATGTCCGCGATAAAGTCAACGTGACGCCGCAAAAAAAGCTGCAATGATGCCAATCGCGATACAAAACTCAGGGAAAACCAGCCACAGGCCTGCAATTCCCACGTGTCATGTGTGAAAATGCACTATAAAAGCAACAAAAAAAGGGAGAAAAAAGAAACTGCATAGCACCATGGATGCACCCGGACCGAATGCAGAGGCCATCGCTAACCCGACAAGCGCCACAGACCACCAGCAAGGAACAATGGGGTCAGGGAAGGCCAAGGAAAAGAGGGAGAGGACGACGGGGTGCAGTCCGCAGGAAAACCAGATCAGCGCCACGGAGGTGACAGAACACTACCATCAACTGAACGTCAATATGACAAACGTGAATGCAGTCGGAGTGTCGAGGAGGTCTATGGGGGAGGACAAGAGGCGCTGGCATGATGTGAAAAGCCAAACCAAGCACAAACCCGCTGCCAACAGGAAGGCAGCAACGGCGACTGGAGGACGGGAGTTGTGCGCCACAGTAAGAGCAGGAGAAAATGGAGGCCACAGGCATCAGTGTGGAGACAGTGCAAGGAGTTGGGACTATGTGGCATGTGCGAAGGAGGCAAGTGACCGATGAATGAGAATGTACACAATGCCAAGTGTGGCATGCATATGATGGCCAGACTGCAGTATGCAGACCACACACATATCCATGTTGATACACACTGCTGGTGTTTGGAGTGTAGTGGACAGTAGACACAACCATTTCACTCCAGCCAGTGGGGATGATCCCAGAAATATAGCTTGTTACGTCCCCCCCTGTAAGCGTGAGCAGAGTGGGCTGGCCCGGCGTACGCCAGGCCAGTGTAGGGGTGTGAATTAAAAGCACGTAGCTCTGGGAGTGGTACTCTTCTGGAATGCCCAACATCTCTGCCAGGGCGACGCCCCTCACCCTGCCATGAGACCAACACTGTGACCGTGAGCTGTTTTGCCTGCAATCCTGTGCGCCTGCTGCACCCCGGGCCTCTGGTCCCAGAACCAGTCCTGCTCGGCCCTGTGCACCCAGACCTCAATGCGCACCTTCCAACACCGGCGTGTGTTGAAGAGGGCCCACCACATGCCTGTGCGAGCTCCAAGCCCGAGTGTCGCGACCCTGGCAGCCTCTTCAGACCATCACGGCCTCCATGACAAAGGCCTGCAGTACTGCTTTCTCGTTGACGTACTCCACCGGCATACACAGCGGACTAATAGGTCACACATTTAGAACTGAGTCTTGATTACACTATGGCAGAGGACATTAATTATGGCTGATTTTATGTCACTATACTCCCTTCGATGTGGTGACACCAAGTCTGTGTATAGCATTCTAACCACACGTGTCTGTTGGCCCACGCGGACGACTGCCCTTGGGCCACACTGCGCTCGAGTAGGTCACACATTTAGAACTGAGTCTTGATTTTTCAATGGCAGAGTACATATCATTGCATGCAAGGGGAATTGTAAGAGGATGACGCGTTTCAGTCAGGAGGAAAAAAGGACCATCGTTATGGAGGTGTTGGAACACTACTGACAACTGCCCTGTTGTCACTAACTCTGTGCATCGCGAGCCAACGACACGTGGCTGTGGGCCACTGCTGACCGCTGCCTGCAGCCTACACTGCGGTCGAGTCGGTCACCCATTTGGGACTTGATTATACAATGTCCGAGTACACCTATTAATGCAGAGTTTAAATCATTATACTCCCTTCGATGTGGTGAAACCAAGTCTGTGCCTAGCATCCCAAACACACGTGTCTGTGGGCCCTTGATGATTACGCCTTTGGCCTACACTGCAGTCCAGCAGGCCTCACACCAATCCAGTCCGTACCAGGAATGACACGGCATCGTCTGTGACTGAACACCCGCTCAGCTCTGGTGCTCCTACCTCCGTCAACCACAAGTCACCTCCACATGCCATTTCAATGTTGTGTGTTAGAGTTCCAGGAGGAGCTCGCTGAACAGCGGTTGTCCCATGCTGATCGCTGCCTCTGGCCTACACTGCGGCCAAGTAGGTCACACTTTCAGAACTCAGTCTTGATTCATTAATGGCAGATTTGATATCATTGTACAGGCCTCATCGCAGACTGCATCCCCTTTCAGCTCCGGTGCCACTAAGTCTGTTCCGCGATATCCATGGACACTTTTTGGTTGAACTTTGGTGGCGACTGAGTCTATGGACTGGGGAGTGTCGTCATTAACTTTTCGGTGATACTGACTTGGTGGTAAAAACTAGGCAGTAGCATTCCACTCCTCTATTTGCCGCGTCCGGACGGCTTCTACCCTCTGCGTCATGCCCTGGAGGACATCTTCCACTGTCCCCCGTAACCCTCCACCACATTTACCTCAGACATCGATGAGGATCCACTCAGCTCGCGTGGCCCTATCTCACTGCACGTCACCATCCAGTGGCAGTGTGCCTGTGCCGGCCGCAGTGCATCCGGGGCCAGTAACTCTGTGCAGCTCAAGTCAGGGACCCTGTCTGCTGAGATATTGGATGGCCTCTGAGACGATGGCCTTGGGTCATCGACGCTATGTGCCTGTGGCCCTTTGCTGAAGGCTGCCTCCGGCCTCAACTGCGGTCCACCAGGGCTCACACGTCAAATCAAGTCCTGACCGGCCTGGACGTCGCATCACCGCAGGAGGCACACACCACCCCCGCCAGAACCACCTCCAAATGCCAACTGCCAGAGTCGAAAGTGTCTTACTGCCAGACTATCAGAGTTGCTCTCACCTGTCGTGGATGCCATCATCTGTCTGCCTGATACCCTGCTCAGCACAACAGGTGCCACTGACTCAGTGCACCACGGCTCATGGACACTTCTGGGTGACCCTCTGACCTTACTCCGGCTACCACCATGATGCTCCTCAGTTGTCTCTATAATGCTGGTGTTTTCTGTTTCCGTTTTGATGGTGTTTGCTGTTGTAGTTTTTGCTGGCACCAACCACTCCTTGCGGGCTGGCTTACACTTACCCCACACACATCCAGCACAGTGTCACTGTATATGGGCATCTCGCTACAAAGGGAGTCAGTCTCTCGCAAGAGCAAGTGCTCTGATTGGCTGCCAGCCACATTAGAAAAATATTGCTGCCAGCTGTTACAGGACTCGGCAACTTAGGGCCTGATTATGAATCTGGTGGTGTAGGAGCAGGCCGCCACACCACTGCCCTGCTCCCACATTACCAAACCTCACTGGAGCCGCCAGATTACGAGTTAGTTCATGGTCTGGCAGGCAGTGCAAAGGCTCATATGTGAGTCTGAGAACTGCACCATCACTGGACCAACAAAAAGCACATTCCTGGATGGCATGGACTGTGTAGTCAATGTCATGCAGGAACACAGGTGCATGCACACAGGGGTGCACAACATGTGCCCCCATGCCCCTCATGCTTCTTTTGTTTCCTCACCACCAGCGGTGTCATGGCATGAGAACTGCCATGAGATATCTGGCAGTGAGGAAACTTGTAATATGCCTGGCGGTACCTCAGCAGCACCACCAAGCATATTGTGGCCTCAAGTTGCAGGGGTCCTAGGGAAGACTGACTGCTGTACTCGTAATCTGTCAGAGCACTGTTGTGGTGGACCCCACCCACTACCTCACCTCAAATGTGAGTTTGGCAGACTCATAATCAGGCCCTTAGACTCCTGTCCTGAAGTTAAAAGAAAATAATAATATAAGGGGGCAGGGTAGGGATACTCTGACCCCCTTGGCTCAGAGGGACCTCCACTGGGGGGGGGGGGGAGAAATCTTCAGAAAATGTGACGATCCTACTAGAGTCTTGCAGGATCGAAAAAGAACAAAAAACTAAAGGGTTTCTGGGCAGAAACAGTTGAAAATGGAGAGGGTGGCCCCCCTCCTTGAGCCTCGAAAGGTCCCAGGGTGGATTACTTGAAGGGACAGAGGCCACACCCCCCCTTTGAGCCATTATTAGCCCGAGGGACAGAATTCCCTGAGGCCGGATTCAATGCTATGTCCCGGTTAGCCTACTCCTGTGTCATAGCAGTTTCCTTGCCTGCACCATCACAGGCAGGGAAGCCTGTGTTTGCTCTCACTTGTCAGGAGCATTTATATAACTCCCGCCAAGAAGGAGCAAACACCAAGCTCATTCCTAGCTGATGAAAGCTTTGAAAATGCTCCGGCCTAACTTTTGATCTGTTTTCCTGCCTGCAGTGAACCTAGGAGGGAAACAGATCAAAATATTGCTTCCGCCCTCAGGGAGCAGCATTAGTAGCTGCTCCCTGGGGGCAGGAGCAATGCCTGCTTTGCTGTATACAGGGAGCTGGCTGGGGTCACGGGGCCATGGGGCTCCCTTCGTGGCCCCCAGCGAAACTATGGCGGGTGCCCTAGGTGGCCACCGGGGCACCCACCTTTAAGTTTGAGGGCTTGTGTCCCTGCAGCCAAAATCGGCCCAGGGAGGCGGCCTGCATACCCCCCTGCAAATGTTGCTTGGGATGGCATCCATGGGGAGAAAATCGGCCAGGGATGGGTACCACATGCCCCCTGCCCCTAATATTGACACCAGGCTCTGGGGGATGGAGTCCCAGGAGCTGAAATCAGCCTGGGGAGAGGGGGGCGCATGCCTGTATATATTTACATATATAATTGTTATATTTTTGTCACAATATGTTTGTATTTGATATTCTGATCTTTCTAGGGGAGAGTAGTAATCCTGTCTTCTAATGTAGATTTCACACTTTCTGCTCCAGGGTTAGGCTTTCATGATTACTCCTGAGACATCCAATTATTTTCCAATCAGGATCCCATTTGTATGCGTATCTTTCTCCACAGCAAAGGACCTCACATAGGGTGAACAGAATCCCCTATTCAAATGCAGATTTCAATTTTTTTCTGTGAGGTCAAAATAAATTCCACCTGCAGAAACCTGTTCTCCTACCCACTCTCAAAAATGGTGGTGATTCATTCTCATTCCAACACTAGAAAGGGATTTACACCATTACTCTGGTGGAGTTAAAATCCAATAGTTTTTAGGCTGTAGTTAAGGGCAATATGATGAGTTTGGGAATGCCTACAATCATAGTAGTCTGCAGGTGTTCCAAAACATCTAAGGTATCAGATCACCTGCATTCCCACCTGTTATGTAGCGTTTACATGCATATTTGTGACATGTACATATTTGGTGCAACACAATATGTCGTCAGACTGTGCTTCACAGGTGACACTATGGGGTCTATTAGGATGGCGGGCATTGGCACCACGGTGGTGCAGAAAAATGCATTTTTCCGCCTGCGAGCAGCGGTACTCACGGCTGCCATATTAGTATGGCCAAATATAGCCCATGTCCCGTCCGCCGCGGTGCGACGCGCACCGCCATCAAAGTGGGCCCGCCACCGCGGCGGTGGGAGCCAGTGGAGACTCACAGCCATGCTGAATGACGTCTGCCCTACTTCACAAATTAGAATGCCCCATACAAGCAGATGCACTGCAGTGGAGAAACTGCCCAACCAGAGATGGCGGAAGCTCGACAGCGGAGCGTGAAACCAGAGTCCCGGTCCCTTCCACCCGGTCCCGACCGCCATGGATCCAGCTCTACATACTTTTCCGGTGCTGTACCTGCTACATCACCAGCAACTCATGGGCCACTGCGAACGCCGCCGCAGGTACGCAATAACACAAACACAACACACAACACATGGGCTGACACAGGGTGCAAATCCACATCCGACACCCTGGTGGGGACAGGAACACATCCACAAGCGCACCCACACATGACCCACCTGCCACCAAGTCACCCCTCATCATCCTGGACACACATTTTCTGCGATCATGCAGCAATGTCCCGGTCACGTCACCGCAGCGGTGAACACAAGAGAATATATGCGCACAATGCAGGAGGCAGGGCCAGTGCCAGGCATGGGCAGGGCAGAAAGAGCACAGGGCCACACTTCCACCCATCACACACTAGCACACCCTCTGAAGGCACATGCCATGTGCCCCTCCAGTGCACCCCCACACACAACAAGCCAGGTGAATCCACACCCTGCACCACACAACAAACAACCAGGGAGATAGCCACTGCAGGAGTGGCTGCACAGGAAAACACAGCACAGTAGCATAGGGCCAGGGAAACACACACACCACAACACCAGGGCTAGAAAAATGAGTAGAAGCACCAAATGAACACACACACATACAAGGAACAAACATCCCACTGGACACACAGCCTGCCAAGTCACACAGACATACCCCATACTGACTAGGGGTAGGTGGAATTTGCGAAATTCACTTTCGCAAATTATCGCATAAATGTTAAAAATCTCCACACACGCGGAAATATCGCAAAGATGCGGAAGTTTTTTTCCTGCCCGTTTGCGGTATTTTCTGTGTGGTCGCGGCTCGCCAACTTATCCATGCGGTTGCTCGCAGGCGCGGCCATCTTGTTTTCACTTGTCTCGCGGTGCATGATCGCGAGAAGAAAGACGTGATCGCGCGACGAATGACGTTACTGCGGGCGTGAACTGTCGCGAGACAGCGCAAATGGCTACCAACAATCCAACATCTCGTGGAGAACGCGACCGGATCGGGAAAACTTGTCGGCGAACGCAGAGATTCAGGTAAGGCGATCACGCGGACACGAGAATGTATTATTTTACAGCGCGAGCAAGCAAAAAATTTCCGGTAAAATGCGGATTGCAGAAATTTTGACATTTTCGCGCTCTCCGCGGAACGCGAAAATGTCAAATTATCGCAATTTCCGCAAGCGGAACGGATTTTTAGCCCAGGCCTAATACTGACACACAGACACATACACGCACCACATGCCAACAGCAATGGAGCACAACATATAGGAAAGCCAAAGTGGGGTGCACACAAATGGAAGGCCATGGAGACAAACAAGCATGTGTACATCACATCAAGACAAGGAACATAGAACTACACCTTCAGACCATCAAAGCAAACATGGCTGGCACAGTGAGTGAAGTCGAACCACAGATAGCTCAGTGCAACAACACAGGGAGACAGCAAGGCAAACCATGTATTGGCACAAGGATGAAAGGAAGGCCCTGAAGTCAAATTGTGAACAGCCGCACATGTATACAACTACTCCACACGAGTACTCCAGCAGCATAACACACAGGGCCCATTGACATACCCCATGACTGCCAAACACCAGTAGGAATCTACACACAGACCCCCTGACACCAGCAGCACACAACACCAGTGTCAAACACACTGAAGGCTGGCAATACTTGCCAGTCAATACACAGACAAACAATCACACACCCTGGGGGTAGCCGCAAATATCACACACGCACAGGGATGCCAGAACAAATGTCTGCACAAAAACAACAGACAAACAAATAACCCAACAGAAACACACACAGAACCACAACAAGAACAGACATTCCCAGTGCAGCTAAACTGTGGAAAGGCAATGGGAGCACAGACACAACAGGAGTTCACAACATCATCACTCAGGAACAATGTACAGACAACATACCACAACACACACAAGAAGTGCACCATCACAGAACAACACAGTCACATCAAACAAACAACAGATGCACAGGCAAATAAATGACATAGAAAACACAGCAGTACATCAGGGGATGCACACCAGGCAATGACAAGGCAACATACACATGCAGCACTACATGCACAACAAGCAGTGTGTGCACACCAAGCATACCAGCCACACACAGACATGAGTTACATAACATCAACCCACACAACAACAATCAGCACAGCACAAAGACAACAGCACACCCAGGAAGTGAAGCAATACCACAGCCAACACATATACATCCAACACAACACCAACAGATGCACAAATCTGGGACAGAAGGTGGAAACAACTTGACCAGAGGACTGGCCAGCACACACAGTTGAACTGCAATGAGCAACCATGACTGCCGAACAGCACAAGAACATCACATACAACCCATTGGTGAAGTGCCCTGAGTGACAAATTGATCCTGGCCAAAGACCTGCACCACAAAGCACAGTGTCACAAATGAAGTGATGGGGAGGCACACACACATGTAAACCAAGGGGACAGCTGACATCAAAGTGAAGTGTACTGCATGTCAGTAGGGGACATTGCAGGAGAGTACCATAACACAAATAGAGGGAGTGCAGACTCACAATGGGTAGGCATGTGAAGCACAGATAGGGTATGGTATGACAACATACACAACATGCCATACTGGAGGCAAAAAGGCACCATGTGACAGCAATGCATGAGAAAACACAACCACAACGGCAGTGTGGAGCAGCAGGTCTGCACAGTGAGTACAAAAAGTATCAAGACACATGGATGATCAACAAAACACAACACTGACTTGCCAGTCACACACTCTGCATACTCACAAGTGACAAAAACAACAAGTAGGAGTCAGCCAGAACTGCAAGGACACACCAACACACTGCATAGTGCACAACATACAACTCACACATGTGCATACAACCACATCCACAGGGCTGAGCAATCAAAATAACAGGCATATAACTCCTGGGTGACACATGTGTGTACTTGACAATGCAGGGGCATGCACACATCAACACTCCCGACAAACTCACCCCTTCACACTGCACACTTCCTGACCATCCAAGAGCACAAATTGAATGTAAGCCATGGGACTAGGATGACTGGCCATCACAAGATGACCACACACGTACACCACTGGGCACACATAAAGGAAGACTACACATACATGATGACCCTGGCCAGCCTGCCTGCAATACTATGGATAGAATCCCACTCTGTGCTGGCAGTGCCCCCCAACCTGACATGTGTACAATATAGCCAACATGAACAAATAACAAAAATGACAACTGCTCTCCATTTAAAACTATCATCATTGCTCCCACAAGTATCTGGGTCAGGAAGAACTGAAGACAAGACATTGGCTATGTTGAAGTGGCACACAGACCATGTGGCACAGTAAACCATATACCCACAGCAAAAGAACTTTATTCAGTAAGGACACTGACAAAACAGACAACAGGAGCAACTGTCGTTATTCACATATTGCACAGATAGGCACCATGAGATGAGAAGAGCAAGGCACAAAATGCAGAGCATGTCCATGAGAAGCTGCACAGGCAAGGGCAAAACAGCAGTGAACAACAAGGCCAGTGGCCAGGGCAAAGGGCAGAGTATGTCCATGAGAAGCTGCACAGGCAAGGGCAAAACATCAAGGCCAGTGGCCAGTTCAGGGTGCAGAGTATGTCCATGAGAAGCTGCACAGGCAAGGGCAAAACAGCAGGGAACAACAAGGCCAGTGGGTAGTCCAGGGTGCAGAGTATATCCATGAAAAGCTGCACAGGGAATACTTGAACACAGCAAAGAGCAACAAGGCCAGTGGCAATAACAAAGTGCAGAGTATGTCCGCGAGAAGCTGCACAGGGAATACTTGAACACAGCAAAGAGCAACAAGGCAGTGGCAAAAACGAAGTGCAGGGTATGTCCATGAAAAGATGCACAGGGAATACTTGAACACAGCAAAGAACAACAATGCCAGTGGCAAAAACGAAGTGCAGGGTATGTCCAGGAGAGGCTGCACAGGTAATGTGTGTGACTGTACCTTTCCATGGTCAGCAACACAGTCAGGGGGTAACAATGTGCAGTACAGGCCCACCTGTGTGAGAGACAGGTGTGTGAGGGTGACTACCACTCAGACTTGGCTGTCAGGCGGACTGGGAGCTGGCTGTGTCTCGGGGACTGTCGGGCACTTGACCGGGGAGAGAGCGGAACAGCTGAGGTAGAGCTATCAGTGGCTTGGCAAGCCGGAGGGCCCTATGTAGCCTGCCCACATCTCCAGTCCATTTTTAGGTTGAGCAACACATACATCAAATATCAACCTGTGTGTGGGGGTAGACTCACTGTGTCCAAGACTGCTCAGCCCTCAATGTCCCTGCACTGTGAATAGATAACTGTGTCATGGATGTCACATTAAGGGACATGATCTCACAAATCAAAAATCCGCATTACAAGGTCAGTCATGTGCAATCTACAGTGTTGAGAGGGCTCATAGTTGGAGTGCAAAGAATGATGTAATACTCTGTAAGTGAAGTGATGTGTACTTGTCTTTTTGGGAGGGGAGCGTGCAGGCCAGCTGGGCTCACACTGAGATGGACAACAGGGGCACACACAGCCATTCAGCCAAGCCATCACTGTCCTGACTCCTGCATGAACAACTTTCTGTGTCACTGTATGGCTGACAACACAGCACTGGTCACTCATACATACATGTGCAGGCAGGGAAACCCGTGGCATTGGGTACACACACCTTCCCCTTGGAGACAGCATGTTAGGCAGTGCATGACACAACCCCACACTCTCAGGCACATACTGCATCAGTCCAACTACATGTTTGCCCCCACTGCCCTCCCCCCCACTGTTGAGGACTTACCACGACATATGGGGCATCATATAGCCTTGGGTACTGTGTGAGCACCTCGTCCACCAGGACCTCCAGCTCCTAGCTCGTGAAGGGACTGGCACAGATCTTCTCTGTCCTTGCCAGCACTGTGGACATGGCACAACAGCGGCGGAATTGGGTGGTGAGGTGTCTCTGGCAGCAGTCCCTGGAGGCAGCAGCAGGTGAGGGGTCTCTGGCAGCAGTCCCTGGAGGCAGCAGCAGGCGAGGGGTCTCTGGCAGCAGTCCCTGGAGGCAGCAGCAGGCGAGGAGTCTCTGGCAGCAGTCCATGGAGGCAGCAGCAGGTGAGGGGTCTCTGGCAGCAGGCTCTGGGAGCAGTGGAAATGTGAGACTCCCTCCCACATCTATGAAGCCCCCTGGGGTCGTTTCAAAGGTGCCAAGTTGCAGCAATTGGTGGTCTAGGTCTGCCTCTTTCAAATGCACCCAATGACCGCCTCCACGGTGGCAGAGCATGCCTACCGCAATTTTCAAAATTTTATCATGCCACCGCAATCAATGTTCCCATTGGCTGTAAGGGTATGCTCCATGGCGGTGACACACCGCTGGGGCCCGGTGTGCGCTACCGTGATGGTGCATCTTTCAAATGCATCCAATGACCGCCTCCCTCATGTGAACAGTTTGAGCTGGACTGTTCCCATGAGGCACAGGGTCAGACTGATTTGCGTATGGCCATGTCTGAACTGGGGTGGCAGAGTGGTCTAAAGAACGGCGATGGATTAAACCCAGATCAGTTGACTTGGGGTGAGTGCTTGCAATGTTCAACACTCTGTCCATCATTTCCTTTGGTTTTTGCTTTGTTCGCCATAAGTTGGCAGGGTATGCTCAGACGTGAGTCCCTTGCTCACTTTGCCACTGGATTCAAGCAAGCCTGGCTGAAGACGGCTGAAATGCCAGAAACCGGTCCTAGGAAGCTTGTTTACGGTCTAGGGAAGACATGGCTTGGCAGTTCGGGCTGGACTGTTCCCATGAGGCACAGGGTCAGAATGATTTGCATATGGCCATGTCTGAACTGGGGTGGCAGAGTGGGCTAAAGAACGGTGATGGATTAAACCCAGATCAGTTGACTGGGGGTGAGTGCTTGCAATGTTCAACACTCCGTCCATCATTTCCTTTGATACATTCACATGAGGCACTGCGATTTGGGCAGTGGAGCATGCCAACTGCCATTTGGGCATGCCTCCATGCCTATCACTATTGCACTTGTGTAAAGGGGGGTGCTGGTGACACACCGCTGGAGCCAGGCGGTAGCTACCGCAATTTGGGTGCAATACATTCACATGAGGCACCTCGATTTGGGAGGCGGAGCATGCCAACCGCCATATGGGCATGTCTCCATGCCTATCTCTACTGCACTTCTGTAAAGGGGGGTGCTGGTGACACACCGCTGGGGCTAGGCGTTAGCTACTGTGATTTGGGTGCCATACAATCGCAATCGCCATCTGGCAAACATCAACAGTGCCCACATGGTCAATGGCACATCATTGTGCACACAATGCCAATGTTCCATTTACTCCACTGGTGACTACACATGCCATGTTTGTGTATGTGATTTCGTTGATTGGCCTGTACTCCCTCACATGTCAATTCTGATATTGATGGTTGTGTACGCAGGACAGTGTTGTTCAGGACTCTACAATGTGTACACATGTCAATGTGTTGAGGTGCAGTGACTATCACAGCAATGTTCGTCTTAATGAATGATGATCTTTTTTGCATGTCCTCTTATGTCTGATCATGCACACAATCGTCATTTCTGCTCTGACTGTGGTCATTGTGTTGTGGATGTATGCCAGGTTCAAATGACGCATGACGGTGTGTCAGGTACAGCAGCTAGGTATGAGACCGTCGGGTTGATTTGTTACATATATGCTGGATGCTATACTCCCAGGCGTGCCCATGGTAAATGTGGCCATATCCCTATGTGCCTTCACATTGACCGAGGTGGTGTTTGAGGTACTTGTTTTGTGTAAGTTGACAGGTGTGCCATTTGGGTAGCTGAAGGTGTCCCTACATGTTAGCTGGTCTGTAACTCAATTTTTATGGAAGTCATTGTTAGCGTTGTGTCATCCTGAACATGAAATGCTGTGCCCATATCATGATGTATTGCATTGACATGTGTCCACTTTCATCTCAACTAGGAGGAGACCAAATCTGCTTCGTCACTTGACAGTGCTGGAGGACATGGAGGAAGAGCTGATCATCTGGAAATGCCATCTGGATAGAGCCACCATGAAAACCCTTTGTGATATGTTGGAGCCCCGCCTGCTGCCTCGCAGGACATATCCCACAGCTTTCACTCCAATGTATAAGGTCATGGCGGCCCTGCATTTTTTTCCACAGGATCATTCCAGCACACAGTGGCCAGCGCAGGTGGGATGTCGCAACCGATGTTCAGCATGGTGCTGCGTGATGTTCTGTCCGCCATGATGATATATTAGGACAGATAAATTCATTTCCCCAGGGGTCCGGAATTGGCAGATGTGGATGGAGATTTCTATCCCCTTGGACGAATCCCCCATGTTGTTGGTGCCATTGATTGCACCCATGTTGGACTTGTGCCACCATAGGCACGTGAGCATATTTACAGGAATCACAAACATTACCACTCCATAAATGTGCAAGTGGTGTGCCTGGCAGATATGATCATCTCCCACGTGTGTGCCAAATTCCCAGGCTCAGCCCGTGACTCCTACATCCTACAGAACAGCATTGTACCCCAGCGGATGGCTAATCTGCTTCCCGAGCGGGCATGAATTGTGGGTGAGTATGCCTAGTCAAATGCCATGCTGGGTGTGTGACCTGCTGCTCTCTGCCTCAGCAACATTGCAATGCTTATTTGTGTTTGTCATACCTAGGTGACTCTGCATATCCCAACCGTCCCTTGTTGCTGAGCCCACTGCGAAATCCCAGGACCCCGGCTGAAGTCCGCAACAATGATGCCCAGGGGAGGACACGTCGTGTGTTGGAGTGCACTTTTGGTCTGCTTAAGTCACGTTTACGCTGCCTAGACATGACCGGAGGTGCACTGACGTACTCGCCCGGGAAGGTGTGTCAGATTGTAGTGGCATGCTGCATGCTACACAACCTAGCCATTCGCAAGGATATTCCCGTGCTCCTGGATGATGATGAAGACCCAAGGACCCCGCCTGTAAACCAACCCGTGTCAAGTGATGAGGACAGTGGATAGGAGGAAGATGTTGACCTGCGTCAACAGCTCATCACCCGCTACTTGACTTGAAGGTGGGTGACAATGTACAACATACCCATTGTCTGATGATGTTGCTGTTGTCGTGAAGGGGTTTGTGAGAATTGTGACAGCAGCCAATTGTAGACTCAGTGGTGGTTTTCAATGTTTCTGGGACAGGTCATTTAGGAACATCTACAGGATGTGTATGTTGACACTTGTTGCCCATTGTGATGTGTGCATGTTGGATTATCTTGATGGTAGGTGTTGTATGATGTCTGTGATGCCACACACAGACCAGTGAAAGTTGTTCTGTTGTGTTTTCCTAGGTGCCTTCAACTTCTCCTTGCCGACATACAGTCCATACTCCTGGTACATTGTGATCATGTTGAAGACTGTAAATCCTGCAATAAAGATGAAGCAGACACAACAACATGTGTATAAGGATTTTTTATTTACAATGGTGACATGTGAGGGGGTGTACATTTACATGTGGTGGTGGAGCAGTAAGTTGATAGTTATGGTAAATGAGATAATCGAGTAGTCACCACATTGATGTGGTGACCCAGTCCAACAGACAGATGCCATTCACAAGGCAGTGTGGGGAAGTACAGTCCAAAAAGTCAATGCAGTGGTGAAGAGGGTTGTCATCAGGGCTGGCTCCGTGACTGGCGTTTGGCATGTGCTTTGACTCCCAGGGATTTCTTAGGATGGCCCCTTCGTCGCTTGGCGGGGGGGTCCTGCTGCAGGGCCAGTGGGGTCCGAGGACTCACTCCTCTCTGTGGGCGCAGGGAAGGATGGTGAACTGTCATCCTGCGGCCCATCAGAGGGAGGTGGAGGTGTTGGTTGTGGTGCAGGCCTGTCCCTCAGTACCGCCACTTGCTGGCCCAAGAGGTCCACAATTTGTCCCATGCAGGTGTCAATCGACCTCATCAGCAGGATGAGCTTGCGTAACAGTTCGTCCGACCGGCCCGTTTGTCCCTGGGCCTGTTCATATGCCCAAAGGACTCTGGTGATGTGGTCCAGGGATTGGGTCCCAGCCTCATGGTGTCTCTGGGTGACCCTGCCCCTCCCATCTAGCCTGTTGTCACGGACCTGTTGCTTGCCTCACCACTGTGGGCACCAGCATCCACTCCCTGCCCTCCTCAGTTGGTGGTGTGGGGTGGTCATCCTCTGGGACAGGGAGGGTGTTGCGGGCAGCACTGGTGGTGGTGGCTGTGGATGCACAGGCCGTAACAGCAGGGGTCTGCAGTGACGTTGTTATTGCAGCAGATGTGGTGGGGGGGGACGATGGGGTCCTGGGACCTGTTGCTCCCTGGCACACCAGATGGGCCGGCTTCGAGCTCATCGTCCAGAGAATCCTGGGAGTCAACATCTGAGAGTCCATGTACCGGGGAGACTGGCTCTGCAGGTTGCTGGCGTCGTCCACTGCAGTGAGTTCTTGGTCACCTGTGGGTCAGATGGGAAATGGTCATTGTAGTGCACCCCGCCAGCTTTGTGTGAGCTGTATATCATTCACAGTTTGAACACCACACAGTTGATTGATCATCACATTGTTTTCTATGTGCACTACTGTGCCTCCTGACATGATGCAGTGGTACATGCATTACTTGTCCATGGTGTGGGGTGTCAATACATACCATGCGCCACATGCATAATTTATGATTACAGGGACCTGTTGACATCAAGGGACTGGCACAACATGTTTTTTCATAGAGGACTCTTTGTTGATTTGTCTAACCTGGCAGACGTCACATCTTGCCATGGACTGGCCATTGTCATCTCCTGCATACCTTTGACCTGTCATGTGCATATCTTGATTTGTACCACCAAACATGCTTTCTTATTTTTCGAATGGTCCTTGTTGCTTCGGCCCCATGGCACTGCACATGTCAATAGGTGCTGTGCATGATTGTGCCCAGACTTTCTTTTACATGTGCATTAGTGTGTCACACTTTGGTAGCTTTGACAGTTTCCTTTGCTTACCTGTGTGCACACTGTGCGTGGCAATGGGGTCGGTGTGCATATTTGTGCAATGAGAGGGCTGGTGTTGTTATATGGAACCATTTCTTTTGTGACAAATGTGTGGGTGCACGTACTGGCTACTTACCTGTTATGTGCTCACATTTGGCTTTGTTATGTGACACATCTGTGTGTGTGTGGTGGAGACTTAAATCCTGCTCAGTGGTGTCACAAGACATAATAATATTTCTACCTACCTGTTAGTTTGTTTGAGGTGGGCCATTATGCCACATGCATCTGAGTGGTATGGAGAGCTCCATACTGGGGACAAGGGTGCATGGTGGGAGTTGTAGTGCTGGCCTCCCACCCCCAAACACCCTCCCAGTTACGATGGCTACCTACCTGTAAGTTTGTTTGGTGTACTACAATGGCTTCCAATTGCTTCTGGGTGGGGTGGGGGAGGGATCCATCTTGCTAGGCTGTGGGACAGGGTGCATGGTGGGAGTAGTAGGGCAGTCCTCCCACCCCAAAACACCCACCCTGTGAAGATGACTACCTACCTGTAAGTTTGTTTTGTGTACTGCAATGGATTCCAACTGCTTCTGGGTGGGGGAGTGCTCCATCCTGCTGAGGTGTGGGACAAGGGGCATGGTGGGAGTAGTAGGGCAGGCCTCCCACACCCAAACACCCTCCCAGGGAAGATGGCTACCTACCTTTAAGTTTGTTTGGTGAACTGCAATGGCTTCCAACTGCTTCTGGGTGGGGTGGGGGGAGGGATCCATCCTGCTGAGGTGTGGGACAGGATGCATTGTGGGAGTAGTAGGGCAGGCCTCCCACCCCCAAACACCCTCACTGTGAAGATGGCTACCAACCTGTAAGTTTGTTTGGTATACTGCAATGGCTTCCAACTGCTTCTAGGTGGGGTGGGAGAGGGATCGATCTTGCTAGGCTGTGGGACAGGGTGCATGGGGGGAGTAGTACTACAGGCCTCCCACCCCCAGACACCCTCCCAGGGAAGATGGCTACCTACTTGTTGGGTGGAGGTGAACAATGCAATGGCTTCCAACTGCTTCTGGGTGGGGTGGGGGGAGGGATCCATCTTGTGAGCCTGAGGGCCAGGGTGCATGGTAGGAGTAGTGGTACAGGCCTCCTACCCCCAGACACCCTCCCAGGGAAGATGGGTATCTACCTGTTGGGTGGAGGTGAACAATGCAATGGCTTCCAACTGCTTCTGGGTGGGGCTGGGGATGGATCCATCTTGCTAGGCTGTGGGACAGGGTGTATGGTGGGAGTAGTGGTACAGGCCTCCCACCCCCATACACCCTCCCAGGGAAGATGGCTACCTACCTGTTGGGTGGAGGTGAACAATGCAATGGATGCCACATGCATCTGGGTGGTATGGAGAGCTCCATCTTGCTGTACTGGGGGGCAAGGGTGCATGGTGGGAGTTGTAGTGCTGGCCTCCCACCCCCAAACACTCTCCCCGAAAAGATGGCTACATACCTATAAGTTTGTTTGGTGTACTGCAATGGCTTCCAACTGCTTCTGGGTGGGGTGAGGGGAAGGATCCATCTTGCTAAGCTGTGGGAAAGGGTGCATGGTGGGAGTAGTGGTACAGGCCTCCCACCCCCAAACACTCTCACTGTGAAGATGGCTACCTACCTGTAAGTTTGTTTGGTGTACTGCAATGGCTTCCAACTGCTTCTGGGTGGGGTGAAGGGAGGGATCCATCTTGCTAGGTTGTGGGACAGGGTGCATGGTGGGAGTAGTAGGGCAGGCCTCCCACCCCCAGACACCCTCACTGTGAAGATGGCTACCTACCTGTAGGTTTGTTTGGTGTACTGCAATGGCTTCTAACTGCTTCTGGGTGGCGGAGTGCTCCATCCTGCTGAGGTGTGGGACAGGGGGCATGTTGGGAGTAGTGGTACAGGCCTCCCACCCCCAAATTCCCTCCCAGGGAAGATAGCTACCTACCTGTAAGTTTGATGTGGGTTGTGTAATGGCTGACACATGCTTCTGGGTGGGGTGGGGGGAGGGGCCATCTTGCTGAGCTGTGGGACAAGGGGGCCTGGTGGAAGTTGTTGTGCTGACTGCCTATGCACATGCCCCATGGTAATGTTGCTAGCTACTTTTGGGGTGGATGTGAGTGAGTGAATGTTGGATCTGTGAGACATGTGTTGTGTGGTGCATATGAATGTACTTGGGCCTAGGAGGTAAAGCTTTGTAGTTGTGCAAGAGAGTACATAGCAGTGTGGTGGTAGACATTTGTCTGTACTTACCAGCCTCCACTTCCCCGGCTACTCCTGTAATACCCTCTGGATGCAGTATGGCAAGCACCTTCTCCTCCCATGGAGGGAATGGTTTTGGTGGAATGGGAGGGCCACTGCCAGTCCTCTCAGCCAGCTCACGGTTCTTGCTTCTCCTCTCTTTGACAACGGTCTCCAGATCATTCCACCTTTTCATGATCTCCTTGTTGGATCGTGGGGTCGTCCCTACTGCATTGACCCTTTTGCCTATCCTTGCCCACATTTGTGTCCTTGTGGCTAATGGGGTCTGTTGGACCAGGCTACCAAACAGTTGTGGTTCCACTCTGACTATCTCATTTACCATGACTGTCAACTCACTCTCTATGAATTTGGGCATTATATGTGTTGACATGGTGTGTGGTGTACAAAGTGGTTGTGGGTGCAGGGGTGTGAGTGGTGGGTGTGGTTGTGATATGTATGGTGTGTGATGTGCAGGGGGGTTAGTAGTGCAGGTGTGGTAGTGATGATGGTGGTGGTGGTGATGTGTGTGTGCTGTATTCTTTTGCCTCTCCTCTCTGATCTGGTGAATGCCCTTCTCTTCTGGAGTGTTGCAAAGGATTGTTGTCAGGGAGCGGGCTGGTTTTATACTCAGCTAGGCGGGGGGCATGGGTAGTTTGCTGTGTGCACTTTTTTGGCCTTCTTGTGGGTTTTTTCATTCGTCCGCCATATTTCTCACGGATCGTCCGCAGCGATGGCTATGCTGCAGTTGTTCCGCTGGCTCTCCCATTCATCCCTGTGTGCGACCGCGGCAGTCGGAAACAGCAGTACGTACCGTGGGACCATCGGAGATATCCTAATTTCCCATGCGGTGTCTCCACTATACTTGCGGCGGGTTGGTGTTTTTCCGCTGCGGTTCCGACCGCTGCGGACGGATTTTAACCATCTCCGCCCACTACGGGCGGTTTTTCTTGGCCCCATTCCACTGCGGTCAGTGTTTTTTGGCGGTTGATCCTAATTTGTCCGCCGGTTTTTCCACGGTACAGGCGGGCGGTTGTTTTCTGCTTCCATAGCAGTCGGGGTGGTTTTCCAACAGCCATCCTAATAGGCCCCTAAGACTTTAAGCACTTAGAGAGTGTGTAATAGCGAACGTTGACTAATTATGAGTGATGTTATGTGTGAGGTCATAAGCAGTGCATTGTGGAGGTATAAGTTATAGTTAGCTCAGTTATCTATAACTGCTGAATGTTTCTGGTTTTGTATGACTCAAATTGAGCCTAACTATAATGTCCCTGTAACCTTTGTTTTTTTCAGTGAATATTCAAAATATTATAAACACAAATATAATTAAATTTGTAATAAAAAATATTAAAAATGCTTGATTCATGCTCTAAACAAAAATAAGGAACATTTGTAATTGTAAATACAAAATGTGCATTCATTCATCAAGACAAAAACCTTAAAATATAAATTCCCTCAAGTATGTTATGTTAAATGGACTGGTATAGCAGGACTAATCACCCAAGGGGAATCTAGGTGCTGGAGCAGTTGTGAAGGTTGACTGCAGGAATTTAGTTGAAGAGTCCTGTCTTCTAATGTAATTCCAGAAGCGAGGAGGAGGTTGTTCCATTCTTTGAGTACGGGGTATGAGAATGCTAGATAGCCCTCCTGATCTGCTTCAGTGGATGTGGGGTGTGCATGGGAGAAAGAAAGATAGAAAGAGAGAGACAGAGGTAGAGAGGGAGAGAGGGGCAAAGCACAGATGTCTATTAGGCTGGTGGAAGTGGAGACGGTATTTGAGGTATGAGGTATGCATGTGTGAAATGTGAGGAGTGTAAAATGGTAGAGTTTATGTATTGGCAGCCAGTGGAGGTCTCTAAGGTGAGGCATGATGCGGTTGCATCCGGGAAGGTCCAAGAAGAGTCAAGCAGCAGAGTTCTGGATGGTTTGAAGAAGGTAGTGAAGGTAGAGAAGTTGCTTTGGGATTCTGGCGTACAGTGCATTGCTGTAGACAAGTCTGCTGGTGATTAGGGCTTCAGTAATAATACAGCTGGTGGTCTTGGGAATCCATATAAAAAGATTTTGAGAGTGCGTAGCATGTGGAAGCAGGAGGAGCTTACAGCATTCACCTGAGCAGCAATGTCGATTTTGTCATCTAATATGATCCACTAGTTGCATGAGTTGCTGGTGGGTCATGGGGCAGGCCCGAGCTTTGATGGCCACCAGGTAGAGACCCAGGAGGAGCTTTTCTTCCTGAAGATTAGGACGTCAGTTCTATCCATATTGAGTTTCAGGCAGTTGGTTCTCTCCCATTCTGCTACATGGATCATGCATTCAGTGAAGTTGGATCTGGTTGTGGGGGATTTGTCTAACATAGGGAAGATGAACTGGGTGTCATTGGTGTAGGAGATTATTGAGATTCCATGGGAACTGATGACGTGTGCTAGTGGTGTTATGTAAATGTTGAACAGGGTGGGGCTGAAAAATTATCCTTTATAGACTCCGAAAATCAGGTCTTTTGGCTCTGATGAGTGGAGGGAGTCTGACTCTCTGAGTTACTCTTGTGAGGAAGGAGCATATCCATTTAACTGCTGGGCCTTGGATACCTATGTTGTGTAGTCTTTTGATGAGATTGGAGTGTGATACGGTGTCAAAAGCTGCTGAAAGGTCCAGTTCAATGAGGACAGTGGAATCTCTTTGGTCAAGAAGCAGATCATCTGTGGTGGCGATGAGTGCTGTCTCTGAGATGTGATTGATGCGGAATCCAGATTAGGAGTGGTCAAGAAGGTTGTGAAGGTCCATGTGGTTAGTGAGTATCTGGTTGATAGCTTACTCTCTCACCTCACCAGGTCCAGTACCAACTCCCTCTGATGCCTCTGCCTTTCTGAGTATTTGCCAACGTTCAACCTTTTTCCCACCCCCCACTCTGTGACCTGTTCTGTCCCTAGGGTGCGTTTGTTTCCCCACAGTTCATTGTATTTTGCTTTGTGCATTGTTTTTTTGTTGTTACTGCCTCTCCCCTGTTACCAGTCAGCCCCTACCACACTGCACCTTTTTACTGCTATTTCTTTCCTGGTGACTCCTGCCTCCCAGTGCCGCTATCATCCCTAGGAACTATTTAATGGATGCCACAGTATGGCCCCATTAAGCAGGCTCAGCACATGCTCCCAATTGACACCGCTGCCTTCCTGAGCTCTCTCCATCACTCGACCGGTTTTTCCTGCCTCCCCCCTCCCACACTGTGACTTGTACTGTGCCTCTATTGTGCTTTTCCCCGCACAGGTCATTGTATTTTTATTTGTTTACTGGTTTTTTTGTTGGTGCTGCCTCTCCCCTTGCTAGTCAGCATGCTCCTCTGTTACTAGTCAGCCCCTATTGTGCCACACCCTTTTTTCACTGTTTCTTTTGAATTCCTCCCACCTCCCAGCACTCCTCCCTTCTACAGGACCTACTTAATTGAGACCACAGTGTTCTAAAGGTAAGCCTGTCTGCGACCATTCACATCTGGACCGTGCCGAGTGCCAGGAACCGTGACCCTTCCGCCCTCCACAAGTACACCGCCGATGAGCTACGGTCCCACAGCCAAGTGAGGATCACAAATTGCTGCAGTGCTGCACTGAGAACTGCAGAAGGACTTTTTGCCTGCCAGTACTATTGCTTCCCTTGTGACATGAATACATCCATGACACCATCCCAGCTGACATTTGCCCACAGGTCAATACTACGCTGTGCGCTGCTCAACTTTCAGGTCCCTCCAAAAGCACACCACGAAAATCTGGGACACGATCACCACCCGGGCCCCCAACGTGATGTTCATCATAGAAACGTGGTTAACCCGCTCATCAATTCCCGACATTGCAACTACGATAACCCTGGCTACAAGATACTTAACCATGACAAACCAGGCAAAAACGGCGGAGGTATTGCCATCATCCACAAGGGCTCCCTCCAATACACCACCTCCAAAGACCACAGTATGCCGATCATAAACATCCTAACTTTAAGATCAGAACAGATGCTAAAAACCACCTTCAGAGGAATCCTTACCTACCGAAATCTGGGCCCTCATCCAAGCTTCTGCAAAGCCATTTCAGATTTCATCCCCCCTTGCAATCAACTCCAAACACTGCATCTTCCTGAGAGACCTAAACTTCCACCTCGAAGACCCCAATGACACCAACTCCACCATCCTCTTGGAGAACATGAGCAGCATAGGCCTCTCGCAGCTGGTCACCACCCCCACGCACAGTGCAGGACACACTCTTAACCCTATCATCTCCACCAACAACAGAATCATATTCTCTCATGCAACCAAGCTAAACTAGACAGACCACAGCATTGTCTAATTCACCATCACCGGCTCTCCAGAACCCCCACCCAAACTGACCATCCAGCCTGAAGCAGAGACACGGAACCCCTCTGGGGCTCTACCCTCAAAGAAACGACCCTCAAATGTGACTGCAAGAGACTAGAAAGATGTAGGCGCTCCAACAAAAACCCCACCGACCACAGCTCCTTTTTTGTCCACCCTCAACAACTACCACCACCACCTCAGCGAGACCAAGAAGGAATCTCCTCACCTACCTCATTGAGATGAGTGCGAACCATGCAAAAGAACTCTTCAGCATTGTCACTGAGTTCTCCTCCCCACCCGTCACAGCGAACATGATCCACCCCTCCCAGGCCCTCTGTGACAGGCGGCCAACTTCCACCATATGGTCAAAAACATCTACAGCAACTTTGACCCACAACCCACCAACCTCAACCACCCCACACACCAACCACCCTCAGCCAATAGCTCTTGATCCAAGACTCCACTACCATCATGAACTCAATCCACTCTGGGATGCCTACGGGCCCCTGTCCACACCACATCTACAACCTAGAAAGGAAAGAAATAAGCAGCAGTCTCATAAGGCTGCCAACTCTTTCGTCACCACAACCACCGTCCCTAACGCATGGAAGCACAGAGAAGTCAAGCCACTCCTAAAGAAACCCTTTGTTGACCCTAGCAAGCTCAAGAATCACCACCCCATTTCGCTAATCCCTTTCCCCACCAAGGTCCCGGAGAAAGCAATTAATGGACAGCTCACAGAGTACCTCAAAGAAAACACCCTGCTTAATGCCTTCAAATCCATTTTCCAATCCAACCACAGCACGGAGACCACCCTGATCTCAGCAGCAGAAGAAATCACACTCATTACACTCATTACACCCTCATACCATACTCCACCACATCGGCATCAAAGGAAACGCCCTCAACTGGATCTCCTCCTTCCTCACAGGCCAAACCCAGAGGATCCATCTATCCCCCCTTTTACCCCGTACACAAAAACATAATCTGTGGCATCCACCAGGGCTCTTCTCTCAGCCCCATCTTCTTCAACACCTACATGAGGCTGCCAGTAGACATCGCCTGCAGCTTTGGACTCAACATCATTTCATACACAGCTCATTTTCTCCCTCACAGAAGACCCTAACACCACCAGAGCCAACTTCTGAAAAACCATGTCTGACATTGCTACCTGAATAAAGTCCAACTGCCTAAAGCTCAACTTGAACAAAATGGGAAGTACGCATCTTCAGGAAAAAGCCCTCTCCCTGGGATGAGACCTGGTGGCCCACCGAACTTGGCCCCACACCAAACTCCCCTGACCACGCATGCAACCTTGGAATCATCCTGGACAGCCAACTGACCATGAAGCAACTAGTCAATGCTGTGTGCTCTTCCAGCTTCCACATCCTCTGCATGCTCCACAAGATATTACGATGGATCCCCACTTACACCAGAAAAATTGTCACCCAAGCCCTCATTTCCAGTTGCCTTGACTACGGCAATACAATCTACGCCGGAGCCACCAAACAGCTCATCATCTGCCTGTAGACTGTCCAGAGCACCACAGCAAGACTCATCCTCAACCTTCCCAGAAGGACCAGCACCACCCCCAGCACAAAAACCTGCATACGCTCCCAACCCAGAAAAGATGCCTCTTCAACCTCTTGACACATGCCTACAAAGCTTTCCACAACTCTGTACCCACCAACATCATCCACCACCAGATACTCCACTGCTCCACCTCCCATGCCTCGGCTCACATTTCAAAAGAATGATGGATTTAACCCAGATCTCTTGACTGGGGGTGAATGTTTTGATTTGTTCTGCATTCCGTCCATCAATTGTGTGTCTTTTGGCTTCCATTTCTGGCATCCACCAGAGCTCCTGCGGAGGTTGTTCCTTCTCCTACCTAGCTGAAAAGTCCTAGAACAACCTACCCCTACACCTGTCAACCACCCCTTCACTGGAAGACTTTAGGAAGAAGCTCAAGACAGCTTTTTGATCAAAGCTCATAGAACCCCAGTGCATGGAGACCCCCCAGGGTGACAAGTCATGCTATACAAGATGTATTGATTGATTGACTGATTGATTGACCTTGGCTGATTATGGCAGTAGGGATATGGGTCCGAAGTTGCTTAGTTTGTTGGGGTCAGCCGGTAGTATTTTAGGAGGGCTGTGACAGCAGCATGCTTCCACTTTTCATTGAAGGTGGCAGATTTATTGGAGGAGTTGATGATGTGGGTAAGAAATTTGCTGATCGCTGGTCCTCTTGGGGTGCAGATGCGGTGTGGACAAGGATCTGTAGGGACCACTGGAGTGGACAGTCTTCATGATTGAGGCAACTTGAAGTAATGGAATCACCGACAACACAAAAAGTAATTTACAATAAATATAACAATTTAAAATATTTGTTCAATAATCCACTCTAAATAATTAAAATAAATAAATGAATAACAAAACATTTTAAATACATTTATAGTTAACATGATCTAAAAAACAAAATTGTAATATTCAAACTACACAACAAAATAATTGACCAACATAAAATGAATGAAAAATTACATTTAACTTTATTACTGTAATCTTAGAAACATTAAAATACATTCATTGAAGTGAGGTTTATTATTCTGTCTCCATTCTGACAAACACTGGGGATATAAAACAGTGGGGAGGAGGGGACTTACTAGTCTGATTCCAATACAATTAAAAGTGTGGAAGAGTGCACAGAAAGGGTAATTTTTACTATTCTGAGTCCTGTCGAACAATAATTGGTGAAAATGCCCACATTAAAGGAGGTGCTATTTTTTTTATTTTAGCCCCGATCCATGTCAAATTATGGAAAGTGCATAAAGGAAAGGGTATGATTTGTTATCCTACCTCCATTACTACTAAACTTTTGGAAAGTGCATAATCGAATATTTGAATTTTTATATTATAGCATCAATATGAGAAATATTGGGGAATGTGTTTATATGGGAGGGGTTATTTTCTATTCTAATCCCAATATTATATTAGAGAAAGTGCATACATCAAGAGAGTTAGATTTACTAACATAAACCCAATTTGCAGGTGTGAAATTTACTAACCTAACCCCAGTCCAGCTTATTGTGTTCAAAGCATAAAAAGTTGGGTTGAAGAGGGATTTAAATTTATTTTAGAAAATGGTGGGTGGTGGTGTTGAAATGTAATCATAGAACATATACTTTATTTTTAAAATGAACACCCTAAGTATAATGCATAATAAAATATAAGTACCACAAATCAATTGAGAAATAGTTGAGCACGGGAGACATGCCCTTTCTCTACCACACTTCGGAGACTAGAAGGAGCACGAAGAGCCTCTGCAGAGGATGAAACAGAAGCCACTGTTTAGCAGCCTGCACATCCTCCATGGAGCACACTTATGTGGGAAGACGCCATGCTGCTTGCAATATGAGAGGCAGACAGGAGAATCCGAAAACTCCAGTAGGATACAAGGATGCCCTGATGCCCCAGCCGCACAATTGCCATCGGAAATCACCCCTATACTGCCACAGGATTCAACCACCAATATACAGCGAGTTTAGTGGGCAGCAGGGGAGCAACTTGGTGAGCTGAGGGGCGCCACGGAAGAGGATCACACAGCAGCTGCGTCAGCCCACCATTTTCATTTTCAGCTAGAATGAATAAATTAGTGTAAGAAATATCATTTAATAATTTACCAAAATGTAATAACCCCAAAATAAAATAACAATTTTTTCCTAACTTAATTCCAATAACATTTGCAAAGCCATAAATAAAAAAAACTTTAAAGTATTATATAAAGAACAATACATCACTACCCACTTAAGATCCCAGAAACAACAACTTACCCCATAATTATAACGTAATAAAGTACAGCGAGAAAAATAAACTCCAATATTGAAAATATTTACTTTTAACATAAATAAAATGTTAAAAAAGAAAAAACATTTATAAAAATAACATATTTAGATATATGTATTAAATAATTTGGAAATGAAATGTTACTCATATAAATGCAAACCCAGAAAAGTCCCCCATTTGTTTAATTTAAAAAGACTGTATCACAATTACATTTTAACACTACAAATAAAACACCATCCACTGTACCCCAAGGAGCCATAATATAAAATAATGTCAATCTGTAACTAAATTAACTCTTTTTTAAGACAAATTAATAATTTACAATATATATATATATATATTATATATATATTTATTAGTTTAGACACTCACTTATAATGAAATAATTTATTCAGAATGAATTAAATAAAAAATTAACCAGTCTAACCTCTAAACTAACGCATAACCAACAAAAGTATTAAAATCATAAGAAACCCAAAAAAACTAAATCAGTCACAATAATTACATTACATTTATATAATAAACATTAAAATGTCTTATGTACCACAATATTGTACTGCATTTTATTTATTTTTATAGCAAGCATGTTGCGCATAAAGAAAAAAAGGAACATTTGCTGTCACCTAGGCGTGGCTGCCATATGCTTGCAATACAGATTTCACATCTAGAAAACATTCACTGAAATGTCTGTTTTACTTGTTTTTCTTTTAAATAGCAACACTTTTAGTGTTTCTTGTATTTTACTGTTATTCTATTTGAAGGAAGCAAGAACAGATCACCTCTAATGAAAAACTAAAAACTCAGGCAGCTACAAAGTTAGTGTCACCTAATAACACTAAATTCAGAAAAGAGATTGAAAATAAATAAAGGTCTAGCTAGGCACCTGATGTGCAAACTAAAAAAATAGCCTGTAGTTAAAGGTATTATAAAAATAAATAAAAAGCACACTATGAACCAGCCTTGTTGCGGAAGAGTAAGGAGCTGTTTGTACATGAATGTAAACAATGCACCAGCGCTTTGTGCAGTCACTCAAAGTGAAGAGATCCAATGAGAAAAGTCTGTTTCCCCATTCAGAATGCTGTGAAATATGAATGACAACTAAAGAGATCAGCAAGGGAAGCCTACTCTAAAAAGCCCCTCTATGTATGTGTATTATGTATGAATTGTTTGAAAAGAAATAGTCTAACGGTCAGTGAAAGCTGTTTTAAAAGACAGACCTATAGAAACTAAACTCACCTTCAGTATTATGTCCTGCAGTATTTTTGCACTCGCAACATTTTTACCATGTTTTGGTCAAATGAGATTTTGCAGTCAGTATTCAGGAACCATACCGAAGGGAAAGTGCAACTTAACTATAACAATACTACGATTTTGCATGCTTTTGCATTAAACAATCTGTGTGTTTGTATAATTGTGTGTACATGCATATGCACTGTGTATAGTGGATAAATAATGGTGAGCCTATTATGGTACTATGGTTGTGTATGCAGATTCTTTATAACTTTTGATATTTCTTTTAATTACTGAGTGTGAAGCTAGCAGGGTAAAAATAATAATCTAAAAAGCCGCAAAAAAACATTCATTAAGAAAGATGTCCAACTTGTCTACCATCTTGTAGGGACGTGGACAGGAGTAATGTGCAACTATTCTGGTAAAGTTTATTATTTATACGTTGCAAGGTCTATATGCTGCACTATTTTATTATCTACCCTTTTCATTGTTTGAAGTCCATAACACAAGTTTATATATAATTAAAAATAATTGATTTGGGTGTATGACATCATTCATGCCAAATATGGGTTTTAAAACCACTGATAATAAAATGTTATATTTATGTTCCAAACCCTAAATCATTCACAGCTCATGCACTTCAAGCATGATCCACTAGCCAAAGTACACCCATCCACTGTAGTTGGTGGTCATGGCTATCCAACATCTTTGCCCTTTCTCTGTTACTGTGTGCCAGGCCTTACTCTTTCAGTTTCACAAAGATAAATTGTCTTGTGTTTATATAAACACGGATTAACTGCATAAGGGGGTTTAGCCTGCACCAAATAACATATACCTGCTACACCTACTATCTGTCTAGTTTCTCCATTCCATCCAGTCATGCTAGGTGCTATTTAAGCTTAGCATAATCATTTGATACAAAGGTAAAAGTTTAATAAATGTGGCTTAAATAAACCTAGAAATTTTATAAAACATTATCAAATAATACCTCTGTAAAGAGGTATTAGTTTAAAAGCATACCACTGCATTATAATAAACATCTAAATATTTCATGTAAGTATCAAAATTATGTTGAAACATTTTACATATATAATCTACTGCTTCTAATAAAAATGTCAATAATGTGTTTTTCAAAGCATATGACTAAGAAGTCCATTTAGTTAATGAATAAAAAGTTTGTTCCATAGAAATTAACTAAAGTTCAATTTAATAGGAAACCAGTTTTTCAGATTCCAGTTATGTCTGAACTAATAGCATTGGCAATTTCAGGGTTAGGAGAAACAAATCTGTGTGTCATTTAAAAGGTATCTTTGTTGTTAAGCTGTTCCTGGAATGGGAAATGTGTTTACCATTTCACGGTTGATGTAGAAAATCCTGCTTTATTCTAAAAAATTTGTTTTGGAAAGTGAGACTGAGTTTGTTCTTTGTATCTTAAATTTCTAAGTGTGCTTTTACAAATAGCATATTTTGATGCAAATGTATTTGGAAACCAGCACAAGGAGGCCAATTCAGGTAGTACTTGAATTTTAATAGTAATACTTAAAGTACCTTTACTAATACTACAAAACAATACCAATGTGCTAGAACCTACGTGTGGAGTTCTATGCCTCAGCCTCACCTATTCTCCGGACATGTAGCTATATCTTTTGGAAGTAAATATGTGAGGGATGGGGGAATGGCTGGAAATGGGGAATTGTTATGAATAAAGGGGAGTGCTTTATTTGGGAGAAAGGCGGGCTTAAGTAGGAGGCAAGCACATCCCACAAAAGAGTAAGCCTTTGCTATTCAGAAGCTATACTTCTATAGTTATATATTACTTCAGCAAAAAAGAATCACACAACAGTAGTAAATGTACTGCAATTCAGAGCTGAAGTAAGTATAGCATCATACTTGGCAAACTACTGGTACTTTAACACCCCCTAAAATAATGGATGCAGGGATTTTAAATAAAAGCCCAAGGAACTAATGTTAACTTAAATAAGCTTACTTTAAGTTTTTAAAAATATAAATATATTTAATTTAATGTTAAAACAATTATTTATAAATACAATGTAAATATTGGTTTATTATATATTGTAAGTACACTTTTTAAATTTAAACATCAATAACTTTTTAAAACAAATCATTTTACTCTTTTAAATTAAATTCTACACATAATTTTAAGTAATTGTTAGTGCCTAACAAATAAATATAAATTGTACACCTTAGGGGGATATTTTTTATTTAAATGTTAAGAAACAATAATTTTAATTTGTTTAAATATATTAAGAATAATTTAATATTTAATATTTTAAAATTAAGGTAATGCTGGGGCATTTTTTATTTGTTCTACATTTAAAATAAATGTTTTAAATGAATTAACATTAATATTTAACATCAAAATATGTTTTCTATTTTTTTTTATTTAACAAACCTTTACTTATGCTTTACCATAGGGGGATTTCTGCCCCATGTGGAGACCTCTGCCTACGTGTCAAAAATTATAAGTCATAGCTTTACACACATAAATTAATATCCACCCCATGAATTCAAGGGGTAAAGGACATTTAAGTTCATACTTTTGAGTAACTTTTCACTTATAAATGGTAAATAGGCAAAAGTAGTAAATATACTCAAAAGTGTCATAATAAACATACATGTGTAGATTTACTCATGTGTGAATTTACCTTTGTGAATAGCCCCCATAAAATGAAATTTCCTTTTTCTTCAGCATGTCTTCCATGTGAGATAAATTACAGACACCCAAGTAGCGTCTTATGTTTCCTTGGACAATTTTGTCAGCTAAAAACTTTTACAGCCTCCTGGTAAAATGCCTTCTTGCTTTCAAAGCACTGTCCTGTATCATGGGTTTATTAGGAGAACCTTTTCCCTGTGTTTGTAAAAGAGAAACTATTGTATCTCACACATAGTTCCTCACATGTAGCTCTATATCCACAGGTTTGCTGTTCGCTCTCTCTCCTTCTTTCCTTGGGAATACATCTCTTTGCAGTCCGTAGCACCTATCATGTACAAATGGTACTAATGCATATTGATTCACTTCCCCACACTCATTATTGGGGTTAAGTTATTTCAAAATGTTGAGCCATTTGAGGTACTCCCACTTCTCACGTACACAAAATGGCTCTTTCCAATTGTCTGTAAGAGAAGAAAAGAGGTGCAGTGGTCGTTAACACCCAGTCACTCAAGGCCTCCAAGAAAGTTGATATAATTGTGGACAGAAACACAATAAGAGCACCAATCAAAGACAAAGATAAATGACCCGTGCTTATGACAAAAGAAGCGTTATTATCATCATACTCAAAAGGAGAGAAAAGGTTTCTTTGCTCACCACACAATTTCAGTTTCTACCCAACCATATCCAAATCAGCCTTGACCCTGGTCCCCATGGGAACAGACCAGCCCGAGCTGCCACGCCCTCCCTGGACAGGAAACAAGCATCCTAAAACAGGAAGTCACTAAAAGTCTAGGAGAACTTATCAGTAATGAATGTGGGCTAGAATTTATCTAAGTAGGTTTCTTGGCCCCTCGCCTGAAGAAACCAATATCCTTTCACTTTAGTCAGGTGCTAGACCAAGGGGTGAATAACTCAATTGGAGTCCTCAGAGTTCTGGTACAGAATAGGTACAGTATTGACTCTTTTTAATGTAAGCCATGCTCATAATATATTTATGCAGCTACAGAGACATTCAAACTTGATCAGAGTTTCAATGTTAATATCTTCTTCGCCTTCTGACAACTAAAGATATTCATTCTTATTCTCATACAACCAATCTTCCCCATTGTATGCTGTTTGAAGCCTCGAGGGCAGATTTTGTGGGTTCTAATGAATTGGCATAAATCTATCTAATATTTACAGGACACCCACGACAAAGAGCTGTATCCACCGTTTCAAATCCTTGTTTCTGATACCTCAGAATAAAATTGGACAGTGGTAATGAAACTGGTGAGTTTGGAAACCGCAAGCAGTGAAGTTATGGCAAGGCCATGGCAATTGCTATTATCATTCTTTGTGCAAAACAATGGATTTTTAAATTTAAATGTGGAGCACTAGATAACTACTGCAGTGCACCAATGAGGCTTTAAAAATATGGTAACACAAGAACTCTTCAAAGACATAATGATTTACCACTTTTGAACTATCTTAGAACTAAAGCTTCAGAGATTTGTCTGTCCTAATTCTAAACCAAAATCAAGATAATTTCCATAACTATCTATGATTATACTTAGTGATCTTTGAACAAAGGAGATATGGGTATTCTGGTTTTACGAGCATATACAAATGGATTTTCTCACTAACGTAAGGTGTGCCTATGAGCATAGGTAGGATTCCCACCTGGGTTTTTAACCCGAGACACATCTGCTTTCCCTAATTTCTCTAGGGAGGAAAAGATAGATAGTGGGGATGTGAAGATTTACTTGTATGTGGCACAAACATCTAGGACTTATATATGATCAAAATGTAAAGTCAATACTTTATCTCATTACTCACTATTATTTAATTTTAGGTCTTTGCAACCATCAAAAATGTATGTACCAAACCATGGACGATAAATTGTCTTTTCCAAACAATAGACACAGATGTTCTTCATACTGTAATTGAAAGCAGGTAGATACATCTTCTCAGTAAGAGTAGTGACTGGAATTAGCACATTAAACATTGTTCTCTTAACCAGTGTTGTACTGGCGTATCGGGCCCTTCAGTACTCTAGCAGTGGCAGGTGGACCGGACTGTAAAGTCCAGCATGCCTTCTGTTTTAATTCCATGGGTGGGGACTGAACCAAAAAAAAGAGAGCACAGACTGGCCCTTTCAAGACAGCTATTCTGCCAGTGCCAGAATGCCTAATAGGCCAACCCAACACTGCTTGTAACCACAGTTAGTCTGCAAGACTAGCTATGTTGTCCTAGATAAAGCAATTCAGTCGGACATCGGTCATGTCGTACACAAGAACCAGATTTTTTGTTTTTTTTGGTGTAGTTTGTGCCCTGGTCCTTGCTAAGTTACCTGGCTGTGGCTGCTTTCAAGCCTGTTGAATTGTAGGCTTTTAAGTGATTATTGTTTAGAAGGAACATTAGGCATTATCCTAATGTGATGGCAGATGTAGCACTGTCTAGATTGTCATACATTGCCAAAGTACTTTCTTCAGTGGCTATCAATGCCTTCAACAACTCCATTAAAACCATTGGAGATCAAGAGCTCCTGTCCCAAACTTTCAGTCTATGTCAGCAGAGAAGATACTGATAGATCCTTTAAAGGTCACTCTGGACAGAAGTGCATCTATTGATTTATCTGCATAAACAAAGTGTCCGCCAAAGCGTCCATGAACTATTTTAATTTCTCTTTCCAGGGACATTGAATCTTTACGAGGTTTCCTTCTAGAAAAAATGCAACAGTCAGTAGGCCACAGAGTTACATTGATTGTTAATATTAAAACCCAGATTCATTTCAGACAGGAAAATAAATCATCAACCACGAGTACCACCTTGTAGAACCTCTAATACCTTCCTACGGGTGCATAAATAAAAATAAAAGTCCCAATTTTGCAGACGTACTGCTGTACAGTGTATGGTGGCACTTGTTTGGATGGCCAGGTGCGTTTTGAGACCATGCCCTGCAATTTCAATTCTTAGCAATTAAAATGAGTGCACATTATTTATAGAAATTAGTTGTAACCCACATATACGTTTGCAATAAAGCCTCTGGTGATATGAATGCTTCATCTGGAAACTCACATTGTACGTATGTGTTATAGAAGCAGTACTAGTTGGTCCTTCAGGCTTTAATGAATATCTAATAATAATCACAGGACTCTATGCTATTATGCCAGTCCATCCATGCCCCACATTTAAAATCTCAAATAGATAATTGTATTTTACACA
Source organism: Triturus cristatus (assembly GCF_964204655.1). NCBI lineage: Eukaryota > Metazoa > Chordata > Amphibia > Caudata > Salamandridae > Triturus > Triturus cristatus. Next base: position 422,297,080 of record NC_140583.1, on the reverse strand, counting down.
AACAAAATGATGTGCAAAATACATCTATCCAAGTGGCCGAGTTTGTCCTGGTAACTCCATCCAACTGAGTTTTTAATATCAAGTGCATTGGCAACTCCAGGGACGGGTTTTAGCAGTTATTATGAGTGGCACTCTGAGTATCCCTTAGAAATGAGAAATTACCAGGGCAATCTGTGATTCCAGTCCTGTGGACTTCACCTGCTAGTAGCATGTATAGTCTCTGGTAAAAGACACTAGAGCTGCAGAGATTGGGCATGTAGGTTCTACCACCCCATCAGAATTATTATTATTAGATTTGTAGAACGTATGCGTACACAGCCAAGGGTTTCCCAGCACTATATCACTGGAAAGGTACCCAGGGACATCATGTGGACTTTTCCTGATGTCAATGATTAAAACAAGCAGGTTTAAAGGCTCCTACGGAAGATTGAAAGTGAGCTTCAGCCTCCAGATCAGGAGGAGAGAGTTCCACAGCTTTGGGCCTGGCTCTTCCTAACTCTAGGAACTGCAGCAACATCCAGATTACTAAGCAAGGACTGGTTGGGTGTGTAAGGTGACACCAGTGATCTTAAGTATGAGAGGGCCCAAGTGTGAGAGACATTTGTGCACATAGCATAGTGTCTTGAATTGAAATTGATGCTCAATTGGGAGTCAGTGCAGCTCTGCGGAGCAGGCTAGCAGTGGGATGGAAGTTGGGGGGTGGCAAAGTAGGAGTCCTGCAGCTGCATTCTGCACTACCTGGAGTCATCTGAGAAGGTACTTTGAGATCCCTAGTTAAAGAATATTTCTGTAATCAACCCTTGAGATGACCAGGGCCTGGGTGACTGTTCTCTGGGCTGAGGGCACGAAACATCCTAGATTGTTCTAAGCCATGTAAAGATGCTGCAGCATGAAGCAGCCACTTTGGTGATTTCACGGCTCATGGATAGCTTATGACCCAACCAGAATTCAAGATTATTGACTACTGCATCCGGGTTGGTAAAGGACCTATCACATCAGGCCACCGATGTTGACTCCATAGGTGGGGAAGCTTGCCTTGCAATAGAACCTCAGTCTTTTCTCTAATTAACTTCAACAAGTTTGTATTCATCCTGGTACAGACTTGTTTGAGGTAGCTATTTAGAACATCTGCACTGTGGTTCTCCTGGGAAGACAGGGAGACAATGATCTGAGTATCGTTGGAGTAAGACAGGAGAATGAGGCCACATGTTTCTACAATGTCTGCAAGTGGCCTTACTCAAATGTTTAAGAGGGTGGGCTAAGAGTGGAGGACTGAGGGAACCCAGAAGGTAAGTGGTGTGGCTTAGAGCGCTGCTGTTGGGAGTAAACTTGGAGGGCACAGTCCCAAAGGAATGAGGTCATTCAGGAAAGAGCTGTGTGGCACCCCTACAGCCCCAAACCATTGGAGAAGAATTTTGGGGTTCACTGTGTCGAACGCTGCACTGAGATCAAGTGGGATCAGTGCAGCTGTGCCACCATTATCAAGTTGTTGCCTTAGATACTCTGTTACAACAGTAAGGCAGACAGAACTATGGCAGGCTTTACCCGATTGTAGGTGTGGAGCAGGCCATTAAGTTTTGTGTACCTCGTGAGTTGCTTGTTTACATGTCTTTCTAGGGCTTTAGATAGGGTGGGCAAGAGGGATATTGGTTTGTAGATGGCCCAGAAGGAGGGGTCTAGATTTGTTTTTTTGAGTAAGGGCCTGACCATTGCATGTTTCCATGTCCTTTGGATGATATCCTCTGAAAGTGAGGCATTAAGAAGCTGTGTAAGGAGGTCCAATAAGGATGATTCAGATTTCCCAAACACTGAGGAGGGCAAGTGAGCCTGACTGAATGGGAGGAGTGCTGGCATTTGAGATTGGGGGTCCAGGTGCTGAAACGAGCTCAGTGAACAGGTCCTAACATGGGGGCCATGTTGCAAATTGTATTCTGCATTGAAGAGGGTAGTAACAGAGCTGTCTGTAGAGGAGAAAGTGGCTTGAATATCTGTGACTGTTTTTAGAAAATAGAGGCTAGCTTGTAACACTGGGGATGTGAGAAAAAAGAGACGACTGGGACTGTATTTGCATGATCAGAAAGAGTTTTTATGACTTGAAATAATGTTTTTGAGTGGTTTTGGGCTGAACTAATTTTATCAGAGTAGTAGGAGGATTTAGCTGTGTAGCAACTTTTGTGGTATTCTTTTAAGGCCAACTTATACTTTGCTTTGTCATCTGTTGCTCACATATGATTTTACCTTGAAAAAACAAAAGATAAGAGGCATTTGGTAAAACAGGAACAGTTGGTTTCATTAAACTCTTCGGCCAAGAGTGAAGTTACAGAAGTGGGTCTGAGGACTGTCTCAATGTACAATCGATCTGAGCAAGGTTTTATACATTTCTTTGGGTATCATAAAATGTTTCTGTCTATCCTTTTTTTGGTAAAGAATTCAGGCCTTGTCTTTGGAGTCATAAATAAGGCCTCTGATAACAAATGCAGGTGGGCCTCGACCTTGTGTAGAGACAATGGGTGCCAGAGGGTAGAGTGTCCAGATGTCTGGCAGGAGAGGCGCGTGATCACTGTGTCTTAATCGGGCCAATCTCCCGGGACCATTATGGTGTTGCTGCACCTATCTGTAGGATAGTGCTGAGTTTACTGTCTGTGTCTTTGCCTGCCGGTTATGTAATACCCCACCTGTAACCTATCAATTAGTAACCTCAGGCCTAGGTTTGACAGCCTGCCTGACCATGTATTTTTCAGTCAGGGTTGAAGGAGAGTTCATCATGGGTGAATTTGATAATAGAGATGTGATTTCGCTCTTACATATGAATGTATCATTATTAACATTTCCATCAACCTTTCCAATAATAACACATCTGTGATATAGGATGTTCGCAACGTTCTCTCAAGAGATTTACAAATCTGTTTGCTATTTCATGGTGTGTCATTGCAGAATTCAGAAGTCATAGGGAATGAGAGCCTAGACCTGCAGTTTGGGTAGATGTGTATTCCATATTCATTAAACAAAACAAACCCATTGCTGCTAGAGAGGAGACTTGCCTTGTTCCTAGAAGTCTTTATCTTCTACACAGCAAGCAAACCCTGCCAGTTTCCATGAATCGAGTAGCAGAGTTCTACATAGCTTAGGGATTTGTCATCAGCAGCCCCACATGTGATTCTTTACCCTCTGCTAGCAGAACTGGACCACTGAGGGTCACTTCCGGACTATTAGAATAGGCTCCCCCAAGAAAGAGGCATCCATAAAGCAATAGTCTTCAGACATATTTATAGTGACCCCAAGGGAAATAAAATGATAGGAGCTCTCATGTGATGTTACCTGCTAAATATGATTAGTAGGGGGCTTTTAATATTGCTGTTTTTTTTAACTATGTCTATGTCTACATGAGGGTATTTATGGAGCACACTGTTACTACAGGCAGTGTCCTGGCGCTAAGAGCTGAAAGGGTAGCAGCGGGGGATGGAAAGGTTACAGGCATGAGTAGAGCCAAGTTTTCACTTTCTTCCGGAAACAGAGGTGTGGATTCAATGTTTCTCCGGTGGAGGGGCATTTTGTTCCAGAGGGAAGGTCCAAGGCAAGAAAAAGCCTTGTCCCCTGTCCTAGACTTTCTAATAGTGGGGATGTTAGCTAGCAGCAGGTTAGGGGAACAGAGATTTCTTTGTGAGGCATAAAATGAAATCTTGTGTCTAAGATGCCTTGTCCCATATATGGCTTGCTGGGTAACAAGCAGAGTCTTAAAGATTACTCTTTTCCATACTGGGAGCCAGTGGAGACTCCTCAGAAGGTGGGACACATGCGCATTCTGGGGGAGCTCAAAGATGGTATGGGCTGCTGCATTCTGAACAAGCTGAAGCCTGTCCAGCAAATAACTAGGCATGCCCAGATAGAGGCCATATAGAGGCTGGTGTATAATCAGGGCTTGAATCACCTGTTGTCTGGCAGCTCTCAACAGAAAATATATACATTTTCGCAGAAGATGAAACAGAGTAAAGCAGGTGCCTCCTACAGCGTTAGCTTGGGCATGGAATAGCAACTGGTTGTCAAATTTGAACCCCATGTTTTTCACCACCGAGTTGTTAACCGTGGGGGCTGGAGTGTCCACTTGCCAGAAGACCTGTAGCAGTATCTCTGGCCCCTTGCCAAAAAAGAGTAGCTCTGTCTTCCCTGCATTACATTTCAACAGATTTGCAGCTAGCCACCTGAAAACAGCTGAGAGGCAGGTACTAATTAACATACCAGGACAGTGAGAACCATTGCAAACAAGAGGGTGTAGTTTAATAACTGGTTCATGGATGGATTTATGGCCTCTGCTCCCAGGACAAGAATGGAAGCAGGGGCAGGGTCCAACAGAAAGACAGATTTAAGGTCTTTTATGGCTCTCAAAGAGTCTTCCAGAGAGATTCGGTCAAAAAAGTTCAGAGAACATATGTACGTAATGGAGGGTGGGCTGTAGTTACATATATCTTGATCATTGCCCACTTCTAAGGCAGGGCCTGATGTTTCATATCCCATTGTAGGTGGTGGGAGACTGGCCTGGATGGAATCTATTTTTTCCTGGAAGAATGAGGCGAGCATCTCACACCATTCCTCAGAGGGTGGTTTCTCATTAGAACCAGCTTCAGGCGCGGTGAAGGACTTCACACTTTTGAAAATTTCTCTAGAATGGTTGCCTATCTTTAGAATTTTAGCCTCAAAATAGGCTTTGTTTGCTAACTTAATTTCCTTATAGTAGTTTCCAAGCACTCATTTATAATCTGCTTTGGCTGCTGGACAGTAGTTTATCCTGCATAGCCTCGCTTTACGTTTACATGCTAATTTAGATTTTTTTAGGGACTTTTGACCGATGCTGTTTGGTCCTACCTCCTGGAGCCAGAGCTTGGCAGGCAGACTCAATCCAGCCCTCATCCCGGGGATATTTGGGGACAAAATGAAAGCTCAATGAACAGACATGAAACTCACAAGTACAAAACTCAACCATAATCTCCAGTTGTTAGATCTCACAACACTGGCAGCAGGAGCACATACACTGACACAAACAAGAGTAGCACCAAGGATGGGTGAAACTGCCACTCCACTCTGCGTCACTCCACTGTATGCCATTAGTTTTGACTCAACCCTACGCAACTTAATTCGACACTATTTCACTGTATGCCACTCCGCTGTACACCGCTCAAATGTACAGCATGCATCTAAATGCTATTCCACTCTACCGAACTCCACTGTACACAACTCCACAGTGCATCACAAAACTCTATGTCACAGCACTCTAAGCCATGACACTGTACATCACAATACTCTACAATATGACACTCTGACATGACACTGCACTCTATGCCAGTCCAGTTGATGTCACTCGAGTCTACTCCTCTCTATGAACTTCTAATCCTCTGTACAACACTCTACACCCCACCACTCTACCAAACTCTACTACGCTCTTTGGTACTTCCCTGTACAACACTGTACTCCATGCTATGTCATTATAAATCACTTAAGTGTACTCTATACAACTCCCTCTATGCTACTCAAGTAGAATTTACTCCACTGTACTACTCCACTCTACTCTACTTCCCTACTCCACTCCACTCAAGGGCACTGTATGCCACTCAACTCTACAACACTATATGCCACTCAACTGTACCACACTCCACTCTACTCTACCTAACTCCACTCTACAGCATGGTACTCCACTCTATGCTACTCCACTCTATCGCAGATTCCCACACTCTACAATACAGCATACCCCTCCACTGTACAGCACCGCAGTCCACTCTATAACACTTTACTCTACTCTATGCTATGCCACTGCACTGTACTCCACTCCTCTGCACTGTACTATACGAGACACCACTCCACTATATGACAATTTAATCCACTCTACACTGCGCCAATCCACTCTGCTCCACTGTACGACAGTTTACCTGACTCTAATGCCAATGTACAACACTCCACTATACTCCACTCCACTCTACATCACTTTACTCTACTCTATAAAAGTACATTTTATAACAGTCTACTACACCCTTTGCTACTGTACTATACTACACTGCATGCCCCTACACTCCACTATACAGCACTCTACTTCACTTGAAGTCACTGTATGACCGACTACTCAACTCTATGCCACAACAAGACTCTAATCTACTCTAAAACACACAGCGCAACTACTTCTACATCACTCCACCCCACTTGTCTCCACTGTACTCCATGACACACTACTCAACTCTACTCCACTGTAATGCACTACTCAACTGTATGCCACTCCACTCCACACAACTATGTGCCACTCCACACTACAACACTCCATACCAGTACACTCCACCACACTGTAGTGTGCACTGTTCCACCCTACAACACTGTACTTCACTCTATGCCACAACACTGTACTCTACTGTATGTCACTTTCCAACACTCTATGACACGCCACTCCCCTTCACCAAACAGCACTCCACTCCATGACACTTTTCTGCACTATATGATACGCCAGGCCACTTTACTCCACTCCATCCCACTATACTGTAATAATACTAATATTGGGGGAAACATGGCGGCAGGCTGACACCGGTCGCAGGAGCTCCCAGACGAAAGAGAGAGCATGGGCTAAACTAAACAGAGATTCAGCCCAAAAAATAACATGAATTGATATGATTGGTAAACAGACCCCAAATAAGTTAAATAATCCCCACCGAGGCCCAATACATGGGTCTTGGCATTGAGACACAGCAGGGAATCTGGTGGCGTGCGGCGGACCTCTGGAGGAGATCGCGAGCGGCGTCAGTGTTAGCTGGAGAAGTCAGAAAAGCCAGAGAAGGGATGTGTTGTGTGCCATGGTGAGGAGGAGCAGGACTCTGGCTGGAATATACGACCTGAGGCTCCTCGAGAGGTAAGGAGCTGGAGCTTGAGGAGGAACCAACAACAAACAAAGGTACAAAGGTTTCTGTCGATGGAAAGGAATTCTCCCCCTAGGGTACTGCATTCGGGTAAAGAGAGGTGGAAGGTGGGAGGGAAAAGCGATACCATAAATATAGAAGAAATTATCAGCCTGCAGAGTGGGTTGGATATACTGAATGATGGGGGCAGCGTTACAGCTAGAACCTCTATGAGTAGGGAGGTGCTGTTCACCCAAACTAAGAACAGGTACCAGCTACGGTCCCTTCCCGAGGCAAGAGGGAGGGGCAGAGGTGGGAGAGTTAGTGCTCTTAGAGAACAGGCTGCAAGGGAGGTGGTCCCAGTCTCCCCTAAAAGAAAGGCGGAAAAATGTGGGGGGAAGCCAAAGCGCTGTGATGCCAAGGAGACACGAGCCTCGATAAAACCCCCTCCGTCTCTTAGTTCTTATTTCAAAATAATGGAGCACATCACAGCACCTCAGGGAGGAGGGAACAAGGCCACTCCGTTGAAGTCAGTGCCCCTACAGTTGGAAAATCGATTTTCCCTGTCAGCAAGTATACAAGATGGGGATAGACAGAGCGAAAGCCAGAGTGTGGAGACTAATGTTAGTCCCTGTCTCACCTCTAGTATAAGTCTGCCTCAAGGTAACAGAAGTACCTCTGTGGTGGTGGTGGTGAACTCAGATACCCTGCAAGGCATAGGGGGAGTGGAGAGTCAGGTTGAAAAGATATTTCTAAGCCTGAGGCAGGATATTCACATGACGTTTGAGATCTCCGAGACCAACCAGAAAGGGATCCAAGATAAATGTGTGATATTAGAAGGAAAATTGGATGACATTGCACAGCCAACTGGGGTTTTGGAGGTGGAGGTGAAGGTCCTGTCAGAGGTCATGGCAGAGAACTCTAAGGATTTAGAGAAATTAAAAAAACAGAACAGAACCCTGCAAGATGATATGGAGAGGCCGGAGACGCAGGCTTGACGCAATAATCTGAGAGTTCTTAAGGTACCGGAAGGATTGGAGAAAGGAGACATTAAGACTTTTGTATGCAAATTTTTGAGAGAAGGAATTTTGAAGGATAGATCGGACATTGAGCTAGAGAAGGAGATCCAGAGAGTCCATAGGCACCCCTATAAGTTAACCCCGGCTAGGAAGGCGCCCAGGAAAATACTGATAAACTTCCTCACATATGCTGTGAAGGAGCTAGTGCTGAGGCGTGCTTTGAAGGAGGGCTCTCTAATGCATGAAGCCTTTAGACACCAAATAAGATCAGACCTCGGAAAAAGTACAGCTCAGAGGCAGTGGGAGCTGGGTACCAGAATGAATGAACTGTGGAGTAAGGGCGCCCAGGTTCAAATGAAGTTCCCAGCCATGTTAAAAATAATGTGGGGAAACAAAATACATGACATCACCAATCCAGAGGGAGTCAATACCTTCTTAGCTCAGATGGAGGTATGAGATTTATAAGTAAAGGGGGTGCCAGTGCCGTTAGTAAAGATATAGAATTTGTATATATTTAATATGAAGTAATAGGCTGTTTCTTTTTTCATTCCTTTGCTTAATGCCTCTTTTTGGGATGGAGGAGTCACGAAGGGCGGACTGTATCGCCCAGAGTGTAGAAAGGGGTTTTCCCGGGTGGGGGTGGGGAGCACTGGGTGTGGGGAGCAGAGGGGAAAAGGAAAAAAAATTCAGTCTTCATGATGGTGTTCCCGGAAGTGGAGAAGGGTAGGTGTAAGTTGGGCCCCACATTAAAGGAGATGAGATGCTGAAAAGAAAAAAGTGCCGAACATGGATAGGCCGAATGTAATTAAACTTTTAACATGGAACGTTAATGGGCTGAGAAACAGGAGAAAGATGTACCGGGTAACAGAATTTTTAAAAGATAGTGAGGCACACATTATATTTTTACAAGAGACCCATCTGGAAAAACAGGAATGTAGACCGAGTTATAGTAAGCTACGATGAGTTCAGGAGGTACTCTGTTCTTTGCAGGGGGGAAGCACTAGGGGAGTGGCCCTTATTATAGGAGCTAATGTCGGAATAAGGGTAGTTAAGTATGATTCGGACCTCTCAGGGAGATGGTTAGTAGCTACCATACTGATCCAGGATAGGCCTTTAGTGTGTGCAGTTTACAATGGGCCAAATGAGGACAACCCGGAGGCCTTATCAAAGCTTGAAACTTGCCTATTAGAGACAACAGCACCGATAATACTGGGAAGAAATTTTAACTTAATTCTAAATAAGGAATTAGACCGAACATCACGAGTAAAGTATATTAGCCCCCCAAAAACATCTGCCAGCTTAAAGAATATGATAAGGGAATTTAAGCTAGTGGATATTTGGCGTACTAGGATGGGGGAAGCTAGAGATTTTACTTTTTATAGTAAAAAGTACAGACACCACTCTCGCATAGATTATTTCCTTTTAGATCAGGAGTTATATACAGATGTGGAGGCGGTAAATCATATTCCTTCAATTTTATCGGATCACTCAGCAGTGACCATGACCCTGAGGCTATAGCAAAAAGAGGGACAGAGGAGGTGGACACTGGACAGGACTGTCTTACTGGATGAGGAAGTGGTAGGTGATTTGGGGGTAACAACAGCTGAGTATTTCCAGTTTAATATAGGCTCAGCAAAAGATCAGATAATTTGGGATGCTTTTAAAACATACTGAAGGGGGTTACTAAGGTCTATAATGGGGGGAAAAAGGAGAACTGCGAAACAGGAAGAAGAGAGGAAAATCTGAGAGATTAAGGAAAAAGAAGGGGTGCTGCAGAAAGCCTCGATGGAAGTAATGTGCCCGTGTTGGTAAAATAATTGGAGAATCGGCAGGCTGAGTTCCAGGCGCAGCTAGATAAAAAGCTACTAGATAGATGGAGAGTGAGTACGCTTCAGCATTTCACCTATGAAGAGAAGTGTAGTTCGTTGCTGACCTGGAAAGCGAAAGCAGACAGGGCTAGAAATACAATAAGTAATCTAATTAGTAGAGGGTCAGGAGAAGTGCTTTATGCCAATATCAATATATGTGGAGAAGCCCGAAGCTTTATGAGCGATCCGTATAGTGAAGATATAGCACCAGGTCGAGAGAGTATTGAGGATTGGTTAAAAATGATGACACTCCCTCAATTAACAATGGAACAGAAGAAAGTCCTAGAAGTAGAGATTAGAGAAGAAGAAGTTAGGGTGAAGTTCAGAAAAATGGTAAGGGGAAAGGCAGCCTGACCAGATGGTCTGCCAGTTGAGGTATACATATGCATTATAGATAGAGTGGCACCAGTTCTAAAAAATTTATTTGATAAAATGTATATGGATGGGGAAATCCCACCTAGTTCCTGGGCAGAGACCACAGTTACATTCATTTTAAAACCAAATAAATATCTGCAGAAGATAGATTCCTATAGACCTATATCTCTTTTAAATATAGATTATAAGATTTTTTCAGGAATAGTGGCATCATGAGTTGCCAAGGTTATAAAAGGGGTTATTCACCCTGACCAAAGAGGTTTCATACCAGGGAGGCAGCCCAATAAGCTAACATTCCAGATGATGGGGAATATAGACATGGCGGAGGCCCGAAATATCCCATTAACTATAGTGGTAATAGACGCTGCCAAAGCCTTTGATCAAGTGAATTGGGCATATTTATGGGAGACCTTAAATAGCTTTGGTTTTCTGAGAAATATGGTAAGGGGGGTACACAATTTGTATCTGAACCCCAGTGCAAAGGTGTTGGTTAATGGGGAATCATCAAACTGGCTCAACATTATGAGAGGTACAAGGCAAGGGTGCCCTCTGTCTCTGCTTTTATTTAATCTATATAAAGAGCCCTTCGCTAACTTGATTAGGGCAGACCCCAAAATTTCTCCCTTTAGATCCTGTGGGTTTGAAGCACAAGTGGCTCTATACGCGGACGACTTGATCCTCTATACTACCAACCCTCAAGAAGCAATCCCTCACCTAATGAGAAAGGCGGAGAGCTTTGGTGCAATCTCGGCTATAAGGTTAATACTGGAAAAACTGAGATAATGGAGTGGAATCAGAAATTGAAGAGTCAGGGAGCCAAAAACCAAATGCAATATCTTGGGGTATTGATTTCCCAAAATTTAGAGGATATACCTACAGTGAATTGGAAGAAAGTTAGTCAGGAGATAATGAGTCTACTGTCAAGATGGGCGAACTTACCACTAAACATCTATGGTCGGGTAAAGCTTGTAAAAATGATTATTCTCCCCAAAATTACCTTTCTTTATAACTCCATCCCCTTAACTTTTCGGAAGGTGGATATAGCCAAGCTACAGGGAAAAATAGGTAGTTTTATTTGGGCCTCGAACGGTCCAAGACTAGCTTGGAAAAAGCTGAGAAGGAGGTTAGAGGCTGGAGGATTGGCTTTACCTGACCTACTTGCTTACTGTTATGCTTTCCATTTAAAAAATGTCTGCATGTTGGCTAATAAGGCTGATAGGTCATCAATGGGCTTACTGTTCGAAGCTATGTTAGGGGATGTCTGCCAAGGTGAGCACCATTTTCTTTTTCAATATGGTCACCCAAAGTTTTTGAAAAAGTGAGGTTGAAGATCTTAAGGTCCACTTTAAAAACCTGCTTCTCCATAAGGAAAAGATTGGGAATTCCATACTATTCAACACGGGCTCTGATCTGGGAATCCTCAGGCACCCCTAAATGTTTAAGAATCAACTTAGTAAGCCCTTAAAAGCAGGGGGAATGTATTACTGGGCAGACCTTAAAAAGGACTCCAGCGTAGTGAGTTAGGAAGTGCTTAGTAACCTTACTATGGGAAGACTGACTAGGTTTAAGTACTATCAGCTATGCTCCTGGTGAGCTACACAAGATTGAACACAGGAGGAGGAGGATTCAAAGTTGGATCAGGTGATGAGAACGGACAAGTGGAATAAAGAAATATCCTTCTGGTACTGGACCTTTCTGGAAGAAGAGGATAACATAGAAACTGAAATCACAAACTTATGGGGTATAGAGCTCAGTGATGAAGATATAAAGAAACTGTGGTTTGATTCTTTTGGCATGCTACGAACAGTGGTAAAACCTGCATTGCGTAAGCGGAACAATTTGTTTACCACCTACAGAGTCTATTGGTCTCCATTGAAGTTGCCAAAGGTTACAGGCAACACTTATAATTTCCAAAGATGTATGCATACTGCAGCAGATGATCTGCACCTGTTTATGGAGTGTCCAAAAATTAAATCTTATTGGACCGCGGTATGCAATTTTTGGGGAGAAATACTTGGTAAACTGATCAGGGCAAGTCCTTGTTTGATATTCTTTGGACTCATTTAAAAAGGCTACCTGTTTAATGCCCCTAGTTCCAAGTTTATATTCTATGTGATAGTGTTGGCGAGACGCGAAATCTGGAGGCTATGGAATTCTGAAACTCCTCCATCTTTCACAGAGGGTTTAAATAATATCATCTATACAAGTGAATCGGATATGGCCTGTGACCCAAGAAGTAGAGATAAGATCTGGACTTCACTGGTAGACTGCAGGGAGAAGACAAGTAGGGTCCTATGATTAAGCCAAACATGCTGTCGGTCCTGGCCTCTCCAGTATATCTCCGTTGCCCCCCATGTGAACAGGAGTTAGAAGTGGAAACAGCACTGTTTTTGTGGGGTATCTCTTTTCTTTCTCTCTCTTTGCAGGGTCCCTACATTTCAGCATAGAGAGATAGGAGGAGTCCTAACAAGAGTGTTGGCAAAATGAGGACAAATTTCTTTAAAAAAAAATAATATTAATAGTAATATTAATAAACATTTATAGAGTGATAAGTTCACCATAGCAGGTATATTGGCACTATAGCATCTATGTCTGGCTTTTTCTGCATCTTAACGTGAGTCTAAATCAAGTTTGACACCCGTCCTCTTATCTCTAGTTCAAACCTTTGCTGGAAAGAGACAGGTTTTTAGATTTTTCCTGAAACTGATCAAATTTCTATTGCCTCTAAATTCAGCAGGCAGCTTGTTCCACATTTGGGACGCTTTCTTTGGAATGTTCTTCCCCCACCCTGTTTTTTCTAAAGTTTTGCACACAGAGCAGATTTGCTGTCACAGAGCGTGGATTTCTTCTGGTCTGTAGTATCTGAACTTCGTTTGTAGTGGCACTGGACCATTGCCATTTAGTGACAATGTCATCAGGGGTGAATGCAAGATGGGTGAATGTTTTGGCACTCACCTATGGTGTGTCATTGTACACCTGCTGGTGTAGTATTGTGGTGCTCTAAAGGAGGAGAGAATCACCCGACCTCCCAATGGGACCAAAACTATGAACCCTACTTAAATTAAACCATATCCCTGGGCACACACTGTAATACAAAAACCCACAGTTTTATAGGTTAATCAAAAAATGCAATCAATATTTGTTGTTTCTTTTATTGTCTGTATTCTTTTAGCCAACACGTGTTCGTTTTGTCAGGATTAATTCACAACTTCTTCAGGGCTTTCTAGCTTCTTGTAAAACAGTACAATCAATCCTTACTTCCGGGTTTACTTCCGGCCCGGTGCTGTATATTGTCAGTATTAACCCTGGGAGTAGTGGGCGTAGTGGGGCTACGCGGAGCATCATGGAGTGGGGCCAAATCTACGCATACTCGCACACTCCGCGTAGCCCCATTACGCGCCGCCGGCGTCCCTCCCGCCCTCTAATTACTTTCAACATTAAAAGTAAAGAAAATGACTTACCTGAACTGCGGCGTCCCGGGACTCCCTCTTCCTGCTTCCTCGCTAACTTCTTCCTCACAAATGCAGATGCACGGGCGCCCGCGCATGTGCATTTCTTGGGAGAAATGCGCAAGCTTGGGCACCCACGCATGCGCATTTGTGAGGAAGAAGTCGGCGAGGAAGCAGGAAGAGGGAGCCCCGGGACGCTGCAGTTCAGGTAAGTCATTTTCCTTACTTTTAACGTTGTAAGTAATTTTAAAATTAGGGCGGGCAGGAGGCGGGTGGCGGGCAACTCTGCTCCGCCGTGGCATATGCGTAGCCTGCCTGCTACGCCTACTTCACGGACCGCGAAGTAGGCAGCACTACGCACACTCTGCGGGCGGAGCAGAGCACTACGCCCACGTTTAGTCAGTATCCTGTTCCTTGTGCCTTTTTTCTGCCCGTGTCTGTAAACTATTCAGAATTAATCCAATTATAAAACTCCAATGTCCCAGGCATGTGTGTCTGCATCCTTTGCGTCCTCTAATAAATCCAAAGATTTTCCTTTGTCAATGTTATCTCCTTTGTAGTGTAATTATCTGCAGGCAAGTGCGCTTGCACGATCCTACTGTCATGTGTCCTGACCACAGCCTTCTTGCCCATCACATGTGACTCCCCTCCCCCACTGAACAACAGCACTGGGATGCTGTTTACTAACCTGCAGAATTATGTTAAATAAATGGGCACATTTACTTACACGTTAGGTGAAGTAAAAGGAAAGAAGTAAATAAGGTGTCCAGCAACACTTAACTTTAAGAACAGATCAATTTTTAGGAAAGCTTGTAACTATTGTGTAAAAATAGGATAGCGACTCTTCAAAATTCAAAAAAGGGTTTCAACTTATTGCTTGAGATCCCACCCCTTGATACACCCCTGGAAAAAAATAGTTGTCCAGAGATTTTCATTTTTGCTTTGTGTTTTTTGTATTATTAGAGAAGTAATTTAGCTTGTGTAAACATTACTAATCCAGGCCAAATTTTTCTGGATGACATTTTTTAAAATGGCAGATGCATTGCAGTGATGATGTAATATTTCAGGAACCATGAGACCTGTATACTTTATTTTGGTGTCAAACACACAGGTTATCAGGTTTATGTATTCTTATAGAGACAGAAAATAACTCCTCATAGCAACCCTTCCACCATTTTCAAAATGGTGACTCGATAATGATGTGTTTTAGACATCATATTGGTAATTTATTTCAATATTGTGTTTGTTTTCAGGTTTTTTGTTGATTCAAATTTATAACATGAGTGAAGCAATTAGTAGCAGAGGAGCTTTACCTTCTGATAGAGTATTGCTAACTACAAAATGTGAGGACTCCTTCAACAATGAAAAAAGTGTCATATGCCAAACTAATCCAAAAGAAAAGCTAACATCAACTGCGGCTGAACAGAAGAGAGATCGAGAGGCTGCAGAAATATGGCAAGATGATGTTCAAAAAAGTTTGAACCTGATGGTTTGAAGAGTATCAAATATTTTAACATTGTAACAAGTCGTACAAGTCGTATACAATGGATAAAAGCCTGGAAAAAATGTGTCCCAAAATAGCAGAAACCAATAAATTACAAGATTTCAAATCTTCTGAGGAAACAACAACAGCCACACCCAATGCCCAACCACTTAGATGATCAATGGCTGCCCCTCGTCAACCTCCAACAGCTAATCAGAAAGCAGAGGATCTTCAGTATGTTATCTGTGGTTGAGCTAGAATGACGGCCAATGTTATTGACAAAAGAACAAAGTACAGAGTATATGAGTCTCAAAGGGAAAACATGTTTTTATCTGAAGCTAGTTCCTTCCAAGATGATGTTTTTAGCCAAGTAGCTGATCTAAACGGCGAGGTGAATGTATTTGCAGAGTATTTGTATGTCCACCCGAAATGCATGCATGCATACAATCGAAAATATGAATGTACAATGAGCTACCAGCAGTAACATAATCGCCAACCTTTAGTCAAGCTTGCACTCAAAGCGTTTTAAAGCCACTTTTGAGTGCTGGCTATGGGTCCCCACTTAGTGCAATCAGAGAAATAATGGTCAACATTGAAGAAACTGTATTGATCCATAATAATGAGATTAAGATTTACTGGTGGGAATGTACAATGACAGAATTAGGTTTTGTCAGTCTAACAGCTGATTTGACTCCTGAAGTTTTTGCTGCCAAAATAAGATCACAGGAAGCAGTAAAATCAGCAGGAACCATTTTAAGAAACGTCCTGAAACGCAAACCATTGGAGTCAATATGAATGCCTGATGTTGTCTTAACATTTTTTACCTCATCGTTTAATATCAGCAAAGCCAAACTGTTACAATCTAAAGTCTTGAATTCGGAACAGAAGCCAACAACATTGATGATGGCTTTGAAGATATAAACAAAGAAGTGAAAGACAAATGTACTGTCTTTTCCAAATCATGTTTCATGAATTACTTCATGGCAAAAGAAAACTCTGCCCATGCAATCTATGACAAGTGCTAAAGTAGAGAGCTAATCACTTCAATGAATAGGATAAGTGTATCAACTAGTTTTAATGACAGTACGGAACAGGAACTTTTCCCTTTGTTGAGTGGCTAGTGTACTTCAGCAGCAGTAATGTGATGAAGCGGAGAGCACAGAGTGCAGAGTTTACAGTGGCCATGTTGGATGCTGCTCAGCCTGCTGGACCTGGCAGGTGAACTCCGGGGTGGAGGCGGCAGCGGAAGAGTGAGGGCACTGGCTGAGGATGAGAGCTCAACACCTTATGCGCAGTGTGGCAAGCGCTTACTGATGAGCAGGTGAGGCTAAAGCCGCGGATCCTCCAGGTCGCTTGGAGGCGGCTGGCATTAGGCCAGTGCGGCTTGCGCATCGGAGAGGGCCACTCCCGCTTTGCTCCTTCCTGACTGAGTATACCCACCCCTCTGCCAAACTCTGCCAAACTCCCTCTCGCATCCTGGGGATAAAAAAAAGGGGAAAAATTTAAATAATCATATGTTTATATTACATATATATAAGTTTATAGGTTTAGATTATATTTATATCCCCACACTGGAAAAGTACAGCAATTTGTCAGCGCGTGGCTGATTCGACAAACAGCTTACAATCTGTGTTTTCTGTGTTCTAAATGGCTAAGGGCCATATGTATCAAGCCTTTTTCCTGTTTGCAAACGGGCAGATTCTCAGAATCGGTCCGTTTGCGAATTGGAAAAAGCCTTTTGGGATGTATCATCCAAAAGGACATCGCAAAATAGAGAATTGCAAAATTTGCGATTCTCTATTTTGCAAATGCAATTAAGGAATTCTAAATTGCGATTCCTTAAATGCAAATCTGGAAGCACCAGAAATTTGCTCTTTGGCCTTAAGGAATTGCAAATTACCACCAACTCCAAGTTGGTGGTAATTTGCGATTTTCCTTAAAAAAGCACTTTTTTGATTTTTTTAAAGTGCCTTATGTCGCACATACATGCCCTTAGGGTATGTATGTGCGCAAAATGTGCACACATGCATATTTCAGGGGTGAAACAGGGTGTCCATTTGGCACCCTTGCAACCTTGAAATTGCATTCTCAATTTGCGATTCTCTAATTGGTAATCGCAAATTGAGAATGTCTTCCCATTCATTCCTACGGGCCTCCTAGCCCATAGGAATGAATGGGAAGGTATTCCTTAATTGCGAATCTCAATTTGCAATTCGCAAATAAGGAATATGTAGGATTTGCAAACATTTTAGCAAATCCTACATACATTGCATTTTGCGATTCTCTAATTGCGATTCGCTAAAAATCGCAATTTGAAAATCGCAAAACTCTTTTTTGATACATATGGCCCTAAGTGACTGGCTATAACCAGTGCAAGCAGTATTAAGCAGTGCAAAAGCAGAGTGAGGCATAACAGTGCTTTGTAAAGGTTTAGCTTGCCCGACTTGCCTGAGGTCCCTAGTCCGTATGGCAGCGGTGTGGCTGCGGGTTGGCGGTGTTGCACCCCGGTTGAACTTTAGCTTGGAACTGCCTTGAGGCTGCTACATCCCAATGAGCCAAAAAAGCATTGGTGAACCAGGGCAAGGGAGCCAACTGAGTACTGCGTACAGGGGTTTTAGCGCCCACCTGCAGAGTGTGAGCACGGGCCCACAGAGGCGGCCCAGCTAGGTCTAGGTGTGGCTTGCAGCTGCGTGGTGTGCCCCCACTCGGTGTCTGGTCTTGTTCTGCCATTGCTGCCTACCTGAAGGTCAAGATCAAGAGTAAAGCAAAGGGAACAAAGGAAGCAGCCAGGAAAAGGGAATATCTCTATAGCCTCTAGGAGCAAGTAACAGATTGGCACAATGAGTCCCCCAGCACATAGTGGTAAGCCTGGAAGTCTGGCAGTTGATATCTGGACAAACAACGCTGACCTAGTCAACAACAAAAATCATCACTAAAGCAGGACCTAAAAGAAAGAAACGTGATCAGGAAAAATAAAACGACATCGGGGGCAGAAGGGCTACGCTCAAAGGTGTGGAACAAAAAGAAAACACTTTAAATACATCAGTCAAGTCATCAAAATCAGCGGCAGTGTAAAACCTACAGGGGGAGCCACTATTTCCCAGATTTGACAGGGCAGTTTTAATATGCAAAGGAAATAAGAACATCAAATTCCAGTTTCTTAAAAACCCAGGTGCGGCAATATACTCAACGCCAGAAGATGTAGCTGGACTACTAACCCCATTAGCTCCGCAGAGATTATTACATTCTCAATTACAAGATGAGTGGCAAAATAAATAACCAGGCATGTGATAGCAATCAATGTACTGAGGAAGTACATAATACCTCACTCAATATTTAAAAAAATAGATAAAATGACATTAGCAAGTACCACGAACATACATTCAAAACGAACATTATAGAAGCTCAGATACATACAGAAAACCTAAATAGGTTGGTGATACCTTCAAGCCTTGATTCAAGCATTAGTACTAGGCAGTCTACAGTAGAACCAATTGATAGATCCTCTTCGGAAGATCAAATGTTTGATGAGGCTAAGGAGGACACAAATGGAAACAAAAAACTTCAGAATTGATCTTAAATACAGTGGAAGAGTTAATCCCGCCCCACTTGATCCCCGAGAACTATTTTAAAGCTAGATTCATTTAGGGGTCTGGAGGTCCCTCACAACTCCAGCAGGACAATTTTGAAAACACATTGCAGAGGTCAATTTCTCTGCTGTCAAATGAGGACCATCTAAGAGCAACAATCAAAATGTCCTTTCAGATGGAAAGTAATAAAGAAAAAAGCAGAACAGAAGATTCTGAAATATTGGCTGGGAAGGTCATGGAGCCCTCTGATATTGATCATGTAGGAAAGAACAATAGCACCTCAGCACGAAATTCTCTCAATATTACTACACTCGAGCAATCGCATAATTCACTAGTTCTGAATCATGAAGGAGCTTCCATTATTGGATCTAAAAATACACACCATCGGCAGCATAGTGAACGGAATAGGCAGACTTATATCTTCAAAACATTACTTCAGACGCTACAATCTTCAACTGAGGCACTTTCTATGCAATATGATAAACTAGATATTTAGATTGAGCTAATGAATGTTATAGCTTCCTTCATTGCAGGTATAAATACCGAGCTAGAAAAATTAACTCATTTAATAACAAGAGTTCAAGTAGTTCATTCGCCACTACAAAAACTTGACCATGTGGTCCTATTACTGACAAATTAAGCTCCCTCCCAGCTATACTAGAACAAATGTTACATCTTAACCCCTTCTGTGCCCATGACGAGATAGTCTCGTCATGGAGCACGGTCGCGCTGTGCCCATGACGAGACTATCTCGTCATGAACCCCACCCACTAATGAAACACCCGGCACAGGAGGGGGAAAGGGTGTGGCACTGAAGGGGTTAAAAAGGAAAATCGTATTAACAGCTCTGTTGCTAAGCCAGATAAAGTGGTAAATGTTCATATAGAGCAACAAAAGCTCCCTTAAATTGCTGTGCAGCGAAAGGAAGTAGTAAGAGTACCCCAAAACAAGCTGAATAAACAAGGGGTTACTGAGCAATCATCAGAAAAACTAACATTGGATCATCTTGAAGCATCTTACAGCTTCTATAAAAGACTAAAAAAGCGGGAAAGAAGAGCAAGAAACAAAACACAAAATACACAACAATCAAATTTGTTAACGCCATAAATAGAGCCCATATTTGAGTCTGTGTTGAATGGGAACCATAAATTCGGCTCATGTAATAAATCCAAGCTAACTAATATGGAGTTTAACACATCAGAAGATGCATGTTCACTACAAGGATTAGGTGAGGGTCCTTCACAACCAGAAGATTTGAAGAAGCAGACAAAAAGCAACACGGTGATTGGTGCCTCCGAACTAGTAGCTAAGGATACTAATAAAATACAATCTGGAGAGACCATAGCTGAAGAAAAACGGGTAACAGCCCCTAGCCAAGGAACAATAGTCAGAAGGGTAAAAGGAGAAATTGATCGACATTTTTGAATAAGAGATTGCGCATTTGAGAAACAGACAAGAATCGATTTCTGTAATCTCCCAGGACTTTCTGGCTACAGGACCTACTACTGTGGGCAGCCAATTAAAAACTCACAAGAATGACAGCCAGGCACACAATAAAGCACAGAGAGTGGGCATGACTTTCCAGGGAAATTAGAAGTTGACACATGGAAATTGCCCTGGAATCATGTTGCTAAAGCAAAGGAAAGTATGGAGTTTGAAGAGAGATTTCGGTTTACCATTGAAAATGTTAATATGCAGAACTTTGGAGAAGCTGTCCCACTCCCTCATGAAAAGCAGTATTACTCCACTACTCAACAACAAGTAATAAATGAACTATTACTAAAACCAGAATATGAATCTCAGGGTCGACATGACAAATTAAACAGGGGAAACATTTTAAAACTAACAGCAGAGATTCCAGCACTAAAAAATCTGGAATCTTCAAATATCCTGACAGTAGAGCTCTTCCCAATGGAAAATCAAAAACACAAGGAAAATACCTACACAACATGGCAGACAGAAGAAATAGTGCAATGTATTCTGGAATTCTGGAGTCAGTTTGAAACAAGGGGCATGAAACTCATTAAACCATCACCAACACAATATTCTCACCCGTTCTCATCAAAACCAGACTACAAATTTTATACCAGCTACTGATAAGACCTCGTTATATTCAGTTCTACAGAGTACCAAAGGAGGAAGCTTGAATAAAAAAATATTGCCCAATGATTATAGGACCAGCATACGTCTCACAGCTTGGATAAAAGGTGATGGGTTTGGCTACCATCGACTCTTAATGCTAATAGAGTACAATGACCAAGCACAGAAATAAAACTAAACAATTACCGTCTACTATCTTAGAATATTGCAGGAGCAAAAAAGTGGCTGGAAGAAGGGATTCCAACTCAAGACCGGGAACCTTATTACATAATAGCCCACCAAGAAACCTGGGCTTTGGAAAACCTGCCCATAAGAGGCTTTATTCACTTTTGCCATTACCAGCAGAAAAAACAGAGTAGTATGGGTGTCCTAAAGGTGGACTGGCAAACTATGTGACTGCAGCCTTAAACATTAAACTTGAACAGCTCACTTCTCTGGAACACAAATAGCCAAGTGTACAGTTGATAGTACACTTAAATCAAACACACTGCTACTAATAAACACATATATGCACCAAAATGTAATGGGGAAACATACTTATTTCAACACTTATTACAGCTATCACAGACATAAGATTATCAATCCCATTTTAGGAGATACCTTTAATGGGAGATTTCAACTGCAATTTAAAATACACTATATGGGAGGATGAGATCCTAACAGCAGATAATACTTATTGGTGTATTCTCCCTCAGTATCATTCAACAATAGCCAGACCAAACTGCATAGGCCAGTCCCTAATCACAGCATTGGAATAGTTAGGGATGAGTGTAATAAACAGCAGAACATCGGACGACACCCCTCCAAAATGTACATTCCATTGACCTCATGCACTGTCGATTTCAGATTACACAATAGTCACGCTACCATTAATGCCACTACTTTTACAATATTCAATCGAATACACACCAAAAGTGATTATCCGTATCAATGTGTTAAATTCAACTTAACTTTGCCAAAGCGCAAAGAAGTAGCTATAATTGCTGGTAGGGCAAACACAGTCAATTTGAGGCAACTTAAATGGACCAATGACTCCCTGGAAGAACTGCAACATACAGTACAGGAACAAATATTGGCAATCCGCATGCAGCAACAGAATAATATTGATGTTTGGATGAAATTTTCCTCAAATTTAATATCTTTGAAGTCTACTGCAGAAAGCCAAAACTAAAATAAACAGGTACAATTATTTCCTGTCCCCTTAAGTCTCTGAAACAAGAACTAAAGAAAGCGGTCACAAAGATAAAACCTTTTATTCATGAGGAGCTGGCATGGGATAAAGTCAGGCTATTACGGAAAGAATACAAAAAAATATTATGGGCAGGAAAAAAGCAGAAAAGGAAGATGTATTTTGGGCTAAAGTATTGCATAGGGCAAAGCAAGTCAACTCAAGTAAATTGTAGGATACAATAAACAAGCTGATTAGACCAAATAATGTGCTGTCCTCTAAAGTCCAGAAACAAGATTGGGTCAATTTTCTGACTGAGAGGTTGATGGGGAAACCCTTATCCATCTCCATGTGGCCAGCACAATAGCTCATGAGCAGGGGACAGGATTGAATACAATCATCAATTCAAGTAATGGGCAAGATGTTGTCGGCTAACCCTCAACACATGGGATAAATTATCAAACCATTCAGGTCAAAGTTATAACTAATATAATAAGGAAGGGCAGAAAGGAAGGAGCGCCAGGACTTAATGGCATCCCACATGTGACCTTTACAAACGACCCGGCATTTTGGTGTAACCAACCATGCGGTCTATATAAAGAAATAGAGCTATTGAACAAAATAACGCCAAGCTGGTAAGGCTCAATCATCTCCCCAATTTATAAAGAAAGTGATAGAACGAGCCCAGCAAATTATAGGCTTATAGTGCTTCAAGACGTGGAATCAAAGTGCTTTGCCTTGCTGATCCTTAAAGATCTGGTGGACTGGTCTGAATCTAAGAGTGTGATTCCGGCTAATCATACAGGATTCAGAAAAGGCATCAGAACTATCACAAACACACTTGCACTGTTGATAGTTGCAGAAAAAAGCAAATACAACAAGCAAAAACTATTTCTATGCTTTATCGACCTGAAAGCGCCATTTGACAGCGTGGATAGTAGTAGGATCTGGAGAAAACTAAGAGCCTGGGACATATCAGACACAATTCTGAAAGGAATATTGTTACTTTACTTTAATATATGGATTAGAGTTAAACTGGTACATGGCTCAAGACTGTCAAGAGAACTGATCACAAATAAAGCCCTCAAACATTGATGCGTCCTATCACCACATCTCTTTAATTTGTTTTTGTCTGACCTGACACTTCAACTTGCCCAGATTAACTCTCACCTGCCCAACTTAGGAAATCTAACATTATCACATTTGTTATATGCAGATGACAGAGTGCTGATGTGCCTAACAAAAGTGTGACTTTATATGTCGTTGAATGAAATGCATATGTATGTCATGGTCAAAAACCTAGAAATCAACACATCAAAAACGAAGTACATGCAGATTTGTAATCGTCCTCCTACCGCACTAAATATCTGGATAAACATGAAGGCATTGGAAAAAGTGACCAGCTACAAGTATTTGTGAGACTTCATTGACAGCAGATTCACGCTTCAAGTGCAAAAGAATTACGTCACAAAAGTCAAGATCTTTATTATTTGCATTTACCACAGTGGCTAAAAACTAAATGGCCCATCATTTAAACCACTGATTGTGTTCATAGCGGCAACATTGTTACCTATATTATCTTATGCAAGTGTCATCCAGTACAGAACAGATCCTGCATTTATAAATAGCTGATGGTCACAAAGTATAAATCTGTTTTCCAACTACCTAAGTCTGCCTCACCAGCGCAGGTACGCCTAGAATTTGCCTTGATTAATGAAACTGTAGGTAGATTGTACTCGACAATTAAGTGCTGGTAATCAATTAAACACAATTTGGTGTGCAGCCTGATCAATGACGCTCTATAGGATGAGATTGTAAAAAGAATAAACTCAACATATAATCAGTATCTGTTCAAAGCTCTAGCACTAACCAACTCTGAAGAGCTTTGGAATAAGAATCTTTCCTTTGATAGTTTTAAACGCACTCAAAACAAAAGTGCAAAACTTCATTTGTTACTGCTTGATAAGGATATTTTTAGTTCCAGATCACATAGCTGGTGATTAAAAATTACAAAATCCTTCAACCAGTAGCCTATCTGGGTCTAACTTTCTCGACAAGATAAGAAAAATCTCTGATGGCAATCCGCTTTGGCCAACTACCATCATTGGCAGACAAACCATCCTAGAATTATAGTGGGTACATAGCATGTAGACTCTGTGGTGGAACCTAAGAGGACTTTATTAATTTAATCTCCATCTTCCCATGCTTACAGAAACCATGTGTCACGTTATTTAAAAAAATAATTTCTAGCAAAAAGGACGAAGACTTGCAGCAATTATACAAGCTTTGGAGCCGTCAGATTTGCAGCTGAATTGCAAACTGATAAAATAGTTATAATTGTATGATCACATGGTAAGAAGAACACATCAGGAACACTTTAAAGAAAGGGGAAGACCCACTCTGGAATGAAGAATTGCAATAAAAGCATTTTTGGACGATAAGAACAGTTAATGGTTAAAGGACTATAGTAGAGGGATGCATGAGAACACTTGTAAAAAACAAAGTTCTCTGGAGCGCTAGGTGGCGCCTGACCAGCATGGCCGCTTCGCGGTGAAGCTCCGGGCGCCGGACCCCGCAAATCCTCCCTACTCCGTCCTCAGCTGCCCTGGCCGATGCTTTCCCGGGCGCGCTGAAGCCCGGAACCGTCCTGCTCTCCCTAGCGCGGATCCGGAGCGCATCTGCCCCCTCGGCGCTCGTCCCGGCGTCTCTGCAGCTGACCGCTGAGAAGAGGCTGCGGTCCCGGTCCTGGGGCGCGGGCGAGCTGCTACTCCAGCCCGCGGCGCCCAGGAGGTGTCTGGGCCCTGATGTGCCGGTGGCCTACAGGAGGCGTCTTTGCTGCGGTTGCGGCCCCCCCCCGGGAGAGAAACGGAGGCCCCTAGCTGAGGCCATCCTGTGGAGTCCGCGGAGGTGCGGGGCTGGTCCGGAGGATCCGATTTGCGCCGCATGACAGGCGGTGAGTGCGGCAGCGGGGAAGCGCACCAGCGGGGCTCCTTGAGTTGTTGGGGGACTGGAGGTGGTGGGGACGCCCCCCCATCGGGCCGGGTGTCGACGGTCAGGGGCCGGCTCCCCCCCCCTGCCCCCCCTTGCCCCCCCTCGCCCACGTCGCGGACCCCGGGCCTGGTTTCTGTGGCCTGCGGTGACGCCTTGGTGGGTGCGGAGCCGCCTTTGGGGATCGGGCCGCAGGCCGGCGGTCGGGGTGTGTGCGGCTTCCCTTCCCCCTCCTCCCCCCTTTCGGCTAAGGCGCTCCAGGTGCTGGGCGTGCGGCTGCCCGAACCCCCAGGGGGGGATTGAACTGAGTTGCCCTAGGAGCCCGCGGTCTTGGACTGCATACAAGCCGTAGTGGCGGCGGACCCACCGGGAAGAGGCCTGAAGCTTGGCTGAGTGCCCCGTGATTTCGGCTGGAGCGGAGAGACCTAGCCTTGGCTGCGGTGTGCGGCGGAGGGTGACGCACCTCCCGGCAGGGCCGGGGCTGGGGGTTGGTGACGGCCCCCTGAGATTACCGGCTGCCACATCGGGCAGTGCGCCGACAGTACCCTCGGAGAGGCGGGCTGCACGCAGGAGTTGCGGCCTTGGCAACTATCGATTGAGGCACTCTCGGAAGATTCTC
Organism: Triturus cristatus; assembly: GCF_964204655.1. NCBI lineage: Eukaryota > Metazoa > Chordata > Amphibia > Caudata > Salamandridae > Triturus > Triturus cristatus. The sequence goes on along the minus strand of NC_140583.1, from coordinate 422,271,555 downwards.
CAGGGACCTGGGACCGTGCTCCACGCTGCTGGACCTTGCAGTGTCGGTGGGAGGCTGCGGGTGCGACTGTGGCCGGGGGCTGGACTGGATTTCCTGCTGAGTGGCCCGCCGGAGCTTGCCCGCGGGGGCTGGTGGCGCCCGACCGTTTCCAGCCGTGGGACCCCCTGGCCATACCTCCTGCGGAGTCCACGTCAGCCCGAGCACCCGTCGACATCCTGCAGGAGTGTCTCACACCCTGTTGCCCTGCTTAGCTGACTGCCGCTCCAGACATGGGTAAGGACAGGGCCACGAAGCCGGCGTCCGGGGCCACCCAAACCAGGATGGACAAATTCACAACCTCTGAGAAGGGGTCCGGCCCCACGGGCGAACTGGCCCCGGCCCCCGCTACGGACCTTGCTGCCATCCTGCAGGCCATCAACTCATCCCGCGCCTCCCTCGAGGGCATGGTGGGAGAGGTCAAGGTGGATGTTGCGCTTCTCCGGCAGGATCTGCGGAATGCCACCGCCCGCATCTCGGAAGCCGAATCCCGGATATCCACTGCTGAGGACGACATCCGCCATTTACAGGACCAGGTTCGGGAGCTGACCACCCACTCTAAGGAACTACACCGCCGGGTCGAAGATGCAGAAAACCGCGCTCGGCGCAGCAACCTGCGCCTCGTGGGATTCCCGGAGGGAGTCGAATCGGGCCGGGCGGACGACTTTATGGAGCGCTGGTTCCGATCCTGGATGCCGGCGGACAGCTTATCTGCTTCGTTCGTGGTGGAGAGAGCCCATCGCTCCCTGGCCCCCAGGCCCCCCGGTGCGCCCCCCCGGCCGTTCATCCTCAAGCTCTTGAACTTCAGAGACAGGGACGCTATTCTCCGCGAGGCCCGGCGCACGGAAACCCTCCACTACCAGAACCACAAAATCATGGTTTTCCCGGACTACACTCGCGAGGTCCAGGAGCTACGCCGCTCCTACACTGAAGTGAAACAAAAGCTACGTTCCCTGGGCCTCCAGTACCAGCTCCAGTTCCCGGCCCGCCTCCGGGTCATCTTCCAGCATAAGACACTGTTTTTCGATACGCCACGTGCGGCCTGGTCCTGGTTGACAGAGGAGCACCCCCTGCACCGCTCTGGACGCGGATCGCCCACGGGAGCACGGGGGGGACGGGGGAGGCCCCGGACATCAAAGACCCGCCGGCGGCATCGCACGTTACCCCGGGAGCGCACGGCGGAGGAGGCGGTCACCACGCGCTCTGGGGGACGGCCGCGCCGGGGATCGAGAGCATCTTCTGCCTCCTCGGCCACACACGCCAGTCCCGTGGCTGACAGGCGGCGGGCCATGTCCCCCCGGCTCACAGGCCCTGCAACCCAGCCGGCCGAGTTGGTGGACACTTCGGACCTCTCACGCAGCCCTAACATTTGACTCTCTATGTTTCTTTGGGGGGGGGTGGGGATGCCCGGGCTGGGGGTTGGAATGCCCCGCTGTCAGTGTCGCTCTTGGCCAGGGCAGATGAATCAGGCGTGACTTCAGTTGTACCAGGGGTCCACTAGCACTCAAGCCCGAGCGTTTTAGCTTGGTGGTTCTTCCATTTGGTTCGGGCGACAGATGCTTCTGTTTTCGAAGTATAGGGTGGGGGGTGGGGGTTTGGGGTTGGTTTGGGGTTGTTTCTTCCTCGTTGGGGAGGCTTTGTTGGTGGGGGGTGACTCCCCCTTATTTGTTGTACCAAGGCATCTTGTACTCTTTGACCTGCTCCCCTGCCCGATGTCCCGCTGTCCTTCCTCTTTGGGGGCCTGCTCAGCCGCGCCTCCACTGGCCCCCTCTTCTGTCCTGGGCTATGGCTGACCCTCCTGTCCCTAGGGCCGCCATGCGCATATTATCCTGGAACGTCAATGGTCTTCTGGACCGTCTCAAACGCATGGCGGTCCTCAAATACGCGCAACGTGCGGAGATTGATGTACTCCTCCTCTAGGAGACTCACCTCTTGGGCAATAACTGTCCCTTTCTTGGCCGCTACGGTTATGACAGGGTGTGGCACTCAGGTTTTACAAGGGGATCCCGGGGGGTAGCTATTCTGCTCCGCAAGTCCTTTCCCTTTGTCCTGACCCAGGTGCACTTGGACCCCCAGGGCATGGTAGTGGTGGTATGTGGTACTCTTGAGGGGCGACCCCTCACCCTGATGTCCCTTTAGCGGCTCCATCCCTCCTGCCGTCGACCCTCTCCTACACCGCGGGCCTCCTCCCGACGCTTCCGGCGGGTTCCCTCATTCTCGGCGGGGATTTTAACGCTGTCTACACGCCCCACCTGGACTCGACGGGTCCGATATCCCTGGCCCGCGCCGCTCGCGCGAAGCAGCTCTCGTCTTGGGCTGAATCTCAGGGCCTCTGCGATGTATGGAGGATCTGGCACCCGCAAGCTCGCCAATAAACCCACACATCGGCGGCCCATCACTCCCATGCCCGGATCGACCTCATCTTTGTACCGTCTACCGACTACGCAGGGGTGCAGGATGCGCGCATTCTCCCGAGGGGCCTCTCGGACCACTCACCAGTACTCCTTGCTCTTGGCCCCCCCCCCCTCTCCGCCCGTCCGATGTGGCGTTTGAACGCCTGGTTCCTCCACGACAAGGCTTTCCGGAAGGTGGTCGGGGGCGAGATAGCTGATTACTACTCTCACAACGAGGGCTCTGTCCCCTCCCCTGCCGTCCTGTGGGAGGCTGGCAAGGCGACTATTCGGGGCGCCGCTAAGGGGCATCTGCAACGGCGGGCCCAATCTCAGAAGCTCGCGGACTGCGAGGCTCAAGCCTTGGACCTGGAGCACAACCTGGGGGGGTTGGACGACAGCACATGGTCTCGTCGCCTGTCTTTCCTGCGGGAAGAGATTCGCTTACACTCCTTGGAGGCAGCAAAGACTCTGTGGGGCTCCTCGGTGGCCCGGGTATACGGCTGGGGAGACAAAAACGGCACTCTTCTCCACCGGCTGGCTACTTACCCTCGGGCAGGTAGGATCATTCCGGCCATCGCGGACTCGGCGGGGGGCCTCCACACAGCCTCGGTGGCGATGGCCCAGGCGTTCGCCGACTACTATTCCCGGCTGTGCCGACTCTGGACGTCCACGCTCTCCCTAGAGGAGTTGCTGGGGACGAATGGGGCGACGCTTGAGCGGCTGCAGCCTGAGGTCTCTGAGAGCCTCGACTCGCCTATAGAGCTGCAGGAGATTGAGGAGGCGATCGGCTGCCTGGCGCCCGGGAAGACCCCGGGACCCGACGGGTTCCCTCAGGAATACTACGCTCACTATCGTGAGACTCTGGCCCCGAGGCTTCGGGACCTGTTCGCGGACGTGGTGGAGACGGGCTCGTTCCGGCCTGAAACGGACACAGCGACCATAGTTGTCCTCCCCAAGACGCAGCCCCCCTCGCGGTCCTGCTCGGACTACCGGCCAATATCCCTTATCAACACTGAAATCAAAATCTATGCCTCAGTCCTCGCACAGCGGTTGCGCCCATCTCTTGCCTCTCTGGTCCATCCGGATCAATGCGGATTTATGCCGGACCGGGGGACCAGGCACTGCCTGCGGCGCCTGCACCTCGCGATGGCGCACCGCGGCCGCCTTTCCCCCTATCTGGCCCTCCTGCTGGTCGACTTTGAAAAGGCCTTCGACTCAGTGGGGTGGCCGTACTTGGGTAAGGTCCTTGAGCACATGGGTTTCGGTCCCCGGTTCCGTGCCATGGTTGCGGTCCTGTACGCGAGCCCGCGGGCCCGTGTCTTGGTCAATGGGGCTCTGTCTCGCCTGTTTCCCATAGGTCGAGGTACGCGTCAGGGATGTCCACTCTCGCCCCTCCTGTTCGCTCTGGCCATGGAACCACTGGCGGTAATGATTCGCTCGGATCCCGCTCTTCGCGGATGGGATTGGCCAGGCCTGGCCCCTGATAAGATCACCCTCTACGCGGACGACGTCCTCCTCTATCTTTCTGATCCAGCGACCTCGGGACCCCAGGTCCGCCGGATTCTCCGCCGGTTTGGCCAAGCATCGGGTCTCCATCTGAACCCTAAAAAATCCGTTCTAGTCCCGCTGCACCCGTCCCGGGACTGCTTCGATTGGCAATCGGATATTCCCCTCCGGAGACTCTCCTTTAAATACCTGGGGATCTGGGTCACCCTCCTTCCGGAACTCTGCTGGGCCCTCAATGTGGCTCCTGGAGTCAACAAGACCAGATCAGATATGCTCCGGTGGCAATCGCTCCCATTGAATCCGCTGGGGAGAGTCGCCCTCTATAAAATGATGATCCTCCCCAAGTTTCTATACATGCTACAAAACACTCCGTGCCCCTTTCCGCGCCCGTGGTTCCGGGAACTGGATAAGATGGTGACTAAATTTCTCTGGGGCGGCGGCAGGCCCCGGCTGGCCTTAGATCGCTGCAGAGTCCCCTCCTACGACGGCGGCCTGAGCATGACAAACCTATATCTCTATTATCTGGCCACCCAGCTACTGGTGATCCCCGACTGGTTCTCGGGTGGATGGGGCGATCCGGCTTATCGACTCGAGGTGCATTGCCTCGGGTTCTCCTCTATCCAAAACATGCTCTATGGAGCAGCGGTTCCCCTGTCGCTCCCCGGCGTCGTGCGGGCCCCTTTTCTCGCGTGGCGCGCAGCGTTGAGGCACACCCGGTGGTCGGGGACGAACACGCAACTCACACCGCTTTGGCACGGGACATGGTTGCGGGAGGTGGTGGGACTCGTGGGCTTTCGGCAGTGGGATCTTCTCGGGATCTCCACTCTGGGCGATATATGGCGTGGGAGCCACATGTGTTCCTTCCAGGAGCTTCAGGCCCGCTTCTCGCTGCAGCCTTCTCAATTTTATCGCTACCTTCAATTGCGCCATGCGGTCCGGACCCACGTCCCTCTAGACTCCAGATTGCCTTCCCATAGCCCGCCTGAAGCTCAGGTGATGTTAGGGTGTCTGGGGAAGGGGGGCATATCCCGCATTTACAAATCCCTGATTAACAATACCCCGGTAGACTGGAGCGGACTAAAACAGCGATGGGAGGCCTGGGTGGGACCCCTAGATGACGCGGACTGGAGGGACGCCCTTATGGCCCCTCGGGCGCTTACCACCTCCGCTAGGTTGCGGCTCATCCAACTCTACTACCTCCACACCGCTTATCTGACTCCGGACCGCCTATACCGTGCGGGCCTCCTGTGCCCGCTGTGGGATGGCTCCGGCGGACTTTTTCCATATGGTGTGGTCTTGTCCCCGCCTGGCAGACTACTGGGCAGAGATTGAAGCCGACCTGGCGGAGGTTCTGGGATGGGAGGTCCCCCATGAGCCTAGAATGGCCCTGCTGGGCATCACGGACGGGATGGATGGGTCCCGTAACGAAAAGTGCTTCCTCACTACTGCCCTAATGGTGGCTAAGAGGGATATAGCAGCCGCATGGTCACAGCCAGACCCGCCCAGAAGGGCTACCTGGAGTAGAGGGGTGGATTGGTGTGCGGCCCAAGAGCGGTCGTTATACGCTGCCCGGGGCTGCCCCAAAAAATTCCGCAAAATATGGGGGAAATGGCTGGGGGGACTGCTTTGAGGGGTGGGGGCGCAGAGGGTGGGGACGGGGGCTGGGGGAGAAGGGGGGGATTTTACATTCGTTTGTCGATACCTCCCTGATTGCAGGTACTGATGCCATGTTCAATGCACTGTTGTATATCTTTCTTGATATTGTCCTTTATGCTGCAAAACACAATAAATTTGTTTATCAAAAAAAAAAAAAAGTTCTGCCTCTAGGTACTTGTTGATAGGTAAAAAATGTTTAACCCTACCAACTATGTATTAAGCCCATTTGCACATTTTTTAGAAGATAATTGGATTCATTATATTCTCTTTTTGGAGATTTTAAAACGGTGTTTATATTCAGAGGTGTTATTAAGTTTTAATGGGAATATGTGTAACTGTGCTTAAATTGTTATGTTTTTAATTAACTAAACGAAACAAATTACTTATATTCCAGTCTACCAGAAAGTTTCAAAGTGGCTGAGGACATGGATCTTCTTCTACCTGATGCTGTGGTCTGCAAAGCTGATTTAACTGACTTGATCATATTGATTACTCAGTGCAGACTAAAGGATGTACAAAAAGGAGTTCCTCCGTGGACTGGAGTCATGATCTGATCTCCCAGAATATCGTCCCACTGAAGAAGGTTGTGTTTTTTACCAGTAATACCATCTCCAGTCACAAATTACAAAACAGTATACATAGCTCTAAAGAATTTCCTAAATGTACACGCTCAGCTTGAAGACAGGTCTATCCTGTCGATTTTCTGCCATGAAGGTGTTTTCCTTATTGTAGCGGACATGTTTATGAAAAATCCTGTAGAATGTAATGATCTTTATCCAATTATGGGTGTTTTCCACAGGACAAAGGTTGTGTTGCGGTGTGCAGGAAGTTATTTCAGTGTATGTGACACAGATAATGCAATTATTGAGGCTGAAATCTTTGGAAGCAAAACTGTCCAGTCAATATTGAGCAGAACTCATTATGTTTGTTATTTACAAGGCATGCTTATCATATCTGAGGCTGATAGAAACATTGCATTGGAATGCTTTCTGGAGCAAGAATGGCAAATTAGGTTTTGCATGTCGTATCTAAGAAGTGAACAAGGCACAGGGGGGGTGCACTCCATTCAAAAGACATAATGCAAACCCAGGCTATGTTCAATACACTCACTTCAAAATCAGAAAACCTGAAAAACAAATTAGTAAAGTTTGTCAAAGAATGAAAAATCAGAACTTTTCAAGTACCTGGGAAATGTTTTACACATAATAGCTGTAGTGAAAAACTTGGTACATGCTGATAGGGAAGGTGATTGGGAGCTCCACATGAAGACTGTGGAGTCACTGATTACTGTGCTTTGCCAATTTGATCACATAGAGATATGGGTCCTAGTATTTGGAAAGAGTGAAGAAGCTGGAGATGGAAAAACCATACCTCTACAGATAAGTAATCCATGGATATTTTGTGGTGAAAGACAGATAGGGAAGGTCCAATGCTGTGGCTCCAGATATGAAACTGGAACAGCCGATCCAGAGATCATAGACAAGCTCCAAGGGATTGTTGGTCAGACACCTAAAAGTAAATATGTTGCTCAATGGAAGCTGGTTTAACATGAAGTCCTTTCTATTTGCAATGTTTTCAGAGAGATTACAAATTCAAAATGAATAGACCATTGTGAAATTGCTCTTCACCACGAACTTGTGGGAAAGAGAGGGGAACATTTTAATAAACATGTTGACTACCTTCTTAATTTCATGCAGAAGCAAGGAACCCCTCTGAAATTAATGAGTCTCTGTGTCAACACAACTTTGTGACCAAAGAATATGTGAATAACAATACAAAGACACGTCTACCACATGTCCTGGAACATGGATCAAAACTACACAGAGAACTGAAGCAGGAGAGATTTGCATCAAAAGAGAAAAAGCTGTTTGGCATAATCACTAAAGATAAACTTCCACGCTTTAATTGCCAAAGTAAGAGTTTCATCCAACCAGCCACTACAAAACAGGTTATAAAAAACAACTTTTGCAAGCACATAGAGAGAGGGATGTAGCAAAAGAAAGGGATTAATTTATCAACAACATTCTGTTGCATGATCTTCTTCCCACAAACACATTATTTGGTGGCAGTGACGGCCCGTGTAGGGCGTTTTACCGGGGCGGTGACGTGGCGCAGAGGAGTGGCAGGGTGGGGGGTTACAAAATGTGGAAAACGGCTGATTTCAGGTAAGTTACGAAAAAAATTAATAAAATGAATTTCATTGCGCGCGCTGCATCGCATTTGGCGATGCAGCGAGCGCAACGAAATTCGTTTTATTAATTTTTTTCGTAACTTACCTGAACTCGACCGTATGCCGCATTTTGCAACCCCCAACCCTGCCCCTCCTCTGCGCCACGTCACTGCCCCGGTAAAACGCCCTACACGGGCCGTCACTGTTTGGTGGAGATGATGTTACTAAACCAGTGAAGCACAAACTCGTACAAGAGCTTGAAAAAAAACTTTCACCTGAACAATTTCAATCTGAAAAGGTGTTCTCATTGAAAAATGATGTTGTTGTGGACTATATATCACAATTGGGAATGGTCAAGGTTTCAGCTATGCAAAACTTCGGAGAGGCCGTTCAGTTTGCCATACAGATATCAAAGTCAGTGTGCACCTTGCAAGAACTGTTTATTGTTTTTAACAGTTATCTTGAACTATCTGTCAAAGAATGTGAATCAGACGAATGTTTACAAGTGGAACAATTGACTTTGCCTGCATCACAAATTCAAAACCTATACCTGTTCAACTTAATAAATTCTATTCATCAACAGCGACCTAGATGAACTTGGAGATGTTAACTCGCCAAAACATTGCTGATGCTTGAGTGAACACTGAATTTCTCATTATTGCAAGTGGAATGATTGTCAATGAGGAGTTGGTACCTCCAGAGATATATTCAAAAGGTACAGGTCATATTATTGAAGAACTTAACAGCAAATTGGAGGAAGCTGACCTTTGTGTTGGGCCATATGTTGAGTGGGCTGTGGAAATGGGTCCAATCAAGTCATTGTATTGTCAAATGACAGATGTTATTATTGTGCTACTGAGATTTGTTGCAGTGTTCATAAGTCAAGAGTTGCCAGATTATGGATACATAATGGAACAGAAGAGAAAAGACACTTAATCCCGCTTAATTCTCTGCACAAGAAATGTGACCTAGAGATGCCCAGTGTTCTTATCAAGGCACATATTCTTACAGGTGATGAAACTTACAGGAACATTGGACCAAAGCTTGGAGCTTTAACTGCTGAACCTGTGAAGTTTCTAAAAGGGTTTGCCGAGACAGAAGAAGAACTTGATTTTAAAGCCGTAGCAAAAACACCTTGTGCGTTAGTGTAAAACGAGTTCTGACTGTCACACATTTGACAATCATCAGTACAGTGAGTTCAAGAAATCAGTCTCGCTAAGTGGCTTCCACCGATGTCATATTCTGTTCGTGAACACATTAAAATAGTATTCTATTTGAACAGAAGATCTGCAAATATTTTGAATCATGCATGTGTAGAGAAAGATCGATGTGAATTTGGTTGGGAAGATATTGATGGGTTGTTAAAACTTACAAAATTTATAAAGCCTCTACCCAAGGAACTTAAACATATGTGTACGTGCAAAACCTGTGCTACAAATTTGCTCTTCTCAAAAGTTCAACATTCTGCAAATGTACTATGAGAAATTTTCAAAACAAATAAATAAATTGAGCTATGAGAATGTGTCTAAAACAGGAGTGAAAAACTTTCCTTTTTTATATATTCAGATCATAAACATTGTTTGGTGTATACATAAAAGGATTAGAACCCATTATTACTGGTTTCATTTCTATATATGTCTCTTCTTCCTCAATTATTACCACCATTTTGGAGAATGACAGAAGGGTTGCTCTTAGGAGTTATTTTCTGCCTCTATAAGAATACTTGACTCCCAAAACCGATGTTTTGACATCAAAATTAAGTATATAGGTCTCATGGTTCCTGAAATATTAAATCATCACTGCAACACATCCGCCATTTTTAAAAATGTCGCCCAGAAAAATTCAGACTGGATCAGCAATGTCTACCCAAGCTAAATTACTTCACTAACGATCCAAAAACACAAATCAAAAATGAAAATCCCTAGACAACTGTTGTCTAGTGGAGGTATATCAGGGGGCCGGGATTATCAGAATATGTCAGTGTATTGAGCTGCCCTACCATGACAATAATGGCAATAGTGAACTATTCTTGACCTCATGTATTTCAAAATGCTCTTTTATGTATTCATAGAGGAAAAGGAAGCAAAATGAGATAAACAATTGCCTAGGATCACACAATTTGGTAAAGTCAGCAAGCTAGGATTGATCCAGGTTTTCTGGTTTCCCACTGTGCAATCTTATTTCATTCCACTTCAGTAATCAAGTTACATCCTGTTTATTCCTGACTCTCCCAAAGTCCTGATAGCAAGCAGAGAAAGAGCTTGAATTTTCAGAGGCACACACATGACATTTTAAAAGTATTAAAGTGTCTTAAATAACTAGGTAATTTACAGTGTTTCTCTCTGGCAGCAGCACAGATGGGAGGGGGCAGTCATTAACCTGCATGGGTTTTTATGTCTGGTTTGACAGTGCAATTTTCACCTGACTATTTAGCCTACACGAAGATTATTCTTCAGTTCCCGTGCTCTCTGCTTATGATATTTCATGTCACCATACAGCATTCCTTTAAGGCCAGACCTATTGCATTGTCAATGCTTGTGCTGGTTCATTTAGTGTTTGCATGTTATGTTGCAGAGCACGATGTCCTTTTAGGGGTCTCAGCGAATTCAACAATCGTCACTGACACGTGCTGTAGGGTGCAGATCAAAAACTCAAATCCGGGCAAGGCAATAGCACTTTTACTTGTTTCCGAGGTCAGTAAATCGAGTGTCATTAAATTGGGAAATGACAATTATATGAACACTTGTTTGAAGACCTTAACAACGTAAGTACGGGGTGAAGCGAAATATATAACACTGTTATCATGATTATTAAATACACAGCACAAACATGTTGGTTGAAATATTAAGAAGCAGCTCTGTGCGATGCCTCAGTGACTTCAGATGCATTTGTTCATTTAATGGCTCAGTGGATGAAGCAAGGCGTGCTGGCTAAATTAATTCACTTACTGCAAGATAATCCTTTTTCGACGCAATGCTTAAAGTTCAAAATACGCACCTTTTAACAATTTGTACCGTGTAAAACAGCATATCACGCGAGCTCTCTGCTCACTTTCCATTAAAACAGAAAAATATATTATTAACAAGATTGGACCTCAAATTGGTCTCTGCTCTCTGATGAAAAGGGAGCTGTGAATGGCAAAATGGCTCACCATAGCTCCCCGTGTAGGATGGTTTCCACTGCCAGGGGCCAATTACTGCTAACGCCGATGCCAAATTTCAGATAATAACACACTCTCACGTTAGCACAAAGACGCATTGGTGAGAACCCCTCTAGAAAGATGCTGGAAGTATGTTTCCAACATGCACAAAGGCCTTTCACTTGCATCGCTGGCTTTTTAATGCGCCTTATTGTCCAGGTAGTTGCCTCGGGTGCCGGGGTCGATGTAACGTTAATGCAGCGATGATGACAGTGCAGAGTGAATGTGAGCTCTGCACATTGTATCTTCACAGGATGGGATTATCGGCCTCCAGGTCTGACGCATGCCTCTCCCATTCGTTCTTTGCTTGGGCTCCGTGAATAGGCATCATTCTTGCAGAGTGTCACCTAGCAGTGCCCATCTTTCACAAAGGGAAGGAGTGTCACCTAGCAGTCGACATTCTTTACAATGGGAGCGTCTCCTACCAGTGCACATTCTTCACAATGGTAGTGTCATCTACCAGTTCACATCCTTCACAATGGGAGTATCACCTACCGGTGCACATCTTTCCCAATCTAATGTCACCTACCAGTGCACATCCTTCACAATGTGAGCGTGACCTACCAGTGTACATTCTTCACAATGGGAGCGTCACCTACCAGTGCACATCCTACACAATGAGAGCCTCGCCTCGCAGTGCACATTCTTCACAATGGGAGCGTTGCCTACCAGTGCACATCTTTCACAATGGTAGTGTTGCCTACCAGTGCACATCTTTCACAATGGGAGTATCACCTACCAGTGCACATCTTACACCATGAGAGTGTCCCCTACCGGTGCACATCTTTCATAATGGGAGTGTCGCCTACCAGTGCACATATTTCATAATGAGAGCGTCACCTATCTTTTTACATCCTTCACAATGGTAGTGTCGCCTACCAGTGCACATCCTTCACAATGGGAGCGTCGCCTACCAGTGCACATTCTTCACAATGGGAGCGTCGCCTACCAGTGCACATTATTCACAATGGTAGTGTCACCTACCAGTGCACATCTTTCCCAATCTAATGTCACCTACCAGTGCACATCGTTCACAATGTGAGCGTCGCCTACCAGTGCACATTCTTCACAATGGGAGCGTCGCCTACCAGTGCACATCCTTCACAATGGGAGTGTTGCTTACCAGTGCACATTCTTCACAATGGTAGTATCATCTACCAGTGCACATCTTTCACACTGGTAGTGTCACCTACCAGTGCACATCTTACACCATGAGAGTGTCCCCTACCGGTGCACATCTTTCATAATGGGAGTGTCGCCTACCAGTGCACATATTTCAAAATGAGAGAGTCGCCTACCTTTTTACATCCTTCAAAATGATAGTGTCGCCTACCAGTGCACATCCTTCACAATGGGAGCATCGCCTACCAGTGCACATTCTTCACAATGGGAGCGTCGCCTACCAGTGCACATTATTCACAATGGTAGTGTCACCTACCAGTGCACATCTTACACCATGAGAGTGTCCCCTACCAGTGCACATCTTTCGTAATGGGAGTGTCACCTACCAGTGCACATACTTCATAATGAGAGCGTCGCCTATCTTTTCACATCCTTCACAATGGGAGAATCACCTACCGGTGCACATCTTTCATAATGCTAATGCCACCTACCAGTGCACATCTTTCACAATGGAAGCATCCTCTACCAGTGCACCTCAATTACAATGGGAGCGTGGCCTATCAGTGCACATCCTTCTCAATGGGAGCATCACCTACCAGTGCACATTCTTCACAATGGTAGTATCGCCTACCAGTGCACATCCTTCACAATGGAAGCATCACCTACCAGTGCACATCTTTCACAATGGTAGTGTTGCCTACCAGTGCACATCTTTCACAATGGTAGTGTCACCTACCAGTGCACATCTTTCACATTGGTAGTGTCACCTACCAGTGCACATTTTACACCATGAGAGTGTCCCCTACCAGTGCACATCTTTCGTAATGGGAGTGTCGCCTAGCAGTGCACATACTTCATAACAAGAGCGTCGCCTATCTTTTCACATCATTCACAATGGGAGCATCAAATACCGGTGCACATTCTTCACAATGGTGGTATTGCCTAACAGTGCACATCTTTCACAATGGTAGTATCACCTACCAGTGCACATCTTTCACAATGGTAGTATCACCTACCAGTGCACATTCTTCACAGTGGTAGTATCGCCTACCAGCGCACATCTTTCACAATGGTAGTGTCCTACCAGTGCACATCCTTCACAATGGGAGCATCGCCTACCAGTGCACATCATTCAAAAAGGGAGTGCCACCTACCAGTGGACATCCTTCACAACAGGAGTGCCATCAGTGCACATCCTTCATAATAATAGTGTCACCAGTGCACATCGTTCATAATGAGAGCGTCCCCTACCAGTGCACCTCCATTATGTAATGTAATGTAATGTAAATTTAATTTATAAAGCGCTGCTTATGCCCGAATGTGTCTTGGCGCTGTAGTGTTATAATCAAGGACAGAGGAGCTAAACACTGTGATAAACGGGAGAACAAAGGCTTTATCTATCCTGTGTAAAAAAAAGTCACGTTTTTAGTGTCTTCCTGAAACTGAGAAGAGAAGTGGCTGTTTTTAGGGAAAGTGGCAAATCATGCCAAAGTATTGATGTTGTCCTGTAAATGCTTCTCCCCCCCATGTGACCTTTTTAAATGGTGGGACCACCATGTTCTTGGCTGAGCCTGAGCGTAAAGTTCTTGCAGGTATATACCATTTAAATCTTTTCATAAACCGGTCAGGCCCCAGTCCTTGCAAGAACTTGAAAGCCAAACAGAGGGCTTTAAACTTACACCGTTGTCTAACTGGCAACCAGTGTAGTTTTCTGATGGCTTCTCTTGCTGATTCATATTTAGGTATTTTGAAACTGAAGCGAGCCACTGCATTCTGCAGAATCTGGAGTCTGTTCAGAAGGCCTGATGTCAGAGTGAGGTATAGACTATTACAGTAGTCTATCCGTGTGAGGCCCACAGCCATGGTCACTGTTTTTAAAAGATCGAGGGGGCAGATACTTTTTGTTTTTTTTTTAACATCCTTATGGAGCAAAACGAAGCAGATGTTATTTTGTTTATTTGCTCTTTGAATTTTAACTCACGGTCCAGCACAACTCCCAAGGTCTTTACCTTGGTGGAGGGTACGGGCAGTGTGTCTAACTCAGGAGGCCACCAGTCTGGTGTACAGAGAGAGGGTTTGTTGCCGAAGATGATATCCTCGGTTTTTGAGGCATTCAGCTTCCGGCAATTGCAGTCCATCCAATTGCTCACCTTCTTCATTCATGAGCTGAATGCCTCGTCAGAGCTATATCCCCCGTTAGTCAGAGACACACAATTTGGGTGTCGTCTGCATATGAGGCCAGGGTAAAGCCCACGTTTTTGATAATCGGCGCCAGTGGTGTAACATATAGATTAAAGAGTGTAGGGCTCAATGCTGATCCCTGTGGTACTCCACATGGCAGGGAGAACTGCCTGGAGACAAAATTGCCCATTGCCACGTTTTGTTGACAGTTCATTAAGAATGATTTTAGGAAATCCATAGCCATTCCTTTTAACCCCAGGTCCTGGAGCCGGTCAACCAAGATCTCGTGGCTGGCCGTATCAAAGGCCGTGGAGAGATCAAGCAGCACCAATGCCGCCGTCCCCCCTCCATCCAGAATTTCCTGTATGTCTTCAGTTACCACAATTAGTGCTGATTCAGTGCTATGGTGTTTCCTAAATCCATGTTATGTGTCATCTAACAATGAGTTCATTTCTATATATTTTGAAATTTGTTGATTCGTAATTTTCTCTGCCAATTTAGCACCAAACGGGAGTCTCGAAATGGGACGATAATTGCTCGGGTCTACAGAATCCAGGTTGTCTTTTTTCAAAAGTGGGAGAATAGGGGCAAGTTTCCACTGAGCGAGGAAGGTCCCACTAGTGAACATCTGGTTATGGATATATTCCAATTTTTTTGCCACTTGGGCGGGCAACATATGCTTTATACTGGGCGGGCAGGGATCATATGGTGAGCCAGATTTAATTGACAGAATTAGGTCTCTAAGTTGTTTCTCCGGAGGGGTCGTGAAAGTGGAGAAACACCTTCTGTCCTCTAGATTAGTTGCCATCTGATCAGCCTGATAGTTATCTACTTTGTTTGCCGTGAGTTTATTGTAAATGTTAACAACCTACTCTTGAAAAAAACTAGCTAGCGTGTCGCAGAAGTCTTGGTTTATCCCAACGTGACTAGCACTGGTAGATGTGACCAGTTTCTTTATCACGGAGAAAAGAGTTTTATTAGAATCACAGGTGGCTTTTATGTGCTCTGTGAAATTGATGGTCTTTGCTGTTAGGATTCTCTCTTTATGCTTTGCTAATTTAGCTTTATAAATAATCCTTTCTTCTGCCTCATAACTTTTTCTCCATCTTTGCTCTTGTCTGCAGTAATCCTGCTTGGATAGCCTGAGCTTCTCATTATACCATGGCTGTGACTTTTTTGTCCCATTTGAATTTTTTTAAGTGATTGGTGCTAAGGTGTCTAAAGCTGTTTTTAACCAGTGCGAAAAATTCTCCACATTCTCCTCCAAATTATCTCCTAGTTGACAGGGAATTGAGGTAGTGGCCTCTCCTAATTCTGCCGAGCATATTTTGTGCCAGGCTCAGCCCCTTGCTTGTTGAATGGGGGGCCTATGTTGGATGATTTTCTTTAGTTTTTATTAGCCATTTAACCACCCAGTGGTCAAACCATGTCACTGGAAAGGATGGAAAAAGTTTAATGGAATCATCAGTGGAAAAAATACCAAACAACATATGTCCAGCCCTAGGTGTTAGGCCCTTATTGATTAGAGTGAGTCCAAAGAGTCCATAGTATCAATCAGTTTTTGAGAATCAGGGTCAGTATATTTTTCCAAATGAAAGTTAAAATCCCCTAGTACGGTGAAATTATCATTGTTACTTAAAGACTCAATTACCATACCGAGATTATTGATGAAGCTGCTCCTTACTCCTGGCAGGCGATATATTAGCATCCCCTTAATAGCTGATGAGTCTGGAGGCTGTACCAAGAAGGTTAATGCCTCGAAGCCTGTCGTGAGTAGTGGTTCGAAATTTGTTTTAAAATTATTACAATGAGAGCATTGCCTACCAGTGCACATCCTTCTCAATGGGCTCATCGCCTACCAGTGCACCTCCTTCTCAATGGTAGTGTCACCTACCAGTGCACATTTTTTACAAAGGCAGTGTTGGGTATCAGTGCACCTCCGTTACAATGGGAGCGTTGCCTACCAGTGCACATCCCTCACAATGGGAGTGTCGCCTACCAGTGCACATATTTCAAAATGAGAGAGTCGCCTACCTTTTTACATCCTTCAAAATGATAGTGTCGCCTACCAGTGCACATCCTTCACAATGGGAGCATCGCCTACCAGTGCACATTCTTCACAATGGGAGCGTCGCCTACCAGTGCACATTATTCACAATGGTAGTGTCACCTACCAGTGCACATCTTACACCATGAGAGTGTCCCCTACCAGTGCACATCTTTCGTAATGGGAGTGTCCCCTACCAGTGCACATACTTCATAATGAGAGCGTCGCCTATCTTTTCACATCCTTCACAATGGGAGAATCACCTACCGGTGCACATCTTTCATAATGCTAATGCCACCTACCAGTGCACATCTTTCACAATGGAAGCATCCTCTACCAGTGCACCTCAATTACAATGGGAGCGTGGCCTATCAGTGCACATCCTTCTCAATGGGAGCATCACCTACCAGTGCACATTCTTCACAATGGTAGTATCGCCTACCAGTGCACATCCTTCACAATGGAAGCATCACCTACCAGTGCACATCTTTCACAATGGTAGTGTTGCCTACCAGTGCACATCTTTCACAATGGTAGTGTCACCTACCAGTGCACATCTTTCACATTGGTAGTGTCACCTACCAGTGCACATTTTACACCATGAGAGTGTCCCCTACCAGTGCACATCTTTCGTAATGGGAGTGTCGCCTAGCAGTGCACATACTTCATACCAAGAGCGTCGCCTATCTTTTCACATCATTCACAATGGGAGCATCAAATACCGGTGCACATTCTTCACAATGGTGGTATCGCCTAACAGTGCACATCTTTCACAATGGTAGTGTCACCTACCAGTGCACATCTTTCACAATGGTAGTATCACCTACCAGTGCACATTCTTCACAGTGGTAGTATCGCCTACCAGTGCACATCTTTCACAATGGTAGTGTCCTACCAGTGCACATCCTTCACAATGGGAGCATCGCCTACCAGTGCACATCATTCAAAAAGGGAGTGCCACCTACCAGTGGACATCCTTCACAACAGGAGTGCCATCAGTGCACATCCTTCATAATAATAGTGTCACCAGTGCACATCGTTCATAATGAGAGCGTCCCCTACCAGTGCACCTCCATTATGTAATGTAATGTAATGTAAATTTAATTTATAAAGCGCTGCTTATGCCCGAATGTGTCTTGGCGCTGTAGTGTTATAATCAAGGACAGAGGAGCTAAACACTGTGATAAACGGGAGAACAAAGGCTTTATCTATCCTGTGTAAAAAAAGTCACGTTTTTAGTGTCTTCCTGAAACTGAGAAGAGAAGTGGCTGTTTTTAGGGAAAGTGGCAAATCATGCCAAAGTATTGATGTTGTCCTGTAAATGCTTCTCCCCCCCATGTGACCTTTTTAAATGGTGGGACCACCATGTTCTTGGCTGAGCCTGAGCGTAAAGTTCTTGCAGGTATATACCATTTAAATCTTTTCATAAACCGGTCAGGCCCCAGTCCTTGCAAGAACTTGAAAGCCAAACAGAGGGCTTTAAACTTACACCGTTGTCTAACTGGCAACCAGTGTAGTTTTCTGATGGCTTCTCTTGCTGATTCATATTTAGGTATTTTGAAACTGAAGCGAGCCACTGCATTCTGCAGAATCTGGAGTCTGTTCAGAAGGCCTGATGTCAGAGTGAGGTATAGACTATTACAGTAGTCTATCCGTGTGAGGCCCACAGCCATGGTCACTGTTTTTAAAAGATCGAGGGGGCAGATACTTTTTGATTTTTTTTAACATCCTTATGGAGCAAAACGAAGCAGATGTTATTTTGTTTATTTGCTCTTTGAATTTTAACTCACGGTCCAGCACAACTCCCAAGGTCTTTACCTTGGTGGAGGGTACGGGCAGTGTGTCTAACTCAGGAGGCCACCAGTCTGGTGTACAGAGAGAGGGTTTGTTGCCGAAGATGATATCCTCGGTTTTTGAGGCATTCAGCTTCCGGCAATTGCAGTCCATCCAATTGCTCACCTTCTTCATTCATGAGCTGAATGCCTCGTCAGAGCTATATCCCCCGTTAGTCAGAGACACACAATTTGGGTGTCGTCTGCATATGAGGCCAGGGTAAAGCCCACATTTTTGATAATCGGCGCCAGTGGTATAACATATAGATTAAAGAGTGTAGGGCTCAATGCTGATCCCTGTGGTACTCCACATGGCAGGGAGAACTGCCTGGAGACAAAATTGCCCATTGCCACGTTTTGTTGACAGTTCATTAAGAATGATTTTAGGAAATCCATAGCCATTCCTTTTAACCCCAGGTCCTGGAGCCGGTCAACCAAGATCTCGTGGCTGGCCGCATCAAAGGCCGTGGAGAGATCAAGCAGCACCAATGCCGCCGTCTCCCCTCCATCCAGAATTTCCTGTATGTCTTCAGTTACCACAATTAGTGCTGATTCAGTGCTATGGTGTTTCCTAAATCCATGTTATGTGTCATCTAACAATGAGTTCATTTCTATATATTTTGAAATTTGTTGATTCGTAATTTTCTCTGCCAATTTAGCACCAAACGGGAGTCTCGAAATGGGACGATAATTGCTCGGGTCTACAGAATCCAGGTTGTCTTTTTTCAAAAGTGGGAGAATAGGGGCAAGTTTCCACTGAGCGAGGAAGGTCCCACTAGTGAACATCTGGTTATGGATATATTCCAATTTTTTTGCCACTTGGGCGGGCAACATATGCTTTATACTGGGCGGGCAGGGATCATATGGTGAGCCAGATTTAATTGACAGAATTAGGTCTTTAAGTTGTTTCTCCGGAGGGGTCGTGAAAGTGGAGAAACACCTTCTGTCCTCTAGATTAGTTGCCATCTGATCAGCCTGATAGTTATCTACTTTGTTTGCCGTGAGTTTATTGTAAATGTTAACAACCTACTCTTGAAAAAAACTAGCTAGCGTGTCGCAGAAGTCTTGGTTTATCCCAACGTGACTAGCACTGGTAGATGTGACCAGTTTCTTTATCACGGAGAAAAGAGTTTTATTAGAATCACAGGTGGCTTTTATGTGCTCTGTGAAATTGATGGTCTTTGCTGTTAGGATTCTCTCTTTATGCTTTGCTAATTTAGCTTTATAAATAATCCTTTCTTCTGCCTCATAACTTTTTCTCCATCTTTGCTCTTGTCTGCAGTAATCCTGCTTGGATAGCCTGAGCTTCTCATTATACCATGGCTGTGACTTTTTTGTCCCATTTGAATTTTTTTAAGTGATTGGTGCTAAGGTGTCTAAAGCTGTTTTTAACCAGTGCGAAAAATTCTCCACATTCTCCTCCAAATTATCTCCTAGTTGACAGGGAATTGAGGTAGTGGCCTCTCCTAATTCTGCCGAGCATATTTTGTGCCAGGCTCAGCCCCTTGCTTGTTGAATGGGGGGCCTATGTTGGATGATTTTCTTTAGTTTTTATTAGCCATTTAACCACCCAGTGGTCAAACCATGTCACTGGAAAGGATGGAAAAAGTTTAATGGAATCATCAGTGGAAAAAATACCAAACAACATATGTCCAGCCCTAGGTGTTAGGCCCTTATTGATTAGAGTGAGTCCAAAGAGTCCATAGTATCAATCAGTTTTTGAGAATCAGGGTCAGTATATTTTTCCAAATGAAAGTTAAAATCCCCTAGTACGGTGAAATTATCATTGTTACTTAAAGACTCAATTACCATACCGAGATTATTGATGAAGCTGCTCCTTACTCCTGGCAGGCGATATATTAGCATCCCCTTAATAGCTGATGAGTCTGGAGGCTGTACCAAGAAGGTTAATGCCTCGAAGCCTGTCGTGAGTAGTGGTTCGAAATTTGTTTTAAAATTATTACAATGAGAGCATTGCCTACCAGTGCACATCCTTCTCAATGGGCTCATCGCCTACCAGTGCACCTCCTTCTCAATGGTAGTGTCACCTACCAGTGCACATTTTTTACAAAGGCAGTGTTGGGTATCAGTGCACCTCCGTTACAATGGGAGCGTTGCCTACCAGTGCACATCCCTCACAATGGGAGTGTCGCCTACCAGTGCACATATTTCAAAATGAGAGAGTCGCCTACCTTTTTACATCCTTCAAAATGATAGTGTCGCCTACCAGTGCACATCCTTCACAATGGGAGCATCGCCTACCAGTGCACATTCTTCACAATGGGAGCGTCGCCTACCAGTGCACATTATTCACAATGGTAGTGTCACCTACCAGTGCACATCTTACACCATGAGAGTGTCCCCTACCAGTGCACATCTTTCGTAATGGGAGTGTCACCTACCAGTGCACATACTTCATAATGAGAGCGTCGCCTATCTTTTCACATCCTTCACAATGGGAGAATCACCTACCGGTGCACATCTTTCATAATGCTAATGCCACCTACCAGTGCACATCTTTCACAATGGAAGCATCCTCTACCAGTGCACCTCAATTACAATGGGAGCGTGGCCTATCAGTGCACATCCTTCTCAATGGGAGCATCACCTACCAGTGCACATTCTTCACAATGGTAGTATCGCCTACCAGTGCACATCCTTCACAATGGAAGCATCACCTACCAGTGCACATCTTTCACAATGGTAGTGTTGCCTACCAGTGCACATCTTTCACAATGGTAGTGTCACCTACCAGTGCACATCTTTCACATTGGTAGTGTCACCTACCAGTTCACATTTTACACCATGAGAGTGTCCCCTACCAGTGCACATCTTTCGTAATGGGAGTGTCGCCTAGCAGTGCACATACTTCATACCAAGAGCGTCGCCTATCTTTTCACATCATTCACAATGGGAGCATCAAATACCGGTGCACATTCTTCACAATGGTGGTATCGCCTAACAGTGCACATCTTTCACAATGGTAGTGTCACCTACCAGTGCACATCTTTCACAATGGTAGTATCACCTACCAGTGCACATTCTTCACAGTGGTAGTATCGCCTACCAGTGCACATCTTTCACAATGGTAGTGTCCTACCAGTGCACATCCTTCACAATGGGAGCATCGCCTACCAGTGCACATCATTCAAAAAGGGAGTGCCACCTACCAGTGGACATCCTTCACAACAGGAGTGCCATCAGTGCACATCCTTCATAATAATAGTGTCACCAGTGCACATCGTTCATAATGAGAGCGTCCCCTACCAGTGCACCTCCATTATGTAATGTAATGTAATGTAAATTTAATTTATAAAGCGCTGCTTATGCCCGAATGTGTCTTGGCGCTGTAGTGTTATAATCAAGGACAGAGGAGCTAAACACTGTGATAAACGGGAGAACAAAGGCTTTATCTATCCTGTGTAAAAAAAGTCACGTTTTTAGTGTCTTCCTGAAACTGAGAAGAGAAGTGGCTGTTTTTAGGGAAAGTGGCAAATCATGCCAAAGTATTGATGTTGTCCTGTAAATGCTTCTCCCCCCCATGTGACCTTTTTAAATGGTGGGACCACCATGTTCTTGGCTGAGCCTGAGCGTAAAGTTCTTGCAGGTATATACCATTTAAATCTTTTCATAAACCGGTCAGGCCCCAGTCCTTGCAAGAACTTGAAAGCCAAACAGAGGGCTTTAAACTTACACCGTTGTCTAACTGGCAACCAGTGTAGTTTTCTGATGGCTTCTCTTGCTGATTCATATTTAGGTATTTTGAAACTGAAGCGAGCCACTGCATTCTGCAGAATCTGGAGTCTGTTCAGAAGGCCTGATGTCAGAGTGAGGTATAGACTATTACAGTAGTCTATCCGTGTGAGGCCCACAGCCATGGTCACTGTTTTTAAAAGATCGAGGGGGCAGATACTTTTTGATTTTTTTTAACATCCTTATGGAGCAAAACGAAGCAGATGTTATTTTGTTTATTTGCTCTTTGAATTTTAACTCACGGTCCAGCACAACTCCCAAGGTCTTTACCTTGGTGGAGGGTACGGGCAGTGTGTCTAACTCAGGAGGCCACCAGTCTGGTGTACAGAGAGAGGGTTTGTTGCCGAAGATGATATCCTCGGTTTTTGAGGCATTCAGCTTCCGGCAATTGCAGTCCATCCAATTGCTCACCTTCTTCATTCATGAGCTGAATGCCTCGTCAGAGCTATATCCCCCGTTAGTCAGAGACACACAATTTGGGTGTCGTCTGCATATGAGGCCAGGGTAAAGCCCACATTTTTGATAATCGGCGCCAGTGGTATAACATATAGATTAAAGAGTGTAGGGCTCAATGCTGATCCCTGTGGTACTCCACATGGCAGGGAGAACTGCCTGGAGACAAAATTGCCCATTGCCACGTTTTGTTGACAGTTCATTAAGAATGATTTTAGGAAATCCATAGCCATTCCTTTTAACCCCAGGTCCTGGAGCCGGTCAACCAAGATCTCGTGGCTGGCCGCATCAAAGGCCGTGGAGAGATCAAGCAGCACCAATGCCGCCGTCTCCCCTCCATCCAGAATTTCCTGTATGTCTTCAGTTACCACAATTAGTGCTGATTCAGTGCTATGGTGTTTCCTAAATCCATGTTATGTGTCATCTAACAATGAGTTCATTTCTATATATTTTGAAATTTGTTGATTCGTAATTTTCTCTGCCAATTTAGCACCAAACGGGAGTCTCGAAATGGGACGATAATTGCTCAGGTCTACAGAATCCAGGTTGTCTTTTTTCAAAAGTGGGAGAATAGGGGCAAGTTTCCACTGAGCGAGGAAGGTCCCACTAGTGAACATCTGGTTATGGATATATTCCAATTTTTTTGCCACTTGGGCGGGCAACATATGCTTTATACTGGGCGGGCAGGGATCATATGGTGAGCCAGATTTAATTGACAGAATTAGGTCTTTAAGTTGTTTCTCCGGAGGGGTCGTGAAAGTGGAGAAACACCTTCTGTCCTCTAGATTAGTTGCCATCTGATCAGCCTGATAGTTATCTACTTTGTTTGCCGTGAGTTTATTGTAAATGTTAACAACCTACTCTTGAAAAAAACTAGCTAGCGTGTCGCAGAAGTCTTGGTTTATCCCAACGTGACTAGCACTGGTAGATGTGACCAGTTTCTTTATCACGGAGAAAAGAGTTTTATTAGAATCACAGGTGGCTTTTATGTGCTCTGTGAAATTGATGGTCTTTGCTGTTAGGATTCTCTCTTTATGCTTTGCTAATTTAGCTTTATAAATAATCCTTTCTTCTGCCTCATAACTTTTTCTCCATCTTTGCTCTTGTCTGCAGTAATCCTGCTTGGATAGCCTGAGCTTCTCATTATACCATGGCTGTGACTTTTTTGTCCCATTTGAATTTTTTTAAGTGATTGGTGCTAAGGTGTCTAAAGCTGTTTTTAACCAGTGCGAAAAATTCTCCACATTCTCCTCCAAATTATCTCCTAGTTGACAGGGAATTGAGGTAGTGGCCTCTCCTAATTCTGCCGAGCATATTTTGTGCCAGGCTCAGCCCCTTGCTTGTTGAATGGGGGGCCTATGTTGGATGATTTTCTTTAGTTTTTATTAGCCATTTAACCACCCAGTGGTCAAACCATGTCACTGGAAAGGATGGAAAAAGTTTAATGGAATCATCAGTGGAAAAAATACCAAACAACATATGTCCAGCCCTAGGTGTTAGGCCCTTATTGATTAGAGTGAGTCCAAAGAGTCCATAGTATCAATCAGTTTTTGAGAATCAGGGTCAGTATATTTTTCCAAATGAAAGTTAAAATCCCCTAGTACGGTGAAATTATCATTGTTACTTAAAGACTCAATTACCATACCGAGATTATTGATGAAGCTGCTCCTTACTCCTGGCAGGCGATATATTAGCATCCCCTTAATAGCTGATGAGTCTGGAGGCTGTACCAAGAAGGTTAATGCCTCGAAGCCTGTCGTGAGTAGTGGTTCGAAATTTGTTTTAAAATTATTACAATGAGAGCATTGCCTACCAGTGCACATCCTTCTCAATGGGCTCATCGCCTACCAGTGCACCTCCTTCTCAATGGTAGTGTCACCTACCAGTGCACATTTTTTACAAAGGCAGTGTTGGGTATCAGTGCACCTCCGTTACAATGGGAGCGTTGCCTACCAGTGCACATCCCTCACAATGGGAGTATCGCCTACCTGTGCACATCCTTCTCAATGGGAAGATTGCCTACCAGTGCACATCCTTCGCAACAGGAGTGCCACTTATCATTGGACATTGATCACAATGGTAGTGTCAGCTAACAGTGCACCTCCTTCACAATGGCAGTGTCCCCTGCCCAGTGCACATCATTCATAGTAGGAGTGTCCTCATTCACATACCAGTGAATAACCTTCATGATGGGAGTGTCACCTACCAGTGCATCTCCTTCACAATGATAGTGTCACCTACCAGTGCGCATCCCTCACAATGGGCGTGTCAACTACAAGTTCACATCCTTCAAAATGGAGTGTCACCCACCAGTGCAGATCCTTCACTATGATAGTGTCACCTAGCAGAGTGCATCCTTCACAATGGGAGCGTGCCTACAAGTTCACGTCCTTCAAAATGGTAGTGTAACCTACCAGTGCGCATCCTTCACAATGGGAGCATCGTCTACCAGTGCACATCCTTCACAATGGAAGCATCACCTACCAGTGCACATCTTTCACAATGGTAGTGTTCCCTACCAGTGCACATCTTTCACAATGGTAGTGTCGCCTACTAGTGCACATCTTTCACAATAGGAACATTGCCTACCAGTGCACATCCTTCAAAAAGGAAGCAACACCTACCAGTGCACATCTTTCACAATGGTAGTGTCACCTACCAGTGCACATCTTTCACAATGGTAGTAACGCCTACCAATGCACATGTTTCATAATGGGAGCGTCATATACCAGTGCACATCCTTCACAATGAGAGCGTCGCCTACCAGTGCCGATCTTTCACAACGGGATTGTCACCTACCAGTTCACATCCTTCGCAACAGGGGTGTCACCAGTGCACAGCCTTCACAATACTAGTGTCACCAGTGCCCATCCTTCACAATTGAGTGTCACCTACCAGTGCACATCCTTCACAAAGGGAGCATCACCTACCCATGTACATCCTTCACAATGGTAGTGTCACCTACCAGTGCACATCTTTCACAATGGGAGCGTCGCATACCAGTGCACATCCTTTACAATGGGAACATCGCCTACCAGTGCACATCCTTCGCAACTGGTGTTTCAACTACCAGTGTGCATCCTTCACAATGGAATCCTCGCCCAGCAGTGCATATCCTTCACAATGGGAGCATTGCCTACCAGTGCACAACTTTTGCAATGGGAGTGTCAGCTACCAGTGCACATCCTTCGCAACAGGGGAGTCACCAGTGCACATCCTTCACAATACTAGTGTCACCAGTGCACATCCTTCACAATGGTAGTGTCACCTACCAGTGCACATTCTTCACAGTGGTAGTGTCACCTATCAGTGCACATCTGTCACAATGGTAGTGTCACCTACCAGTGCACATCTTTCACAATGGGAGCGTCGCCTACCAGTGCACATCTTTCACAATGGGAGCGTCGCATACCGGTGCACATCCTTCACAAAGGGAGCATCGCCGACCAATTCACTTCCTTCGCAGTGGGTTCTAATGTGTTCTGATACGCCATCGTGTTCTGCTGTGATAACCATACAGTCAGTAAAATTGCGTACCCCACTCCCAGGCTCATTTCTGAGAAGGGACATTTCTTGTCTATAACAATATTTCTTTCCCATCTCCTGACGAATAGTCACATGAACCTCCTTCATCTAATTTTGAGTACTTGGAACTTAGTGGAAAAAGTTTCGCGTCAAAGACTAGTGTTCCTTATAGTTGAGGATAATAGGGAGGTGCTTTCTACTCTTTTTTTTATTTGGCAGCATGGTGGGTGGCTCTATATCATAACAGACATTGTTTCCGGCCATGCGATTTTCACCTACAAATAATTGCTATCAGTTGTAGTAGTCTAAGTAAGTCAATGAATGCAGACGAAGACTACAATGCCCAGAATGCATCTGCTTGCCATACAAAATCCCAGGATTTAAAACATTGTATTCGCATTGATTACAGGGGTGAACATAGCGGCATGTCAATGGCCTACTGCAGGTATGGGACGGACAAACATATCTGAAATCTGAACCACTAGCACCCTAATAATCGATCTGAGTGTGCCTCTCCCTAGTCAAATAAGAAATTGTCATATTAAACAGTTGCAGCTGACGGTTACTTTGAATCCATACCTCTAGACAAGGAGTCTGTCAGTATATTGGAAAGAGATTGTGCATTGTTTTAACATTCATAATCTGACGCACTGAGGTTTATGGGTGATGTTCCTATTAAACCCTCCTACGTATGGCAAAAGATGGTGTGTTCTGGTGCATCTTCTGCTAGATCAATAACAAAGACCTGCGTTTTATATGAGTGTGTGAATGAAAGAGTGGCATTGTACTTCCTAAAAAGTGTAAAAAGGGTTAGCAATTCAGATCGGGACAATGAAATGTCTTCACTACTTGAGCGATTAAGTGAGATGCAAAAACCTTGAAGATAAGCTCTTCAATTTAGCCACAAAGAGTGAATATATAATATGCTGAACTCCAAAATAAATTGTATTGAACATACAGCTGTTTGTATATAATAAGATTTCGAAAATTAGAGCTTTCAGCATTATTATAAGCACCAGGAAATAACATGATAATATCTGATGGTGTAGAGTTAGGGGGGCGTCCCCATATTTGCAGCACTTTCGCTGTCTTTTCGAGACACGTTGTATTCAGGATATGGGCGTGAAACTGTGCCCACATTTCGACCAATTTTTTAATTGGCTCCAGTTACTGTCCTTTGTAAATGGTGGCTTTCATTGGGCAGTAGGCTAAGTAGTCCCTCCCTAGTACTGCCTATTCTCTTCTTGTAACCTCCCATGAGGACATCCCCTGTTACGTGTGTTGTTACTCTGTAGGTTTTAATTACAGCCTCCGAGCCACCATTTACTTAATTGGTTTTCTCCTGACGCTATCACCCGCAATGCTTTTTTTTAATGTATGCAGTGCGGCACGCCTCAGCAGGAATAATGGCGACCACGCCTTTTTTTATTATTTGCAGCACCCAGCACGGCCATATCCCTTTCTTTTTCTGTGTATTTTACTATTTATTTTTACAATGGCTGCACCCACGCTTTAGCTTCATACATTTTAAGCTAGAGCGCAGGTGCCGCGAAGGCGTCAAAAGTAAAGAAATGGAAAGAAAAATCAGTTTTTGTTTCTATTTCTTAACTTTTGAAGCAATCGAGGAACTCCTGCTTAAGCTTACGATTTTTAAAGCTAAAGCTCAAGTGCCGCAATGGCTTTGCAGCGCGATAGCTCTCGCATTACTGCAAGTTTGAGCTATTGACGTTGCCAGGGACGGCTCCTAAGACGGAAGCACTTGCAGAGTAGAAAAAAATTAATTGATAATAACCTTTTTATTACCATTCTATTTTTCTTTGCTACGGGGGTCGGTTTTGGCAGTGCGGTCTACAAGTGGGCATAACTGCTTGGCTGCCTGTCTTGGCCTGGCCAAACAGTCATGTACACTTTGCATGTTCCCCACCAGGCTGTGCATGCACAGCCTAGTGAGGAACATGCAAAGGCCCTCCGACTAAGAGTCGAACCACAGCGCTCAGACCAATCACAACCCTGCATTGCTGTGTTGTGATTGGCTATGGGGAGCCTGGCTGCTTCCTGGTTTGGACGTCACCTAGAAGAGAAGCTGCCATTTAAAAGGTACGTTTAAAAAATATATATATTTCCTTCTACCCCTGCCCCTCCACCCCCGTTCCCTGCCATCTGCCACTGGGCTTTGCATTAATATTAGCAACGACAGTAGCTCGAAGATTCACTTATTGTGAGACCTATTGCATTGTAAATGCCTGATTTATATTAGTGTCCTAAAGGCATCAGACTATCTGTTCCCTTAGGGAAAATATTGGTTACTTTTTAATCATCAACTGGCAGACATAATGGATGCTTATTTGAACAGTGACACACTACTCTGCTTGAAACACTACTGAGCTTCAGAGTTCCAACGCATCAAAAATTGCTTGAACATCATCCAGGTTTAGAGGCCCAGCACCTGCCTAAAGCTCAACCCAAGAAAGAATTCCTGTTATTTAGCAAGAAAAATAAACAAGATACAGTACAAACCAGGCTCAATGGCATAAAACTTGAGAGCTTCACACCCCAGCTTCCACCAAATGCCACGTCACTTAGAATTATCCTAACACCAACCTCACCCGCAAAATACAGATTGCCAGAAAAAGAAAGCTGTCCTGTTTCCAGCTTTCATTTCCAAAGCGAGTTCTGAACTGCTATTCTAGGCCTCGTACTCTTAAATCTGGATGGTGGTAATGCCCTGTTCCATGTCTTCCCAGACTCCTCAGGGTCACCCTTTATGGGCGTCCTAAAAGCAACAGCATTTCTCATCCAGGGTTCCAAGAAATAGGATCACATCACTCCCATCATAATGGAATTGGATCATCTTGCTGACCCGCATCATCTACACCAGCTGCATCATTTACAAAACCATCAAGAAAAGCACAGCGGCTTGTCTTGCATACGAGCTCACCATTGCTAGTGTTTCGCTGCACACCCGCAGCGAGGACACCAGCAAAACACAGATTAAGACGTGTAAACAAAGAAAAACCCAAAACAGAGCAGGTCTTTTCCATCTCTGCACCCAGGATCTGGGACAACATCACCGTATCCATTAGGACAGCTTCAACATTGCTCCAATCTAGGGAAGAATTGAGGACTCTCCTCTTGGAAGAACACTGCAGCATAATGCATTAACTGCCTGCAACTCACCTTCCTCTTCTATTACTCGTTCGGCTATGTTCATGCTATAGAAACACCGTAACCATGCATGGAAAAATAAAGGTTCTGAGCCTTCTCCTTAAGGCCATAAAATGTGGGAGGAAAACCCTTCTAATTTATCAAGTAAAAAGATAATGCACATGAATAGATACAAAAACCAAGACTTAAAAGGTATGCTAGTTCCACTGCAGACAAATTGCTTTATTATAATATAACATCAGTAGATAGCATCTTCTATAATATGTTGTTTCTCATATACAGTACTGCTTTCTGAATGGCAGCCAGATTCAGACTCTTTGTTGTTGTTTTGCAATTTGAGGGATTCAGAGTATGATGAGCAGCTTTTTTTGAAAATGCATTGTCTGTAGGTTGCACCATTGAGAATTATTCGTATAGGATATTTCACTTAAAGACCATTGAAGTCATATGGATATTGCAGGCTCAATGCAGTGTACTGAAAACGTGTTATGCTGATTGCATTATTAGCCATTCACTTAATAGTCATTATGGACTATTGTAGTTCGTGTCTCTAAATGATCCTCTCACACATTTTAGAGGGTGAGTCGTACTATATTCACACAAGTCGTTTTACCATTTAATTTTTCAAAGATCAGTTTTCAGCACTGAGTCATATTTGCATCATTTCTTGTATTTGTTATTTTGAGTAATGCTTTATTCTCCAGTAGTGCACGTGGGTAAGGTGACTGGGTGAATATTGGTCATACATCAATAGGTTGTTCGGGCACGGCCATGACCGGCGCAACGGGGTCGCCAGTCACACATGGATCACCCATGTGACCACACTGTACTGTAGCACATTGGATTATACTCCATCGCACCACCAACGACTCTCCACTAGCAGTAGCTCATTTAACACTCTTCTAACAACTATTGAAGAAACAACTGAATCATTTGATGCAGGAAATCGTGTGATACCAATATTAAAAAACATCAAAAAGGTCGGGGCTCCGGGACCTCTTTAAAGAAGACTGTGAATTTTGGGGAACCCTACTCACTCCGCTCTATCAGTTTTGCCTGGATAACTCAATGATCCCCGAAGCCTGGAAAGTCTCCCTGCTTAAACCAATCCATAAAAAGGGTGATACCGGAGATCCATCCAATAATAGGCTGATAGCCCTCTTGGATATTGAGGCAAAAGGATATGCAAGCCTCCTTCTGCAAGACCTGTAAAATTGGGCCAACAACAATGAAATCTTACCAGTCAACCAATCTGGTTTCAGGCCAGGAGTATCAACACTGGACAGCATCTTAGCCCTTACTTATCTGGTAGAACAGTCTACTCAGAAAAACCAGCTTCCTCTTTTTGCATGCTTTGTAGACTACTCTGTGGCATTCGATTGTGTTAACAGGAATCTGCAGTGTTGGAAAATAGAAAACTGGGGGATTCCGACTACGCTTCTGAACACAATTATTACCCTTTATACCGGAACTTGGGTACGCGTGAAATTATCGATGAACTCAGCCACAAAAAAAATCTACACAGATCGAGGGCTAAAACAAGGGTGTGTACTGGCGCCCCTGCTTTTTAATCTCTACACAGCAGACCTTGGTAAAACAATATCTAAAGCCAATTTATTATCTCCTAAAATTGGGACAACCAGACTGTTTCTAATGCAGTACGCAGACGACATTGTGCTAATGGGCCATACAAAAGCGGGCATGCACCGAACATTGGACGCATTAAGCACCTATAACAATGAAAATGATTTGAGAGCAAATGCAGGAAAAACGAAGGTAGTAATTTTCGAGAAGTATGCAAACAAACTTAAACAACAATGGAGAATGGGCAATCTGAAAATAGTAACAACTAAATACTACTTGTGGGTTTGGATTATGAGCAATGGGAAGTCTGTAGCATTCACTGCATCCATCGGATCAAAAGCTAAGGCAGTGACGTATGCCCTATGCAAATTAAACTCCAAACTAAGCAGCCAGACAACTGAACCCATTAGAAAGGTTATAAGATCTAAGCTACTCTCTTCAATCACATACGGCCAACTAGCATTTCCTGCGGCATCAATTATCATCATGAAACGTGCCAACTGCCGTGCTTTCAAACAGATTTTTCATATACCCGTCCATGCCTGTAACATCTTGGTACAACTTGACTTTGGGCTAAAAAAACAACGCTACGAACATTGGGCATCGATTGTTGTCCAATTGGCAGGATTTTATCTACCAACCTGGAATTTTGAAATCCATTTTAAAAAAACAAGTCAGGCTATTATCTAAGGAAGATGATATGAAGGAATTAGAGTCTTCCAGTAGCAACATCAGGTTATTAGCTAAATCCTTTTATGACAAACTGGGACAGCCATACCTTGACTCTGCCTTGAACAAGACAATTTTAAAACAAATGTTATCAGTGAGACTGATAGTATTGCCGATAAAAGATATTAACACTCGCTGGAAAACATTAGAGGCAGTCACTACTTGTAGACTGTGTCACCAGCATCACCAGATGCTGGACTATCGTGTATGCACAGCCCACCCTTACGTAGGGTCCACGCCCTTAACCTCTTTACACTCTGTTTGGTCCCTTCAGCAAATAGGGCGCTGGCAGCCTCGGCGGAACCTAGGAAGCCCTTGTCAGAAACACGAGGGTAAGGATGGGGGGCCCCTTGCTCTTCGTTATACCAGTTGTATGTGTTTTCATGTCTTTATGTAATTTGGCACACGCACTCTGTATTTATCTAGTGATACGTAAACAGAGTGTTCGCTCGCTGTCTGACCTTTCAGGTTCTGCTCTGACCCATTCCACATGAGTTCAGTGGATCCGTAACCTTGCTCTGTGATGTGTTTGTACTGTTCGACCACTGTACTAAGATCTCTTACATAGATTATCGATGTCTGGGTTCTATTCACGCACAGTGTGCCGCTCATTTTTGCGCTACTACTGCCACCTCACTTATTTTCTCTTCGACTCCAGCATGTATGTTGAGATATATAAGTATATATTTTTTTCAATAACTGTTTGGATCCCGCCCTGCACCGCTCCTCAACCCATGGGCAACACTCTACCATTGAATTAGCTGAATGTGTCTGACACTGATGTTGGACGCCTGACACGTCACCTATGTACGTTCTTGTTGACATGGTCACCGGGGTGACCTCACTATCTCTAAGCGAATGGTATTCGGGGTCACAGACAGATCCTCGCTGTGTTCTCTCGTGAAACTGTGACTGATTATATGTACCAGTTCTGTCTAAACCATTCATGTGTGTTTGTCACCCCTCCCTCCTTCCTCGACTCCCCTTCTTTCCCAATCCCTACCTACCCCTTCTCCCCCCCCCTTTTTTTTTCCCCTCCCGTTTATTTCCCCTACAGGTTACACTAGTTTGGTACGCTCTTCTTGTCCTTGCTGACCAGGTCATTGTACCCCGCAGCCCCGTACCACTTTTAACCTCTTTTTAGACGTGGGTTACCCTTCCAATCTCTGGCACCCCCGTCTTCACCGTGCACAACCTTTCACTCTTCTTTGGTCCTGATGAAACGCCACTGACCCGCTCGGGCATTTTTAGGCGTGAAACATGTCGACCTTTCACTAAAGTCACATTAGCACCTTGCGCTGATTAGTGACCCCGTGACCTTTTGGTCTTTTTACTTTGCCAGAGGCTCCATAATATTAAAGTTCACTTTTTGGACACCCCTAGGCATTTTTATCTCACACACCTTGCACGCACGCAACCACCTACCTCTCGGATCCACCTCACAACTTTTTAGCCCACATACCCGCATTCACCTTACGGCTTTTCTCTTTAAAAGACCTCCGATAAAGAGACCCTTCGGGGGACCGTCGGGCATTGCAGCGCCGGCCCGACGAGGAGCAACAACAAGCCCAATGATGAAGCAAGACATCCCTCGGGGTGTGTGAGGGCTAACGAGAGGCTACATAGAGTCCTCCCCTTCGGGATTGGATCCTTGAGACCGGGGAAATTTCTCTCTGCCTCTTTTCATCTTCCCTCTACCCCCCTCTCCTCCTCTCTCCCCCCCCCCTCCTTTTACACTCTTTCTTCTATCTCTACCTATGTTGAGCAGGTGATCGTTATTTTTGTTTCACCGCCAACAGGGAACAATGTCCTCATTGATTTAACTGTCATGAGTGGAGCACGGACATTGGACCATAACTAGCTCCTGGTCCCCCTCTTCTTTTTTTGACTAACCAGCATCAGGAATCCATGGCTCACTTGGTTTGCATATGCCACCGTTTGAATTATGCACGTCGCACTTTATTAAAACCTCTATTTTTGGTACACGGCATACGCACCTGCACAGACGCCATGAAATTTCTTTTCAATTTGGAGGCTCCAATGGTACTGGCCAGATTAGTGAAATTTGCACATCAGGTGAAAGAACTTCTAAGTAAAGACTCAGTCAAGGACTAGAGGCAGATTCTAGTCTTGATCTAGTGTTTCCACTTGTGTACTTGTTGCTCATTGCCTATTGCTGCAACTATTAGATTTGTTTAACGAAATGATTATGTTTTAGACATAATTAATAGACTTGTGAAATTAAATTATTATTTTTATCCATGATTGAAAATGCGCGCGAGCGGAGAGATTCCCGCCCAGTCACTTTTGTAACAATTTTAACTAATTGAAACAATAAATACCATACAACACCCGACTGGGTGAATGTAGTGTTACAAGCATGCACGCTACTTTCTAAATTAAGTTGTTTTACCGTCTATAATGATTTGCATCCTATAATATGGACAATTCTCCAGTTGTTAGTCATATGGTGACAAGGAAACTGCAAGCCTACGGATCAAATAACTTATTTCACAATCAATTAAAAAAAATATATATATATATATGTAGATATATATATTACCTACGGGCGGTGCCAGTAGGTAGTTATAGTTAGAACCCAGTTTCCAAAGGAAAAGCAATCTTTGATTTGCTAATAACTTTGGCATCGTTTGAGGAATTTCTGTGAAATTCTCAAAAATAAAGGTCTATCCAGGTCAGCTCCTATCCTGAAAGTTTGGGGGTGATTTGTCAAGTGGGGCTGAGAAAAAAGGGGGGTCCCAAAAAGTGTTTTCTCCATGTTAATTTCCATAGGACATTTTAGCCAAGGCTACAGTCTGAACTGCTGAACGGAATTACACAAAATTTGGCAAAAAAGTAGCTGTTGGCTCAGAAAGCGACCTTTTTTTTAAAATGGTGGAAATACGTTCAGTAGTTGCTGAGATATTGAAAAAAACAAATATCGATATCTAGGGGCGCGGAGGATCCGCGAACCCTCCAGACCACGAGCTTCATTTTAATTGGCTGCCAACACTCCAAACCAGGAAGTGTTGGCAGCCATCATGTGACTCAGTAGAACCGAGTCACAAGAAAACAGAAAAATAAAGGTGAAAAAAAGAAAAGGCGGCAGGATAGAAACACTCTGACCCCCTAGGCCTGCTCAGGGAGTCCCACAAGAACCCCCCCAAAAAAAAGCATTTGCGCGTTTGCATAGTGGTGCAGGGAGGGGCGTGACCTGATGTGACAAGTGTGCAAACGCACCCTGTTGCACATTTTAAGTTGGGGGATTAAGTCCCCTTGAATCCTGAGGGTCCCTGGGGGCCAACTAGCCCACCACATACCTCCAGTAAGCACCAGGAAGCTGCATTGCAGAGAGGTGGTCCAAGGCCACCCCCCTTTTTACACCACTCTGCAACGCAGCTCTGTGGTGCTTAGTGGAGGTAGCTGGTGGGCTAGTTGGCCCCCAGGGACCCTCAGGACTCAAGGGGACTTAATCCCCCAATTTACAATGCACCAGGGGTTGCATTTCCACAGTGGTGCAGGGAGGGGGCGTTGCCTGATGTCACAAGTGTGCAAACGTGCCCTGTGGCGCGTTTTAAGTTGGGGAATTAAGTCCCCTTGAATCCTGAGGGCCCATGGGGGCCAACTAGCCCACCAGGTACGTCCAGTAAGCTCCACAGAGTTGTATTGCAGAGGTGTAAAAAGGAGCGTGGTCTCGGACCACCTCTCTGCAACGCAGCTCTGTGGCGCTTACTGGAGGTACCTGGTGGGCTAGTTGGCGCCCAGGGACCCTCAGGATTCAAGGGGAATTAATCCCCCAAATGAAAACCCGCCAGGGGACGCGTTTGCACAGTGGTGAAGGGAGGGGGCGGGACCTGATGTGTCATGTGTGTACTTATACAATCACTCCGCCAAAAGCCAAGCACTTATAAATTCACCATGCACTCTCCTTGCAGCACTCTAATCATCCAGTCATTACCCATGCAATGACCCATGCACTAACTCATGCACTGCTACAATACCCTGAGCAGTACCCATGCGGTCCAGCCATCGCCCTGTCACTACCCATGAACTCCTCCAATCACCCCGCGAGCACCATGTACTTATCCAATCACTCTGCTAAAACCCAGGCACTTATAAATTCACCATGCACTGTCCTTGCAGTACTCTAATAATCCAATCAGTGCCCATTTACTGATGCAATGACCCAGGCATTAACACATGCACTGCTACAATCCTCTGAGCACGACCCATGCAGTCCAGCCATCGCCCTGTCAGTACCCATGCACTCTTTCAATCACCCAGCCAGCACCATGTACTTGTCCATTCACTCCACCAAAACCCAAGCACTCATACATTCACCATGCACTCTCTTTGCAGTACTTTAATCTTCCAGTCAGTACCCATGTACTCATGGAATGACCCACTACCCATTCAGACCTCTAACCACCTACACAGTACTGATTCACTCCTCCAATTACCCAGGTTGTACCCATGCACTCCAGAAATTCCTCTGTCACTACCCATGCACTACTCAAATCACCCATTCAGCACCATGTACTTATCCATTCACTCCGCCAAAACCGAAGCAGTTATAAAATCACCATGCACTGTCCTTGCAGCACTCTAATCATCCAGTCACTACCCATGTACACATGCAATGACCCAGGCACTAACTCATGGCAAATACAGAGGAGGTCATGCTAATTACAGGGGTACCCCAATGCATAGTGTTTTCTAGTGCATGTAGGTGTTTTCACTGTATTCTAAGTGTCTTTTAGCATAGCACTGGCTCCGGTCCTGGTTAGTCAGAGTCAGTTACCACCAGTATCCGTCACTAAAAAGTTGGGGGCACAGGAGGACTTTCTGCTCCTCTGTTGGTTCTTTCTGCACATCTCTTGCTTCTTCCTACACTTTTCTTCATCTTTCTGGACTTCTGTTGCCTCTTTCTGCATTTGTCTTGCTCCTTTCTGCGCTTTTCTTCCTCTTTCTTCACATGTCCTAACTTTGTAGGCAACGTTAGAAATTAGAATTTAAAAAACCATTGAAATTCACTGAAAAAAACATAGGTTTCAGGCACGTTATAGTTAGAAACTAGCATTTAAAAAACCTTAGAAAGTCACTGAAAAAACCATAGGTTTCAGGTACGTTATATACATTTCACTCGTACAAAACCATAGAAATTCCCCCGTTATAGTTAGTTCAGCTAACTATAACTCACGCCCCCGCAATGCACTGCTGATGACGTCACATATTACATCATTCATGACATGGTCAGTGACATCACTGATGACATCTCAAATTACATCACTGATGACATCACAAATGACATTATCCATGTCAAAATCTGATGCACCTCCTCACACTCTAATATGACCTTTGACTATGGTAGTCTGTAAAATATAGACTACCATTTTCGAAACCATCGACACACCAATACCAGTTACTACATACGCACTCACTGATTCCTAGGTCTACACACACATCCACCCATTCACCCATACAATCACTCATACATACAGTCACTCATCAATACAACACTATCATGTGTACTCATACACCTATACAGACACTCACACACCACCACTCATTCATGGAGTTACTCACACACCTAGTCAGTCATGCAAAGAATCAATCACACTCCCATTTCCTCACCTATACAGTTATACACACACCACCTCACTTATTCAAACATATACTAACACATACTTGCTCTCTTATACAATCACTGAAACAAATACACACTCATCTATGCAGCCACTCTCACAATCACTGACTCTCACGTATAGTCATTTATATACACCAACTCTCACATACACTTCCTTTTACATATGTAGTTACTTGGACATGTACCACTGAGACATCCATTCTCTCACCAACACACCCATACACACACTCACACACCCCTACAGGTGTTTCCACATGCACTCTTGAACCCATACACCCAGTGAATCAACCATTAACACATCTATCCACAGAGTCACACACCTCCCACCCACCTACACACACACTCAGTATCCAAACAAATACTCAGGCAACCAATCAATAACACATATAGACACTCATGTAGCTTCTGACCAACACATGCAGCAGCTTACACAACAACAGACATACTGATACACACATTTAGACAGTTTAGTCACTAACCCATGCATTCAGTAAGACAAATGGAATCACTCACTTATACAGTCAGTCACGCACCTACTAAATCCTTCATCCAGACACTTATACACCCACTCATTCTTCAATACACCTTGGCATATATATAAAACTTATTTAAGCTTTACAGAAACACACAGTCACTGGATGATGTCATCCGTGATGTCATTTGAGATGTCATCAGTGATCTCACCAGTGATGTCACTGACCATGTCATGAATGATGTAAAATGTGACGTCATCAGCAGTGCATTGCGGGGGCATGAGTTATAGTTAGCTGAACTAACTATAACTGGGGAATTTCTATGCTTTTGTA
The DNA here is from genome assembly GCF_964204655.1 of Triturus cristatus. NCBI lineage: Eukaryota > Metazoa > Chordata > Amphibia > Caudata > Salamandridae > Triturus > Triturus cristatus. The sequence continues at coordinate 422,233,751 of NC_140583.1, read as the reverse complement.
CAAGTGAAATGTCCAACTAACTATAACGTCCCTGAAACATATGGTTTTTTCAGTGAATATAAATATATATATATATACATATATATATTATCTACTGGCGGTCGCCAGTAGGTAGTTATAGTTAGGACCGTGTTTCCATAGGAAATCTGAAAATTCTACTTTGAATAACTTTGGCGCCGGTTGACGAATCCTCGCAAAATTTTCAAAACTAATGGGGCGCTCCGCTCAGCTCCTACCCTGAAAGTCTTGGGGTGATTCGTCAAGTGGGGGATGAGAAAAAAGGGGGGTCTCAAAACACGTTTTCCCCATGCATTTTCCCATAGGACCTTTTGTCGAAGGTACAGCCCGAACGGCTGAACAGAATTACTTGAAATTTGGCAAAGAGGTAGTCCTCAGGTCAGGCATGTGCCTTTTGCATATATGGTGTCAATCTGTTTGGTAGTTCCTGAGAAAATTGCATTTAAATGTACATAAATATCTATAAGCGCGCACGGTGTGCGCACCCTAACGTGCGCGAGCGCAATTCTGATTGGTGGTTACATGTCAGTCAACATTCAAATCGGTCGAAATCAGGAAGTGTCGGCCGCCATTTTGTGTGTTTGGTGTGTGACAGTGAAAAAGAAAGGTGGAGAACGTGAAAAGGGGGCAGGGTAGAGAGTTTCTGACCCCCTAGCCTTTGTCAGGGGGTCCCTGAAGTACCCCGAAGGGTGAATTTTTTTTTAATTTTTTTTTCAAAAATTCGCGGGGTGCGCACACGTTGCATGCACGGTGCGCGCACGGTGAAAAACCTTTACAAAAAAAAACATTTTAAACGAGCCATTCCATATTACAGGATACAGTCAATCTATAACTATATACATAGGTAGTTTATTGTAAAATAAATATATAAAAAATATAATAATACATACATAACTTAGCATTTAAAAAACCTTACAAATTCACTTAAAAAACCATAGGTTTCACACACGTTATAGTTAGGAATTAGCCTTTAAAAAACCTTGCAAATTCACTTAAAAAACCATAGGTTTCACACATGTTATAGTTAGCTGGACATTTCACTCGTAAAACACCAATGAAATTCCCCCGTTATAGTTAGTTCAGATAACTATAACTCGCGCGACCGCCACTCTATCACAAGGATGGTGTCATCAGTGATGTCATGAGTGATGCCACTGACCATGTCATGAGTGATGTAATATGTGACGTCATGAGCAGTGGATTGCGGGCGCGCGAGTTATAGTTATCTGAACTAACTATAACGGGGGAATTTCATTGGTTTTTTACGAGTGAAATGTCCAGCTAACTATAACATGATTGAAACCTATGGTTTTTTAAGTGAATATATATATATATATATATATATATATATATATATATATACATATATATATATATATATATATATATATATATATGTATATATATATTACCTACTGGCAGTCGCCAGTAGGTATGTGGATAGGACCTATTTTCCATAGGAAATTCGCAACATTCTATTCCCAATAACTTTGGCGCCGATTGACGAATCATTGCGAAATTTTCAAAACTTTTGGCCAGCTCCGGTCTGCTCCTATCCTGAAAGTCTCAGGATGATTTGTGTAGTGGGGGCAGAGAAAAAAGGGGGGTCCCAAAACGTGTTTTCCCCATGCAATTTCCCATAGGACCTTTAGCCGCAGCTACAGCCCGAACTGCTGAACGGAAGGTAGTCCTCAGTTCAGACTTGTGCCTTTTGCTTAAATGGTGTAAATCTGTTCAGTAGTTCCCCGAGAAAATCACAATTAAAAGTACATATATATCTATGGCCTCGGAGGATCCGCGTACCGTAAGAGCACCCAGCGCGCACCCTGCCGTGCACGAGCTGCATTCTAATTGGCTGTCTACACTCCAAATCAGGAAGTGTTGGCAGCCATCTTGTGCCTCGGTAGAACCGAGGCACAAGAAACCTGAAAAACAAACACGCAAAACGCGAAAAGGGGGCAGTGTAGAAACACCCTGACACCCGAGACCTGCTTTTTTTTTTTTAAATCGGCAAAATGCACGCAGGGTGCACCGATCTTGCAGATGAAAAAAAAAACACGCTATATTACTTATTAGCCCCCAGGGGGGCCAAATCCCGGGGGCAATGACAAAATTTAAGTGGGGAGCCCAAAGGGGCCCCCAGCCCCGGGGACCACCACCCCCTGGGGCTTTATTATAAATTGTGCAGGAGGGGGGCTCTTAGCCCCCCCAGTCCCGGGGACCGCCACCCCCAGGGCCTTTTTTAAATAAAAAAAACCTGTGTGAGGGGCTTGAGCCCCCACCACACGCCCTGGGGACCGCCACCTCCCAGGGGCACTACATTTTTTATTTGGGGGTCTGTTATGGACCTCCAAGCCCCGGGTACCACCAACCCCCGGGGCTTTTCAAATGATGGGAGGGGGCCACGTGGCTCCCCTCCTGGAGCCCTTGATGGCCCTGGGGACTGCCACCCCCCAGGGCCGACTCCTGCAGTGTCCCGGGGTGCCCACCCCCGGGACACTGCCGTTTGCAATGACAGGGCGGGAGCCTCGCGGCTCCCACCCTGTCATTGCAAACTGCTTTGCTATTAGGAAGAGAGAGCAGGTAACCTGCTCTCTCTTCCAAATAGCAAAGCAGATTGCTTTTCCACATGGGGAGCAGCATATTAGCTGCTCCCCATGTGGAAAAGCAATGCCAGCTCCCGCAGGATGCATGGAACCGGCTGGGACCGTGGGGGGATTGGGGACCCCCCCATGGTCCACAACGGAGTAGGCCAACCCTGGGGAATGGGGTCCCTGGGGCCATAAGTAGCCCGGGAGGGGCGCCACGCGGCCCCCTTCCCTAAATTATTATTTTTTTTTAAATAAAAAAGGGCCGGCCCCAGGGGATGGGGTCCCCGGGGCCATAAGTGGCCACAAGAGGGGGGCAAGGCAGCCCCCCTTCAAATAAAAAAAGAAATAAAAAAAGGCCCATGCCCCAGGGGATGGGGTCCCCGGGGCAGATTATGGCCTTGGGAGGGGGGCCATGCGGCCCCCTTCCCGATTTTTACATTTTTTGAAAAAAAATTGGGGGCAGGCCCTGGGGGATGGAGTCCCCAGAGCCAAAAAAATAGAAAAAGAAGAGGGGCTACACAACACCCCTTCTTAAAAAAAAAAACTAGATCGCGGACGGAGGCCATGCCCCCTCATTGCACCACTCTGCAAACGTGCCCCTGGTGCGTTTGCAGAGGGGGAACAAATTCCCCTTGAATACTGGGGGTCCCTGGGGGCCAACTAGCCCACCAAGTACCTCCAGAATGCGCCAGGGAGCTGTGTTGCAGAGAGATGTTCTGAGGCCACGCCCCTTTTTACACCTCTCTGTAACGCAGCTCTGCTGCCCTTACTGGAGGTAGCTGGTGGGCTAGTTGCACCCCAGGGACCCTCAGTATTCAAGGGGAGTTAATGGCCCAACTTAAATCGCGCCAAGGGGTGCGTTTGTACAGTGGTGAAGTGAGGGGGCGGGGCCTGAGTTCACATGTGTGCAAACATGCCCTGTAGCACGGTTTAAGTTGGGGAATTAATTCCTTGTCAATACTGAGGGTCCCTGGGGGACAACTAGCCCACCAGGTCCCTCAGTAAGCGCCACGGAGCTGAGTTGCAGAGTGTTGTAAAAAGGGGCATGGCCTCTGAACACCTGTCTGCAACGCAGCCTCTTGATGCATACTGGAGGTACCTGGTGGGCTAGTTTGCCCCTAGGGACCCACAGGATTGAGGAGGAATTAATTCTCTCACTTAAAACATGCCAGAGGGCGTGTTTGCACACACGTCACCTCAGACCCCGCCCCCTTCCTTTACCTTCCTACCTGAACAGCAGACTCAGCTTCCACACCCCCACTCGCCAGCTCCGCTCTGCCAGCCTCGCACTCGCCGCCGTCCCCCACATCCAACAAACAACCTCCGGCGGCAGATCCTTCTCCCACCTCGCCGCCAAGACCTGGAACACCCTACCTACCCAGCTACGGCAGACCAAAGACTTACTCGCCTTCAGAAGACTCCTCAAGACCTGGCTCTTTGAGCAGTAGCGCAACTCCCCCCCCCTCTCAGCGCCTTGAGACCCTCACAGGTAAGTAGCGCGCTTTACAAATACCATGATTGATTGATTGATTGATTGTGCAAACGTGCCCTGTGGTGCGTTTTAAATTGAGGAATTAATTCCTCTTCAATCTTGAGGGGTACCTGGGGGCCAACTAGCCCACCAGGTACCTCCAGTATGCGCCAGGGAGCTGCGTTGCAGACAGGTGTTCAGAGGCCATGCCCCTTTTTGCACCTCTCTGCAACACAGCTCTGTGGCGCTTACTGGAGGTACCTAGTGAGCTAGTTTGACCCTAGGGACCCTTAGGATTGAAGGTGACTTAATCTCTCAACTTAGAACGGTGACAGGATGCGTTTACACAGTGGTGAAGCGAGGGGACGGGGCCTTATGTGATGTGTGCAAACACGCCCTGTGGCGCGTTTTAAGTTAGGGAAAAAATTCCACTTGAAACCTGAGGGACCATGGGGGCCAAGTAGCCCACCAAGTGCTTCCAGGAAGTGCCAATGCGCTGCGTTGCAGAGAGGTGGTGCAGGCTGTGCCCCTTTTGACATCTCTCTGCTATGCAGCTCTGTGGCGCTTACTGGAAATACTATGAATTCCGATTTACTCACCTGTTATCAGGAGAGACCTCAGTGCTGCATCTTTGAGCCCAGTACTGATCCTGAAAAGTAATTCTAACCATACTTAACAGTAACTTGAATTTCCTTCCATAGGCTAACATTGACTGGTTTCACTTGGAAATTCTTCTGTGTGAGGAGTTTTGGAACTTTAAAATTTTCACCTAAAATCATCCAAAGAACGAATTCCGATTTACTCACCTGTTATCAGGAGAGAACCCAGTGCTGCATCTTTTAGCCCAGCACAGACCCTGAAAAGTAATTCTAACCGTACTTACCAATAACTTGTATTTCCTTCCATAGGAATCCATTGTCTGGTTTCCAGCAGAAAAGTTTCTTAGTGTCTATTTTCACAAACTAAAAAAAAAACTAAAAAATCGCCAGTATGACTTAAACGCATTCTTTCAACTGTTTACAGGAGATGCACCAGTGCTGGATCCAGGATCTACCACTGAGTAAGAAAAAGTAACGATAACACTACTTACCTGCTAAGTGAATTTCCTTCCATAGGGTAACATTGACTGGTTTCACTTGAAAATTCTTCTAAGTGTGGAGTTTTGGAACTTTAAAATATTCCTGTAGAATCGGAAGAACTATGAATTCCGATTTACTCACCTGTTATCAGGAGAGACCTCAGTGCTGAATCTTTGAGCCCAGTACGGATCCTGAAAAGTAATTCAAACCATACTTACCAGTAACTTGAATTTCCTTCCATAGGCTAAGATTGACTGGTTTCACTTGGAAATTCTTCTAAGTGTGGAGTTTTGGAACTTTAAAATCTTCACCTAAAATCATCCGAAGAACGAATTCCGATTTACTCACCTGTTATCAGGAGAGAACCCAGTGCTGCATCTTTTAGCCCAGTCTGACCCTGAAAAGGAATTGTAACCGTACTTACCAGTAACTTGTATTTCCTTCCATAGAAATCCATTGTCTGATTTTCAGCAGAAAAGTTTCTAAGTGTCTATTTTCACAAACTAAAAATATTCCTTAAAAATTGCCTGTATGACTTAAACGTATTCTTTCAACTGTTTACAGGAGATGCACCAGTGCTGGATCCAGGATCCACCACTGAGTAAGAAAAAGTGACGATCACACTACTTACCTGCGTGAATTTCCTTCCGTAGGGTAAGATTGACTGGTTTCACTTGAAAATTCTTTTAAGTGTGGAGTTTTGGAACTTTAAAATATTCCTATAAAATCAGCAGAACTACAAATTCCGATTTACTAACCTGTTATCAGGAGAGACCTCAGTGCTGCATCTTTTAGCCCTGCACTGACCCTGAAAAGTAATTCTAATCGTACTTACCAGCAACTTGTATTTCCTTCCATAGGAATCCATTGTCTGGTTTTCAGCAGAAAAGTTTCTAAGTGTCTATTTTCACAAACTAAAAATATTCCTTAAAAATCACCTGTATGACTTAAATGCATTCTTTCAACTGTTTCCAGGAGATGCACCAGTGCTGGATCCAGGATCCACCACTGAGTAAAAAAAACTGACGCTAACACTACTTACCTGCTAAGTGAATTTCCTGCCATAGGATAACAGTGGTGATTCTATGTGAAAAAATTACTGTCAACTTTTAAAATACAACAATATTCCTTAAAAATCACTACTTTAACCAAAACGCTTTTACTCAACTGTTTACAGGAGATGTCCAAGGACTGAATCTAGGATCCAGTCCTGTGGTTAGAAAAGCAATCCCTAAAGTAACTAATTGCATTTAACTAGAAATTCACATTGAGCTCAATGGTGCATTGTGTTTGAAATTGTGTTGCCCATTGCAACAACTGTAACTACTGTACTTAAAAGTCTATTGCCTATTTGCAAAGTATTTAAACTAAAGTAATTCATTCTGAGAAAGTATATTTTGTAATGTAATGTATAATGTAATTATAATGTATCTAAAAATAAATACTTAAAAAAATGTAGTTAATCAGTATAAAAAAAATATAACAAATAATACATTTAAAAATTGTCATTTACAAAACCTTTGAAATTCACTGAATAAAACATAGGTTTGAGACATGTTATAGTTAGGAATTAGCATTTAAAAAACCTTTGAAATTCACTGAAAAAACCCATAGGTTTCAGGCCTTATATAGTTAGGAATAAGCATTTAAAAAACCTTTGAAATTCACTGAAAAAACAATAGGTTTCATCCCTGATATAGTTAGGAATTAGCATTTAAAAAACCTTAGAAATTCACAGAAAAAAACATAGGTTTTAGGGGTATTATATTTAGCTGGACATTTCACTCGTACAAAACCATTGAAATTCCTCCGATATAGTTAGTTGTACTAACTACATCTCGCGCGCCCGCAATCCACTGCTGATGATGTCACATATTACATCATTCATGACATGGTCAGTGACATCACTGATGACATCTCAAATGACATCACTGATGACATCATCCACGTGACAATGAGATACACCTCATCATACACTAGTATAACCTTTCATCACTCACTGTAAAATACAGAGTGCCATATTTGAATCCATTGACACACCAATAAAAGTTTCTAAACACCCACTCAGTGATTCCTAGATCTATACACACATCTAATCACTTACCTATAGATTCACTCATACATGCTGTCAAAGATCAATAGAACACTATCAAATATACTTATACACCTATATCGACATTACACACCAGCACACATCCTAATCACTTATGAAGTCATCCTACTTACTTATGCAAACAATGGATCATACTTACATTTACTTAGCTACACACTTATACAAACACCACTTCATCGATTCATATAGATAGTAACTCATACTTTGTGTGTTATAAAATCACTATTACAACTATACAGTTATCCATACAGTCACTCATACAATCACTGAGTCTTATGTATACTTATTTATATACAACAACTGACACATACACTGGCTTTTATTTTTCTAGTTTATTGGACATGTACCATTGAGACATATATTTGCTCATCACCACACCCATAAAGATATTCATTCACCCAAACAACTGTTATAACATGTAGTTTTAACTTCAGATACCTACTGAATCAACTATTCACACATCTTTGAGCAGTCACACACCCCCCACTGAACCACACACACATTCACTCTCCCATACAAATATTCAGTTAACTAATCAATAACTAATATAGACTTTCACATAGCTAGTAACCAACTGGAGAAGCAGTTTACACAACAACTGACAAAGTGGTACAGATATCCACACAGTTTAGTCACTATCCAATATATTTAGTGAGACACTATAAATTAGTCAAGTAAACAGTCAATCCCACTGCTACTAGATCCTCCATCCAGATATTTATATTTATATATCCACTCATTCTTCAATGCAAATTGCTATATATATAATACATATTTAAATAACGAACCACACCACATTCACTGGATGATGTCATCAGTGATGTCATTTGAGATGTCATCAGTGATGTCACTGACCATGTCATGAATGATGTAATATGTGACATCATCAGCAGTGGATTGCGGGCGCGCGAGATGTAGTTAGTACAAATACCTATATCGGAGGAATTTCAATGGTTTTGTAAGATTGAAATGTCCAGCTAACTATAACACCCCTAAAACCTATGGTTTTTTCTGTGAATTTCTCGTGAACAAGGAAACTGGTTTCCCGAAACGCGCAGAGTCGTATTTGTTGCCTGAAAATAAAATCTGCCTAAAGCATCTTGGGTGCGGTGGAGCGTTGTTTTCCTGAAGAGAATCACAATGGAATTTTGGATGTTTGGGTTTTGCTAACCCGCCACGGCCCGCCGTCGCTTTTTGGCTCAAGTTGAAGCGAACTTTTGTTTGGTGTATATATATATATATATATATATATATATATATATATATATTCACTGAAAAAACCATAGGTTTCACACATGTTATAGTTAGCGGAAATTTTACTGATAAAAAACCAATGAAATTCCCCCGTTATAGTTAGTGCAGGCAACTATAACTCACGCGACCGCAATCCTCTGCTGATGCTAATACTGTATTTAGACACTTATTTGCCCATGTCTTCTTCCATACATTTTTAGCTATACATATATTACAAATATTTTTTTTTCATAAAGACACATATGTCATCAGCAGAAGATTGCGGTCGCGTGAGTTATAGTTGCCTGCACTAACTATAACGGGGGAATTTCATTGGTTTTTTATCAGTAAAATTTCCGCTAACTATAACATGTGTGAAACCTATGGTTTTTTCAGTGAATTTGCAAGGTTTTTTAAATGCTAATTCCTAACTATAACGTGTGTGAAACCTATGGTTTTTTCAGTGAATTTGTACGGTTTTTTAAATGCTAAGTTACTTTACGCCATTCGTGGCGTGCGCGCCTACTTAACGCAGTTCGTTCCGTGCGCGCACGGTGCGCTTCGCGCACCGTGCGCGCACAGAGAGCACGCGGTGCGCTTCGCGCACCGCGCGCCCACTTTACGCAGTTAGTGCCGTGCACGCACGGTGGGCACGCGGTGCGATGACAAAGCAAGAAAGCACGTCAACAAATCTGTTTCTGCTTTCCTCCGTGACTATGGTATGGGTGCCATTTACCACAACAACTTGCGTTATGACATGCAAGACATTTATAGAGGAGATGGTGTGCACTTCAATGATGAAGGGAACAGAGTCTTCCTCTTGAACCTTAGACTCTGCATCGGTACTTACTTGTAGGTACCACTAAAAAATCATTTCATAAACACAACGGCTCTTTTTAGAGCCCCCTAATATCTAAACACTTAAATCTGATTTTCATTTTTTTTTTTTTTTTTCCTACCGTACGCTTACCGTAAGCTTACCGTACGCGTACCCCGTGATTTTTTTTAAAATCAATAAATGTTTTCTTTGTACTTTTCTGTCCTTCTTTGACCCCCTTACAAATGTTAGGGGGTCTGTAACTCTCCTCATTGCCCCCTTTCCTTGTTTTCACTCTTTTTTTTCAGAGTGAAATACACAAAATGGCGGCCGCCGCTTCCTGGTTTCGGCCGATTCGAATGTTTACTAAGATCTAAGAGCCAATCAGAATCGCGCTCGCGCACGCCACCGTACGCTTACCGTAAGCGTACGGTAAGCGTACCGTAAGCGGGCTCAGATATATATATTGATTTAAAGGCTATTTTCTCAGAATCTACTGAACAGATTTACACCAAACCTACAAAAGGCACTTCCTTGACCTAGGGACTACCTCTCTGCCAAATTTTGAGTAATTCTGTTCAGCCGTTCGGGCTGTAGCTCGTTCTAAAGGTCCTATGGAAAAATGCATGGGAAAAACGCGTTTTGGGACCCCCCTTTTATCTCAGCCCCCGCTTGACGGATCCCCCCGAGACTTTCAGGGTAGGAGCGGAGCGTAGCGCCCCACCTATTTTGAGAAATTCGCGAGGATTCGTCGACCGGCGCCAAAGTTATTCAAAATAGAATGTTGAGGTTTTCCTATGGAAACGTGGTCCTAACTATAACTACCTACTGGCGACCGCCAGTAGGTAATATATATATATATATATATATATATATATATATATATATATATATATATATATATATATATATATTATATATTGAAGTGAAGTTGCCCTCGAGAGGAACCGCACACCATGGTAGGTTAAAACACATTTAATGAAGTTGGCAGCGTGAACAGAAGGAAGCCAGGAAACATCTTGCAAGCGGCCTTACGCGTTTCGGGCAGGTCGCCCTTGCTCACAGGCCTATAAAAGTTAACAGTCCATTGCAGTCACATGTCCCAGTTTAAATAAATGTTCCGCCCCAGTGGGCCTCCATGTGAAGTGCATCATGGGGATTGTAGTGCTACATGATTCCACCCCAGTGGGTTGTGCTGTTAACCCGCTTCTAACACAATTCCTACCCCCGTGGGTCGTCTTCAAGGTCACCTTCATGTAAACGCTGCCATATACTGCACCAAACATCAAAGGCCCTCCTGTCCGACGATGACTGTACTCAATGTCATCACGGATTCGGTTTTCGCGCGGCGGTGCGGTTCTGCGACTGGACTAGCCGCATTTATGGGAGAAATGAAGTTGCCCTCGAGAGGAACCGCACACCAAGGTAGGTAAAAACACATTTAATGAAGGTGGCAGCGTGAACAGAAGGAAGCCAGGAAACATCTTGCAAACGGCCTTACACGTTTCGGGCAGGTCACCCTTGCTCACAGGCCTACAAAAGTTAACAGTCCATAGCAGTCACATGTCCCAGTTTAAATAAATGTTCTGCCCCAGTGGGCCTCCATGTGAGGTGCATCATGGGGATTGTAGTGCTGCATGATTCCACCCCAGTGGGTTGCGCTGTTAACCCGCTTCTAACACAATTCCTACCCCCATGGGTCGTCTTCAAGGTCACCTTCATGTAAACGCTGCCGTACACTGAACCAAACATCAAAGGCCCTCCTGTCTGACGATGACTGTACTCGATGTCATCCGGATCCGCTTTTCACGCGGCGGTGCGGTTCCGCGACTGGACTAGCTGCATTTATGGGAGAAGTGAAGTTGCCCTCGAGAGGAATTGCACACCAAGGTAGGTTAAAACACATTTAAGGAAGTCCATATATATATATTGCCAGGTATTGCAAAAGATTAGACCTACGTTGATCCTTTATAATGAACTATGTTCTGCATTGTGTTGCATCCTGTAAGAAATTGTGTTTTTTTCTTCATAATTTTTAAGTTATTGTGAAATAGGATCTATGCAACTTGGTCTAAAATATCCCTGCATCTATTACGTGGCTTGTGAGAGCAATCATCAATCTAAGTAAATCCTTTAAGTGTAAATTAAACGCTGTGTACTTTGAGGTTATGGGTTATCTATTATTATTATCAATTATTATTTTGATTTCCTTTGTATTTAAAGTTCACAGCGTTAAAACCTTTTTGTATTGTGGCATTCCGACGGTACTTTCTCTCCTGTCTTGCACCTCTAGCAGTGTTGGCTACATTGAGTTTATATCATGTTTGCTTAAAAACCGAAATTGAGATGGTTAATTCATTTCATACAATCATATAGTGTGTACATTTAAAAAAAGATCAATGGCTGAACCAGTGTTTTATAATGTGCATTTGCATTATACGTTGTTATTTAATTTCATATTATGTTGTTTTTTACATTGAGATAATTGTTTCATAATGTAGTTTTAATTTCTTGTGTGTTCAAAAACTCCTCAGAATTTTGCTGGCTGCCCTCCTTCAGCGTGTTTAATACTTGGGCATGTAATTGTGTGATCTTTTGTTAGGGTCTGTTTATTTTGGTAAGGTGTTAATACATATAGGACAAGACCGAGTATATGTAAGTGCAGAGATTCACCTCTGTTTACATCCCTGCTTGAACTTACTTCAAAAATGTTTTCCAGTTCACAGCCCTTCTCAAATTGTAGCTGTCATGCTCTGCTATTTTCAGTACCCCTGAGAAAATCATGTAACATGCATGGGCATTTTCCCAATGCCAGTAAGTGACTGTGTATTTGTTTCCTGCACCAATTTTGGGGTGCTCCATTCACCTTCCGTCCCTGGAAAGGGATTTTAGTCCAGTACTGGGCAGAGAAGCTAATCTCGACTTACTTCAATGGCGAGAAAGTGGTGGAGAGCAGTTAGTGAATGCTCACAGACTAATGTATGTGTGGGTGTTCACAAACTCACAAGGCTAAACACATCTGGTTATACCCACTGCCTTCGTTTTGCATTGGGTTTAAATACGTATAGTTGTACGGAGTCGTGACATACTATTATGAGTCAGTAAATGAATTTTATAACTAGCAGAGGTGCACTTAAGTGGATATTTATGAGTTTATCATGCAGCGAAGAGCAGCAAGTCACCTTGCTGCGCTGCGCTGCACTGCGTGACAGGGAAAGGGCAGGAAAGAGACGCATTTAAGTCAATACAGCACATTCCTGCCTTTTCCTCTGCGCTGGTGCCCTTTTGACAGCCGAGAGCCAAACCAGGCACCATTGCACCTTAGTTCAAGGGTGCCTGTGCTGCACGCATAATTTGTTTTTGTGCAGGAAGGAGCACCTTCCTGCACAAAACAATGCTGAGGGGCATATTCCTCTATCAATGTGTGCTGCAACATGCAGCACACATACAAAGAGGAAATAACAAGGAGAAATATAGATATTTCTCCCTGTTACTCGTCCCCTGGGAAGGCTTATCTTTTTGGCGCATTTCCTTGTTTACCACCTCTGTAAATGTGGGAATGAATCAAAAACCATAAGAGTTGCATGCAAAGACTCACACAACGCCCATTGAACACCCTCCCTAACGCAGAGTAAGGCAACACAGCTATTTGCACTGCATTGTTTTACTACAGATTTATGGAGCCACTCATGGCTATGCCAAGTGGTCTGGCGAGGCTTCATAAATCTCATTTATTAGTTGTGGTCTGCGTGCACCACATTGCGTGGTACAAGTGTGATGCAACAGGGATCATAAATATGCCCCCAAGTGTACTTAGGATACCACTTACTCACCACTTTTTGTAGCATAGCTGGAATCATAACTTGAAATATGCAGGTGATGATATGATTCTTAACACTCCATAAATACTAATCATGAGCTAAAAAGTTACAAACCTATGAATAATGTATTACTCAACACTACTCTTGCAAAAAACACAATGTTCTCCACCATGCATCAAATATAAACACCAGGGAATGGGTAATAGATATTGAGCCTCAAGATAATTAAGTAATTCTCACCTGAAGACTAGCTCAGAAAAGGAAATAAGACAGGGTCATCCTAGATGAAGAATGATGTGTGAGATATGTCCTCTATGAGAGTGTTCACTATTGTAAACCCTTGTGAAAGTGAAGGATTTAATAACCAGGATTTATGGGCTCTTCTGGGGTATTGGAGTGACTGGGGTCTTTGTTGAGGGAGGAGGATGGTGTTTGGGTACTATTTTCTAGGCAGAAGAGAGTGTCACTGCATCAGGTCAATGGTTTGTTAGGGGTGGGTCAATCAAACAAGAATGGCAAGTATAACTGGAGGTAACATTCATCACTTAATCAATCAATCAATCAGGAACTATAAAGCATGGCTAATCAGCATATAGGGTATCTAGGTGCTTACAGGCCCCTGAGGCTAAATCGAACATCCAGGTCTTGAGGGTCATTCGGAATTCTGGAAGTGAGGTGATGGTACTGAGGTATGTGGGTAGGCTGGTCCAGGTCTCTGCAGTGATGTGGGAGAAGGATCGTCCTCCATTTATGCTTCGGTAGATGCGGGAGTATGGGCAAGTGAAAGAGAGGCAGAACGCAGTCTTCTCAATGGTTGGTGGAAGTTCAGGTGGTTGTTAATGTAGGCGGATTCTTGGTTGTGTAGAGCCTTGTGTGCGTGGGTGAGCAGCTTGAATTGGCATCTCTTCTGAACGGGACGCCATTAGAGTTTCCTGAATTGGGGTGTGGTGTGGGTTCATCGGGGAAGGCAGAGGATGAGTTTGGCTGTGGCGTGCTGCATGGTCTGTCATCTCTATATAAGGTGTGTGGAGATTCCTACAGAGAGGGCATTGCCGTAATTAAGTCGGCTGGTGATGAGGGCTTGGGTCACAGTGTGTCTCATGAGTAGGGGTAGCCACTTGAAGATCTTACGTAGCATGCACAGAGTGAGGTAGCAGGAGGAGGAGATGGCGTTGATCTGTGATTTCATGGTGAGCTTGTTGTCAATGATGATTCCAAGGTCTCTGGCGTGGTTTGAGGTAGTGTATGCGGGTTGTAGGTCTGATGGTCCCTTGGAGTTGTTCCACCCTAAGTTAACAGGTGCTGCTGTTGCCAAAGATCAGTACTTCTGTCTTGTCTGTGTTCAACTGCAGGCAGTTGTTCTTCAACCAGTTGGTGATGTTTTTTCATGCATCTATCGAAGTTAATTCTAATGGTGGTGGGGTTGCTGGTGAGTAAGAGGATGAGTTGGGTGTCGTCTGCTTAGGAAAATATGTTGAGACCATACATTCTGATGATGCTGGCCATTGGGGTCATATATGGGTTGAAGAGCATAGGGCTGAGGGATGAGCCCTGGGGGACACCGCATGTGATCTCTTTGGGTTCAGAGGAGAAAGGTGGAGGGTGGATCTGCTGGGTTATTACGGTGAGTAAGAAGATGATCCATCTGAGCACATCCCCTTGGATGCAGATGTGGTGAAGTATTTTGATCAGTATGTGGTGGAATATGGTGCTGAAGGTTGCTGAGAAGTCGAGGAGCATCAAAGCTGCTGTTTCTCCTCGGTCGAGGAGGGTTCGGTTGTCGTCGGTGGCTGTGATCAGGGCAGTTTCAGAGCTGTGATTGCTGCATAGGCTCGGTTTCGAAGTAATCGAGTAGCTGTTTCTGCTCCAGGTGTGTCTGGAGTTAATTGTTGATGATCTTTTCCAGTACCTTCACTGGGAATGGGAGCAGGGAAATTGGCCAGTAGTTTTTGAGTTTGCTGAGGTCGGGTTATTTACTAGTGGTCTGACTTCAGCGTGTTTTGAGGCATTGGGAAATATTGATGTGGTGATAGAGGTGTTGAGTATGGTGGTGAGTTCCTGGCAGATCCTTTCATTTCTGATGTTGAAGCATGGGTCTGTGGGAGTACCAGTGTGAATGTATTTCATGGTGGAGGTGGTGTCCTGCATGGAGAGGATGTTCCAGGTGGTCAGTGTGTGGTTCATGTCTTTTACAGTGGTGATGTTTCTGTCAAGGAAGTCCGTAGGTGTGAGTTGGTGTTCAAAGTTTCTGTATATGGTTGCGATCTTTTTGTGGAAGAAATAGGCGAGGTTGTCACACAGCTCCTGTGAGGATGCAATGTTATTTTCGCTGGCAGCCAGGTTGGAGAATTTCTTAACGATGTTGAAAAGTTCCTTTGTGTTGTTGGCACTGGTTTTGAGGCATGCAGGAAGGACTGTCTTCTTTGTTGACCTCAGCAGGCAGTGGTAGCGGTTGAGGGAGGTCTTGAAGGGTGCTCTGTCGGAGTTGTGCCATCTCCTCTACAACTCCTTCCTGTCTCCTTTCGCTGTTCTGAGTTCTTGGGTGTACTAGCTGGCCTTTATGGAGGATATTCTCTGGATGTTGCTCTTGATGGGGACGATACTGTCTGTGCAATTGTTGATCCTTGAGTTGACGTTTTCATTCTCTATTCGAGGTTGGTGGCGGTAGCGGGGTTGGAGGTGTTGTGGCCGTTCGCCCGGCTAGTCTTTGAGATTTTGTTCCACCTCTGGTGGGGGGCGTTAGTCATCTTTCGGTGGTGGTGTGGGGGCTGGAGATGCTGAAGTGGACGATGGAGTGACTGGACCATGTGAGTTCTGTGACTTGGCTGTAGTTCATGCGGTTGCTGGAGGTAAAGGTTGGGTCCAGTGCGTGTCCTGCGGTGTGTGTAGGGTCGTGGGTGATCTGGGTCAATCCGAGGCTGCTCATGATTGACGAGGAGGTGTGCGGTGCTTTTTGTTACGGTGTGGAAATTTAGGTCACCGAGGAACATGTAGTCCTTGCAGTCTTAGGCTAGGGTGGAATGAAGTCTGCAATGGTGTTGCAGAAGCTGTAGCACAGGCTTGGGGGTCAGTAAGCGTGGGTTCGTCTGATGGTTGTCTTGTAATCTGTGTGGAGCTTGAAGTTGAGATGTATCATAGAGGTGGTGATATTGTCAGTGGTGGGGGTAAACTGTATGGTCTCTTTGTGAATGATGGTCCTTCTTCCTCACGGCTTGTTGATGCGGTCCTGGTGAGTGGTTTTATATCATTCCAGGATCACTGTGGCAAGGTTAAGAGCAGATGTGGGTTTGAGCCAGGTCTCAGTAAGGAAGATGATTTCAGGTGTGAGGGTGGCGATGAGAATCCATAATTCTAGGGAATGCTTGCGTAGAGAGCATGTGTTGAGAAGGGCGCATGCAAGTTGTTTTTTTTGTTCAGGTGGTGTCTGTGGTGTGTTCAGGGTGGGGCCGGCTGGAGGGCTGGTGTGTCTGCAGTATCAGGTGAAGTGATAGTGAGTGTAGGTGAAAGATCCTTTCGTGGAGCATCGGTCGGCGCAGTGGCAGTATTTGTTGACCGAGATCGAGGGTCCAGAGCTCAGCGATGCTGTATTTTTCGGGGGTGGGAGGGTCAGGGGACATGGCACTGGGTGTGGTCCAGGCACAGACGGGTGCAGATGGGCTTGCTTTTGACATGCCTTCGGTGTGCCAGTGGCACCCATTGCATGCGTCCACTGCACCGACGCACTGCAGCCTGCATTAAGTAGGTCATGGGGTCGGCAGCTCTTCTGTTGGTGGGAAGAACGGTGAGTGGGAAAACCCGGTCGGGAAAACCCCAGCAGGAAAACCCTGGCAGCTGTGGTGTCACTGGAACAGTCTGGCACAAGCAGGAGCTGGAGGCCACATGCAATTGGCAAGTTAGGGGTCCAGGTACCTACTGATGTGGTCGTACTACGGCCTGCTTTTAAGTAGGTCCTAGAGTGTGTGTTCAGGTGCCTACGTTTATGCTGCTTAATAATGTTTCAAAACATAATAAACTGGCCTGGGTAGCCTACCCATTAATATTAAGTTTCATTGCAATGAAAAGGTTGGACTCAAAGAACACATTTGAAAGTCATTTTGTTCCCCCAATAGGTATTCCTTGACTGTTACGAGAAGGAGGAGCAAACAGTAGCTTCTCAAAATGCAAAATGTGGGTGTTGGAGAGCTGTGGTTTTGTTTACCAGCACTTAATATTGAAGTACACATATATGCACACTTCTCTGTGCAGTATTTAAACTTCTCATGCTAATATGTGTCTTTGCTGCTATTAGCGCATGGTACGTTCATGTAGGTGGTCCAGAACAGGTGCAGCAATTTCAGAGAGGTGCAGTTTAACCTATGTCTACTTGAGGTGTGGACTCATGCAAAGGGTCTTATGGCATGGTATTCAGGGACAGGTTCTGCTGTCTGTTTGTGGGGAAGGGGTTGAAGCATGTACGGTCTGCCCAGAGTATGGGGGAATTGGAAGTCAAACTAAATAAATGATTGGCCTTTGCATTTACAAATTAATTGCATATTGACTATATTGAAGCTAAAACAATGATTAATTGACTGACGAGATGTAAAATCAGAGTAAATGTATTATGTTAAGGGTAAATTAGTATTACAATTCCAACATCAATGAGTTGAGGCCATCATACAGCCCTGAATTGTGTTAACTGTTTAATTTCCTACTTGTCTAAGCTAACTTCATTACTTCATCAGCTCTTTTCAATGTGTGAAATGATGTCACTGAGATTTCTGCTCAGACAATAGTTGCAACTGTATACCGTGACATTATAGAGTATCTATTTTTTATGTATTTATTTTTTGTTAAAATTCTTTTCTGAATCAGGTAATGCTGTGACTGGGATTTAGACCTGGCACTATCCTGATTCTACATACTAAGCATTCGTGAGTAATGTAAATGCTTTATTGTATGATTAATTAAAATCTTCACAATAATGAAAAGGATGTTACAATGTACAATATAAAAAATAACATTAAAACTGCTATGTGATTAAGATTGTAACTTCACGTTCACGTAGAGCAAGGGAAGTGTAAAGCACATAATGTGCGAAGTTGGCTCTGAAGTACCAGTTTTAAAGCAAGTTCGACTGCCTGATTGATGCTACCTAACGCAGAACAGAGGAGTGATTTGCCAGGTTAAACCTGAGACACGGATATTATGACCATAGTCGAGTTCAAATCAAAGTGCCCCGTGCCTAGGGTGTAAAGGCTCAACCACTCAAGGTGCAGTGTGCTGAAAGTGCAAGTGCTTTACCAGCACCTTTTCTAAAGTGTCAACCAACCGAAGTGTGGTGCGCCAAAAGTGCTTGTGCTTAACCAACGCGTTTTCTCTTCTATTTAGTGTCACTATAAAATACTTTTCTGGGACCCTAAACTGAAAAGTTAGTTCTGAAGTGCAGATGTTGTAGCAACATTTTAAATTCCGCCTTCAATTTCATATCAGCTAAAGTGACATTGCAAAAGGATAAAGTGCAAAATTAGATTTAAAGCACAAGTGATGTAACGGCATTTGCATTTTTAGACCAACATGCAAAATTCCTTGTTGGTAATTGTCCCATTGTTCTAGCAATATATTTGGATTTTTAGTTCAATCCAAAATAAAGAGTGCCTTGACGTAGCAAATCCCAACCAGAGAGTTCTAGTGGTAGGTGTTATAGTCGATGGCCGACTTCAAGTTTTGAATGCCCTTAGCCATTTCCCTACTATGGAGTAATATTTTGCCATTCTTGCCAGTTCCATTGGGACATCACATGCACGAGCATAGGTGACCGCATTCCTACAGACTCTTAGTTCATACTTTAACAAGCATTGGCATTGCCAATAGGTCTCGCCTTTGGGACCTTATAAGTGTTTAGCTATGCAACAGTTAATGTTGTTGCAGTAAGGATATTGTGCTGCATAACTAAATACTTATAAGGTCCCAAAGGCGAGAGCTATTGGCTATGTCAATGCTTGTTTCCCCTTTGATATGAGCGGTGGCCTCAGCAAAAATGTTTCTCAAGACAGTAGATAACTGTGGTAATGCTTGCTGGTTGGTGCCATCATTCTTTGACAAATGTTTTCCTACAGATGCCTCATTCGATCTGCCCACAAGGATCATTACACACCAGACAGGGACTCCATTACCAGAATGAAACGAGAGCAAACATGCTTGTTATCTGGGGCTCCAATTACCAGCCCCAAATCCTTCTGTTGGGAATGCCACCACAGTAGAGAACAGCAGGGCCTGTACAAAGTAACCCCCCCACTGCTCGGTAACCCTGCCCTCCCTGCTTCAACAAGTAAATTGCCTAATATTCATTTGACTAGACTCGGAAAATTAAACTTGTTAATGGGGACAGTTCAGTCGCTTGTTGTCCCATGGGAAAAATGCGGCGGTGGGAGATGACTGCAAGGGCGGGGACATGTTCTGTGGAATGAGCCCGTCCTGCTGGGAAAGGCTGCTGTATGAAAGTCGCGTCCTGGAGCCCTTGATGGCCCTGGGGACTGCCACCCCCCAGGGCCGACTCCTGCAGTGTCCCGGGGTGCCCACCCCCGGGACACTGCCGTTTGCAATGACAGGGCGGGAGCCTCGCGGCTCCCACCCTGTCATTGCAAACTGCTTTGCTATTAGGAAGAGAGAGCAGGTAACCTGCTCTCTCTTCCAAATAGCAAAGCAGATTGCTTTTCCACATGGGGAGCAGCATATTAGCTGCTCCCCATGTGGAAAAGCAATGCCAGCTCCCGCAGGATGCATGGAACCGGCTGGGACCGTGGGGGGATTGGGGACCCCCCCATGGTCCACAACGGAGTAGGCCAACCCTGGGGAATGGGGTCCCTGGGGCCATAAGTAGCCCGGGAGGGGCGCCACGCGGCCCCCTTCCCTAAATTATTATTTTTTTTTAAATAAAAAAGGGCCGGCCCCAGGGGATGGGGTCCCCGGGGCCATAAGTGGCCACAAGAGGGGGGCAAGGCAGCCCCCCTTCAAATAAAAAAAGAAATAAAAAAAGGCCCATGCCCCAGGGGATGGGGTCCCCGGGGCAGATTATGGCCTTGGGAGGGGGGCCATGCGGCCCCCTTCCCGATTTTTACATTTTTTGAAAAAAAATTGGGGGCAGGCCCTGGGGGATGGAGTCCCCAGAGCCAAAAAAATAGAAAAAGAAGAGGGGCTACACAACACCCCTTCTTAAAAAAAAAAACTAGATCGCGGACGGAGGCCATGCCCCCTCATTGCACCACTCTGCAAACGTGCCCCTGTTGCGTTTGCAGAGGGGGAACAAATTCCCCTTGAATACTGGGGGTCCCTGGGGGCCAACTAGCCCACCAAGTACCTCCAGAATGCGCCAGGGAGCTGTGTTGCAGAGAGATGTTCTGAGGCCACGCCCCTTTTTACACCTCTCTGTAACGCAGCTCTGCTGCCCTTACTGGAGGTAGCTGGTGGGCTAGTTGCACCCCAGGGACCCTCAGTATTCAAGGGGAGTTAATGGCCCAACTTAAATCGCGCCAAGGGGTGCGTTTGTACAGTGGTGAAGTGAGGGGGCGGGGCCTGAGTTCACATGTGTGCAAACATGCCCTGTAGCACGGTTTAAGTTGGGGAATTAATTCCTTGTCAATACTGAGGGTCCCTGGGGGACAACTAGCCCACCAGGTCCCCCAGTAAGCGCCACGGAGCTGAGTTGCAGAGTGTTGTAAAAAGGGGCATGGCCTCTGAACACCTGTCTGCAACGCAGCCTCTTGATGCATACTGGAGGTACCTGGTGGGCTAGTTTGCCCCTAGGGACCCACAGGATTGAGGAGGAATTAATTCTCTCACTTAAAACATGCCAGAGGGCGTGTTTGCACACACGTCACCTCAGACCCCGCCCCCTTCCTTTACCTTCCTACCTGAACAGCAGACTCAGCTTCCACACCCCCACTCGCCAGCTCCGCTCTGCCAGCCTCGCACTCGCCGCCGTCCCCCACATCCAACAAACAACCTCCGGCGGCAGATCCTTCTCCCACCTCGCCGCCAAGACCTGGAACACCCTACCTACCCAGCTACGGCAGACCAAAGACTTACTCGCCTTCAGAAGACTCCTCAAGACCTGGCTCTTTGAGCAGTAGCGCAACTCCCCCCCCCCTCTCAGCGCCTTGAGACCCTCACAGGTAAGTAGCGCGCTTTACAAATACCATGATTGATTGATTGATTGATTGTGCAAACGTGCCCTGTGGTGCGTTTTAAATTGAGGAATTAATTCCTCTTCAATCTTGAGGGGTACCTGGGGGCCAACTAGCCCACCAGGTACCTCCAGTATGCGCCAGGGAGCTGCGTTGCAGACAGGTGTTCAGAGGCCATGCCCCTTTTTGCACCTCTCTGCAACACAGC
Organism: Triturus cristatus; assembly: GCF_964204655.1. Taxonomy (NCBI): domain Eukaryota; kingdom Metazoa; phylum Chordata; class Amphibia; order Caudata; family Salamandridae; genus Triturus; species Triturus cristatus. The sequence goes on along the minus strand of NC_140583.1, from coordinate 422,212,238 downwards.
TCTGTGGTGCTTACTGGAGGTACCTAGTGAGCTAGTTTGACCCTAGGGACCCTTAGGATTGAAGGTGACTTAATCTCTCAACTTAGAACGGTGACAGGATGCGTTTACACAGTGGTGAAGCGAGGGGACGGGGCCTTATGTGATGTGTGCAAACACGCCCTGTGGCGCGTTTTAAGTTAGGGAAAAAATTCCACTTGAAACCTGAGGGACCATGGGGGCCAAGTAGCCCACCAAGTGCTTCCAGGAAGTGCCAATGCGCTGCGTTGCAGAGAGGTGGTGCAGGCTGTGCCCCTTTTGACATCTCTCTGCTATGCAGCTCTGTGGCGCTTACTGGAAATACTACGAATTCCGATTTACTCACCTGTTATCAGGAGAGACCTCAGTGCTGCATCTTTGAGCCCAGTACTGATCCTGAAAAGTAATTCTAACCATACTTAACAGTAACTTGAATTTCCTTCCATAGGCTAACATTGACTGGTTTCACTTGGAAATTCTTCTGTGTGAGGAGTTTTGGAACTTTAAAATTTTCACCTAAAATCATCCAAAGAACGAATTCCGATTTACTCACCTGTTATCAGGAGAGAACCCAGTGCTGCATCTTTTAGCCCAGCACAGACCCTGAAAAGTAATTCTAACCGTACTTACCAATAACTTGTATTTCCTTCCATAGGAATCCATTGTCTGGTTTCCAGCAGAAAAGTTTCTTAGTGTCTATTTTCACAAACTAAAAAAAAAACTAAAAAATCGCCAGTATGACTTAAACGCATTCTTTCAACTGTTTACAGGAGATGCACCAGTGCTGGATCCAGGATCTACCACTGAGTAAGAAAAAGTAACGATAACACTACTTACCTGCTAAGTGAATTTCCTTCCATAGGGTAACATTGACTGGTTTCACTTGAAAATTCTTCTAAGTGTGGAGTTTTGGAACTTTAAAATATTCCTGTAGAATCGGAAGAACTATGAATTCCGATTTACTCACCTGTTATCAGGAGAGACCTCAGTGCTGAATCTTTGAGCCCAGTACGGATCCTGAAAAGTAATTCAAACCATACTTACCAGTAACTTGAATTTCCTTCCATAGGCTAAGATTGACTGGTTTCACTTGGAAATTCTTCTAAGTGTGGAGTTTTGGAACTTTAAAATCTTCACCTAAAATCATCCGAAGAACGAATTCCGATTTACTCACCTGTTATCAGGAGAGAACCCAGTGCTGCATCTTTTAGCCCAGTCTGACCCTGAAAAGGAATTGTAACCGTACTTACCAGTAACTTGTATTTCCTTCCATAGAAATCCATTGTCTGATTTTCAGCAGAAAAGTTTCTAAGTGTCTATTTTCACAAACTAAAAATATTCCTTAAAAATCGCCTGTATGACTTAAACGTATTCTTTCAACTGTTTACAGGAGATGCACCAGTGCTGGATCCAGGATCCACCACTGAGTAAGAAAAAGTGACGATCACACTACTTACCTGCGTGAATTTCCTTCCGTAGGGTAAGATTGACTGGTTTCACTTGAAAATTCTTTTAAGTGTGGAGTTTTGGAACTTTAAAATATTCCTATAAAATCAGCAGAACTACAAATTCCGATTTACTAACCTGTTATCAGGAGAGACCTCAGTGCTGCATCTTTTAGCCCTGCACTGACCCTGAAAAGTAATTCTAATCGTACTTACCAGCAACTTGTATTTCCTTCCATAGGAATCCATTGTCTGGTTTTCAGCAGAAAAGTTTCTAAGTGTCTATTTTCACAAACTAAAAATATTCCTTAAAAATCACCTGTATGACTTAAATGCATTCTTTCAACTGTTTACAGGAGATGCACCAGTGCTGGATCCAGGATCCACCACTGAGTAAAAAAAACTGACGCTAACACTACTTACCTGCTAAGTGAATTTCCTGCCATAGGATAACAGTGGTGATTCTATGTGAAAAAATTACTGTCAACTTTTAAAATACAACAATATTCCTTAAAAATCACTACTTTAACCAAAACGCTTTTACTCAACTGTTTACAGGAGATGTCCAAGGACTGAATCTAGGATCCAGTCCTGTGGTTAGAAAAGCAATCCCTAAAGTAACTAATTGCATTTAACTAGAAATTCACATTGAGCTCAATGGTGCATTGTGTTTGAAATTGTGTTGCCCATTGCAACAACTGTAACTACTGTACTTAAAAGTCTATTGCCTATTTGCAAAGTATTTAAACTAAAGTAATTCATTCTGAGAAAGTATATTTTGTAATGTAATGTATAATGTAATTATAATGTATCTAAAAATAAATACTTTAAAAAATGTAGTTAATCAGTATAAAAAAAATATAACAAATAATACATTTAAAAATTGTCATTTACAAAACCTTTGAAATTCACTGAATAAAACTTAGGTTTGAGACATGTTATAGTTAGGAATTAGCATTTAAAAAACCTTTGAAATTCACTGAAAAAACCCATAGGTTTCAGGCCTTATATAGTTAGGAATAAGCATTTAAAAAACCTTTGAAATTCACTGAAAAAACAATAGGTTTCATCCCTGATATAGTTAGGAATTAGCATTTAAAAAACCTTAGAAATTCACAGAAAAAAACATAGGTTTTAGGGGTATTATATTTAGCTGGACATTTCACTCGTACAAAACCATTGAAATTCCTCCGATATAGTTAGTTGTACTAACTACATCTCGCGCGCCCGCAATCCACTGCTGATGATGTCACATATTACATCATTCATGACATGGTCAGTGACATCACTGATGACATCTCAAATGACATCACTGATGACATCATCCAGTGAATGTGGTGTGGTTCGTTATTTAAATATGTATGTAAGATTGAAATGTCCAGCTAACTATAACACCCCTAAAACCTATGGTTTTTTCTGTGAATTTCTCGTGAACAAGGAAACTGGTTTCCCGAAACGCGCAGAGTCGTATTTGTTGCCTGAAAATAAAATCTGCCTAAAGCATCTTGGGTGCGGTGGAGCGTTGTTTTCCTGAAGAGAATCACAATGGAATTTTGGATGTTTGGGTTTTGCTAACCCGCCACGGCCCGCCGTCGCTTTTTGGCTCAAGTTGAAGCGAACTTTTGTTTGGTGTATATATATATATATATATATATATATATATATATATATATATATATATATATTCACTGAAAAAACCATAGGTTTCACACATGTTATAGTTAGCGGAAATTTTACTGATAAAAAACCAATGAAATTCCTCCGTTATAGTTAGTGCAGGCAACTATAACTCACGCGACCGCAATCCTCTGCTGATGCTAATACTGTATTTAGACACTTATTTGCCCATGTCTTCTTCCATACATTTTTAGCTATACATATATTACAAATATTTTTTTTTCATAAAGACACATATGTCATCAGCAGAAGATTGCGGTCGCGTGAGTTATAGTTGCCTGCACTAACTATAACGGGGGAATTTCATTGGTTTTTTATCAGTAAAATTTCCGCTAACTATAACATGTGTGAAACCTATGGTTTTTTCAGTGAATTTGCAAGGTTTTTTAAATGCTAATTCCTAACTATAACGTGTGTGAAACCTATGGTTTTTTCAGTGAATTTGTACGGTTTTTTAAATGCTAAGTTACTTTACGCCATTCGTGGCGTGCGCGCCTACTTAACGCAGTTCGTTCCGTGCGAGCACGGTGCGCTTCGCGCACCGTGCGCGCACAGTGAGCACGCGGTGCGCTTCGCGCACCGCGCGCCCACTTTACCCAGTTAGTGCCGTGCACGCACGGTGGGCACGCGGTGCGATGACAAAGCAAGAAAGCACGTCAACAAATCTGTTTCTGCTTTCCTCCGTGACTATGGTATGGGTGCCATTTACCACAACAACTTGCGTTATGACATGCAAGACATTTATAGAGGAGATGGTGTGCACTTCAATGATGAAGGGAACAGAGTCTTCCTCTTGAACCTTAGACTCTGCATCGGTACTTACTTGTAGGTACCACTAAAAAATCATTTCATAAACACAACGGCTCTTTTTAGAGCCCCCTAATATCTAAACACTTAAATCTGATTTTCATTTTTTTTTTTTTTTTTTCCTACCGTACGCTTACCGTAAGCTTACCGTACGCGTACCCCGTGATTTTTTTTAAAATCAATAAATGTTTTCTTTGTACTTTTCTGTCCTTCTTTGACCCCCTTACAAATGTTAGGGGGTCTGTAACTCTCCTCATTGCCCCCTTTCCTTGTTTTCACTCTTTTTTTTCAGAGTGAAATACACAAAATGGTGGCCGCCGCTTCCTGGTTTCGGCCGATTCGAATGTTTACTAAGATCTAAGAGCCAATCAGAATCGCGCTCGCGCACGCCACCGTACGCTTACCGTAAGCGTACGGTAAGCGTACCGTAAGCGGGCTCAGATATATATATTGATTTAAAGGCTATTTTCTCAGAATCTACTGAACAGATTTACACCAAACCTACAAAAGGCACTTCCTTGACCTAGGGACTACCTCTCTGCCAAATTTTGAGTAATTCTGTTCAGCCGTTCGGGCTGTAGCTCGTTCTAAAGGTCCTATGGAAAAATGCATGGGAAAAACGCGTTTTGGGACCCCCCTTTTATCTCAGCCCCCGCTTGACGGATCCCCCCGAGACTTTCAGGGTAGGAGCGGAGCGTAGCACCCCACCTATTTTGAGAAATTCGCGAGGATTCGTCGACCGGCGCCAAAGTTATTCAAAATAGAATGTTGAGGTTTTCCTATGGAAACGTGGTCCTAACTATAACTACCTACTATATATATATATATATATATATATATATATATATATATATATTATATATTGAAGTGAAGTTGCCCTCGAGAGGAACCGCACACCATGGTAGGTTAAAACACATTTAATGAAGTTGGCAGCGTGAACAGAAGGAAGCCAGGAAACATCTTGCAAGCGGCCTTACGCGTTTCGGGCAGGTCGCCCTTGCTCACAGGCCTATAAAAGTTAACAGTCCATTGCAGTCACATGTCCCAGTTTAAATAAATGTTCCGCCCCAGTGGGCCTCCATGTGAAGTGCATCATGGGGATTGTAGTGCTACATGATTCCACCCCAGTGGGTTGTGCTGTTAACCCGCTTCTAACACAATTCCTACCCCCGTGGGTCGTCTTCAAGGTCACCTTCATGTAAACGCTGCCATATACTGCACCAAACATCAAAGGCCCTCCTGTCCGACGATGACTGTACTCAATGTCATCACGGATTCGGTTTTCGCGCGGCGGTGCGGTTCTGCGACTGGACTAGCCGCATTTATGGGAGAAATGAAGTTGCCCTCGAGAGGAACCGCACACCAAGGTAGGTTAAAACACATTTAAGGAAGTCCATATATATATATTGCCAGGTATTGCAAAAGATTAGACCTACGTTGATCCTTTATAATGAACTATGTTCTGCATTGTGTTGCATCCTGTAAGAAATTGTGTTTTTTTCTTCATAATTTTTAAGTTATTGTGAAATAGGATCTATGCAACTTGGTCTAAAATATCCCTGCATCTATTACGTGGCTTGTGAGAGCAATCATCAATCTAAGTAAATCCTTTAAGTGTAAATTAAACGCTGTGTACTTTGAGGTTATGGGTTATCTATTATTATTATCAATTATTATTTTGATTTCCTTTGTATTTAAAGTTCACAGCGTTAAAACCTTTTTGTATTGTGGCATTCCGACGGTACTTTCTCTCCTGTCTTGCACCTCTAGCAGTGTTGGCTACATTGAGTTTATATCATGTTTGCTTAAAAACCGAAATTGAGATGGTTAATTCATTTCATACAATCATATAGTGTGTACATTTAAAAAAAGATCAATGGCTGAACCAGTGTTTTATAATGTGCATTTGCATTATACGTTGTTATTTAATTTCATATTATGTTGTTTTTTACATTGAGATAATTGTTTCATAATGTAGTTTTAATTTCTTGTGTGTTCAAAAACTCCTCAGAATTTTGCTGGCTGCCCTCCTTCAGCGTGTTTAATACTTGGGCATGTAATTGTGTGATCTTTTGTTAGGGTCTGTTTATTTTGGTAAGGTGTTAATACATATAGGACAAGACCGAGTATATGTAAGTGCAGAGATTCACCTCTGTTTACATCCCTGCTTGAACTTACTTCAAAAATGTTTTCCAGTTCACAGCCCTTCTCAAATTGTAGCTGTCATGCTCTGCTATTTTCAGTACCCCTGAGAAAATCATGTAACATGCATGGGCATTTTCCCAATGCCAGTAAGTGACTGTGTATTTGTTTCCTGCACCAATTTTGGGGTGCTCCATTCACCTTCCGTCCCTGGAAAGGGATTTTAGTCCAGTACTGGGCAGAGAAGCTAATCTCGACTTACTTCAATGGCGAGAAAGTGGTGGAGAGCAGTTAGTGAATGCTCACAGACTAATGTATTTGTGGGTGTTCACAAACTCACAAGGCTAAACACATCTGGTTATACCCACTGCCTTCGTTTTGCATTGGGTTTAAATACGTATAGTTGTACGGAGTCGTGACATACTATTATGAGTCAGTAAATGAATTTTATAACTAGCAGAGGTGCACTTAAGTGGATATTTATGAGTTTATCATGCAGCGAAGAGCAGCAAGTCACCTTGCTGCGCTGCGCTGCACTGCGTGACAGGGAAAGGGCAGGAAAGAGACGCATTTAAGTCAATACAGCACATTCCTGCCTTTTCCTCTGCGCTGGTGCCCTTTTGACAGCCGAGAGCCAAACCAGGCACCATTGCACCTTAGTTCAAGGGTGCCTGTGCTGCACGCATAATTTGTTTTTGTGCAGGAAGGAGCACCTTCCTGCACAAAACAATGCTGAGGGGCATATTCCTCTATCAATGTGTGCTGCAACATGCAGCACACATACAAAGAGGAAATAACAAGGAGAAATATAGATATTTCTCCCTGTTACTCCTCCCCTGGGAAGGCTTATCTTTTTGGCGCATTTCCTTGTTTACCACCTCTGTAAATGTGGGAATGAATCAAAAACCATAAGAGTTGCATGCAAAGACTCACACAACGCCCATTGAACACCCTCCCTAACGCAGAGTAAGGCAACACAGCTATTTGCACTGCATTGTTTTACTACAGATTTATGGAGCCACTCATGGCTATGCCAAGTGGTCTGGCGAGGCTTCATAAATCTCATTTATTAGTTGTGGTCTGCGTGCACCACATTGCGTGGTACAAGTGTGATGCAACAGGGATCATAAATATGCCCCCAAGTGTACTTAGGATACCACTTACTCACCACTTTTTGTAGCATAGCTGGAATCATAACTTGAAATATGCAGGTGATGATATGATTCTTAACACTCCATAAATACTAATCATGAGCTAAAAAGTTACAAACCTATGAATAATGTATTACTCAACACTACTCTTGCAAAAAACACAATGTTCTCCACCATGCATCAAATATAAACACCAGGGAATGGGTAATAGATATTGAGCCTCAAGATAATTAAGTAATTCTCACCTGAAGACTAGCTCAGAAAAGGAAATAAGACAGGGTCATCCTAGATGAAGAATGATGTGTGAGATATGTCCTCTATGAGAGTGTTCACTATTGTAAACCCTTGTGAAAGTGAAGGATTTAATAACCAGGATTTATGGGCTCTTCTGGGGTATTGGAGTGACTGGGGTCTTTGTTGAGGGAGGAGGATGGTGTTTGGGTACTATTTTCTAGGCAGAAGAGAGTGTCACTGCATCAGGTCAATGGTTTGTTAGGGGTGGGTCAATCAAACAAGAATGGCAAGTATAACTGGAGGTAACATTCATCACTTAATCAATCAATCAATCAGGAACTATAAAGCATGGCTAATCAGCATATAGGGTATCTAGGTGCTTACAGGCCCCTGAGGCTAAATCGAACATCCAGGTCTTGAGGGTCATTCGGAATTCTGGAAGTGAGGTGATGGTACTGAGGTATGTGGGTAGGCTGGTCCAGGTCTCTGCAGTGATGTGGGAGAAGGATCGTCCTCCATTTATGCTTCGGTAGATGCGGGAGTATGGGCAAGTGAAAGAGAGGCAGAACGCAGTCTTCTCAATGGTTGGTGGAAGTTCAGGTGGTTGTTAATGTAGGCGGATTCTTGGTTGTGTAGAGCCTTGTGTGCGTGGGTGAGCAGCTTGAATTGGCATCTCTTCTGAACGGGACGCCAGTAGAGTTTCCTGAATTGGGGTGTGGTGTGGGTTCATCGGGGAAGGCAGAGGATGAGTTTGGCTGTGGCGTGCTGCATGGTCTGTCATCTCTATATAAGGTGTGTGGAGATTCCTACAGAGAGGGCATTGCCGTAATTAAGTCGGCTGGTGATGAGGGCTTGGGTCACAGTGTGTCTCATGAGTAGGGGTAGCCACTTGAAGATCTTACGTAGCATGCACAGAGTGAGGTAGCAGGAGGAGGAGATGGCGTTGATCTGTGATTTCATGGTGAGCTTGTTGTCAATGATGATTCCAAGGTCTCTGGCGTGGTTTGAGGTAGTGGATGCGGGTTGTAGGTCTGATGGTCCCTTGGAGTTGTTCCACCCTAAGTTAACAGGTGCTGCTGTTGCCAAAGATCAGTACTTCTGTCTTGTCTGTGTTCAACTGCAGGCAGTTGTTCTTCAACCAGTTGGTGATGTTTTTTCATGCATCTATCGAAGTTAATTCTAATGGTGGTGGGGTTGCTGGTGAGTAAGAGGATGAGTTGGGTGTCGTCTGCTTAGGAAAATATGTTGAGACCATACATTCTGATGATGCTGGCCATTGGGGTCATATATGGGTTGAAGAGCATAGGGCTGAGGGATGAGCCCTGGGGGACACCGCATGTGATCTCTTTGGGTTCAGAGGAGAAAGGTGGAGGGTGGATCTGCTGGGTTATTACGGTGAGTAAGAAGATGATCCATCTGAGCACATCCCCTTGGATGCAGATGTGGTGAAGTATTTTGATCAGTATGTGGTGGAATATGGTGCTGAAGGTTGCTGAGAAGTCGAGGAGCATCAAAGCTGCTGTTTCTCCTCGGTCGAGGAGGGTTCGGTTGTCGTCGGTGGCTGTGATCAGGGCAGTTTCAGAGCTGTGATTGCTGCATAGGCTCGGTTTCGAAGTAATCGAGTAGCTGTTTCTGCTCCAGGTGTGTCTGGAGTTAATTGTTGATGATCTTTTCCAGTACCTTCACTGGGAATGGGAGCAGGGAAATTGGCCAGTAGTTTTTGAGTTTGCTGAGGTCGGGTTATTTACTAGTGGTCTGACTTCAGCGTGTTTTGAGGCATTGGGAAATATTGATGTGGTGATAGAGGTGTTGAGTATGGTGGTGAGTTCCTGGCAGATCCTTTCATTTCTGATGTTGAAGATGTGGTTCTGGCATGGGTCTGTGGGAGTACCAGTGTGAATGTATTTCATGGTGGAGGTGGTGTCCTGCATGGAGAGGATGTTCCAGGTGGTCAGTGTGTGGTTCATGTCTTTTACAGTGGTGGTGTTTCTGTCAAGGAAGTCCGTAGGTGTGAGTTGGTGTTCAAAGTTTCTGTATATGGTTGCGATCTTTTTGTGGAAGAAATAGGCAAGGTTGTCACACAGCTCCTGTGAGGATGCAATGTTATTTTCGCTGGCAGCCAGGTTGGAGAATTTCTTAACGATGTTGAAAAGTTCCTTTGTGTTGTTGGCACTGGTTTTGAGGCATGCAGGAAGGACTGTCTTCTTTGTTGACCTCAGCAGGCAGTGGTAGCGGTTGAGGGAGGTCTTGAAGGGTGCTCTGTCGGAGTTGTGCCATCTCCTCTACAACTCCTTCCTGTCTCCTTTCGCTGTTCTGAGTTCTTGGGTGTACTAGCTGGCCTTTATGGAGGATATTCTCTGGATGTTGCTCTTGATGGGGACGATACTGTCTGTGCAATTGTTGATCCTTGAGTTGACGTTTTCATTCTCTATTCGAGGTTGGTGGCGGTAGCGGGGTTGGAGGTGTTGTGGCCGTTCGCCCGGCTAGTCTTTGAGATTTTGTTCCACCTCTGGTGGGGGGCGTTAGTCATCTTTCGGTGGTGGTGTGGGGGCTGGAGATGCTGAAGTGGACAATGGAGTGACTGGACCATGTGAGTTCTGTGACTTGGCTGTAGTTCATGCGGTTGCTGGAGGTAAAGGTTGGGTCCAGTGCGTGTCCTGCGGTGTGTGTAGGGTCGTGGGTGATCTGGGTCAATCCGAGGCTGCTCATGATTGACGAGGAGGTGTGCGGTGCTTTTTGTTACGGTGTGGAAATTTAGGTCACCGAGGAACATGTAGTCCTTGCAGTCTTAGGCTAGGGTGGAATGAAGTCTGCAATGGTGTTGCAGAAGCTGTAGCACAGGCTTGGGGGTCAGTAAGCGTGGGTTCGTCTGATGGTTGTCTTGTAATCTGTGTGGAGCTTGAAGTTGAGATGTATCATAGAGGTGGTGATATTGTCAGTGGTGGGGGTAAACTGTATGGTCTCTTTGTGAATGATGGTCCTTCTTCCTCACGGCTTGTTGATGCGGTCCTGGTGAGTGGTTTTATATCATTCCAGGATCACTGTGGCAAGGTTAAGAGCAGATGTGGGTTTGAGCCAGGTCTCAGTAAGGAAGATGATTTCAGGTGTGAGGGTGGCGATGAGAATCCATAATTCTAGGGAATGCTTGCGTAGAGAGCATGTGTTGAGAAGGGCGCATGCAAGTTGTTTTTTTTGTTCAGGTGGTGTCTGTGGTGTGTTCAGGGTGGGGCCGGCTGGAGGGCTGGTGTGTCTGCAGTATCAGGTGAAGTGATAGTGAGTGTAGGTGAAAGATCCTTTCGTGGAGCATCGGTCGGCGCAGTGGCAGTATTTGTTGACCGAGATCGAGGGTCCAGAGCTCAGCGATGCTGTATTTTTCGGGGGTGGGAGGGTCAGGGGACATGGCACTGGGTGTGGTCCAGGCACAGACGGGTGCAGATGGGCTTGCTTTTGACATGCCTTCGGTGTGCCAGTGGCACCCATTGCATGCGTCCACTGCACCGACGCACTGCAGCCTGCATTAAGTAGGTCATGGGGTCGGCAGCTCTTCTGTTGGTGGGAAGAACGGTGAGTGGGAAAACCCGGTCGGGAAAACCCCAGCAGGAAAACCCTGGCAGCTGTGGTGTCACTGGAACAGTCTGGCACAAGCAGGAGCTGGAGGCCACATGCAATTGGCAAGTTAGGGGTCCAGGTACCTACTGATGTGGTCGTACTACGGCCTGCTTTTAAGTAGGTCCTAGAGTGTGTGTTCAGGTGCCTACGTTTATGCTGCTTAATAATGTTTCAAAACATAATAAACTGGCCTGGGTAGCCTACCCATTAATATTAAGTTTCATTGCAATGAAAAGGTTGGACTCAAAGAACACATTTGAAAGTCATTTTGTTCCCCCAATAGGTATTCCTTGACTGTTACGAGAAGGAGGAGCAAACAGTAGCTTCTCAAAATGCAAAATGTGGGTGTTGGAGAGCTGTGGTTTTGTTTACCAGCACTTAATATTGAAGTACACATATATGCACACTTCTCTGTGCAGTATTTAAACTTCTCATGCTAATATGTGTCTTTGCTGCTATTAGCGCATGGTACGTTCATGTAGGTGGTCCAGAACAGGTGCAGCAATTTCAGAGAGGTGCAGTTTAACTTATGTCTACTTGAGGTGTGGACTCATGCAAAGGGTCTTATGGCATGGTATTCAGGGACAGGGGAAGGGGTTGAAGCATGTACGGTCTGCCCAGAGTATGGGGGAATTGGAAGTCAAACTAAATAAATGATTGGCCTTTGCATTTACAAATTAATTGCATATTGACTATATTGAAGCTAAAACAATGATTAATTGACTGACGAGATGTAAAATCAGAGTAAATGTATTATGTTAAGGGTAAATTAGTATTACAATTCCAACATCAATGAGTTGAGGCCATCATACAGCCCTGAATTGTGTTAACTGTTTAATTTCCTACTTGTCTAAGCTAACTTCATTACTTCATCAGCTCTTTTCAATGTGTGAAATGATGTCACTGAGATTTCTGCTCAGACAATAGTTGCAACTGTATACCGTGACATTATAGAGTATCTATTTTTTATGTATTTATTTTTTGTTAAAATTCTTTTCTGAATCAGGTAATGCTGTGACTGGGATTTAGACCTGGCACTATCCTGATTCTACATACTAAGCATTCGTGAGTAATGTAAATGCTTTATTGTATGATTAATTAAAATCTTCACAATAATGAAAAGGATGTTACAATGTACAATATAAAAAATAACATTAAAACTGCTATGTGATTAAGATTGTAACTTCACGTTCACGTAGAGCAAGGGAAGTGTAAAGCACATAATGTGCGAAGTTGGCTCTGAAGTACCAGTTTTAAAGCAAGTTCGACTGCCTGATTGATGCTACCTAACGCAGAACAGAGGAGTGATTTGCCAGGTTAAACCTGAGACACGGATATTATGACCATAGTCGAGTTCAAATCAAAGTGCCCCGTGCCTAGGGTGTAAAGGCTCAACCACTCAAGGTGCAGTGTGCTGAAAGTGCAAGTGCTTTACCAGCACCTTTTCTAAAGTGTCAACCAACCGAAGTGTGGTGCGCCAAAAGTGCTTGTGCTTAACCAACGCGTTTTCTCTTCTATTTAGTGTCACTATAAAATACTTTTCTGGGACCCTAAACTGAAAAGTTAGTTCTGAAGTGCAGATGTTGTAGCAACATTTTAAATTCCGCCTTCAATTTCATATCAGCTAAAGTGACATTGCAAAAGGATAAAGTGCAAAATTAGATTTAAAGCACAAGTGATGTAACGGCATTTGCATTTTTAGACCAACATGCAAAATTCCTTGTTGGTAATTGTCCCATTGTTCTAGCAATATATTTGGATTTTTAGTTCAATCCAAAATAAAGAGTGCCTTGACGTAGCAAATCCCAACCAGAGAGTTCTAGTGGTAGGTGTTATAGTCGATGGCCGACTTCAAGTTTTGAATGCCCTTAGCCATTTCCCTACTATGGAGTAATATTTTGCCATTCTTGCCAGTTCCATTGGGACATCACATGCACGAGCATAGGTGACCGCATTCCTACAGACTCTTAGTTCATACTTTAACAAGCATTGGCATTGCCAATAGGTCTCGCCTTTGGGACCTTATAAGTGTTTAGCTATGCAACAGTTAATGTTGTTGCAGTAAGGATATTGTGCTGCATAACTAAATACTTATAAGGTCCCAAAGGCGAGAGCTATTGGCTATGTCAATGCTTGTTTCCCCTTTGATATGAGCGGTGGCCTCAGCAAAAATGTTTCTCAAGACAGTAGATAACTGTGGTAATGCTTGCTGGTTGGTGCCATCATTCTTTGACAAATGTTTTCCTACAGATGCCTCATTCGATCTGCCCACAAGGATCATTACACACCAGACAGGGACTCCATTACCAGAATGAAACGAGAGCAAACATGCTTGTTATCTGGGGCTCCAATTACCAGCCCCAAATCCTTCTGTTGGGAATGCCACCACAGTAGAGAACAGCAGGGCCTGTACAAAGTAACCCCCCCACTGCTCGGTAACCCTGCCCTCCCTGCTTCAACAAGTAAATTGCCTAATATTCATTTGACTAGACTCGGAAAATTAAACTTGTTAATGGGGACAGTTCAGTCGCTTGTTGTCCCATGGGAAAAATGCGGCGGTGGGAGATGACTGCAAGGGCGGGGACATGTTCTGTGGAATGAGCCCGTCCTGCTGGGAAAGGCTGCTGTATGAAAGTCGCGTCCTGCTGGGAAAGTAAATAACCAGCCCAGAGAGAGCCAGGAAGGCTCCAAATCACAAAGCAGAGTTAGGCTGATAAGAGGACTTTGTTGCCGTAATGACAGTGCTCGGGTTTAACTCCTGCACCTTTTATAGCAAGACTGCATGGGAATAGTGTCTCGTTTTTCAGAACTTCACTCGCTCATCTGTCCTTGACAGTAGACGCAAAAATAACATGTTTAAAGCACATCAAAACAGTATTGTTACCAAATTTGCAATGGGAAGTCCTTACTACAGAAGCTAACAAGCGCAAAAATAAAGTGAAAGGAAAGAGAGAAAAAGATAAGAGACGAGAGAGGAACAGGCAGAAGAAAGAGACAGATGCGCGAGAGGAGTGAAAATAAAGCTGACGAGGAGGGATGGGAGAAGGGAGGGGGTAGGGGAGTGGAGGGGCTTCACACGCTGTAAGGCTGTAAGGCTGTAAGGCTTAATGAGCCATAACAAAAAGCCAGATGGCCTGTGCACGTTCACGCGCACATACACGCAAGCTTGAGGCCAGCAAAAGCCTCTGGTAGCACTTTGGAAACCCCCTTACTAAAAGTCGAGCAAGCAGCGCATGTGCTGCTCTAGGGGTGACCTAAATATAGTGGCTCCAACTGCATGTGTCTATCAGTTATCAATGCGGGCCAGCAGCATCATAGATGACACAGGGGCTCAATTTCATACGCACACAGACTGCAGTGTTGGTGTCCCCCACTTTTGGACTTCCAATATACTCGAAATTCCCATAGTGGTAGCACCACTCATATAGGGTCTCATACAGAGTATATTTTTTAAGACAGTCCTGCCCAGGGGGTCTTCTGGTAGGGCTCAGGAACTGCGACCCCATGTGATTGAAGCAAGCCAAGAGCCCCTATGGTGTGGGAAGCTACCTGCTGGTCAAGTTTTTTGGACAGCTGCCTCCCATGAGATTTTAAGGTGCCCTTCACCTGTAGCTAAGTTACGGCCGTAGTTCAGGTTCAGGGAGTTAAATGGCCTGTAGTATACTTTCATTAAACCTTCTAGGGCAGCGGCTACCTGATAGTAATTCTTTACCATAGCCCTTTTGCACTCATTTTCTTGGCGTACCAGGCAGAACTTCAATTGCAGCAAAAAGTGTTGTGTATCCTTTGGTAGCCGAAAAATGCTTCTTTAGGCTGCAGATTAGCAATGCTCAAGGATAATTGATAACATTCCAGGTAAGGCAAGATGCCCATAAGTTATTGCTGGGAGCAGTTTGGCCAGAATAGCTGTACGAATTCTGTCTGTGGTGGGACTGTGTAGGCTTTGAGGGAGTTTTGCCAATGTAAATGTTGTTTTGGCTGCTTTTTCCTTCATAGCCCTGGAGTGTAAAAATAGTTTGCTTGTGTCAGACAGCCAAATGCCCAGATAGTTATATTTACATGTTGTTGTTATGTTGAGTGGCCCACGATTCCATCTCTGTTGATATTTATTTTTACAGTGCTCCAAGATCAGATCCTTGGTTTTCACAGCGTTCGCTGTTAAGCAGTTCTTGATGAAGTATACTTAAGGTTGCCTGCATCCCAATACGGGTGTGATCCAAAATGACAAGGTCATCTGCGTATTGTATGATTGGTAGTTTTAGTGCTCCAATTTATGGGGGAACAAATTCCCTTTGGATAATGCAGGCCCTAGATCAGCAGGGTAGAGATTAAAAAACATGGCTGCTAAAGCGCAGCCCTATTTTAAGTCTTTATTTGTATTTATTTCTGGTGAGGAATGGGTTTGAGTCAGTTAAATATAGACCCAGGTGTCTGTGTATAGGGCGGTTATTGCATTAAGAAAGTCGTTTGGTATCCCCCACTCAGCTTGCTTTGCCGATAAGATGTTGCGGTTTATGCCGTCAAATGCCGCACTGTAATCTACAAAGCATGCATATAATGGATATGATCCTTTTTTGCAACTTTATTTCCCAAGCAGGACATCGCAATTATGTTGTCCAGGGCCGAAATCCTGTCTGATGGTATGGAATGATCTTATTTTCCTTTACCCAATCCTCCAGCTCACATGCACTTATACCCTTGCTCACACATGCACTAGCACTAGTAACAATAACTTCAACTATGCATGCATTCATACCTTCACTGGAAATCACGCTGCATCTGGCACTCAATCCACTTCCACTCGCCCTGCCACTTCCACTCATCCTGCCACTGGCACTCGCAATTGCACTGGCACTTGCATTCACACAGGCATTAGCAGCTTTAGTCACAGCTGTGCTAGTGCTTGCACCAGTACCTTCACTCACAATTAAACTCACACATGTACCGGTACGAGTACTCACACTGGCAGTGACACTTGCACTAGTAACCTCTTTCAAATGTTCACTCACATCTCCATTTACTCTTGCACTCACACCTGAACTGCAACTTGCTGCATTGGGGTGTGACTCTGTTGGGGGGCCAAAACCCAGATTTTAATGCAGCGTTTATTATCAGTATATTTTGTGAAAGTGGTAAAGGTGTGGTTAAACATTAAAAAAGAAACTCTCTATACCCTCTTCTATCCCTCCACTTTCCATTCAATCTGAATAACAGACTAACATGTCCACCGCTCAAATTAATTTAATATTTCCCCAGACTAATTCACCACTAATTCTTTTTGGGTTCCGGAGTAGCGTGCTACTATCCAAAAAGTGCATCAACACCTCATCAGGAGTAACAAGTGCTATGAAATGCAAACCTTTTGCCTCTTCTATCCCTCCACTTTCCTTCTAAATCCAAATAACAGACTAACATATCCACAGCTCAAATTAATTTCGTATTTCACTATACTAATTCACCACTAATCCTTTATGGGTTCTGGAGTAGCGTTCTACTTACCAAAAAAGCACTTTGACGCCTCGTCAGGGGTAGTAAGCACCATATAAATGCAATTACAATACAATACATAGTAGAACCTTTTCAAAGGCTTTCTCCTCGCCATCCAGTCTGGCTATCAGCCTTTAATTTTCCGGCTTTAGCTATCGCCTTTTTTGTGGACAGAATGCAGACACACTAAGAATTAACACAAAGGATAGGTTGAAGGGTATAGGGAGTCATTTTGGGTCATTTAAAGACTGACCTCAATCATTCCCAGTCAGTGGTTTGCTGAAGATATTTCACAAAACCCTTCCACAATTTCCATGTGTTACCGTAGCTCTTTGTTGGAGTAAACATAGTTTTGCCACTCTCCTCTATCAGATTCCCTGGTTGCTCAGGGTAAAAATTGGATTTACAGAAGTTATCTGAAACAGTGGTTGAGGTGAAACAGCAGAGGCAGGCACAGTGGGAATTTGTGTAGGCATTCAAGAAGGGGTTAGGCTCATAGCTGTGACTTGGTTGTGTGACATGTAAGAGCTTATGTAGTGGAAGGACTCTCCGTGCCAAAGCGTGGGTAAAATCACAGTAAGAAGAGAGGTGAGGTGGAAAAGAGAGCTGGTGGGAGGAGGCAAGGGAGGTGAGAGAAAGGTCAGAGTGTGATTTGGTTTGGAAAATATTGTGAAGAAGGGCCAATCGGGAAGAAGTAGAGAGTGGAGGAACATTGAAGTTGTGATAAAGAAGATTGCAGAAGTAAACATTGGTACTCTGTGGCAGGTTTCTATCCAATTGGCCTGTTAAAATGTGTTAATTGACCAGCCTCCTGAAAGGGGATTCCTCATCTGTAGGACTAACTAATGTTGAGGAAGGTGGGATCCTGATATCTCAGTGAATACAGCAAATTCCAAGTCGAATGGGCAACATGAGGCATGTATATGGACGTCAGTCAAATTGACTTGAGTGCTGCCAATTACAATGAGATTGTTTTTAAATGAGGCAAAGATAAAGTGAATAGCTTTCTGGAATGAGATCTCTGGCAGGAATCTTAGGTCAGTTCAAAGGAGTATGCGATGCGTAAACTGAAAGAAGTCAGTTTAGCATGAATTATCATTATGGTTATGTAGCAAGGTCTCTGAACAAGAGGCACCTCTACAGTGATTGTGACTACATAGACACATTTCCCCAGTATGTAGATGAGGCAGCCGTGAACAGATAAAAGAATTTCGATGCATTCAGTGACAACTCCTCCAAAGAAGGACATATTATTTGGTTATTTCAGAACAAAACACCTGTTTGGGGGGGTTCTGTCTGTGTGTGTACTTCCACAAAACTCTGACATTGTTTACAAAAGGGCCATTCGACCGACCATACTGCTAATTGCATTCTCTGTCATTTCAATAGTAACAACAATAAAAATAATAAGTTTCCTGTATGTTAATTTTCAATGGTATAGACTTATCAATTGCACTGTAAAATAATGTGGTTTGAGACCTATCCCCCGCTGAAATGGTTATTGCATAATAAATACATTTAACAGGCTTAAAAGGAAAACATGTTGAAAAACAGCAGGAATGCTTGCTTTCTTCAACAAAATATTTTCACAGTAAGACTTGTATGTATCCTGCTCTGAAGACCTCATGCCCAAAATTGCTTAGCTATATAAAAAAGTATATAATGAAAAAGCAGCTCACTAAATGATCATAAGAGACACATCCCATCAAATCCTTCAGTCACTCGAACACTTCAACATCCATCCAGACCACTTGCGTAGTTTAAATCTGTCGGCTAAAGCGGGCCCCATCGGAAAGGCCACTTAGGAGGTACTTGTTTGGATCACTGACAAAATATCGAGAAGGAGAATATCGACCTACCAAAATATAGAAGGAAAAATATAGAATGCCAAAATATCGAATGCCTATCTCCAAACAGGTAAGTACAAAAATATAGAATCCAAAATATCGTTGTAAAAAATATAGTTAGTCAAAATATCGAATTTTTTATTTGTCTTAAAAGTAATGTAAAATTAATGAAATAATACATATAATTAACTGAAACATACTTACAAATACTTAAATAACTTTAACATTAATAAATAATTAATGTAAGTAAAAAAAATAAAATAATACATATATATTAACGTAATATTATTTTAAAATATTCAATATTTTTTGCGTAGGATAGCGGGTGGGTAAAATTTACTATTACCACTCCAGTAAGTGCAATAGCAGGGAAAGCGTTGGATAGCGGGAGGGTAAAAATTACTATTCCCACTCCAGAGAGTGCAACAGTAGGGAAAGCGTTGCATAGTGCGAGGGTAAAAATTACTATTCCCACTCCAGAGAGTGCAATAATAGGGAAAGGATTGGATAGCGTAGGGGCAAAAATTACTATTCCCACTCCAGAGCGTGCAACAGTAGGGAAAGCGTTGGATAGCGGGAGGGTAAAATTTACTATTCCCACTCCAGTGAGTGCAACAGTAGGGAAAGCGTTGGATAGCAAAGGGGTAAACATTTCCTATTCCCACTCCAAAGAGTGCAACAGTAGGGAAAGCATTGGATAGAGTAGGGGTAAAAATTACTATTCCCACTCCAGAGAGTGCAACAGTAGGGAAAGCGTTGGATAGTGTAGGGGTAAAAATTACTATTCCCAATCCAGAGAGTGCAACAGTAGGGAAAGCATTGGATAGCATAGGGGTAAAAGTTACTATTCCCACTCCAGAGAGTGCAACAGTAGGGAAAGCATTGGATAGCGGGAGGGCAAAATTTACTATTCCCACTCCAGTGAGTGCAACAGTAGGGAAAACGTCAGATGGCGTAGGGGTAAAAATTACTATTCCCACTCCAAAGAGTGCAACAGTAGGGAAAGCGTTGTATAGCGTAGGGGTAAAAATTACTATTCCCACTCCAGAGAGGGCAACAGTAGGGAAAGCGTTGGATTGCGGGAGGGTAAAATTTATTATTCCCACTCCAGTGAGTGCGATAGTAGGGAAAGCGTTGGATAGCGTAGGGGTAAAAATTACTATTCCCACTCCAGTGAGTGCAATAGTAGGGAAAATAATAATGTAATATTTTATTAAAAATAAATTAATTATTAATACCAATAATAAAAGTATTAAAATTAATTACCAATCACACAATATTTAATAATTAATTAATTATAAATACAAATAATTTATTTTTTAATTAACTACCTATTAATAATTAATTAGAAACCAATTATTTTCAATAACAAAAAATAATAAATACAATTAATACTAATTAATAATTGATTAATAATAAATTAATTATCAATATACAAAAATAATTTCAATAATTAATTATTTACAATTAAATTACTTCCCACCATATTCCCATATAAAGCCACAACCCGCTACAAATAATAAATTAATACAATTAACATAATTATCAATTAAACAATTAATACAAATTTATTACCAATTAATAAAAATTATTTACCAATTAATAATTAATCAACAACCAATTAATTTTCAATACCAATTAATAATTACCTAATAACAATTACATTACTTCCCACCCTATTCCCCTATAAACCCACAACCCGCTACAGAAGTAAAACGCAAAATGAAATTAAAAATTATTAATAATTCCTAAAAATTATTATCAGGGTGCCGATTCCAATCCGTTAAAAAAATTTACCGTCCGACTCGTATTCGTATTTTTTTACGTACGAATCGTATAAGTACTGTACAAACAGCGAAGTACGATTCGCACCCCAACACCTTAGCACAGCCCGCACCTGTACGCGCCGCACCCCAACACCGTAGCAAAGCCCGCATCTGTACGATCCGCACCCCAGGCCCGTACCCCAGCCCCCCACCTGCACGCGCCGCACCCCAGGACCCTCGCCCAGCCTCGCACCTGTACGCACCGTACCCCAACACCGTAGCCCAGCCCTGTACCTGTACGCACCGTAACCCAACACCGTAGCACAGCCCGCACCTGTACGTGCCGCACCCCAACACCGTAGCACGTACGTGAAAAATACATACGAATGACGTCGGAAAAATGGTCCGAGAGGGAGCCGTAAATATTTACGTCCGAATAGCGTCGGGAAAAGTGTCCGATAGGGAGCCGGACATTTTTACATGCAAATCGTAAAACAGAAGTCCGAGCACGCAAGTACGATCCGTACCGCCCGTCCGAATACACAACCGCATGTAAAAGGCCCCGTACGGAGCGAACGCTGTAGCACACATGTACACGGGTAAACTTGTGCCCGAATACGAGTCATACAGCCCCCCGCACATGTCAGCACCGTACCCCCGTATGTTGGCACCGTACCCCCCTCCGCACAGTACCCCAACACCGTAGCACAGCCCCGCACCTGTACGGGCCGCACCCCAGGACCATACCCCAGCCCCCCACCTGCACGCACCGCACCCCAGGCCCCTCTCCCAGCCCTGCACCTGTACGCACCGTACCCCAACACCCTAGCCCAGCCCTGTACCTGTACGCACCATACCCCAACACCGTAGCACAGCCCGCACCTGTACGCGCCGCACCCCAACACCGTAGCACAGCCCGCACCTGTACACGCTGCACCCCAACACCTTAGCACAGCCCGCACCTGTACGCGCCGCACCCCAACACCGTACCAAAGCCCGCATCTGTACGCTCTGCACCCCAGGCCCGTACCCCAGCCCCCCACCTGCACGCGCCGCACCCCAGGACCCTTGCCCAGCCACGCACCTGTACGCACCGTACCCAACACCGTAGCCCAGCCCTGTACCTGTACGCACCATAACCCAACACCGTAGCACAGCCCGCACCTGTACGTGCCGCACCCCAACACCGTAGCACAGCCCGCACCTGTACACGCCGCACCCCAACACCGTAGCACAGCCCGCACCTGTATGCTCTGCACCCCAGGCCGGTCTCCCAGCTCCGTACCTGTACACCCCATACCCCAACATCGTAGCCCAGCCCCGTACCTGTACGCACCGTACCCCAACACCGTAGCACAGAACCACACCTGTACCACACCCCAACACCGTAGCATAGCCCGCACCTGTACGCGCCGCACCCCAACACCGTAGCAAAGCTCTGCACCTGTACGCAACGTACCCCAACACCTCACCCTAGCCCCGTACCTGTACGCACCGTACCCCAACACCGTAGCACAGCTCCGGACCTGTACGCACCGTACCCCAACACCTCACCCCAGCCCCGTACTTGTACGCACTGTACCCCAACACCGTAGCACAGCCCGCACCTGTACGCGCCGCACCCCAACACCATAGCACAGCCCGCACCAGTACGCGCCGCACCCCAACACCGTAGCACAGCCACGCACCTGTACACACCGTACCCCAACACCGTACCCCAGCACCCTCACCCAGCATCGCGTAGGTACGGACCGTACCTACGCGAAAAAGACTCGTACAGAACCAGGACACTGTAAAACAGCACAAGGAGGGTCAATTCGTCTCGCACAACTCTACAAAACACGTCAACATGACAAAATACATCTCTATGACTGACCTGGCACATCCAAACAGGCAAACAGAGGCCCAAATCACAACCACCGCTTATAACACACCCACCACAAATTCAAACACAGCCACACCCACAAATGGACCAATAAAAAGGGCCCACACACACAACCCATGAGCCATTGCAACAGACCCACTGCTCACAGACACCACAGACAAACAACTGCACCCATACACCTTAACTGACACACCATCACACAATCTCCTTCACAAACACCCCCTCTTTACCTTCACACACACACCGTCACATTCACACCCACACACCCACAACCATCCACACCCACACCCCACACCATGCCCACAGACAAGAATCCAAAGTTCACAACGGCGGAGCTGGAGCTCCTTGTCAACGAAGTCATCAGAGTCGAGCCACAGCTGTTTGGAACATTGGTCAGACAGACCAGCATAGCCCAAAAAACCAGCCTGTGGCAGAGGATCGTCGATAAGGTGAATGCTGTTGCGCCCATCCGAAGGACCAGGCATGAATGCCAAGCCAGGTGGTACAATCTGCACAGGGCAGTCGAAAGGAAAATGAACGAGGAATACACCCAGAGTAACATCACTGGAGGCGGGCTGCCCCGCAGACCTGTACATTACCATCCCTGGGAGGAGAAGGTGATGGCCACGCTTCCGCCGGTGGGAGTACACGGAGTCGAAGGAGTCGCAGAGCCTGGTGAGTACACAAACAACTCACGTAACATGGAGGGAATGGCATCCACACCACAAATACACCAAATGCACGCAACCACCCCAAGCCCTCACTGCACATAACCACACCCAAAAACCACGCTCATGCCACTAACGTCTCCATGCCCCATTCCCAAATTAAGGCAATGCCATGTCCCAGGCCACACCAACCACAAACCCAAGACTGGATGTCCGGGATGCTGGGAGGGTGGGGCTCACGCAACACATTGTGCAACTCAGAACCAGACACCAATGCCCACAGCCCATAATGCCTAGGTACATACCCATGCACCATGCCCAATGCACAGGGACTGGCAAAGTACTGACAAGGTAGCTGACACTTGGCCCTGCTGTAGGCAGCACAAGGCCCTCCTGTGAACACTGTACACTCAAACAACAACTCCACTAGCTCACATACCCAGCACAGGAACTCACACACTGTCATGCCAGCATGCACCATGAGGGGACAGACACATCACCTGGGAGACCCAATGACAAATCACACTACACCCAACAGCAGGCCTGGTCACACACACCCCCTCACACAAGCACACACCCCCGGGGCAGGCAACGGATTTACCCACTTACACAATGGACATGTGACACAACAAGACCAATCCATAGCCAAATAAGCATCCCAGCCAAAAATCTACTGGCAAACACTCAGGAGCACATACCAATCTGTCCCCCGCAACATACCCATCCCCAAGTGTACATTGAGAGGAATGCTAGGCACATCCAACCACCTGGAGGAACTGTGACTACTTGAATATGTATGAAACATGGATGTGGCATGAAACAGCATTAACATTGTCTCTCTCTCACGCACAGGGCAGCGTCATCGACCTCCCCCCAACAATGGGGGGGAACAATCACAGTCCCAGGCTCAGCGTGAAGAGGATCCCACCGGCAGCGACGACTCCCACCACTCCGTGGATGACCCCGACCAATCTGGCCCCTCTGGTGCCCAAGCCCCTGCAGCACCTGCATCAGGTACATCTGTGCCAACCCCCACCCCCATTCCTGCCACATTCCAGGAGACACCCAGGAGCCCTGCTCGCACTGAACAACACAGCCAGTCTGACCAGGAGGTACAAGGTTCTCCGGGCACCCAGGAGGAGGCAGATGACCACGCTTATGCCATCCCTCAGGGGTCCCGTAGACCTGATGTGCCCACAACGGCAGGCCAGGCTCGTGTGGGCAGGGGTGGTGGGAGTGGAGGCAGGCGAAGGCGAGAACCTGACCAGCCAGCTGAGGGAACCAGTATGGCACACATGCGCCACATCCTGGACACATACCGGCGTGACACCAGGGGCATCAGCCAGGTTGTGTCCAGCCTCACAGACATCGAGGGGACCCTCGACGAGATGAAGAACCTGCAGGCCGAGCAACATGCCAGTCAACAACAACACCAAGGACGGATGGAGGCAAGACTGGCTGAGCTCCTGGCGGTGCAAATGGACATGAGCCGTTCACTCCGTCGGATCGCCGACAACATGGGCAACCCTCCCTGTGCCACCAAGCGAAGACCACCACCAGCCACAGGGAGGGAGGAGGAGGAGGATTCGTCTGACGGAGCATCACAAGCATCGTCAAGGCCTGCATCTGAGGGTCCCACGAGGAAGGTGGGTCGTCCACGGAAAAGACCGTGAGAGTCAGCGGACCATCAACATCTCCCAGGTCACCTGGCCTGGCACCTGGACCTCTGAGGCAACAGCAGCACCTCACCCAATGACATTCTCTGCCACATGGACTTGCTGGTCACAGTCTGACCAATGATGACCAACACTGTGGTCTGGACTCTGATGACTCCAACTGACAAGGATGCCATCTCCCCCTGTGAACTTTGGATTCTATGCACCCGGTCGAGCACCTTCGCACATCTACCAAAAGACTCACCCCACCAAAAATAAATTCTTTTTTCATTCTCATGAGATGTTGCTGTCATTTGGCATTAGTCCACAACATATGTGTGTGTAAATGTCTAACTATGCCTGAGTATTGAACCAAATCCACCCATCCATACCCTGGGATCTGAGTCTGGTACAGGACACACATGGGTTATCAGTCAATGCAGACATGGAGCACAATACTCACCTGTGATGGCCTCAAGCTGCTGAGGGGGTGCTAGGGAAACTGTGAGGACACACCTATTTGGAAGAGTAACATTAAGGCGTAGAGGTCATGCCTCATTTGGAGGTTGCCGGGGAGGGAGTCCCAGGTATGTGTTCCCAGGTGGGAGAACTATGTCCTGCATGCAGGAGTATGGTGGATCAGAAGAATGGTGGCCAGGTCAAGGTTGGATGCACGGAGATGGCACTACGGGGTCTCGGATGACAGTGGTACAAGGTTGGTGTTGGGTCAGGGTTGTGGCCTGCCTCCTGAGTGTGGATGAGGAGTCTGAAGGTCATCCTGCAGCACACAGTGAGCCATTGCAGCTAACTATGCTGGACGGTGATGTGGCTGGGGAGCGGGATGTTGACGCTGAGGTGTGCAGATGCAGCCTGGATGTGGACAAGTGTCCCTGTATTTTGGATGTGGCTGCTCCGTAGAGGGTAGGGCAGTATTTGACACGGATGTTGTCGTGGACCTGGGGGATGGTCCGTCTTACCTTGGAGTAGATCTATCTGGGGATCATGTGCATAATGCTGAGGGTGTTGCAGTGTGAGGTACAGATGCTGGTGATTACCATGTCAAATTTGAGCAAGCAATCCATGATGCACACCATCTTGTGTGCGTGGACACTGGGTGCCTGTGCGGGGCTTCTGTGGGTGGGACACAAGCAGTTGACCCAGCTGTAAGGGGACAATCCTCAGATGTTGACCTCAGTCCTGTACAAGTCCAGCCTCAGGTGGCTGCTATTCTGCCATTCATCTATGGATCCCATGCAATCTTGAATATTGGAACTGGAAATGTCTGCGTCCTTGGTGAGGGTGAGGAGCGCCTGGCTGTCAATGGCATACGAGTTGATGATGAGGTGGTGTGCGCATGTGATGGTGGATAGGGGGTCCTGGACACATTGTAAATTGACACGCTGAGAGATGACACCTGTGCCATGTGCCTCACGACGAAAGCATACTACATGCCGAAGCCTTGAGTCCCACTCCCATGGCCTAGCAGGGGTACAGAGCCGGTGGGGAGTAGGAGGGACATGACCTGGTGGGTGTGACAGGTCCTGGAAGGTGTGGCATCGCTGTGTAGGCAGTCGAAGTTGCACACTCATCATGCAAAGGTGTTGTGTGTGCGCTCAGTGCATGCCTGAGAGCAGGCGGGAGATGTGTGGATGGACCTTGCTTGGAGGGTGGCTGCAACATCAGACTGTAGTGTGATGTGGGTCATGCAAGGACCTGAGGGTCGTGCAATGTGCACGTTGCATGTGCAGATGGTCCAGCCTTTGGTACCGTGTGGCCGCAACTGTGGCACAGACAAGCTGAAGACAGCCAAATGAATGTGTTGAGGGAGGAAGGGAGGAGCACCTTTGATGTGTGTGTGTTGCCAAATCTGGAAACTACGTGTGCCCTTGCTGCAGTGGCTGCAACAGCAGGCGGCATGTCCTGGGAACTATGCCACAATATCCACACAAAGATTAGGATGTCAGAAAGGACTACTGCAACAGGTGTATGTCAAGGAAGGAGTTACCGGTTTTCAATGGCACACCCAGAGACAAAGGATGCACAATCACCAAAGATGACTGACACTGGATCATGAAACTGAAGGCCGAGCTGCGCACAGGAAACACACCCCAGAAGGTGTTGACGGCCAACATGCCAAAACACATACACAGCCATGGACATCATGCACAATAGATAATCAAATACATGAAGAACAGCATTCAGGTTGCTAATCTACACATAGACTCATATGCACAATCCTTGACAACCATGCCAGAGATGCTGCATGCACAGTGGCAAGAGACCTGCATTGACAGAGATGAGGCACCTTGGAGGCTAAGGAACAACTTTATTACTCAGGCTCACACCTATGCAAAAGCATCAACATTAACAGACTCACAGGTCTATTGGATTAACATGTGGGACCTACACCGGACACCCCCTTTGCACCACAGATGCTGTTAATCCATTGTACTGGCACACAAATGAAGGGGTTGAGCCAAACATCCCCTGCTGCACACGGAGAGGCTGCAATTACCCATTGAGCATCATATGGGGATGTCCCGCAATATGTCCACCCGTATCCTCCCGTATGTTTCCGAGGGAAGTTGTACACACATTGATGCCTTCATCACAAACCACAATCCCATAACAGATGACTGTCACGAAGTGTGACTATCAATTCATGTGAGTCATTCCACATGTCATGTGCCCCATGGTGAGTCAACATGTATGCATAGTAACAAAACCTGCACAGGAGCAGTGCCCACACATTACAAACAACTACCACACCCAAAAAGCCTTGCTGGAATCCTTACCCAAAGGAGAATTTTTACCATGTCCGTGCATGTAACGCTGATTCAGCACACGTTGCATTACTCATGAGGAATAGCAGGAGCACATCAATGCCACGAGCAGACGGCATGCGCAACTACCTGGGGATGAGAGACACACAAGAAGTCAGGATAAACATAGTCATCCGCATGCATGGTCATGTACTCTACATGAATAAGGTTGACACCATGCTAGTTGTCAATTGAGTGTGTCAGCTAAAATGTGTGGAATGACATCAGCACTCGAGTGACACATCAGCACACACCTCAAAGTCACTTAGCACACAGTCAGCTGGACACACACATGCCACACAAGGCTCCAAGCGTGCACACTCAGACCCAGGGACTCACCATTATGAGAAGAAGTTGCGTATGAGCAGACTCCGGATATCCTCCTCCTCCTCCTCCTCCTCCTCCTCCTCCTCCTCCTCCTCACTTGCCTCATGACCAAGGCCGTCATCCTCCACGGGTGGATGTTCCTGCTCATCGGGATCCAGGATGAGTGGCACAGCTTTCTCCACTGCCATGTTGTGCAGCATGCAGCACACGAGGAAGATTTTGCAGACCTTCACCGGTGCATATAGGAGGGACCCACCGGTCTTGTGGAGGCACCGGAATCGGCTCTTCAGGAGGCCAAACGTCCTCTCAATCACTCGCCTGGTCTGCCCATGGGCGTGGTTGTAACGGTGATCTGCAGCTGTTCTCGGGTTGCGGAGAGGCGTCACCAGCCATGGCATGTTGGGATAGCCAGAGTCCCCTACATGGAAATATCATGTAAAGAAGTGAGTCAAGAAATGCCGTAACATACTAAGATACCGCTGAATACTGGACAAACAGAGTCTACTCACCAACAAGACATGCTCGTTTGTTGTGCAGCTGCAGCATCATTTCTGGCACCCTGCGATGCCTCATGATGTAGGCATCGTGTGCTGACCCTGGAAAACGTGCACAGACATGGGAAATCACCATGTTAGCAAGACACACCACAAGGGCATTAATGGAGTGGTAATGTTTACGGTTCCAGAAGGCTACCTCCTGTGCCTGTGGTGGTACCAAAGCCAATGGCACCTTACTCGCCCGATAAACGGGCTTGTCCTTTAAGACACGCCCCTGTGTCGGAGAAGCTCTCCTTACTGCCCCGTCTGACTGAATCCAAATTTTTTTAAATTCGCAAGCGTCCTGTTTAAATCTCGGAACTGCCGCAAACGCCAGCCATCGCCCCGTTTATCGGGCGAGTAAGGTGCCCGGATTATTGCACCAAGGATATTTAAATTGGGCCACTACTTTCATTCGTGTGGCAGGAGGACTACATATGAAAGTTGTGGGTACAGTCATGTATTAACCCTGTCCTGAGGAGGCCAATGAAAGATTAAGGCCGAAACGCAATTGCGTAGACACATTATTCGAAGGAGGAGTCGCAAATATGAAGTTATGATTGGATACGGCGCGACGGATAGATTTCCAGTATACTGTGTGGACTACCTCCTAGTGGTCCGTCCTGAATCAGTGGGAGGACACTAGTGGAATGTATTTGTGGGGTTAGCGTATGTGTACTAGGTGTAGTGTGTTAGGTTTGTCCTTTTATCTCTGTGCTAATTTTTGTACATATGTTCTGTGTTTTCCTCCTGATTAGATATCATTATTTATGTTGACTGCTAAAAATGTTTTGATATACTTCAGTTAGATTGATAAACTAAAGAGAGAGTAATTAAATGTGCTCTTTTCTAAAATAAAGTGTGTATTAATTCCTTTATACCATTATATTTCTGTATATAATTACGTCCCATACCCAGGTATATTAAGGGTTAATTGGGTATAACCCTGATGTTTTGGAAGAGGTCCATGGACTCGTCACTGACGGCAGCAGTGGGTCTCCTGCAGCGCTCCGTCCCCCCTACCCCTGCACCATCCACACTTCCCACTCCCATGCCTGTCCCAAGCACACCCAGACATCCCCATGCACGCACCCCACCAGACACAGGCAGCACACCAACAGGGAAGGCCAAGCGCACACCTCCTGTCATGCACACACAGGGGGAAGTAGGCACACCCACTGGGTCAGGGGGCAAACGGCAGCCACGCAGCCACAGTGGGAGTCCGCAGTCCTCACGACCCACTTCCTCCAAATCCACTCCCCTTGGCTCCCCTGCCCAACAGTCGGACAAAGGGTCCTTCATGGCCCGTCTGTCCCTCAGCCCCAGTGTGACACCACCCCGCAAGCGGTCGAGGAAGTCCCCGGGCAGGGGAGTTGAGTCCCCCCCTGTCCACAACCTCCCCCAGTAGCGCTGCAACCCATCCCTCCGACGCCCCCCCCTCCTTGGGGCCTGTGGTTCCTTCGGGTGCAGGGGAGACGCTGGCAGACCTTGCGACCGTGTGCAGCACCATCCTGACCACCACCTTTGGCACTGCCCCACCCCCTGTGGTGGAGTCGTCCGTCCCTGCACCCACAACACCTACCCTTGCCCCTCCTGTCCCTGCGGTGCCTGGTCCTTCCCCCCCACATGATGCCCCCCCGTGGATGAAAAGGAACTGTGAACTGTGCAGGCAAGCTAGGGGAGATGCGTCCCAATGTGTCCCCCCCCCAGGAATTCGCACATGGACTGGCCTATGGGCCTTGTATATAGTGTACATTTCTATTCAAATCTTTTTTTATGCTGAATAAAGCATTTTGTTTTTCTTTTGCACACGAATACTTTTATGGTATTGCTGTTGGTGCTGCTGCTCCCTGAGTTGGGGTGGTGATAATGTGTTAGGTGTCTGGGAAATGTTGTAGTGTGCTGCTCATGGGGAGGACCCTGGTATCTGCGTGCCATCACAAGGTCTCTGCAAATAATCATTGGTCATGTAAGCTCTTACTGTATAGTGACATTGTCCCAAGGAGTGTTCCTTCCTCTGTGGCACCTGACTTCTTCCCTGCAGGGTGTTTCCCAATTGTTGTGCTGACCTGTGTCTACATTTCCTTGCTGTGTGAGGGATCCCTTCAACTTTGCCCATGCCTGCTGAGCAATGTATCCGCCTGCATCGTCTGTGCCATCCTTGGTAGTGAGGGCTCTGAGGGCGTGGGTACGGTCCGTACCACCATTGTAGTGGTGATGGAGGGATACGCGTGGTACGGCCCGTCCCCACGCTCTTCAGGCCTGGGTACGGGCCGTACCCCTACGTCACCCCAACAATGGTGGTACGGCCCGTACCCACACCCTCAGAGCGTGGATACGGTCCGTACAACGCGTACCCCTCCATCACCACTACAATGGTGGTACGGACCGTACCCACGCCCTCAGAGCGTGGGTACGGTCCGTACCACACGTACCCCTACATCACCACTACAATGGTGGTACGGCCCGTACCCAGGCCTGAAGAGCGTGGGGACGGGCCGTACCACCATTGTTGGGGTGACATAGGGGTACGGCCCGTACCCAGGCCTGAAGAGCATGAGTACGGGCCGTACCACCATTGTTGGGGTGCCGTAGGGGTACGGCCCGGATTGGAATTGTGGGTATATTTTAGCCGGTCGGTGTTTTGTATGATTCGTACGGAAATGGTATTTCTGTACGAATCGTACTTGTGGGTTTGTGAGGTGGTTTTCCCGGGTACGAGTCGGACGGAGAAAACGCTCTGTACGACGGTTCGTACCCGGGTTTTACAGGATCGGAATCAGCACCTTAATATACTATAATTAAATTACTTCCCACCCTAATCCCTATAAACCCACAACCCGCTACGGAATTAAATTACACAAAAATTAAATAACCTAAAATTCATTACTTTTAAATATTCAAACATACATTCCAAAATTAATACATACTTTTAACACATATACTCACACTTAAAACACTATGAAAAAATTAGATATTTTTAACAACTATATTATTACTTACTTCTATATTATTTAAATCGATATTTCTTACCTGATTTTCGATATTCTTCACCACTATATTTTGGCCAATCGATATTCTGTCCATTCTATATTAAAAACTCGATATTCTGTCCTGTCAATATTTTTTATTCGATATTATGTCTGTTTACCACTTGTTTATGACATCGGCAGCCAATTGGCTGCCGCATCATCGCTTTAATGCACATGTGCCTGAGGACCACTGGCATGGTCAGTGTGACTGCTCTCCCCCGCACATCTCCACCACTAAGTGCTGCCCCATGAGCCACTGAACTCACAGGTGCATGGTGTTCGAGGCCCTCCCCCACCCACAGGCTCTGCGCCTGCGCCTCATCCCTGGTGGTGTAGAGGGAGAGCACTCTGCTGTTCTGCCTCTACCTCTTTCGTTTTGTGACCTCTTTCTATCTTTCCTTTCCTTCTCTTTCTTTCTCTTTCCTTAGTTTGCCCTTCTGTCACTTTTCTCCTTTTCTTTTTCCACTCTTCTCACTCTTTTCTTCACTTTTCCCTCATTTTCCCCATCACTGCTGCCCCCCTAGTGTGTCCTTCCCGCTCCCGCCTCCCAGCTGACCCGCCCTCCCCCAATCCCTACTTAATGGCGGCCGCTGCGCGGCAAGTAGAGCAAGTCCACTGACATGGTCAGTGTGACTGATCTCCCCCATGCAGCTCCACCACTAAGTGCTGACCCCTGAGCCCCTGAGCTCAAAGTTGCAGGGTGTTTGAGGCCCTCCTCCACCCAAAGGCTCCTGCCTGCACCTCATCCCTGGTTGTCCAGTGGGAGAGCACTCTGATGTTCTGTCTCTGCCTCTCTTGGCTATTTTCTTTTGTGCCCACTTTTTCTCTTTCCTTTCCTTCTCTCTCTTCCTCTTTCCTTCATTTACCCTTCTGTAACTTTTTCTCTTTTTTTTCACTCTTATCACTCTTTCCTTTGTTTTTCCCTTGTGTTCCCCCCACTGCTGCTGTTCCCATGGTCTCTCCCCCCTCCAGTGTGTCCTTCCCGCTCCTTCCTCCCAGCTGACCCACCCTCCCCTGATCCCTATTTAATGGCGGCCGCTGTGTGGCTGCATGCAGCAGGCACGCTGCTGGCTTGCCAAAGGCTTGCCACAGGCAAGCACGTCTGTGCCAGTCCACGACCAGCGCCAGGGATCCTGGCCCTCTGACCCGCCACCGCTACAACTCCTGCACCTTTCATAATCTCAACTCCAGATGCAACAACAACTGCCAGCTCTTGATGCCAAAGAGCACCAACGGCCCCCTTTGCTGTCTACATTACCGTCTCACCTTCACCCACCTCCATACCCCAGAAGCATTTCCCCACCTACCGGACATCAATGCTCACAAACCTCCGAACTACATCCTCCTCAACGGACGTTCCCCACACAAACACGCCATGGAAATCTGGGACCTTCTTAACACTTACTAGCCCGGCAGCGCATTCCTCACGGAAACCTGGACCAAAGCCAACTCTGCACCCCACATCGCCACTGCTATTCCAGACGGATATAATATCTTGCACAAGGACCGCCCCATCCATCCAGGGGGAGGCATCACTGTCATCCACAAAAACACCCTCCGTATGACCACCTGCCTGGACGACACGACAACCCTCATGGAGCATCTCCACTTCCAGATCCAGACACCAAAACGTATTTCTGTGAAACCCTCATCTACATGCTGCCCAGTCCCTACCGATGCTATCACTGACCTCATCGCATCCCATGCCTTCGCATCCACAGACTAATACATCCTACTCGGAGACCTAAACTTCAACCTGGACAACCACGATGACTCAAACACAGCCTCCCTCCTAGAGAACTTCACCAACATAGGACTGAAACAACTAGTCACCACCCCCACGCACATAGCGGGACACACACTCAACCCCGTCTTCCCCAGAGGAAACAGCATCTCCTACAGGCACACCACAGAACTCTAGACAGATCACCACTGCATCCACTTCTCCTTCTAAAAAACACCGTACACAAGCATGTCCACTGCCTTCCCCGCAGAAGCTAGAACAAAATCAGCAAAGACCAGCTTACCTCTGCCCTGGTCAGTACCTCACCACTGACTTTGTCAGACGCAAACACCACAGCACGTAATCTCCACTGCTGGATCACGAACTGCGTTGACACACTTGCCCCCCTCAAGAAAGCCACCACAAGACACAGAAAGAAAGCAGGCTGGTTCACCCGTGCACTCCAAGAATCCAGACACTCCTGCAGACAACTCGAAAAGACATGGAGGAACAACAACGCCACGGAAACACATGCCGCCTACAAAGCAGCCACCACCTCACATCATTAACTCATCAAATCCACAAGGAAGAATTCCCTCCAAGACAGAATCCTCAGTGGCACACACAACACCAAAGAGCTCTTCTCCATCATCAATGAATTTGCCAAATCCTACAGCAAAACAACAGATCTCCCAACCTCCCAGGACCTCTGAAACAGACTCAGCACCTTCTTCCACCACAAGATCAAGATGATCTCCTTTGACAACCAAGACCACCTCACTGTTCCAGCCTCCCACCTTATGCGACACCACCCAACAGACCCTGCTCAAATGGATCCCGCTTACGATAGAAAACACCTTGAAGACCACAGAACTCCTGTGGACAGATCACCACTGAATGCACTTCTCCTTAAACAAAAACACCATACTCAAGCACATCCACTGCCTCCCCTACATCCATTCCGGAGCACTCTCAGACCACTGCCAACACCACATCTTCCATAAAGCCATCTGGGCCATCGTGCCCGAACTGCGTCTGACGATCAACTGCTTCTTCAAGACCGACACCTTCCCCGATGACTGGAAAAGCACCAAAGTCAACCCCCTCCTGAAAAAAAACCTCCACAGACCCGAAGAACCTCAAGAACTTCAGGCCCATCTACTTGCTTCCCTTCACAGCCAAGGTAATCAAGAAGGCCGTCAACACCCAGCTAACAAACTTCATAGAAGCTAACAACATCCTGTATATCTCCCAATCGGGATTCCGAAGCAACCACAGCACCGAGACCACCCTCTTCGCTGCCACCAACGACATCCACACCCTCCTTGACCAGGTCGAAATGGCAGCCTTCATCTTCCTGGACCACGCGGCTGCATTTGACACCATCTCCCACCGCACCCTAGCAACCAGACTCCACGACGCCGGCATCCATGCAAGGACCTTGACTGGATACGCTCCTTCCTCACCAGCTGAACTCGGCGGCTCAGACTCCCTACCACTCTGAACCAACAGAGACCAACTGTGGAGTATCCTAGGGCTCCTCCCTCAGCCCCACCATCATGAACATCTACATGGTCCCCCATGCAACCATCCTCAGGAACCACAGGCTCAACATCATCTCCCACGCTGACGATACCTAGCTGACCCCCTCCCTCACCAACGATTCCAACATCACCAGACACAACTTCCAAGAAGGGATGAAAGCAGTCACCATCTGGATGAAGAACAGCTGCCTGAAACTCAACTCAGAAAAAACTAAATTTCTCATCCTTGACACCCCCTCTGCATGGAAGGACTCCTGGTTGCCCTCTGCCCTCAGAAATCACCCAACCGAGACGGACCATGAACGAAACCTCAGCACCACACTAGACTCATCGCTCACAATGAACCGCCAGATCAACGCTGTCTCCTCGACCTGCTTCAACTGATACTCAACATCCCCCCTCACAGCCACATCACCCAGCACCTCTGCAATCTCCACTGGCTTCCAGTCAAAAGAAGAATATCCTTCATACTCCTCACCCACGCATTCAAGGTCCTTCACAACACCGGACCCACATACCAGAACAGCCATATCTTCTTCCACACACCCAAAAGACACTTCCGGTCTGCCCAGCTTTCTCTGGCCACTGTCCCATGTATCAGCAAGACTAGAATGGGAGAAAAGTCCTTCTCCTACCTTGCAGCCAAAGCCTGGAACACACTCCCCCTCCACATCCAGCAATCTCCCACACTGCCCCAGTTCAGGAAGGACCTCAAGGCCGGGCTTTTCGAATGACCCCAGCACTTAATGGATCTGCCCCCATACCCCCAGTGCTGAGACCCTCATGGGTGCGTAGCTGCACTTTACCAAACCTTGATTGATTGATTGATTGATTGATTGATTGATTGATTGATTGATTGATTGATTGATTGATTGATGTCTCAATCCCTCGGTGCGGTGAGGAAAATGAGGAGGTCCACTGAGGTTCAGGCAGCTTGGGTTTGATTTGAAGATAGAATCCCTATTGACCTGTGGGACCCAGCTAGCCAAGGTGCTGCCCACATGAGGGTACCCACATGGAGATTAAGGGAGCATCCCCTTGTAGGGTAGAGGCCCAGAAGTACCCACCCTTCTGATCAATTGCCAACCCCACTTTTTACCCAAATAGTGATCGGGGAAAAGCAGTTCACGCTTCGGATAGGGCTGACAATTGGTAAGTAGGTTGAGATGTAAATGCTTTACGCCAAGGGGATTAGTGAGGGTCATAGGTGGACCCATAGGGCTACACATGTTTTAGGTTTACCATCTATTTAACTGGCATTGTGTGGGTTTTTATCTCTGCACTGGTGAAAAAAAGGGAGCTGCTGTTAAATACTGTTTTTTTCACATGCTCCTGAAGCAGTCACTCAATGAAGAAATCACTTAAAATATTTGAGAGCTGTTTAAATTGTGCCCTGATCATTGCAGAAGCAAATTTGAGAGTACATTACAATTTTACAACAGGATAAAGAGAATTTTACAAACATTGTTTCACATCTACCAGCTCTTCACCTTTCAAAATAGCATAGTGTTCACCGATGACCAGTGTGTTTTTTCTTGGAAAAATACACCCTTACTGGAGAGGAGAGGGACTTGTGCCCATTGAGGAAGGTGTAACAGTCTGAAATGTAACGGTTTTATTGCTAGTGCCTATAAGAAAGAGCAATACTCCCAGCCTAATAGCCAAGGGGACAGATTCCCTGCCCCACAGCAGGAGTTCAAGTCTGCTGAACGAATGGTGACACATCTAGTGGAGGTAGGCATACTTGCGAATCTCCGAACTACCATATGAGGCAGAATGCCAGCATTTTAGAGGGTGATCCCTTTGGAATGAAGATAGAAGCAACACTTTTTGGAGCCTGAGATAGGTTTAACAAGTGGGGATACTCATCAAAGCCTATGGAGACATTTTGTCATGCAAGGCAATGATTGTGGAAAGAGGGTAGCACCACCTGAACGTGTGGAGTTTACAGATAAGTAGAGGATGACCCACCATATTAAAGCCTCTACCCAAAAGATGGAATGTAAGTCACCTCGTATTAGTAAAAGAAGGATATCAGAAAATGTGCAATGTTTCAATAGCTTAATTCACAGTAGAAATTGAGGCTTGTTTAGGAGGGTTGGTAGTAGAAAGATGGGGATTAGACAAAAGTTATGGTAGCTAACAATAGCTGTAGTTTACTGAAAATGGTGGCACCAGCATAATGATAGATAAGTGCGGGTCAGGCCAATGCAGCAAATCAACTGTGTGCTTTGGGCAAAGAGGAATGAACAGGTAGTACAGCACCAGTAGGTACAGAGAGCGACAGGGACAGACCCACCAAGAATGTACAAGAGACCTGAATGTGCTAAGAGCATTTTATGTAGAGGTCATTTGGAGATAGAGTTTATGGCAAGTGATCGGGAAGCGGAGATCCCTAGTAGGGAGTGCACTGAGCATAGGCACTGAATGTCTGGGTACTGGAGTGTCCACTCCCAACAAGATGACAGCAGAGGTATGGCAAGATGTGGTCCAGCCTGGTTGGTACATGCCGGGATACAGCAGATGAGAAGGAAGCGTGTATCCCTTATAGGGAGTGCACCCTGTCTAGGCCCAAAAAAGCTGTTGAAGGAGACTAGGGTACCGGAGCATCCCCTCAGACCATGGATCAGCTGTATAGGAACAGCAAGGTGCAGCCAAGACCTGTTTTGACATATTGGGCTCTGGCAGGTGAGAAAGGAGTGGGGACCCTTTTGTAAGTACTAAACTCAGTCTAGACCCAAACATGCTGGTTAAGGAGACTAGGGTACTGGAGTGCCTGCTCACAGCATGGTAGCAAGGTACAGCAACCCCAGTAGGTGGAGAGAGGATGGCGGGCCCCTCACCTTAAGAAAGATCTGCAGTGGAATTTGGATTGGTCATGAACCCGGGGTAAGGGTGCCAAAGGGCCCAGTGGTTGCCAGCAGACCACGGGACAGCCAAGATACTGTGTGTTGGAAGGGAATGAGATTATAGGCTGCATGGAGGACCATACAAAGTAAGGAGCCTGCAGGGTACAGGCAGTGAGTTCTGGTGGCTGAGGTCAATTGGATGGAAGGACAGCAGGGTCCACAGAGGCGTGCCTCCGAAAGTGAGACTGAGAATAGGAGGAAAGACTGTGTAGCAGGAGTGACGGACAGATGGTGGGGGGTTCTTGATGCTGGATGGAGATTAGGGGAGAAATTAAAGCTTACCCGAGGAAAGACCAGTGAGCAGCGACGTTGGGGAAATACACCCAAGCAAGCTGGGAGCCCAAGTATGTGTGGTGGATCATATCCTTTACTGCAAGGCTGCTTTGGAGATGCTTCATACACTGAAGGGGAGTGAGAAGTATATGGTAAGGGTAAATCTTCGGCTTCCCTATTTTACTATGCAATAAACACAAGGAGAGGGGAGACCCAATTATGTGTGAGAGTGTCTGTCTTGCTTGTAACCGAGACAAGTGAGAATAATGCACTCAGGTAAATCGGTGCTTGCTTCACAATTTCTTAGACACTAAACTTTCTCTGAGATAGTGTTAAAAATGAAGAAATTATATATATATATATATATATATATATATATATATATATATATATATATATATATATATATATATATATATATATATATATATTTTTGCACACAAATGACCCAGATTCCCGAAATCCGTGTCCCGTAGGCAGGTGGCGAGTAAATACCGAGCAGGTCTCCCGGCAGTCAATATGCACACAGAATCTTCTGATAGAAGGACTCGCACTCGGAAGGATACACATGAAGTTTTAATTAACACTCGTAACGCGTTTCGTCAGTAAAACTGACTTGATCACAGTTTTACTGACGAAACGCGTTACGAGTGTTAATTAAAACTTCATGTGTATCCTTCCGAGTGCATATATATATATATACATATATACATATATATATATATATATATATATATATATATATATATATATCAAAACAAAACCCTTTCAGGCAATTAGTGACACATAAATTATGCGAAAAAAGAAGCAGAGAACTCTGGGTAGTTCTCAAGTTTAGCTGGAAAGCAGCTCTAATGTAGAGCACTTTTATCACCGGCGACACTCTAAATTTGCTCACCTCAAATGTCTGCTTTTCTATCAAAATCTTTAAGTGTAAAATTAACACAGTGCCATAAATGCCAAGATAGAAAGGGACAAAGTATTTTACCATTTCCACAGCAAAGTCTTTAAGCATAGGATTAGCACAGTGCTATCCATGCCAAGCTGTAAAATGGCAAAAGCCTTTTACCACTTGAGATACAGTATTACAGCTTTAGATTGGTAAAATACCAACCGAGCCAACCTGAAATTAATAAAGGCAACCCCATGCCTTTGTTTCACTCTCATCAGTGCTCTTCAGAGAGGTATAGCTTTGTCTAGACACAAGGGAGCAACCAGTATAAGTTAAAACAAAACTCTTTCAGGCATAGAGTGGCCCATAAATTATGCAAAAAAAGAATCAGAGAACTCTGGGTAGTTCTCAAGTTAAGGTGGAAAGCGGCTCCAATACAGAGCTCTCTCAACACCAGTTACGTTCTAAATTTGCTCTCCTCAAATTCCTGTTTTTCTATCAAAGTCTTTAAGTGTAGGATTAGCACAGTGCTATCCACGCCGAGATTGAAAGAGACAAAGTCTTTAAGCATAGGATTAGCAGAGTACTATCCATGCCGATCTGTAAAATGGCCAGAGCCTTTTACCACTCCAGGCACAGTATTATAGTTTGGATTAGTAAAATACCATCTAAGCCAACCTGAAATGAATAAAAGCAACCCCTGACACATGTTTCACCCTCATTAGAGCTCTTCAGAGAGGTATAACTTTGTTCAGACACAAGGAAGCACCCAGTATAAGTCAAAATAAAACCCTTTCAGGCATAGAGTGACACATGAATTATGCAAAAAAGAAGCAGAGAACTCTGTGTAGTTCTCAAGTTTAGGTGGAAAGCAACTCCAATATAGAGCACTCTCAACACCAACAACACTCTAAATGTGCTCACCTCAAATGTCTGCTTTCTATTAAAGTCTTTAAGTGCCTGGAGTGGCAAAAGGCTTTGGCCATTTTACAGCTCGGCATGGTGGGTCAGGGCCTAGTTTTCATGGCTTTGAGCTGGCAGTGGTAGTTGTTAAGGACTGATTTGTAGGTGGCTCAGTCTGAGTGGCTTCTGCTGGTGCGTCATTTTATCTCCAGTTGTTTGCATCTGAGTTTTGACATGCTGAGTTCTGGCATGTGCCAGCTGACTCATTTGGAGGCCCTGTGTGTTCTGGATGGTATTGTAGGAGAGACTTGGTTGACTGCGCTGGTGATCCAGGGGGTTGAAGTTATCTAGGGCCCGATTCACAGAACTAACTTAAGACAAAATCCTAAACTTACTACTTATGGTATTCACAGAAGTTAGGATTTTGTCCTAAGTTTGACTTAAGACAAACTTAAGACAGACTTAAGACAAACTTAAGACAAACTTAAGACAAACTTAAGACAAACTTAAGACAGACTTAAGACAGACTTAAGACAGACTTAAGACAGACTTAAGACAAACTTAAGACAAACTTAAGACAAAATCCTAACTTGTGTGAATACCAAAAGTAGTAAGTTTAGGATTTTGTCTTAAGTTAGTTCTGTGAATCGGGCCCCTACTGTCTGGTCCAGGTTTACGGTGATGTGGGGCTGCATAGTGCTGAGGCCATCTGTCCATTGTTGCTGTGTTACCTTGGTCCAGTTGCAATAGGGGGCACTGTGTTGGTTGGGTGCTGTGCGGGGCAGTCTGGTGAGGGTAAAGTGTACTATTAGGGAGTGGGTCCAACCAGGTAAGTTCTGAGGCGTGGCTGTATTTGATTCTGCTGCTGGATGTGAAGATAAGGTCGAGCATGGGTCCTGCTTTGTGGGTGGGGTCAGTAACCCCTTGTTTGAGGCCGATGTTGTTGAGTCTTTCCAGAAGGTCGGTGGAGTCGTCCAGGTGGAAGTTGAGATCTCCCAGGAAGATGTAGTGCTCCATTTAGAAGGCGAGTGGGGTGATGAATTTAGCAATGGTGTCACAGAGGCCGGTATGTGATCCTGGCAGTCTGCATGCGAAGTTGCCTGTAATGGTTGATATGGCGTTGGCGTGGAGCTGAAAGTTCATGTGCTCCATGATTGGCGTGGTTTCATCATCAGTGACGGTGCAGGTGATTGACTCAATGTACGATTGAGATGCCTCCTCTATGCATGTTGGTGCGGTCACAATGTTTCATCTTGTAGCCACTGGGTGTTTGCAGAGTGATCTCTCATGGCATGTTTGTAGAGTGACAGTTGGCCTTAGAAGTAGTGGTGTGGCTAGCCCTGGTGTGAACAAATTGGAGGGCACAAGCTATGATGTTCATGTTCAAAAAATGAAGGAAGTAAGAGCGTATTATGGGGCATATTCATCAAAGTCGTGCTTCACCTACTGCGATGCAAGGATTAAGTCATATTTAAGAAACAACGCAATAGCACAAATGCTTACATTTCTGGCACTTATATGGTGCGAATGCTGTGCCGAATCCAGCTGCGTCATGCAGAATCTCATTCATGCAATGTAGGCATTCACATGCAAAATCCAAAGCAAACGTAATGCAGCAGTATTTAGTATCATCTCCGGTTTGGCAACCCAGGCATAGGAAATGATGCAGTGGCTGCAGACCAAAATATTCACAATCACGGTACATTTTGGCAAGCTCAACTATGCCATGGCAGTCATTTTACTGCAACTAGGAGAAGCTAGAAGACAACTAAGTAGGCAGAGAAGGAGGAAGGAGCGGGTTTTTCGTCAGCGCATATCCTTCATTCACCTCAGACAGAAGAGGGATTCCCTCATGGAATTACTGGAGCAGATAGCACCTAGCCTCCAGCCAGCAACAGCAAGGACAAAAGCCATCGCACCACATGTAAAATTGATGTCTGTGTTACAGGATCCTTCCAAAGCAGAGCAGACAGATTTGCAGGCATGTCACAGGTAGCATTTTCTGCTTTTCTCTCATCTGTGTTGGATGTCATCATAAAACACACACCCCAGTACCGTCTCTTACCGAAAACTACCCAACAACTATTGGATACCAAGCAAGTTTTACTACAACATTGCTGGATTTCCTCATGTTCTTGATGCCATTGATTCCACACATGTGCAATTTGTTCCCCCTGCAGGCACATCACACCTGCACAGAATCCGCAAACACAATTACCCAATAAAAGTCCAGGTAATAGTATGCCATCATGGAATGTTCATCAATGTCCTTGCCAAGTATCCTGGAAGTGCCCATGATGCATACAACTTTCACCACTGTACCATCAATGAGCGGTTTCAGATTGGCAGATATGGGAATGGCCTACTCATTGGTAAGGAAAGCAAAACTATTCAATATACCACCTAATACGTTGGTAAGTGTGACATAATTGCCATCTCTGTGATTTTGTCTGGATATTGTGTCATTTGCACAATGTTGTAGCATCTTACTCTCACAAGTAGCCAATGATATCCCATTGCGTGATTTCCTCACTGATTCTGCAATGGAAGTAGGAGAAATTCCTCAGTGAGAAGTACTGTGTCATCTCACACTGTGTGAGCAGAGCACAATTTCTGCAGTGTTAAACATATCAATTGACACATCATGTGGTCTAAGATTTTGTTCAATATAATAACAAATGATAAAACTTCGCAAAGTGTGAGATGTGTCTATGTATAATGGTGTGGCAAGTCTGAATTAGTAGTCAATTTTCCACTATAATAATGGTAGTTGAATAAATCATGTGATCCTAAGCATATGTGTCACACATAGCAGTATATCTGCAGGCTGATCAAAGTATCAGGAGCACAGATGGAAAAATAGCAACTGAATTCCACTTATGTCATGAAATGAAAATGTAGCATCAAATCTTGTGTAAATGTGTACTCTAGGTACATATGTGATAACAAAGGAACAAAGTGCAGCTAATTGTCTGGCATTGCAACAGTCTAAGTGCAGTATATACACATAGATAAAAAGCCACATTTACATGCTTCATAAATGTGATAGATGAATAAAGTAGTGCCTCAAGTTGTCTAAGTTTCTTGTATATAAGTACATCAATGTAAAACTGACACAGTGAATACATAGGCTGGGAAATATATTATACACTAGGAAATAACCTAGGTGAAATGTAACCAAGGTAAGGTCTCACAGTGTATTTACAATCAAAATCTGAACTATCTCATGCTAAAGAAATGAGGTAGAATCAAGGCAGATAAGTACATCTTCTCCAACAAGGCAAATTCACATACATACATGTGAATACAGAAAGTGCTGTGTACTGGTCTACAGTACAAAGTCACTTATATCGACATCATGTTATCCCATACGAAAAAGGCCTGCATTGTCAATCTACGTTCTGCAAGACAACTTGCCATACAAAAAACATTAGCTGATGTATGATTAAAACCAAATAAAATATCAATGGTACATGTTGAATAATGGTTACATTTTCTAAGCAAATAGCCATGCAAAATAATGTAAACTAATCTAAGGGCGTGCAACTGTTATGTAGGCAAACAAGGACATCATAGGTAAAAATAGGACAAATGTATGTGTGAGTGTCAAACATGTTGACACTGTCACTACCTATATGGTGCAAAATGTATGCAAGAAAATGTGTTCAAATTCCTAAGTTTCATACTTTGCATACATTTTGAGTGAATTTCCCATATAACTGGTACAAATATTCTAACTCACTTATCATAGTAATTTTCTAGCTAAACATGAAAGTTAGCATGTTGCATGTCTTACACCATGTACAATATGTGTAATGACTGATATATGTTGAAC
This sequence comes from Triturus cristatus, assembly GCF_964204655.1. Taxonomy (NCBI): domain Eukaryota; kingdom Metazoa; phylum Chordata; class Amphibia; order Caudata; family Salamandridae; genus Triturus; species Triturus cristatus. The sequence goes on along the minus strand of NC_140583.1, from coordinate 422,169,054 downwards.
AGACATGTGTAAAGGAATGGTCAACAGTACCTAAGACATGTCTGCTAAATGTTAAAGAAATGTGTATGAGTTTGCCTGCATACATAACACACAAAGTTAGTTATCTCTAAGTAACAATGAACCAAATCATTGACTGTTGGTATTTGCCACTTTTCAGGTGCCCAAGGATATGGTTTGCAGCCATGAATCATGACCAGGACAAATTTAATGCAGAGCTAATGTTTGGTGTCCTATAGTTATGTTACATTTGCCTGGACAAATCAGACGGAAGACTTTTGTACTCACCTCCTATGATCTGCAAGAATATATTAGTATGTGCAATACTGCATAACATCTGTCTCAAACCAAATGTGCCGTGGGACTATAAAACTGAAATCCCACCTGAACCGGTTCATGAAACTGAAGTAGATATAGAGCACACAATTGCAGGACGTGTGAGACGGGACCAAATTGTGGCAAATTGGTTTGAATAATCTACTTAAAAGCAATATTCACTCCCTCATGATTTCTGTGGTGTAAGAATAAATAAATGTTCATAATTCCAAAAATCATCAGGTGTGAATCATTTAAGTTTTCCTTGAAAATGCTCATATAATCACTGTCACAGTCATCATAAAGATGTGAAGATATATGAGACAAATATGTAACATGCCATGGTAATTTGTCCAGCCAATATATTGAAGGCATGAAATAGATGTGTGTGACATCAGATCCCCTATCAACAAATACTGATTGGAAAGACCATACATATGAGCCAACATAAATACATGGGCCTCAATGTATAGATCTCCTAAAGAAATAATCCCATCACATTACCCTGACTGTTCGGCTATCAACGCTTCACCACGCAAGTCCCATTTGCATCCTTTCACTCCATAATGTAAAATAACTATGTAATGACGTCAAATGGTGAAATGCACCCATGTGGGAGTCAACAAGGGCAGTGAAAGGTAAACACATACATTTGGAAACATCCTATGCCCTTGAATCACAAAGCCCTTCCAAGGTGGTAACTGTGGGTGGATTGTGAGATATTACACATAGGCAAGCATTCACAGAATAGCATGTGTAACACCAGAAACACTTGTAAGCCATAAAATGGTCAGATACATGAATACCTGTGGATGATAGATACACTTGTGCACATAGGATGGCAACCTTTTGGGTCAGATTCATTAAGTGTTGTGTTTCAGGTGATCCAAGCAAGGTGGCACAAGGGCAATCGCAAATATAAATAGCATTTGCCAAGCTATGCTAAGGCACCTTGTGTGTCCCTCAGTGTCTTGAAGGAACTAGAGAAACTTAACTCTTTACTAAATTCAGACTGGTACTACTTAACAGCAAAGAAGTGTGCCAAAAGTGGAGTGTGGCATTTACCATGCATCCACCCATGGATATTGGCCCATCACCAGATTTACAACGATTGCTAGACCATGGAATGGTGTCCTAGTTGTACAAGTCCTCATCAACGCTACATGCAGGTAACATACTGCATTCTCTACATTTGTTTCAATTTTCTAAGTGTGCTGCTTTTAGTAGCACACTTACAAAAGGGAAATGCCTCAGAGGGTTGTGTATGTGCTGGAAGGTGTACCTTCCTGCACCAAGTTGTACCTGCCTGCAAGCCAGGCATCTTTGCAACATGATGGAAGTGTTGCAGTGTTGGTGCAAGGTAGGCAAAACTACCAGCTCTAGGAAAAGACCAGAATGCTACATATAAGGAGGATTATGGAGCATTCCAGCCCTTTCCCTTTCACACACCGCAGGCCAGCAAGGTGCTCTGCTGCGTTGTGTTGCATGTATGAATCAAAAATATGGTTCTTTGTGTGCATAACTGTGTAGGCACACATGTACATTTGCAATATGTATCCATACCCATATATATGTTGCAATTATTGGATCCTTCCATGTGTTGGTAAAAATTAAAATATGAGCTGTGTAGTCGTTTGCGCTGTAGTAGTTAGGCCACTTCATAGCCCTTTGCGTTGCTGTATAAGTGCAACTGCGTGGCAGTTTGCATTGCACTACATAGGTCACTGTGCAAGAAATATATGAATTGCGTGGCTGTTTGCGGTGCACTATATAGGCCATTGTGTGGCCCTTGGCATTACTGCATTAGTGCAACTGCGTGGCTATATGCATTGCACCATATATAGGCCACCATGTAGGAAACATATGCATTGCATGGCTATTTGCGGCACACAATATAGGCCACTGAATAGGTTTATTGGCATAGCGTCAGACCTTGCGTTGTTTGGTAGACAGTAGTACATCACGCAATTTACATTTGTGTAGCAATGCAACACACAAATCGACACAAATGTCGAGAGCCTCACTATCACACCCAGGAAATGAAGCAATGGGTGTGATTGCATACCAGGAAGTGTAAAAATTAATTTCACTTTCTGTTAGTGTCTGATGGTTGGTACTGGTGGTATGAGGAGTGCTGTGCGAAATTGGTGTTTTGGGGGGGTTTTCTGGTGCAGTTTGTCTGTTCTGTCCATGTGAATTATATTTTGTGTAGTTTTTGTGCTGACGTTTTTTTTGTGTTTGTAATTATCTTTGTATTTTTGAATGTTTCTATAATTTGGGGTATGAGTTTGTTGAGTTATGGGTGTATTTTTTGGTAATGGGTTAAGTGTAGATAAAGCTTGTGTCATTGTGGTCCTATCTGGGAAGGGGAGAGGGAAACATTTTACAGAGGGAGAAGTAGGTGCATTGATCTGGCTGGTCATGCACTGCTTGCCGCAGATGCTGGCTGCAGAAAAAAGGGTCAGCAAAGGATACCATCCCAAGGATCAGAAAGAATGGATCAATGGGAGAGGTTGCAGTGGCACATGGCCACGGTGGCCCATGAAGAGCGGATAGTTTAGCAGCTGAAACATCAGAGTGTGGACGTTCTATCCCATGAGACTGATTTGCTGGACCTGCGGAGTTTGGAGATCGGAGGCCCCGTAGGTATGTATTGATGTACCATCAGCATGTAGTAATGTAGATAACATGGTTAGGATACATATAAATATCAAAATTTAGTTGCAATGTGTGGATGTCTAGTTACGCACAAGGCAAGAGAGAGTGACACTAGGTGTCAGATGTATCACTCTGTCACACAAAGCAGCACACCTGGTATAAACGCTGTTTTGTGTTACAGGGAAATAGCACTCTGAGTAATGCAAAGCACCCCTTTGCCCAAATGAGGGTTACTTTTTGGCAATATCCAGCACTGAAGCAGGCTTGGGCTTGTAAATGTAGTAGGATTCTTAATTTATTGCTGTTTTCCCTCACTCATGTGATGCAAATGCTGCACAATATGTGGCTAAATGAGTCCCTCTGGCTAGATTCACAATACATATCATTATCCACACTGCACAAGGTCTGTCTGTGGAGCAAGGCTAGCATGTATGTACCAAGAGACATATTTATAAATATTTCACGCAGCGCAACACAGCAAGTCACTTTGCTGCACGAAAGTGAAAGGGCAGGACTGTGTTGTATTAAACATATTACTGTGCATTCCTCCCCTTTCCTAGCACTGGCACACTTCTGGCTGCCAAGGGCCAATACTTGCACCCTTGTGCTTTGCTAAAATGAGGCTTGTGATTAAGCTGGGAGCAAGTTCTTATAACATCACATGCATGGGACATGATTCTGGCATATGATATAAGACATCTCTGACCTTTCACCTCTAGGCACATGAGCCCTGTGAGGGGATTAGCTGTGTTCCATGGTCTGAAAATATTTATCTATGTGTGTGTAAGGGTGTCTAAATGTGCCATTACACTGGTATATCATATTACTTAGTTTGCATTTGGAAGTGTGTGTAGTTGCTCTATTTTAAATCCAAGTTGTCCATTTTTGTTTTGCAAGTGGACATTTTCCATTTACACAAGCTGAAATGGACAGCTTCAGGGATACTGACGCGGAAATTTTGTGTCATGACTACATGGTTGAAGCTCTGTGACAAGTATGTGTGATCCATGATAGTTGTAACAGGTTAATTTGTATTGGGAGGTATTCATCACCTGACAACAAATCACTCAGATTCATTGAGAAAACACAACATCACATGGGTCAACCAACTGTAAAATAAACAAGTAGGCATATTAATGTGAAAGTAGTGTCAACATAGGTATGGGTAAGTTTTATCTGCATTACTCCACTTGAAATATGCTGATGGTATACCTAAGAGTGTACCTGTCGGTCATACCTTATGACATTTCGCATAGTCATCCATGACAGTGTCACCAGGTTAGACATCACATTGTATTAATTGCACAACAGATAGATGCTGGAAATATGCCAGTTACATTCAAAATGTAGGTGTTCCTTGAAAACAACCCATAAAATGTTACAATTGACATCTCAACATGTGTTTCCGCAGGGGTGTGAGTAATTTGAATGTAGTCCAAACATTACCTCGGTATTACCACTTACCTGAGGTATAGCTGTTGTAATCCTGTTGTCAGGGGAGTCTGAGCCTCCATCAGAGTTGTCCATGTTAGACCTCTGTAGAATGAATTCACAGCTGCCCATTACACTGATGCTCTGAAGGCTGCGTAGATGTAGGGCAGGTAATGTATAGGTCCGAGGTTTGGTTCAGAACAATAGCTCTCAGCCTGTCTAATGCACATTGGGAGGGTAGATGTCCACATGGCAGGGAATGTGTGCTGTGGCCTAGCTGTTGTACTGCAAATGCCATAAATGTATCTATAGAGCACAGAGTGATATATAATTGTTGTAAAACCTATGCAGCTCAAGTAGCACTCCGTGCATGGATCCAAAGTCATTGGCTTACGTTTAGCCAGAAGGATATATGCACTAGATATATCATACGTTGACAATTAAATGGCAGCCTCATGGCCAGTATCTTACCTATGTGGCATTAATGTGGCAAGCTACCTTGCTGTATTGCATGAAAGGGCAGGAATGCACGGTGATTCCATGATGCAGCACATTCCTGTCCTTTCCTACTGGAGGCGTGCTTGTGCCTGCCTAGGGCCAACGCAGGCACCCTTGCATCATGGTGCATGGGGGTTGGTATTGTAGAACATAATGCTTGGCCAGGCGAGGACTCCTGCCCACGTAAATACACTCCTGAGAGGCTTTTTGCTATATCTCTGTGTGCTGCAGAATGTAGCACAGGGAGAATGAGGAAACAAAATTGTGAAATTAGGATCTTTTTCCTGGTTAAGGTTCACATGTGGACTTGGTGCATTATGACACGTTTCTAGGTCTAGCACTGATGCAAATCTGTTAAGCCATCCAAATTAACATGTTAAAGCAGTGAGACACTTACCCTCCATTTTTAGACTGGCTCCCTGCTGCAGAGTAAGATGACTCAGCAATGTGCACAACCTTCCGTAACTCCAGATTACTTAAGACATGCAGAGCTAAGCAGGCTGCCCTTGCTTACCTTTGCACATCTCACTTAGGACTTTCCTGGACCCCCTTGCATCATACAAGACCACACCAAAAGTGTACATATCCATGCCATAGTTATTATTTACCAATGACACATCAGAATGAGTGGTGATCACTGATATGAGTGAAATGCATGGTTCTACATTGTGACTTAATGGATTTTTGTACACCTAAACTGACTTTATTTTGGTTCGTTTGACATATTGTATTTGAAGAAGTCATTATAATGAAGGTATATTTTCCATTTCACTATTCCAAGGTTAGATGTAGGTATGAACTGGCACGTATGATTGCATAACAATGTCAGTTACATTTTGTGATATGTGATGTACATATGAAACTTACCCTAACACGAGGTACAACTTTCTCCCTAGCTCACATGACACCAGACATGACAAAAACCTTTGGTTTGTGAAGGCCCCACCTATCAGAAGGCAAAATCAACTGGCATTTGGGGTACATCTGCATGGTTACAGGCACAAAAGACTCACGCGGCTACATTTCCACTCAGTAGCGAGACAGATCACAGTCCAATCCTGGACCCTCAGCTAAACAGCAGCTGAAAGGTACAGGACAAATGAGGGACGGAAGTGCAGCACCTCAAAATGTCCACATCATATAGAGCCGAGGATGGCCAGGATTGAGAATAAGCAGAAGAGCGTGAGAGAGATTTTGCTCCCTCTGAACATTGCCTTCACTGCATTTTATACATTTGATATTAGCATTTTTAGTGGTATCATATAGCCGATAGGGTCATTATTGACATCGCTAAGTTAGCATGAGCTCTGCTGCCATGATTCTGCTTTTTGCGCACGTTGCTACATGAGTTTAGTTTGCAAGACTCTGTTTATGACTTTCACATGAGATCCGTCAGCTTTGTGCGTTCTCAATCTGTTCCTGGAGTTTAGTCTGAACACTGTGAGCAAAGTCGATAAACAATGACCCTTGTTATTCTGTTCTGGTCAGTCCCTAGCAACTAGACAAAACATGCTAACATAGCTGCGGCTGCTGGGAAACTCGTGCTTTGATATTATGGGGATGCATGTTGGCTTAACACACACTTGGAGATGGACCATTCCAGGGAGAAGAGCCATGTGGTTCCTATGACGTATATATATACCATCTAGTCACTAAGGTATGGGGTCTGCTGACAAAGCTCAGACTTCTTCTATTATATAATAATACTTCTTCTTACCACGGGGAAAGTGGTTAGGCCTTATAGTCCTTTATCCACTGTCTTTATAAGATGACATCTCCCTTTATAATATATGGACTTGCTACAACGCTAACTGTTTTAGGGTTATGCATTTTGCTGCTAGTAGTGGCTCGTATACTGGGTTATAGAGCACGATAGTTAAAATAAACATTTAAAACTATACCAGTGTCTCTGTCAAATCTTATTATGGACAAGTACGAGTAAGCGAGTGAAAGGGTATGTCTTGTTACCGCGAATCCTGAGAGAGTCAGGAGTGTTGTGTTCTGGGGTATATAATCATTTGCATCTTCATGATTATTTAGGAGAGCGAGTGAGACACTATAGTTAGTCAGTCCTGGGATTGTGGGCACTGAGGAGTTAGGGAGACTTAGCTCCTATACACCGAGGTCCCGAAGTCCTGTGCATAGTTCTGTGTATGTGCAGAATCCCTGCAACATGGCGCCACCAATGTTTGGTCTGGTACTTACCTGCGAGACTCCTGAGTAGTGCTTGTGCTTGTCCACAATCCCCTCACTTCTGTTTCTGGAGGTGGTTGTAACGGTGTAGCTTCCTATATTTGAAATTTTATAGGTTTTTCAATCTTGAATTCTAAAAGGTCTTTCTTTAGCCCAGTGTTGCGCTGCCGCTCATAGGTTGTTTTGATATTCTTTTCATTATGGCGGTTGACATAATGGCTCCAAACCGTGCTCCAGTCACAGCTTATTTGACTCAACATGGAGTCCTTAATGCTGGTGCAGCTCTTATTTTTGTTGTTGAGGAGGATGCAACTCACAACTTCGAGGTATTCTATTCTTGGGTCACCTTTCTGGCAGTGGATGGAAATGATAATTTCTTTCACGAATATACTGCCACCGCGCTTCTGCAGAATTATCGACCTTATAGATCTCTTGACGTTTCGTTGACAGCTTGGCAACATATCATATGGTTTACTGGCGCCCTTCCTCACCCTTTGACAGCGGTCCGTTTAGCCCCATATTAATTGACAGGACCACGTGGCCCGTTTTGGCTACGTATACCCCACATCCAAATGACCTTAATGTTCCTGTCACGGAGCTCTGCGTATTACATACAGCGTTAAGACGTGTACACAGGGCTGTAATACAGTTTATGTTGCGCAACAAACAGGTGGCACCACCTGGAGTTGCTGCACAACCGCCGGGACCCGGTGGTTTGGTTATAAGTCCCCGCATGATTAATTCATTGATTGGCAAATGTCCACAAAATAAGGATGAACTTCCTTATTGGCGTGCTGAAAAATTTGGGCAACTCGAAGCTGTTTTTCTAAATACCACTCCTGTTGAGAAACACAGGATCTTGACTATGAGCTTACCTAAAGGCCTTGTTCCCGAGTTAGCTGACTGTTACACTTGGGGCAGAGAGTTTGCGGCGGTATATTCGATGTGTTTTGGCACCCCCTCAATGACTGTTCTCCCTTTCGTGATAAAACGTTTTCAGGATGAACACTGAGCCGAAGTGACCCTGGAGTTGGGAATGAGACTGGTGGGAGTGTACGATATTGTTTGCGATATGATCCTTGCTAATGTGAAGGGTGAAGCTGTAAGCTTACAAATGGCTCAATGCTTGGAAGCTGTTGCTGACGCAGACAAACAGCGCAAATTACCAAATATTATTTCTAAAGTTTATAAAACCTTGGGGCACAATAGTCTGGGAATGAAGCCTTTTACTCAAACTCAACCTCAACAATAAACCCGAACTGAGAAGGATGGGTAATTGGGTACCCGTTCTTTCCTTAAACAGAACTGGAGTAAAAAACAGATGCAGCAAAACCAGAAGCAAGGTTTGCGTGCTGGTTCACCGACACCTGATTCTTCTGAGCGTACTTATGATTTGTGCGACCATGTGCAAATTAAGACACCAGACTGATTTCAAGTCCCTGATCAGCGCTCTCCTCATTCTTTGCAGGACACACCGGACTCTCAAGTTGGTGGTGGAGAGCGCCATGATCCCAGCAAAGACGCGACCACTCAGCAGGGACGAGATCAACCTCGCCAGTTTGACATAAAAGACAAAAAAGAGGGACTGCCTAGTTTCAGACCCCCTTATAAAAAGAAGAAATTTGCTGCTGCTACTGCGAAGTATGCCTCAGACGGTGAGAACGCTGCTCCTAGATTGGATTTGCGGAGAACCTCAGAAGATGCCAGTACTGATACTCATTCATTCATCCTTTCGTACCCTAGATTGGACATGGGCAGTGACACTCCTAGATAGTGTGGTAGAATTTACCATAGTGCGGGAGGCACTGGGTCCCTGTCTGGAGCGAGAGCAACTGACACATTTATTACAGTATAAACAGCAGATACACGAGTTGCACCCCCTGATAGACTATATGAAATAGTCCTCCAGATTGAAGGTGATATACAGCGTACAATTACTGCGGTTTTCTGGGAAAATCTCACCTCCTCATATGACATTTTGTTGGCAGTGGCAGATTGGCCTCCGCCATTTGTTCTGGCTTCTTCTCAAGGAAAGGACGTGATACTTCCGAGTATTTCGTGTTACGTCCTGATGAAGCTAAATAGGCTTATGCAGCGGAATGGGCATTGGCCCTGGCTAAGGCGGTGTATCTTAATCAGGTGGGCTGGGATAGAGATTCACCAGCACATGAGATTCCTTTATGATTTACGCTGCAGCCCCAACCACAATATCCAATCAGTCTGTCTGTGACATTTTGTCCCAATTGGAATATCAAGGTGTAATTAAACCCTGTGTATCACCCATGAATAATCCACTTTTCCTGATATCGAAACCGGATGGTTCATATCGCATTGTGTTAGATTATCGAAATTTAAATAGTCATGTCGGTACATTTGCAGTACAGAACACACACAGCTCTGAGTTAGTGAATAACATTGTTCGCAAAAAATACAAACCGACACTGGATATATCCAATGGTTTTAACAGTCACAATTTGGCTCATGAGAGCCATGATTTGACTGCATTTAGTGTGGTCGGCAACCAAAAAAGATTTACGCGTTTTCCTATGGCCTATAAGAACAGCCCAGGGGCTTTTGCTGAGCATGTTGTGTCTTTGTGACACAGCATTGACCCAGATGCATTCTCCTACGTCGATGATATTTATCTGATGGATGACGAGCTGATTCCGCATCTAGTCCGCGTGGATCGGATCATTCTGTCTTTTTTCGACTGTGGTTATAAATTTAACTTTCCAAAATCACACATCGCTTGTTTGGCGGTGCTTTTCTTGAGCTATGAGCTCAATTATGAAGGTAGGGGGTTGGCCCCCCACTTTCAGGAGAAATGTGCACAATTGCAGCCTCCAGCTACTCTGAAAAAACGTCAATCTTTGCTGGGATTTTTGAATTTCGGGAGGGCATACATTCTGGATTATGCCCAGCATATCAAACTGATTTATGCATTGATACAACCCACATATTCTTCTGCCAGCTGGCTTCAGGAACATACCTCCATTCTACAATCTTTTCAGTGTGACCTGCTAGCGACTAACTTCTTGTTGACACGTGATAATTCTATGAACCTGGTCATACGAATTGTGCCGGAGACGGTGGGTTTCACTTATTTGACGTTCAACGAAGACGACACGGTACCTATAGCATACAAATCAGTTTTGTACACATCAGAGGAAATGCGATTTTCAAATGTTGAAAAGATATTGACTTCGGTTCAAATGGCGATTCTGAAAGAGAGATCTCTAGTGCAGGGAAAACGCATTCTTATGATTTTGCCGATACCTGCTTTAGAAGCAGTGACCAAGGCGAGTGTACTGAATCCTAAAGCTTTACAACCCCGTTGGATACAATGGGCTACTTCTTTGACATTGGCTGATGTCACGTTTATCTTTGTGCCCACTCTGCAGACGCAGAAGATTTTACAGTATGAACAATCTTGTCTTCCTCCGTTGTTGTCACTTCCTTTGGATCAGTACAATTGCAAAATTTATACCGACGGCTCGGGTCATCCAGCCATCGGGTCCAAACATGCTTTTCAGCTGCTTTCCCTATTGTGGCTGGTTCTAAGTGAATCTAAGTCCTCCTCTGTGCATACACCGGCACTTGCGGACTGTACGGCGCAATTGGCGGAGCTGCGTGCTCTAATTTTAACTCTAGAATTAGCTGATCTTAATGTGAACACTCTTAATGTGTGCGATTCTTACTACTGTGTCTAGTCTTTTCATGACAACTTATACTGTTGGTCTCAAAAAGATTATCGAGACTCCAAGAGCAGCGCAATAAAGTATAAAACACTTTGGGTTCGAGTGGCGGAACTTAGTGAACGTCTGCCACTCACACAGGTTATACATACTCTAGGCCATCAGCGTGTGGGAACACATGCTGTTGGAAATTCTTTGGCTGATGAGGCAGCCAAATCTGCAGTAGCCACATGTTCCGTTGCAGCAGTTACAAGGTTCATGACTATGAAATACTGGCTGCTAAAGCTGCTTTGAAGGATGTAACTGGTTTCCAGCAGGGCTTCCCTTCTAAGTATTCTTATCATTTGTCACCCGAACAAGTTCCTTATACCACTATACCGTCAGTTGGGGAATGGTTGATTCGCATGGACCGCAGGCTTCCTTTGATCATAGGGCATGGATTCTGCACATAGCGGAGTATCTGTGACTGTATCTATTTTACAGCAACGTTATTGGTGGCATGGCTTATATAGAGAAACCTGTAATCATATACTCTCTTGTGACATTTGTCAACAAATTAAACTGTCTGGGGTCACACGCCCACCTCAAAGACAGCTATGTATTTCTAATCAACCACTTGGCTGTGTATATCTTGATCACTGCAGTCCATTTTCTTCTGACACTGCATATAAATATATATTTGTTCCAGTTGTTTTGTGCACTAGATGACTTAGGGTTTGGCCACAACGCAGTGCTGATGCTCGAAATGTCATCAGGGATTTGCGTGTCTTTGTCGGGATGTTTGCCTGCGGCACCTTCCATTCAGACCAATGTCCAGCGTTCGCCTCTAAGGTATACAAGGACGAGATGAAGTCGATGGGAGTACTGATGCACTTTTTGTCTCCATACAGGCCCAAGGGCACTTCAATTGTGGAGCAAATGAACCAAGACTTAAAGCAATCCTTGACAGCTAGAGTCTCAGGTACTGGCAGTAACTGGCTGGCCCATTTGTATGGTGTTCAACGTGCACTCAATAATCTCCCTAGAAGATCTCTGGACGGGCGGACCCCATACAAAATGCTCTTTGGCATTAAAATGTTTGTGCTAGCCCTTGACAGTCTAGATGTTGTGGCGGCAGCCGCAATCTTTGACATAGATAATCATTCTACTGTGTTACAGGATGTCAAAAAGACCTGTGACAGCAACTGAACATTTACCCTCTTCCAATGATGCAGCATTGCTGATTCCGGTTGCCGGCTGCCTGCTAGCTTCCCAAGATTGGAGATCTGGTACGAGAAAAGCTGGAGAAAAAAAAAAGAATTTGGTAATTTGGTCCCTCATATTGTGCACCAGTTCCAGTTCTTGGATTGAAGGGTACTCGTACAGTTATTTTACCCCCTTTACCTGGTCGCAAAGACAACAGATACATCTCAGTGGACAATGTCAAGTAACACCATCTGGCCGATTCTGAATAGCGTAATACCTGCTGTTTCCTGTAACGCAATTTCTTTGAATCAGGTGATCTCAACATCTATGACTAAAGCCCGTACTGGTGAGAGTGAGATGGAAACTGCTGTTGACCTTTTGTCTGTTCTGCTTCCATCCTCTTCCACCACAGATATCGAGTATACGTATCCTTCCAATCTGGAGCCTAGTAGGGCTCCAGTGACGGACGCACAGCTCCCTCGTTGCATACCCAAAATGCCACAAATTCGACTGATTTCACAAATTATTTTTATTCTAATTTTTAATTTCATCCATAGCTTTTCATTATTCATTTCTTGTCCTTTTGCCACATGCAAGACGCTTACATTTTCATTATAACCTTAATGCTGCAAACATGCAAATCCTGGACTTATTTTGAAGCATGGAATGTACGTAAGTTATTCTCAAGCGATTGATCTTTGTTAACCCAATGCATTTCGGGCCTTTTTTCCGGGCCCTTCGTCAGGGGTTCTCTATAAATTAAAAGCATTGTATTAGACTGTGTATTTGAAATCTCTAAAACATGTACAATAAAGCTCTCGATATTTAAGAGTTTTATACAACCCTCCCATAATCAACATCTTTCCGCTAAAATCATAGCCAAATGCTACTACTAAGTAGATACCCAGGTCAGCCTCTCCCCCGCTTCCTCAACTTCACTCATTTTTACTTCAACCTCTTAAACCACCCCTCTCTAATCTCATAAATTGTAAAAAAAAACGAACCATCTTCCTACTAGTTGTTAACCTATAGCAAGTGATAATCTGCACTCGTACCTTCGAAATCAAACCTGGTCATCACCTTTCCGACATGCTCACTGCCTCCGTAGTGCTAAACTCTATTTTCACGTTGCTTCTTAAACACCTGTGATGTTTCCCTGCCCCTAAGTCCCGCCATATGTGCAAATCCTATTGCACCCCATTCAACCAATTACTATCCCTACCTTCATCTATCAACCTACAAGTCCCATTATTCACTGCTTTTAACTCCCCTCATGTCCCGGTGTAATTGTTTAAAACTCGTATACTTATCCCACAGATGGGTCCCAGAGGGAAGTGCCGAGCAATCCTCGACAACATCATGCTGATACATCCCATCCACCTTTAATACCGAGGGATGCGAACGGTTACTTTGGGGACCATGCCAGCTTCTCTTATGACTCATCCTCCTCAACTTTAGGTGTCCCACCAACTAAATTAAGTGTTTTTTTCTCTTGGTTCAAAAAGACTTACCTGGTGCCTCCATGGACCTACATTTGGTTGGTGCTTATCCTGATTTTCCTCTTCATGTCAATTGAATTTGTGACAGTGTTCTTTTACTCATCAATGATCATTTTTTGCCAGAACGCTCTGCTGTGAAATTGGTCGATGGAATTCCGGCCCCTCACACATCCCATGTCATGAAACGTGATCAGACACTTGTGAATATTATAGCATTCCCGGTTGCAGAGGGCATAATTTGGGACAAAGTAGCTTTCGAAATTCATGGTCCGACCGAGGTGCTCAGGGTGCCATACGTGTTTCTTATCTCATTAGGAGATGTGGTAACACAGGACATACATTCTGACGATTGGGATATGCAAGCAATACCTTCATTGTTTTCAGATTAAAATATTATGCTGCTTTTGATGCTGAACATTTGTATTTAAATTCTGCCAATTATGCTGATCTCTTTTGTTATCAACATTATGGGCATCATTTTTTGCACAAAACAAACATGTTAAGACCTGTTCTTAATTACACTCAGTGGGAACATTGTCCTACTCCTCTACAAGGGAGTTCTAAAACTCTTAAAGATAAGTTCACATATTTTACAAATTACAACACATCTAGTCCGGAATCTTACTTCTTTAAACTACATTTGTCATCTCAATCCAAATTTATATTGGCCCACATTAAATTGATTTACGCGAACGCATTTAGAACTAAATTTGCTACACTGGGTTATGATCACTGGAAAGAGACCGTTGATTTGAACTCAATCTGGGGCACGAAGCCTTGGCAGGTTCAGAGAACTGAGGCCTTGCATCTCGCCTGCCTGATCCCAGCACAAATTTTGTTCTTAAATAATGCAGTATACCAAACCACTTGTTTCGGCCTGGCAACTGTAAAAAATGTAAATATCCCGTCCATTCCGTCCTTAGCGGAATACGATAATTGGTGTGCTCAGACAAATAATACTATTGATGCATTGCAGGCTTTGCTTCAAAATGAGACCTTCAATGTCTCTGAAATTGACTCATCCGGGTGGTTGGTATGGCAAACAAATTCTAATGCATGTCAATTGTGTTATTATAATGTAACACCTGGTTTCACACAAACTAGTCTGGATCCTCGCTATCCACTTACACATTCAGTCACCACATACTCGGTGGGTAAGTTATGCCAACAATGGTTGGAACATTCCACCTTATCATCAGTAAAACAACACCTCACACTCTTGTTGAGTGACATCAATTTGGCTGATTTCAACTTAGGAGATAGGACTCCTAGGTCTAAGAGATTTATTTGTGCCACTTACAACAAAATTTGGAAACTTTTGCAGATTGAGGCAGTGCTTCGTCTGTGCCAAATTGATCAAGCAAATTTATAAAAAGTCTTTGCCGTGGTCGACAATAGCATCAATACGCTTTCATCACACATTTATACATTGGATAATATTGTTTCTTCTGTTATTGATATTGTTCAGAGTGATGTATCTGTGTTGTATCATGGTCAAAATCAATTAAGATCTGTTATGCGGTTTGCATGGACGTTACAGACTCTCAAAATGGGAAAAGTCCCTCGAGATTATTTGAATGCTTCTGCTTTGTTTCTACCACTTAATCTGACTGATAAACAGAAATGTATATCCATGAAAGATGCTGCATATACACTGTTGCATATTGAACAATTGGAACCCTTGCTGTTCTCGGTAGCGGAAACAGACTCTGCTGTTTGGTTAATTTATGGGATTATCTCTTTCCCTTTTTCGCTGTTTCAATTTAAACCATGCATGCAACATTTTCCGATTGGCTATTTTGAACCACTGGGTAGTGCATTTCTCAATGAATTATGGTCCCTGTCTTTCACTTACATTGTCAGCGGGAGAATAAGGACGTTTTTCTAACAAGGGAGGGCTGCGATTCCACAGTAGGATATTCCCTGGTTTGTAAACACACAAAATTGCACGCCGCTTGTAATGTATCAGTGCCTAATCTATCTTGTTTTTTTAAAGGAATCCCAGTGCCGTCAATAATTCCCGCTTTTACCTTGCTTACTAACGGCAGTTTTTTTATTTTGAACAATCAAGACTGCTGCTGTTTATGGGCAGGAATCCCGTATTTAGTGACTGTTTCACAGTGTGTAACTTTTTGTAGCAATGTGCTTTTTCTGCCCCCACATGTGAGTCTAGATAGTTCCATTTGGCCACATTTTTTTAAACATGTGGGATACGGCCTGGTGACTTCCTTTCAGATGATATTTGGAGTAATACCGGCTTTTATTCATTCTATTTTTTCCAACGTCTTCGGAGGATTCCCCTATTACTGGCGTTAGCTGGTGGAATCCTGCTTCTTCTATTGCTGCTGCACAATGGCTGCTCATCTTGTGGTAATGCACAGACCAGGCCAATTGCAACTGTACAAAGATCGAATGCAACAGGTCTCTGGATGCCTGCCATTAGCAACTCTTGGTGTTATGGATTGACTTTTCGCTTTGCCTACTTTACTTGCGTGCAACCAGTGTTCTACTGTCAGCAATGCCCCTTCTATTGGGCTATGGATTTATGCCTCTCCAATACGTCATGTCCAGTCCCAGACTTTAACCAGTTAATGGTCCCTTAGAGGCCCATGACCAGGCTTATTTTGGGGATGGCTGTATGGCGCGTGCCACAGCACTTGGAGTATTACCTGAATGGGATATCTGTGCGGCTGCACAGAACCTCCTGCATCAGAGTTTCATCAAATATCACGCAAGCTGTCCAGTTATGGTTTTGGAAGCATCAGATTATGAGGAGCACGTTTGTTCCTCCAACTTACTTGATTGGATTGCGTCCCTTTTTTCTGCAAACGATAGGGATTATCTTTTGGGGGGAATTGGATTCTTGAGTTCACGTACTTCGATGGATTTACCGCCTTCTTCATAATAACATTATCATGGAGACAACACTTCATTGGATTTTTTATTTTAAAATGTT
Source organism: Triturus cristatus (assembly GCF_964204655.1). Lineage (NCBI taxonomy): Eukaryota > Metazoa > Chordata > Amphibia > Caudata > Salamandridae > Triturus > Triturus cristatus. The sequence goes on along the minus strand of NC_140583.1, from coordinate 422,152,627 downwards.
CCCGTTTCTTTTTCCTCTTTCCAACGCTTTGAACACTGCTTGGCTTTTGAACTCTGTTTTGGTCCTTTGTCTATGACCTTACCAAGGGGAGGATATTATACGGCCCTTAGGGACATTGTTGACATTGCTAAGTTAGCATGAGCTTTGCTGCCATGGTGCTGCTTTTGCACATATTATTTTATGACTTTATTTTTGCAAGACTCTGTTTATGCCTTTCACATGAAAACCGTCTGCTTTTCACGTTCTCTGCTGAGTTCTCGGACTTTAGCCTGAACACGTTGTACAAGGTCGATAAACAATGCCCCTTGTTATTCTGTTCTGGTCAGTCCCTAGCACCTAGACATAACATGCTAAACACAGCTGCAATGCTGGAGACTCGTGTTTTGATATTACGGGGATGCATGTTGTTTTAACACACACTTAGAGAGAGCCTTTCCATGGAGAAGAGCTATGCTGTTCCTATGATGTAAACTTTACATCCAGACTTTAAGGTATGGGTTCTGCTGTCAAAGCCCATAGATCTTCTTTTATAGAAATAAACTTCTTCCAGTCAAGGGGAGGGTGGTTAGGCCTTATAGTCCTTTTTCCACTGTCTTTATATAATGACTTCCCCCTTTGTACTCTATGCAATTGTAACAATGCCAATTGTTTTGAGTTTATGCATTTTACTGCTGGTAGTGGCCCGTATACTGTACTGTAGAGCACAATAGTTAAAATAAACATTTTGAACTATTACAGTGACTCTGCCGATTCTTATTGTGGACCCGTACAAGTGAGCGAGCGAAAGGCTTTGTCTTGCTACCGAGATTCCTGAGAGAGTCGGGAGTGTTTTGTTCTGGGATGTCTAATCATTTGTAGCTTCGTGATTATTGGAGGATAACGAATGAGACACTATAGCTAGTCGGTTTGGGCATTTTGGGCACTGAGGTGATAGGTTGGTACACCCCTATACAGTGAGGTTCTGTTTTCCTGCGCATAGTTCCACGTAGGTGCAGAATCCCCGCAACAACCTTTGCCCGGTTGCAAAGAAAACAGATATATTTCAATTGACACTGTCAAACTACACCATCTGGATGACTCTGAGTATTTCAAGCAACGCTGTTTCTCTGAATCCGATGGTTTCAGCCTCTTCAACTAATGCCCATGTCGTTGAGGGTGAGATGGAGACTTGTATTGACTTTCTGCCTATTGTGCCCTCCTCTTCCTCCAACGCTGACATCGAGTATGCTTATCCTGCGGATGAGTGCCACATTGAAGTACCAGACAGCCCTTTACATCATCAAGCTGATGCTGCACTGCCTTCATTAATGAACGTTCGAGCAATTGGTTATTTTGGGGACCGTATGAACTTCTCTTATGACTCTTCCTCTTCGTCATAAACTGTGACACCTCTACCAACGCAAACCATTTTTATTTTAATTAACTGTTTCAAAAAGACTTTCCTGTTGCCAGCCTGGACCTACATCTGGCTGGTGCTTATGCTGATTTTCCTCTTCATGTCAATTGGGTTTGTGACAGTGTTCTTGTTGCTAATTAATGGTCATTACTTGCCAGAATGTTCTGCTGTGAAGTTGGTTGATGGAATTCTGGCTCCCCACACATTGTCCGATATCATGAAGCTTCCCTGTTGCTGATGGCATCGTTTGGGATAAAGTGGCATTCGAAATCCATGGTCCGACGGAAGTCCTCAACATACCATACGTGTTTCACATTTCCTTAGGAGATGTGGTAACACAGGACATGCATTCTGATGATTGGGATGTACAAGCGGTACATTAGTTATTTTCAGATTTAAAGTATTATGCATTTGATGCTGAAGATTTGCATTTACATTCTGCCAATTCTGCTGATTTATTCTATTATCAACATTATGGTCATCATTTTTTGCATAAAACCTGTTTTTAATTTTACGCAATCAATCAATCAATCAATCATAGGCATTTGTATAGCGCACTGCTCACCCGGAGGGTCTCAAGGCACTGGGGGGGGGGGAACGCTACTGCTCGAACAGCCAGGTCTTGATTTGCTTCCTGAAGGCGAGATGGTCATGCGTTGTCCGGAGGTGGATGGGGAGGGAGTTCCATGTCTTGGCTGCCAGGTAGGAGAAGGATCTTCCTCCGGCGGTGGCTCTGCGGATGCGGGGGACGGTGGCGAGAGCGAGGGTGGCGGAGCGGAGCTGGCGGGTGGGCTTGTGGAAGGTCAGGCGGCAGTTGAGGAGCTTGGGGCCCAGGTTGTGGAGGGCCTTGTGTGCGTGGGTGAGGAGTCGGAACGTGATTCTTTTGTTGACGGGGAGCCAGTGCAGGTCTCTCAGGTGTCCGGAGATGTGGCTGTGTCGGGGGATGTCCAGGATGAGTCGTGCTGAGGCGTTCTGGATCCGTTGGAGTTTCTTCTGGAGTTTGGTGGCGGTGCCGGCGTAGAGGGCGTTCCCGTAGTCCAGTCGACTGGTGACGAGGGCCTGGGTGACCGTCTTCCTGGTCTCGGTGGAGATCCACCGGAAGATCTTTCGAAGCATGCGCAGGGTGTTTAAGCATGAAGACGAGACGGCGTTGACTTGTCTGGTCATCGAGAGGGAGGAGTCCAGGATGAAGCCTAGGTTGCGTGCGTGGTCCGTTGGCTTGGGGGTGGCTCCCAGGGCAGGGGGCCACCAGGAGTCATCCCAGGCGGAGGGTGATGATCCCAGGATGAGGACCTCCGTCTTGTCTGAGTTCAGTTTCAGGCGGCTGTTCTTCATCCATTCGGCGACGTCTTTCATCCCTTCGTGTAGGCTGGCTCTGGCGGCGTCCAGGTCGCTGGTGAGGGAGAGGATCAGCTGGGTGTCGTCGGCATAGGTGATGATATTGAGGTTGTGTTGACGTGCGATGGTTGCGAGGGGGCTCATGTAGACGTTGAAGAGGGTGGGGCTGAGCGATGACCCTTGTGGAACGCCGCAGATGACTTCGGTGGCCGCTGACCGGAACGGGGGGAGGCGGACTCTCTGGGTTCTTCCGGCGAGGAATGAGGTGATCCACTCCAGGGCCTTCTCCTGGATGCCGGTGTTGTTCAGGCGCTGTACCAGGGTGCGGTGGCAGACAGTGTCGAACGCTGCGGAGAGGTCCAGGAGGATGAGGGCCGCAGTTTCCCCGTTGTCCATTAGGGATCTGATGTCGTCTGTGGCTGCGATGAGGGCGGTCTCCGTGCTGTGGTTGGCCCGGAAGCCGGATTGCGAGTGGTCGAGGGATCCGTTGGTCTCGAGGAAGGCGGCTAGTTGTCTGTTGACGGTCTTCTCGATGACTTTGGCAGGAAACGGGAGGAGCGAGATGGGGCGGTAGTTCTTGAGGTCGGAGGGGTCTGCAGTTGGTTTCTTCAGCAGGGCACTGATCTCGGCGTGTTTCCAGCACTCCGGGAAGGTGGCGGTGTTGAAGGAGGCGTTGATGATGTCGCGGAGGTGGGGTGCGATGATGTGGTCGGCCGTGTTGAAGATGTGGTGTGGGCAGGGGTCCGTCGGGGATCCGGAGTGGATGGTGTTCAGTGTGCGTGTTGTGTCTTCGGTGCTGACTGGGGTCCAGGTGCGGATGGTGGCGGTGGGGGGCATCGGTTCGGTGGTGGGGTTCGTGGTTGGTGGGCCGAAGCTGTTGTGAATGTTGGCGATCTTGTCGTGGAAGAAGGCTGCGAGGGAGTCGCAGAGGTCTTGCGAGGAAGTGATGTCATTGTTTCCGGCGTCAGGGTTGGAGAGCTCTTTGACGATGCTGAAGAGTTCCTTGCTGTTGTGGGTGTTGTTGTCCAGTCGTTCCTTGAAGGCTGTCTTCTTTGTGGCGCGGATCAGTTGGTGGTGTTTGCGGGTGGCGTGTTTGAGGGCCGTCATGTTGTCTGTGGTCTGGTTGGAGCACCAGGTGTTCTCCAGGGAGCGGCAGTTCTTCTTGGAGGTGATGAGCTCGTCGGTGAACCAGGAGGCTTTCTTGCTGCCGCGTCTGCTGGGGGGGTTCTTCTTCAGTGGTGCGAGGGCGTCTGCGCAGTTGGTGATCCACTGTGTGAGGTTGTTGGCGGCTTCGTTGGGGTCCGTTGAGCTGGTGGGGGGGTTCTGGCTGAGGAAGGTGGTGAGCTGGTCGCCGGTGATCTTGTTCCAGCTCCTGCGGGGGGCTTGTTGAGGGTGGTGGTGGGTCGTCATTTTACTGAAGCTGAAGTGGACGCAGCTGTGGTCAGTCCACTGGAGATTGGTGGAGTGGCTGAAGGTGACGTATTTGCTGGATGAGAAGACTGGGTCAAGCGTGTGGCCGGCGTAGTGGATGGGGGTGGTTACCAGTTGTTTGAGTCCCAGGTTGGCCAGGTTGGCCAGCAGAGCAGTGGTGTTGCGGTCCTTGTTGTCCTCCAGGTGGAAGTTGAGATCCCCCAGGAGGATGTAGTCAGTGGAATTGATGGCGTGTGGGCTGACGAAGTCTGTGATGTCTTCGCTGAACTGTGTGCGTGGTCCCGGTGGTCTGTAGACGAGGGTGCCTCTGAGCGTGGTCTTGAGGTCGGTGTGTATCTGTAAGTGGAGGTGTTCAGCGGAGGTGAAGGTGTCATCGGAGTTGGTCGTGATGCGGATGGTGTTCTTGTGGATGATGGCGATGCCTCCTCCTGTCTGGTTGACGCGGTCTTTCCTGGTGATTTTGTAGCCTTCCGGGACGGCGATGGCGACGTCGGGCGCTGAGGAGGCGTTCATCCAGGTTTCCGTCAGGAAGGCGATGTCTGGTGCTGTCGAGTCGAGGAGGTTCCAGAGTTCGACGGCATGCCTGTGAACGGAGCGGGTGTTGAGCAGGATGCACATCAGGTGTTTGTTGCTGGGGCTCGGTTTAGCAGGTGCGGTGTTGGGTCGGAGGCCGGTGAAGCCGCAGGTCAGGCAGGTGAAGGGTCCGTGGGTGCGTCTCGGGGTGGCTCGGTAGCAGGCGGTGTTTCGGCCGGCGTTGAGTGCGTGGAGGGTTTTGGCGTTGTAGATGTAAAGGGTGTGCTGGCGAGGGCGAGGGCGAGGACCAGGGGGTCTGGTGCTGGGCGCGGTCCAGGCACGGACGGGCGCAGACGGGCTTACCTTTGGCGCACCTTCGGCACTCAATCGGCGCTCCCGCTGCACGCGTCCGCTGCGCGGTCGCTCTGGGGGCGTCATAAGTAAGGAGCCGGGAGGGAGGAGCAGCTGGGTGGTGGGAGCGGGGCGGCGAATGGAATCACAGGGGGGTGGGGCCGCAGGGAGGCAGCGGCGGGAAATTCCAAGAAGCAGCGGGCAGCGGGAAATTCCCAGGAGCAGCGGGAAATTCCCAGGAGCAGCGGGCAGCGAGCGAAGGAATCTGCAGGCAGGAGGCGGCAAAGGCAGGCAGGAGCGGCAGCAGTGAGTGGGGCGACCAAGCCCTGTGGAGGGCTGAGCGGTCACCACGCAGTGGGATCATTATCTAACTCCCCTAAAGGGAAGTACCAAAACTCTTCGGAATAAGTTTACCTATTTTACTGATTACAACACGTCCAACCCAGAATCTAAATTTATGTTGATGCACACAAAGTTAATTTATTTAAATTCATTTAGTACTGAATTGGCCTTACAGGGTTCCGAACATTGGACAGATACCATTGATTTGAAATCACTTTGGGGTACCAAGGCTTGGCAGGTCCAAGGAACGGAAGCTTTGCATTGTGCGTGTCTCATTCCGACTCAAATATTATGTTTAAATGACACGGTGCACCAAACTACTTGTTTTGGCTTGGCTACAGCCAAGAATTTGAATATTCCATCCATTTCCTTATTGGCTGAGTATGATAATTGATGTAAACACACCAATCATACTATCGACGAACTACACTGTTTCGAAATGGCAGTTTAAATATCTCTGATGTTGACCCCGGAGGATGGTTGTTGTGGCAAACCAATGCCAATGCCTGACAATTGCTTTTTCATAATGCAACGACCGGTTTCACTCAAACTAGACCTGATCCATGATTCAAGCATTCACATTCGGTCAAAACATACTTGGTGGGGAAATTGTGTCAGCAATGGCCAAATGAGTGTCCATAGCTACTTACAGAGCTGGCATATGGGGCTATGCAGACATAAACACCCTGCAGACTGCGGACAATATTTTTCTTAAGTTTCTCCTGGCACTACCATAAAGTACTTCAAACTACACTTGCCACTTGGAACTAGGCATTCCATATTTGGAAGACACTATTAAGACCCAGCCGGTCCTTCTTTGGCACAGAATTTGGTTGTCATTTGAAACTGGTTTTAACCGCTATATATTGGCAGATGCACTGAAGTCTGATGGTGTCAAATATATTAGATGATTGGAGTATGTGAAAATGTTCCTTACAAAAATAGGACACCCGGAATATTTCACAGAGCCTTCTTTGATGTGCAGTGTATCTAGGAAAGACCTTTAATCCAGTCGTATGGGTCTTCTGGGCCAAATTAGAACCACCACTGAAATGAGAAAGCCCATGGCACAAGCCTACTACTTAACTCTGTTAACTCCAACAATTCAGCCGTACATATTTTTAATAGATCGAGACTTTGATCGTTTCTTGTTGACTCGTTTTAGGTTGAATATTTTTTTGAGATCCCTAAGTTTCCCTGTGGTGAACGACTGGTCTAGAGATCTGTGTAAGTGTCCGTGCGATGACGTCTCACCACAATCAACTATCCATATCATGTTTTTCTGTAAATATTACGATGCATCAAGAAAGAGATGGATTGTACCTGTTTTAAAGAATTTTGGCTTGAAATGCTGCCGACCAGCATTTTTAGCATTGCAATTTTTAGAAAATGAATTTGTTATTGCATTTGTTACTGCTTTTCTTAAAAACGTTTTTAGTTGTTGGAAATCCATGATAATGTGATATGTAAATATGTATTTTGCTGGCCAAGAAATTATCTTTTTAACTTGTATTTTATTGTGCTTTTATGGTTATTGTTCACTATAATCGAATAAAGATATTTGAATTAATGAAGTGTCAGCAATGGTTGAAACACTCTACACTGTCGTCAGTAAAACAACACCTGTCTCTCTTGTCAGTCGACAATAATTTGGCTGATTTTATCTGGGGTCCATATCACCAAGATCAAAAAGATTTACCTATGAGGATTATAATGTATTATGGCAACTATTGCAGATGAAAGCAGAGTTCTGTCTGCGTCAAATTGACAAAGCAAATTTGGAGAAAGTTCTGGCGATTGTCGACAATAGCATAAATACATTGTTTCCCGTATTTACACGTTAGATAATATTGTTTCATCTGTCATTGATATTGTTCAAAGGGATGTATCTGTGTTATACCGTTGTCAAAATCAATTATGATCTGTGATGCAATTTGCATGGACGTTGCAAACTCTCAAAATGGGTAAAGTACCATGGGATTATTTGAACGCTTCTTTATTGTTTATAATATTTAACTTGACTGATAAACAAAGGTTCATGTCCATGAAAGATGCTACATACACATTGTTGCACATTGAACAAATAGAACAGTTACCATTTTCCGTAGCGGAGACTGATTCAGCGTTATGGTTAATTCATGGTGTTATTTCTCTGCCATTCTCACTATTTCATTTTAAATCGTGCATAAAACACGTCCCAATAGGCTGCTTTGAACCCGTGGGCAGGGTGTTTCTTCACAAATTATGGTCCTTGCCTCTCACTTACAGATGTCAATGGGAAGATAAGGAAGTCTTCGTAACAGGGGAGGAGTGTGATTCCACAGTAGGACATTCCCTGGTTTGCAAACAAGTTAAACTGCACAGCGCTAATCTGGCTTTTTTTTAAAAGGTACGCCTTTCCACACTCACATAGGCTTTTGAATGGCAGTTATCTTATTTTGAATAACCACAACTGCTGTGGCTTACGGCAGGCATCCCTTATAAAGTAACAGTTTCACAGCGTGTTACTTGTTGTAGCAATGTGCTTTTTCCACCCCAGCATGGGATTGTAGATAATTCTCTTTGGCCTTCCATTCCGACTTTGAAAACAGATTTCAATAAACTACGCAGACTCAAGGCGCTATTGTTTCAACAGGAAGTGGCTCTTACTTCAGCTCGAGAGACTTTCGAATTGCAGGTGGCGAGAACATTTGGTGAGATTCAGTCGCTCCTCAATATGAATCTCCCACTCCATTTTGGGGAACTCATACATCAAATATTTAATGCGTCTGACATAGAAGGCCTTCCTTTGTTTTTAAAACTTGTGGGATCCAGTCTTGTGACCTCTTTTCAGATGATTTTTGAAGTAATACCAGCCTTTATCTATTCAATTTTTCCAGCACCTTTGGAGGGTCCCCCTTAATACTAGCACTGGCAGGTGGCGTGCTGATACTTCTGCTCCTGTTACGCAATGGCTGGCCATCTCGTGGTACTGCACAGACCCGGCCAATTGCAACTGTACCGTGACTGAATACAACAACTTTTTGGATGCTTGGCATTTGCGACACTTAGCGTAAGTTGTGGACTAACTTTTCACTTTGCCTACTTCATTTGCATGCAACCTGTGTTCTACTGCTGGCAGTGCCCTTTCTATTGGGCCTTGGATTTATGCCTCTGCAATATGTCATATGCAGACCCGGATTATGATCTGTTGGTGGGTCCTTTACTCTGCCCATGACCAGGCCTGCTCATGGGATGGCCGTTTGATGCGTGCAGTTTCACTTGAAGTGTTGGCTGAGTGTAATACCTGTGAGGCTGCAAAGTGCCTCCTGCAACGGAGTTTTATCGAATATCACACGGATATGCTCTTGGAGGCATCGGATTATGAGGAACACATGTGTTCCTTCAAAGTACTTGACTAGATGGCATCCCTTTTTGCTACAAACAATAGGGATGACCTATTGGGGATGACCTTTGGAACAAATTCCATTCTTGAGTTCAAGAAATTTGATGGATTTTCCAAATCCGCATTAGTCACGTTTTCATCGGGAACAAAAAAAAGGAAAATGTCTCTTTCTAAATTTTTCAAATTGATTTAGTTTTTTTCTCAAGTGTTATTAGACTATGCTTATCTTTGGACTCTGTTTAAGTCTTATATCTATACGCTACGACCTGGCCAAGGGTGGGGTATCACATGGCGATAGGGTCATTGCCAACATCGCTAAGTTAGCATGAGCTCTGCTGCCATGATGCTGCTTTTGCGCACGTTACTACATGACTTTATTTTGCAAGACTCTGTTTATGCCTTTCACATGTGAACCATCTGCTTTGTGCGTTCTCGGTCTATTCCTGGAGTTTAGTCTGAACACAGTGAGGTAGATCGATAAACAATGCCCCTTTGGAGGGTCCCCCTTAATACTAGCACTGGCAGGTGGCGTGCTGATACTTCTGCTCCTGTTACGCAATGGCTGGCCATCTTGTGGTACTGCACAGACCCGGCCAATTGCAACTGTACCGTGACTGAATACAACAACTTTTTGGATGCTTGGCATTTGCGACACTTAGCGTAAGTTGTGGACTAACTTTTCGCTTTGCCTACTTCATTTGCATGCAACCTGTGTTCTACTGCTGGCAGTGCCCTTTCTATTGGGCCTTGGATTTATGCCTCTGCAATATGTCATATGCAGACCCGGATTATGATCTGTTGGTGGGTCCTTTACTCTGCCCATGACCAGGCCTGCTCATGGGATGGCCGTTTGATGCGTGCAGTTTCACTTGAAGTGTTGGCTGAGTGTAATACCTGTGAGGCTGCAAAGTGCCTCCTGCAACGGAGTTTTATCGAATATCACACGGATATGCTCTTGGAGACATCGGATTATGAGGAACACATGTGTTCCTTCAAAGTACTTGACTAGATGGCATCCCTTTTTGCTACAAACAATAGGGATGACCTATTGGGGATGACCTTTAGAACAAATTCCATTCTTGAGTTCAAGAAATTTGATGGATTTTCCAAATCCGCATTAGTCACGTTTTCATCGGGAACAAAAAAAAGGAAAATGTCTCTTTCTAAATTTTTCAAATTGATTTAGTTTTTTTCTCAAGTGTTATTAGACTATGCTTATCTTTGGACTCTGTTTAAGTCTTATATCTATACGCTACGACCTGGCCAAGGGTGGGGTATCACATGGCGATAGGGTCATTGCCAACATCGCTAAGTTAGCATGAGCTCTGCTGCCATGATGCTGCTTTTGCGCACGTTACTACATGACTTTATTTTGCAAGACTCTGTTTATGCCTTTCACATGTGAACCATCTGCTTTGTGCGTTCTCGGTCTATTCCTGGAGTTTAGTCTGAACACAGTGAGGTAGATCGATAAACAATGCCCCTTGTTATTCTGTTCTGGTCAGTCCCTAGCAACTAGACAAAACATGCTAACACAGCTGTGCATGCTGGGAAACTTGTGCTTTGATATTAGGGGGATGCATGTTGGTTTACAACACACTTGGAGAGGGATCTTTCCAGGGAGAAGAGCCATGCAGTTCCTAGGATGTATATATACCATCTAGGCACCAAGGTATGAGGTCTGCTGACAAAGCCCAGAGATCTTCTACTATGTAATAATACTTCTTCTTACCAAGGGGATGGTGGTTAGGCCTTATAGTCCTTTATCCAATGTCTTTATAAGATGACATCTCTCTTTATAATATATGAACGTGCTACAATGCTAACTGTTTTAGGTTTATCCGTTTTGCTGCTGGTAGAGGCTTGTATACTGCGTTATATAGCACGATAGTTAAAATAAACATTTTAAACTATACCAGTGTCTCTGTCAAATCTTATTGTGGACAAGTACGAGTGAGTGAGCGAAAGGTTATGTCTTGTTACCGCGATTCCTGAGAGAGTCAGAAGTGTTGTCTTCTTGGGTGTCTAATCATTTGCATCTTCGTAAATGTTTAGGAGAGCGAGTGACACACTATAGCTAGTCGGTCCTGGGATTATGGGTACTGAGGCGGTAGGAAGGCTTAGCCCCTATACACAGAGGTCCCGAATTCCTGCGCATAGTTCTGTGTATGTGCAGAATCCCTGCAACAGTGGTCATAGTTATAGATAGTGTTTAGTGTAGGTTTATGCATAGTTTAGCTTAGTTATAGGTAAGACGTTTTTATGTAGTAAATGTTTAGTACGTTTTTATTATAGTAGGCTTTTAAGGAGGTGAGGGGTTAATGTTTTGTGTTTATAAAAAAATAATAACTTTGTTTACGCTTTTATGTGTAGGTAGTCTATGTTTAGGATGTAGTTGATGTTTGTATTGTACTTACCTATGTGTATTAAGGGGGCGGGGTTGATATGTAACTTGTCATGAGTCAATAGTGGTTAAAATAAGTTAAGTGTTAGATAAGGTAGTATAGGCTAGTGTTAATGATAGGCTAGGTTAGCTAGGGTTAGGCAGGGGTTTTAGATATTAGGTTCAACATTTCAATAAAGTAATCATTGTTCTCTAGTTAGATATTATTTATTGATCATGAGTTGGCACTATTGTGTTAGGTGAACACATGAGGTTCAATTTGTCCTGAGGACATTGTAGGAAAATGTTGCATTGTCAGAGTCCTCTGGACAACTGTAGGTCTTGCTCATACTAGAGTAACGTATGGACCCATTTCCTCAGTATTTCATTTTACACACAACACCACAGAGGTAGTCTCCTTACTGTAGCGCCCTGGGAGAGTGTTGTGTTTTGTAAAAGGTATGGCCATTTATTATACTTATATTGTTTGATTTTCTATTGTATTAATTGTGGTAGTGTTCCTCGCGTGCTCCTCTGGGTGTTCCAGACTCCTACATGGATGTGGAATTTTGGGGGAGTTGCTTGGAGGAAGAGCCAAGACTGGTTGTTGTCTGCTAGGCTCTGTAATATTGATGTTACAACCTACAATAAATATTTTCCTGCAACTATTGAGTGGAAACTACTTTAAAAAATTGGCGACAAGGTTTGTTAGAACACCAGGCACGGCAAAATGGCACCAGAACAGAAAAAAGTATTTTCTTACATATGAGCAAATTACTAAAGTGACAAGGGGTAGGGATTTGAATGTTTTTGAGGAAGTGTTGAAAGCTTTTGATAACCATTTTGTGCCGAACGTGTGTATTGGAATTGTAAAGTTTAAGTTCTTTCAAAGGAAAAATTAAATGAATGAGGCAGTAGATGAGTACATAACAACAGTTAGGAAACTTGCTAGTGATTGCAAATTTGACCATTTACAAGAACAGTTTATTAGAGATCAGATGATCATGCATACTCATGCATGGGTCAATGGGGATGCTGACCTTCAGGACACTTTGGCTAGTATGAGAAAAGCAGAATTGGCCAGACACAGTGACAAAGTCCTAAAAGGTGAATCTAAAGACACTTAAGAGGAAGTAATAGGTATCTTCAAGAGTAAAGGACTCAGTAAACAAAAGAAAGAGAGCATCACAGGACAGGAACCTACTTAGAAGGAGGGCTGCGTCCAGTAAATTTTGTCTGCAGCTAAGCAGAAATGTTCGGCATGCAAAGTAATTGGTAATTTCACTGGAAAAAAATGGTTCACGGTGAAGTGTATAGATGAGGGAAGCTATAGTGAGGAAGAAAGCTAAATTTTAAACAACAAATTATAATTCTAAAAATGTCATTCAGGATTTTGAGTCCAAGGAACTATACATTTTAAACATTAATGATAAAAAAAAGTGAGGCAAAAAGAAGCATTTATTTTTAATGACTATTGGAGTTGTAGCAGTACAAAATGTATGTAGATTCAGCATCTCCATGTACTATTGGGAAGAAGGAAGCATGGAGAACCAAATTTTGCAGGAGATTAGGGGACAAGTTACTGGAACAGGACTTATATCCTGAATGTTTTTCAGGAGAAAAAACATACATGGTAGGATAAAGACATATTCCGATTTTAGAATAGGGAATCTTGTGAAAAGTTATACATTGCAAAAAAATGTCCCTCAGTTCTAGGATGGAGAGATCTGGATGATTTGGACATAATAATAAACCCTAATAACCCTGAACCTGTCTTGATTATGAGTGAAAGTGAAACCATTGTTACAGAACTGTTAAAAGAATTCCCCAGAGTAGTCAGTGGTGAGATAGGAAAACGTTATGTCTTTGAACATCACATTGCTTTGAAAACAGATGCTTGTCCTAAACTACATAAAGTATGGAACATGCTGATATTACTCAGAGTGGAGGTGAAAAAAAGAGTTGAAAAAAGTGGCTAATGCAGACATTACTGAACCTATCGAATCCTCAGAATGGATTTCTACAGTAGTAGTAGTAGCGATACGTAGTCATGGAAAAATCAGGTTATGTATTGACCTTCATCATTTGAATAAAAATATAGTGGTGGATAAAGATCTGCTTCCGAAAATATTCGGAGATGTTAGCCTTAGTCAAAGATGCCAATTGGTTCTCCACCATCAATCTCTCAGCAGCATACCACTAGATCCCAATAAGTTTAGAAATTAGGACGTTTACAGCTTTCATAACCCCGAAAGGTTGCTTCCAATACAAAAGAATGTGTTTGGGCTGTCATTGGCTGCTGCTATATTTCAACGGCTTATGCACCAATTGTTCGGGAAGCACAAGAATTTAAGGTGTTTCCAGGACAACATCCTGATTTTTGATAACGACAGGCAATAGCAGGATAAAATACTTGTGGATATTTTGAGTATTCTTGTAGAGGATGGATTACTGTTGAGCATCCTAAATTCAATTTCGCTGTGCAATCTGTGCCCTAGCTAGGCCATGTATTGTGTGGATAAGGTGTAACTACAAAACCTACACTAGTGGAGGCTGTCCATAATGCTCCACAGCCCATGAGCAATGATGATGTAAGGTCATTCTTTGGCCTAATTGAATTCTATGCTAAATTCATGAAGGAATTTTCTAATTGAGTGTATAATAGAAGACAATTGTTAAAAAATAAGGTAACATTTGATTGGACTGAATAGTGCAGAAAATAATTTATGGACATTAGAAAAGCAATTATGAAAGCTCCTGTACTGAAATGTTTGGCTATGCGTTAGAAAACATTGTTGCTATGGATGCCAGCAATGAAGGATTGTGGGGAGAGGGGGGGTTATTTCTCAAATAGATTCTGATGGTAAGGAAACTATTGTTGCATATGCTTCTCGTGCATTATCACCTGTAGAAGGAAAACTCTCAGTAATTGAGAAAGAGTCTCTTGCTTTTGTGTGGGACCTTGAGCATTTTAGATCATTTGTGTGGGGTCAACAATGCAGGAAACTCAGTAACACAAACCTTCAGTTAAACTATTGACTACTAAAGGATTGTTTAATGCATCTGCAAGAATAGCAAGAAAGTCAATGAAATTGCAAGATTTCATATTTAAGGTGGATTAACAAAATGCTTTTTCGCATATGCTTACCGACATATAGGAATGTTAATAAGAGTGGGATTAATTTCAGATTGCATTGATTTATGATCAAGAAATGGCAAGATTGAAGGAAGATGATTAGAAATTGGATTATGCCAAGGATACTATTTAACAGCAACTCATAGGATTTGTGGTAGGGAGAGTTATGGTGGTTTTGGATTTGTACATTGAGGAGACAGGTTTGTTCCGCCATCAACATTGAGAAATAGCATTGTGAAACTATGCCATGAGGGTCAGAGTTGTATTGTTTAAACCAAACAAAGAGTGGAAACTTGGTAGTGGAGGTCAGGCATGGACATTTGCACAGAAAGAATGGTAAGGAATTGCATGTGGTGTGCCAATTCTGATAAGTTTTTGAAAACTTTAAGGCCCAATCTGTGTGAACAAATACTTCCCAAGAAGCTCAGGCAAACTGTAGCTATTGAAATAATTGGGCCAATTCGTACTCCAGCAAGGTATATCATTACACTCATTAATGTTTTCTCAAGGGGGCATGTGATTACGGTGGTGGAAAGGGAGGATTCTGGAAACGTTTTGAGGTTCCTTGATCAATAATTTATAGTTGAGGGGTTGCCCGTGCAAATTATTAGTGACAATGGAGTGCAACTTTTGTCCAAGATCACTAAGGATTATTTTGAGAAGGTAGGGGTTAAACATAGAACCACTTCTTTATATATTCGTAGTGGAAATGATATGATTGAGAGGTGTTGAAAGATGCCATACAACTTGCAACAAAGAATGGAGAACATTGGGAAGTACACATTTTTAAGACTGTGTAGATGTACAGAACCACTTGGCATGAAGAATTGGACGTGTCTCCATTTGAAGAGATGAGAGGAAAGGGACCAGGACAAAGTGCAACCCTGAATGGTTGTTGCAGGCATCTAACACCACTTTCCCAATGGAAGAGGTCAGGAAGAATATTATTGTCAAACATCAGAAGTATAAAGAAATCATTGATTACAAGAGAGGGTCGAAGAATGCAAAAATATGTTTGAGGAATGTGAGTGAAAGTGAAGAAACCATTCAAGATAAAAAAAAAGGGGAACGTCAATATTCTGAACTAGTGGTTCCTAGCCTGGGGTCTTGAAAGCCTCCGAAGGGGGTCCGTGACTGCTTAGAAAATTAAATACTATTAACAGATTAATAAAGTGTATATAAATAAAGTATCTAAATGTAGAATTGAAAATTTTTAAGTGGACTGTAAATGAACAGGAATTCGAAATTGGAGACTAAAAATTGAATTAGTATCCTCAGATGGATTTGTAGGAGCAGTGAAAGTGCATCAAAAAGAACATTGTATGGATGATGAGTGTCTTCAATTGCCTTCATATTAAAAATAAAATGACGATTTTGTTTATTTATATATGTTTGGGAATTAAATAAAATGTGTCATCATTTCTCTAGTTGTTTGAAAGATGTTTCTATATTTTTTGTGTATTGCTTTGCGGTTCAAATCATCAACAATGCTTAAGCTGGGGCCCTCGTCTAGCAGTCATGACTCAGTGGTGGGTACCCGGATTCCAATAATGAGTTGGGGGGTCCCTGGGATCCAGCAATGATTAATTGGGGGTCCCCAGAAGTCAAAGGTTTGAGACCCACTGTTCTGAACCTTTATAGGTGCTCAAGGTTTTAGGTAATGAGCGATGGAAAAATATGGAATTTGAGAAGGATTACTGTTTTAAAGGGGGTCTGCAAATTATTTGAAGGAAGTGACAGAAGGAGTGGTGACGAGTTGAATTTCAATTTCATTATAGAAAATCCAAGTTGGCATAATGAGGTTTTGGACCATAAGCGAGAAAGTATGGGACATAGAGAAGTACACATGGAAAATAGTGTAGAAAAAATGAATATCAAAAATGACAATACAGTCATTTAAAGGGAAGGATATGGTGAAGATGCAAATGTAGTAACAGATATTGTGGAGGGCAATAGGAATGGTAAAGAGTGTTCTTTGTGTGAGCTAGAGAGTGACAGAAAGGAAAAGGAATGTTCTGGTCGCAACAGAAGAACCAAAAGGGTGTCAGATTTTGTTTGTAAAGACAATTTGAAGGAAAGCTTTGCTCTTGTATTTTCTGTTTTTCTTTTAGTAAGAGTGAGGATTAAGTATTCTATGCCAGGAACTTATTTAATGTTTATTATAGGAGTTCTATTGTATATCTGTTTTTAATGCAAATGTCGCTTCATAAGGGAAAGATGTGTTGTGTTTTGTAAAAGGTATAGTCATTTAAATTGTATTTATATTGTTAGCTTTTCTACTGTATTAATTGTGGTAGCCTTCCTCACAGCATGCTTTTCTGGGTGTTCTAGATTCTTATGTGAATGTGGAATCTTGTGGGAGTCGCTTGGAGAAAGAGCCTAGACTGGTTGTCTGGTCTGCTCTGGTCTGTAATATCGATGTTTCAACCAACAATAAATCTTATCCTGCAACTATCATGTGGAAAGGACTTTCCAGAGAGGGCAGATAACTGCTGGATTTGACATGATACTATAGATTGCTGCTCCCTGCCTGCGCTGAGACCCAAACTGCTGCCTAGCACTAACACGGACACCACTTCCACCATAGTGCAAGGGGGTCTGCGTTGTTGGCTGATTTATATTTATGCCGGAAGTCACATCTACCTGGACAAAATCCATCCTCATTGGCATTTACTTCTTGCTAAGTGTGCCACATCATGCAGCTCACTTAGGAAGAGCAAAAAACAAGAAGTTTTGTCCATAAATCTCCCATTTTCTCCTCCTCTGGGTAGTTGTAGCATTGTTACAGATTCCCTGGTCTGTCGCTTATGTACAATTGTATGTGCAAATGTGTGGATCCACTCACACTTAACACATGTGAGGTATCACTTGGGCAGTGTAGCATAAGTTGGCTATTTTGGCATGTGTTGCATTACTCAACATTTATCGGTATACACAGGTCCAGGCAAGATAGCCTTGCATGTCCTGGTTACTGTCATTCAAGGTATTGGACTGCCCTTGTGCATCCTTGTGTGGCACAAGTACAATTCAAATCCATGAGGAATATTGGCATGAGTATCTGGCTAGTATTGGTACAACCATCCAGAGTTATGTATTGTGTATAATATTTTGTATGAGCAGTGATGTATTCACATTAGGTAATGATGTCATATTTACTTTGATACATTATGCGGATCAGAGGAACAGTGTTTTGGGCTCACATATCCCATTTATAGGTGGTAAGTATTTTTGTACTTTGCAAAAATCTCACTGTGTGTCTATCAAGAAAATGCAGCTTGTTTATTCATCTAACATTACATTGAGAAACTAAATATTGCTTCTTAGACCATCACAATGGATGTCAATGGTGTAGGTGCACATACAGCATATGTGCAATTAACTTTATCTCATTCTTCTTCAGCTTAAGAAAAGTGTTTTTTGTGCTTTTGAATTACATTATGTATTTAGACTTTTGAGAATCAACCATAAAATTCTTGTAATAGCATTTTAATTTGTTCTATTATTAAAGAGGTTCAGATCCTCACATTACAATATGTGAGTACACTTTTTTACAATCAACACAGAGTGCCAATTTAAAATGTGAAAGTGTGAAGGAACAAATTACCATTAGCAAATGTAGTAAATTTATGTTGAGCACAGGTGGACAAGATAAACTACTGCATAAACATAGAGTACTGGACTGGGCTCCAAAAAAGGTGCCATGATGTCCTACACAGGACCTGTGGGAAAACTGGTCATGGGGCATTCACAAATGTTTATTGGGAAGTTCCTCTTCAGAAACTGGGAAACTCTACATCTTCCTGCTCTGATGAGTGTCCTGTCTCCTCTGGAAGTTGTAGTGTAGAATGGGAGACAGCTGAGTGATGTTACTAGGCTCAGACAAACAGACATCAGAGGCATAAGATGTAATTCTCATGTTCCCAATAACAGTTGTGAATGCCAGTACAGTGGCGTAACAATAGACCCCGCTACCTCCGCAGTGCAGGCCCCCCCTGAGGTCCAGGGCGCCCCTTTCAGCACTGTGCATGACTGGCCCCACTTCTTTACACTTATACATGACTCTTCTAGTAAATATCATTCAGACCCAGGGATCTACATTTTCTCTTACACTGATGACACCCAGTTCATCCAAAATATCTTAGGAGACACTTACACCCTCAAATGTTGTTACTATATGCCATTGACCAATATGGCAAACTCTATGTTAGATAAGTAGCTCATACTCAACCTGATAAGATAGAAGTTATTTCTGTGAAATTGACTCATTCAGGAAATTCACAGGGTCGGCCACATCACAAGGCCAGACCCCCTCACTCTCCAACAACCCAGAAAACTCTCGATCATACTTGACACCAATCTTCATGAGACATCAAATTGCCACCATCAACTCCACCTCCTTTCATATATTTTGCATGCTCAGAGCTTTCTTCAAATGGCTCCCTCATTGTAACTGTCAGATGATCACCCAGGCCCTCATCACATGCAGACTGTACTACACCAATGCCCTCTAATACGGCATCTCTGCACACCTGCTACACAAGAGGCAAACCATCCAACAAACCACTCCCATAGTATCACTCAACCTACTTTGTGGCACGCACATCACACCTCACCTCAGACAAAGACAAAGACACTTGGTCCCCCATTCAAACACACTACCAGTTCAAGATGCTCACCCATGCCTACAAGGCACTACACTACCAGTGTCCCACCTACCTCAACTACCATCTACACCTCCATCAATAAATCATGGACCTTCAGTCTGCTTCACTTGTGCACACCCACACCCCCCTGTATCCATAGACGCAAGACTCGGAATAGGGTGTTCTTTTACATGGCAGGCTACACCTAGAGCAACCTCCCGCAGCACATCAGGATAGCCTCGCGAATTATGAATTTTTGCAAGAAACTGTACACCTGGCTCTTCAAATGATCAAACTTGCAGAGCATGCACCTACTCAGTACCTGGATACTCTTTCTGGAGACACACTCAACCTCTACCAAGCCACATTACATTACTGTAAGAAGCTGGCTCTTTACATGATATATCAAAATGAGATATTTCGTGTAAACAGTACAGGGGTTCCCTTATAAGTGGGCAGGAGCTTTCTATGGCAATCCTAAGGTGCGCTGTTATGGGTAGTGTGGTTGAGCAACCTTAGGATTAACACAAAGGAAGGCAAGACGTCTGAAAATACACACAATGGTCATTAAATGATAACACATAACTCAAGAAGGAGATCCACACCAATTTATAAAAATAGCAAGTATTTTTATATTTGTTTTGGCATTAATAGAAAATTGCTCATGTAAGAATGTTTTTAAATATGAATTCTTTTAAGTTAAAAAAAAAGTTGAAAATGTCATCCTGCGGAGGAAAAATCAATGCGGGATTCACATATAGTACAGTGACTTACGGAACCCTTCTCTGGCAGTTAAGGTGAGTGGTGGGCAAGGTACAAGACAGTACCAGCAGAACACCACCAGTGGCACAAGGGCGGCCAGTTGCTGAGGTGCAAAACAGCATCAGGTGCGTAATGTTAGGTTATGGACAACGGTTGCAGTAAAAAGAGGCTGCAGGCTGTGACTGGGGGGCCAGTCAGGCTGAACCAACAGGCA
Source organism: Triturus cristatus (assembly GCF_964204655.1). Taxonomy (NCBI): domain Eukaryota; kingdom Metazoa; phylum Chordata; class Amphibia; order Caudata; family Salamandridae; genus Triturus; species Triturus cristatus. The sequence continues at coordinate 422,132,733 of NC_140583.1, read as the reverse complement.
GGCTTAGGCCTCATGATGCTCAGGGAAGTAGGGATACCTTTGGTTATGTTCTCTGCTGCCCAAGGGCGACGGGTAAAGAGGTGTCTTTAGGCATCTGCTTTTCTTACTGGAAGCAGTTGCGGTTGAGGGGGGCTGCATGCAGAGGCTGCAGGCAACATCAGAGAGCCCACGATAGACTCAGTCTTGGAGCGACGGGTGCAGTGGTGGCTTCAGGTGTAGGATTTCAGCAGATTCTGAGTACTTTCTTTGCAGTTTCTGCAGGATGCCAGGAAAAGTTCCAGTGTTCCGCGGGAGGTCTTGGTTCTTTATTGAAAACAGGCAGTCCTCCAAGGTTTTGGAGGCCCAGCATCTGCAGGACAAGATGTTTTTGGTGCAGTTTCGCCAAGGAACAGCAGACAGGTTGGCAGGGCTGTAGCCAAGTCAGATGATCTCTTCAGTCTTCTGCTTACAAGGCTCTTCAGTGTCCTTCTTCTTCGTAGTTCGTTAGGATCTGATTCTCTGATGGCAGGGACTTCCCTAAATACTGAATTTAGATGCGTTAGGGGAGTGTAGAGTAGTAGCCAATGGGCTACTGACCCTTAGGGTCACTATGCCCCATATATGACCACTTCCTGGCTACTTCTGAAAAATCGTGTCCACCTCAGTTTTGCCCACTTTAGGGGTGGTACCAGCCTGGGGATGGCACACCTACCTGACTAGCTAATTTCCCTACCTGTTCAGGTGCCAAAGGGGGCTCCGAACAAGAGGGTCAGCTTCCTCTCCTGTGAGGGGGACCCGAATCACATTTCAAAGGTGCCAGCTCTTTGAAGCTTGCCATCCAATGAAGGCTAATCAGCAGGTCATCCTGTGGGAGGCGTAGTTGGACTAGGGGTGGGCGGAATTTGCATAGTCGCATTACGCAAATCTCTGCAAAATTGCCACAAATCTCTGCGAGAATGCGGAATCCCCGTAAAGATGTGGAAATGCTTGTCCCGCCCATTCGCGATGTGTTTTTGCGTGCTCACGGGAAAATATATCGCTAACTTGCCCATGCCATCGCTAATGGGCGCGGCCATCTTGTTTTTCACTTGTCCCGCCCGCTCGCGATGGTTATTTCCTGTTCTGGGTCGGGTATTGCATGCTCGCGAGGCTTATTTCCTGTTCCGGGTCGCGTACTGCATGCTCCCGCCTCTTCGCGATAAGTATTTCCTGTTCGGGAATGCGTATTACGTGTTCGCAGCGGTTTTTGCGTGCTCGGGGGGAATTATCGCGCAAACTTGCCCACGTGGTCACAATGGGTGCGGCCATCTTGTTTTTCACTCTATTCCTATGGTTCTGGGCCTGCTTTTTAATCCTCCCTCTATCTTTTCTATCCTTTGTTTCTGGAAACTTTTTTTATTTTTATTTATTTATTATCTATCTCTCTATTTTCCTAATTCCATATTTTGAGTTTTTTTCAACTTTGTGTGTTTGTCACTACTTTTCACTCTTTTTCTATTACCTGCTTTTTTCATTTCTTTTACTTACTTTTTTAATTCCTACCTTTTCTTTTCCGCCCCCCTGTCCTACTACCCGGGGCCATGGCAAAGGGCCGCAGGGCTCATAGCTGCATACAGAGCCGCGACCGCCTTCCTTGAGGAAGGCGGCGGCGCCAACACGGGGTGCAGCCACGGGCCTTATTCGGTGAGGCCGTGGTGGCCAAACTGTTTTTTTTTTGTGCAGCACCACCTCCCCTTAACCCTGGCAGCAGGCGGCAGGCCTGGGTCCGGGTACGGGCTCCGGGAGCGTCGGCAGCATTGGTGAAAGGTGCGCCGGGCAGTGTTTCGCTGCTCTGGTGTCAGGTGACCCAAAACCAGTTGACACACCGGTGGTCCGATATCCTGGACCGGGAGCAGGACCTGCTGGACCTGCTAGGAGTGGAGGTCCCGGGGCCTGGTGAGTAGCTATTTAACATTACTACTTTGTGTCTGTTCTTCTGCTCTGTGTTATATAGTGCGAATGTATTTTTTTTCCGACCAGAAAGAATGCTGCTGCTTACATTGCAGGTAAATTAGGTTTAAAAATCTTCTGTGATTGTTAGGACACAGGTGCTCGGCGCTACTAATCTTACTTGTTTGAAACTTTGCGCACCCTTAGCGTGATTACGTAAGAGTTCTTTTTAGAGTACTTAAGTTAGGTAATGCTAGAGAGACTCTAGTCCTTCCTTTTTCCTCCTGTCACTAAGAGATAGTGGTGGATTGATACCTAGGTTTAGTTACTTATTAGTATGAGTTGGTAATTTTTTAGTGGTCTTCGTGATGCACCCTCTGTTACGTCACATGCTGCTGAGTGCTGCTTACCCCAGTCCCTAGTAGAACCTTTTGTAGTTTGTTTAGAGAGTGGCAATAGGCTTAGCAGCACTAGCAGAACTAGCAGAACATCAGCAGCAACCAACCAACAATTTGCTGTATGCAAATATTTAGGCATGTGTCCTCCATTTATGCATTTTTGAGGACTAAAATAAATGGAAATGCAGACTTAGTAAACAATTGGCCCTCCTGGAATAGGTGGGCGAGGTCAGGTGGTACTTAGGCTTAGTTGGTATTCTGGAATCAGAATGGTTATGGAACAGTGGATTAGTGTTGCTAAATAATAACAAGTCGGTCCACAAATCCCCCGATACTACTAGTCGACCGGATTAGATAGGTCACTTTTATTGCAATTGTTGTTTCCATAAATGTTTTTTTGACCGTTTTTAAAAATATTTTATTTGTTTCACACCAATCATCAATGTTTGTCTCTTTCTTATATCTTTCATGATCAGCATCCAGGGGTAAGAAGACGGTGTCGGAGTCGGCGGGAGCAGCTGGCCAAGAACAACACCAGGGACAGGAGGAACAGGACCAGGAATGCTCCTCTATCGAGGGCTCTGCTGCTGGCCCCAGTAAGTCTTCCTGTTGTTAATATTAATAATTATTTTTCCCTAACTCTTACTGCACCTTATTTTTTCCAAACTTCTTTTTCTTTTTCCTAATGCTAAGTTTTTTTACCAATTCTGTTTCGATCTAGACTTTATGTTTCTAAATTCTAGTTATCCCTGCCTCTAACTGCCTCTGCTATGACTCTCTGTACTACTACTATTCTGTCTGTAGCTAAGCTTGCCCAGTTGGCCACTCTTTATTTGAAAGATTTTAAATCAAACTCAGATTCACCAATAGCTCTAGCCATTGAATCCAGTCCTTTGGGTTGTCCTCTTCTACTACTTATAGTCTTCTTAATCTTGAGGCTTTCTTAATCTAGAGGCTTTGACAATTCCCACCAACAAAATGCCCAACCAGATTTTACTATTTTTGATAGGATAGGAGATACTACTACTGTTGTAGGGATTCTGCACATACAGAACTTTGCACAAGAAAATAGGACGTTGGTGATGAGAGGTTGGACATTCCTCACACCTCAATCAGAACCCATCACAATCTCCTGGCCGACTAGTTTTAGTGTCTCATTACTATTAGCTCTCCGAACCCCCCCATACCCACTGAGTAGACAACCCAGATTATAACACTCCCGACCTCTCAGTCGCGGAAGCAATGCACATGCACATTTCACACCCTTTCGCTCACTCACTCGTGTAAGTCCACACCAAATAACACCGCGTCTATGTAAGTTCAAAAGGTTTATTTTCAACTGACAAGCTCTGTACATTGTTCTATAATGCAGCACCAACAGCAAAATGCATAAGATTAAGACAATAAACTTTGTTGCACTTCGTTACACTTACAACAACTACAAGTAGAAGACAAAAGGCAAAATCATGATAGCTGAACAGTGGTGGAAGCACCACCCTCCCCTTGGTAGGAATATAGTTGATATAAAATTATAAATGAAGATCTCTGAGCAAATTCTGGGGGCCCCTCACCTTAGAAGAACCTAGTACTGGTTACATCATAAGCTCTGCAAACCTCAGGTTCATAGAAGGGAATCTTCCGTCTGTTATGAGAAAAATGGTGCACGTTAGTACTATATTGCAAGCCTTTCTCAGTCGTGCCAAAAAGTGCAGCATTTTCATGGATAAGCAATATGGACTAACACCAGAACTCCATAACAAAGTGGCTTGTTTTTCTATCTTGTACACAGCACTCAGACAGTAGCAGTATGAGATCATGTGGGCTCAAAGGCGTCTTACACAACAAGCTGCGAGGTAACGTGTGCAAAAATGAAAGACACAAAGGAAAAATGGTTGCATGGCTCGGGCTAGCTAAGCAAAGACTAGAATGACCCTAGGGACCATATAGCACTACTAGTGTCTACTCTACTACCTGATTTGTACTAGTGATGTCTTTTGTATATGTATGTATTAACTTATTTTTCAATCTTGCTAGTGAAAAATAGGGGGAGGTGTATATGGCATCTAAAAAATGTGTACCGTTCACCAGTGCTGGGGCCAGCGGCGAAGGCGACACGGCTGCTGAGGGAAGAGAAGAGGCGGCAGTTGCAGGAGGAGCTGTAGGGGGTGAGCCAGCAGCAGTGCCGGGTGGTGGTTAGTTATATTCTTAATCCTTACTTATTGACATTACACTCACTGTAAGGCTGTACTGTATACTGTACTGTTGAGACTTATTAAGTAAGAAGTTGTGAACGGTTGAAGACACCATTTACTTAGCATTAGTAAAAGCATTAGCGGTGGGAGTGTTGAGTAACCAATGCCCTCTTCTATCTGACTTCAACTGTGAAAGTTTTATGGAGAAGACTAAAAGTCAGATCAGATTACCTTGATGGATGGGTTGAACGAAAAGGGAAAGAAGGGTGGAAGGAAGAAGAACGGGCGAGATTTAATATTTATGACTGGCAGAGAAGGATATGTGGGATGCATGCATGCATAGGTGGCTGATAGGAATCAGATGCATGGGTAGTTGAATGCCTAAAACTCCCACAAATGTTAGAGGCCGAGGAAGTGGGAGGATAGATACATATCACAAATGTTATGTACTGTGCTTGCTAGTGCTACTGTGACACTATGAGTAGAATTAATTTGTCTTACTGCTTTGCTAAGAGTTTATTTTACAATAGTCTTGTTTTTTTTTCTTGATATAGCTACTCCTTCCAAAGGGAAACCAGATAGGAAGGAGTTGGCAGCTAAGGCCCAGCGCCGGAAGCTGGAGGCCATACAAAGGGAATGCCGGCGGCTGGTCGTTTTTGCGGAGGAGGAGGAGGAGGCGGCAGCAGCTGCAGCCTCCTCCAATTCCCCGGGCCCCAGCCACCCCCCTCCAGTGTTACGGTGCCACCGTCTGGCAGTCGCCCGCCGCCGCCCATCTTTTAACATCACTGCTGCCCCCCCGTGGATGCAATTGCTGCGCATTGAAGCGCCGCGTCGCTCGGCTAGAGGAGCAAGTTTGTGTCCTCCTGGAGAGGCAAGCCCGCCGATAAGACCCTTTTAGTTGCCCCTTTTTTATTTCTTCCTTTAGTGGGTGGGAATCGGCCGTTGGGTTAACTTTCTTTGGACAATTGGACTTTTTCGTTCCAGACATTGGTTGGGGTTAGGGAGAGGGGTGGGTCAGGTGTTGTTGTGGGATTTTTTACATAGTTTATTTTTGTTAGGGGATTAAATTATATATTTATACTTTACATACAATGTTGTTAATGTTTTGTGGGTGGGGTTACTGTTTTACGTCACACGATTTCCTTGCTGGTGCAGGGCCATTGCCAGTGTTTGATTTAACTAATTGGTTGACTTTGTAAGACACAAACAGATAGATGCGGTACTCCTCACTGAGTGACTTGTCCTACTAGTACTGTCAGTCTCTCCTCCTAGTCTATGCATTCTGCAACTGGACTCATCAAAGGGGTGTGTGAAATTGAATGAATGAAAAGATTTCCATTATTAATGATGCCTCCCTCAAACTTCTTCTCTTACCTGTGCTTGATGTTTAACTTAGGCACAGCGTTTGCTGCATGGTGATGATGGTTTTCTTTCCCAACATGCCATGGTTGTGGTGGTGGTAGTAGTAGTAGATACTGGCAGTAGCATTTGCAAAAAAAGAAAATGAGACAGTCAGTCGCCTGAGAGAGACTGTTGGAGGAGTAGTAGAACAAAGTACAGAACTTACTGCCAAACAATAATGTGCAAAAATCCAATAAAACATAATGGTGGCGGGGATAGCCTAGTACATAGAGTTGCAAACTCTAATTGTGTCGAGTCACTTGACTAGGCCTACCTACAGTACACTCGACACAAGCGTAACCGTTAGTGCTGTGTAGGAGGATGACAACAAATCCAATCGATGCCGGCAATTAATGCTGATGGATTAGGTTCCTTTGGTAAAAAAATTACCTCGCAAATATACTGCTCATGGGTGGTCAAGCAGAAGAAGATCCTCGCCCTGCTTTGAAATTGAATTAGTGTTACTTTTGCCACATCCGCCCCAGCAAGCGTCTGATAAATTATTGGTGTCCATTTAATTTAGTCACACCTCAATAAGTCACAAAGCCCGGGGGAAAAGAGTTAGGGTTTGATGAATGGTTGGGAAGGGGGGCTTAGGGAAAGGTTTGACAAAGAAAAACAGTATGTATGGACAACAACAAAAGAAAAATAATCTTGGCAGACAACCATATCCATAAATCTGTTAAGGGAGAAAAAAGGAAATGCATGCATGATGATGATAACTTGCTGGTTAATGAAGTACTTACTAACTACTACTAGACAATTAGACAGTACAGAGCAGCAGTATATTATGCAATTTGCCTTGCCTGTCTGCCCTCAGAGACCCGAATTACATACAGTTTCTGTTCTGTTGTACGGGCCCGGGCTTACAATTAAAGATAGCAAAGGAAATTCAAAAATAGCTGTAGGGATGAATTGAATTATAAGCAGAGAGCAATCATACTAATAACAACAACACACAGTAGTAATGATTGAAGCCAACAAATGAATTAAATTATTTAAAAGATGATGAAAGTTGATACTGTTACTGTATGTTATCCCGGTCAAACTGGAGAGTTGCATCTCGGCATTCTTCTTGGTCCTCCCTTCCATGGATGCTCCGGCCATCAATCTTGGGTGATGCCACTGCCTGCCTGGCAGATGTAGATTTATTCGTAAGGTAACTGTGAGTTGTTTTTCCCAGTATAGCACAGGGTAAAGGCTGGCCTGTAATTATAGATGGAAAAACAAAAGGCATATTGAAAGATCAAGTAGAAGAAAAAAATGCATAAATTACAGTGGAGTGCAACAAGAACACTTTCAGAGGTGGCATGGATGCATCATGTCTACTCTAGTCTGTTTCCAGCATTATCCTACAACAACAACAGGACAGAGCAGGGCCACGGCACCCGCCGTGACCCATCCTCCATTTAGCGTATTTTATTTTGGGACAGAGGCAGACAAAGCACATAATATACAGCAACATAGCATTTTACAAATTAAGTGACTAAATCAATGCACCGCTCTCAGTCATACCACCACACACAACTCCACCACTACACAGACATGTAGGTCTGTAGTGGTTGTTGTTGACTTGTTTACCTTTTATTCCACTCATGAAACACCCTGAGTTATTACATCAATCATCTTGGATCCTACAGTGACTGTGAAGATATTATGTCACTGTGGTCATCATCATGGTGTTGTCCAACTCAGTGTGCATTGTACAGATTGAGTCCCCTTTCCATATTCAAAATGCAATGGATCGGCCTGCAGTAGAAGTAAAAATTTGTTATTAAAAAAACAAGAAGGAAAACAAACATTGCCTTGAGTTACTTTTAGTGTGTAGATTAGATAATAGTACACAATGAATAACTTCATGCACTACAAACAACAACACAAATCACTCAGTCAGCGTCCAATGCATGTCATCATTCATTACCTGTTCCTTCTCATCTTCAGTTAATGGGCAGTCTCTCTCGGCTCCGAAAGGAGGATAGCTATAGTATTCATCATCAAGTTCCACTTCTTTTGAAGGGACTCAATGAGGCAAGATTTTCTTCTATTATGCTAATCATCTGGCATGAGGGCAATAGATTTAGGGCAATTCAGGAGGATGGAGGAGCAGGACTCGGAGGAGTGGACTGAAATGCAGAAAGCTGAAACTCATATATGGCAATAAAAGACTAGAAGACGGTGGTGATGGATTTGTTGTGATTTGAAGTTTCCAACCAGAAAGACAGACACACAAATAAAAGTAAATAAGAGAAGAAGACAGTAAGAAGTGCAAATCTAGTTGTCAGGGAAGTATAGCTCGTCTTCAAACTCTGGGGGTTCAAGCAGAAGTAGGTAATCATCATCTAAGATGCTACTTCCGTCACCTGAGCAGCTGTTGTCCTCATATTCCTGCTTTGAATCATGTATTGGGTAATTCGGTGGTATAAAGTGCTGATTCATTTTGATCATGGTTATCCTCTCCACGTTTTTGGGCGAGAGACTGGTCCTTCTCACTGTTACAATGGAACCAGCAGCACTGAAAACACGTTCAGAAGAGACACTTGCAATAGGGCAAGCCAGATAGTTTATCGCCAGCCTGCTGAGCAGTGGCCATTGGCCCCTTTTCCCATACCAATAACGCAATAGATTTTGATCAATGTACACCTCTGTCGGGTCATCCAGATAGGCCTGGACCATCTGCTCAATGTTCAGGGGTGCTACACTTTGTTCTGCCTCTTTTGTCTGTGCATCAGCACTGGACCTCCTACCAAGTCCTTGCTGTAAATGCCAATCCTTTAACGATTTTACTGGGGCCGATGATCCGGTTCTTGCTGTTGTCGATAGTGTTGGTGAGTGTTCTGAGCCAAACGCACTGCCCTCAGGCTCCGAATTTGAACTTACTGCCGGATGCACTGCTGTAGTATTTGTTGTGATTGTGGGTGTATGGAGCGGGCTTTTAATTACCAGTTGTTCATTTTCCAACTTACTGGCTGCCTCGGCTATCCAAGTTTTGTACCGGGCAACATCCACTTCAGAAAAAGGAATGAATGTCTTACTTTTCAGTGCTGATTTGGACCGTGGATCTAGAATTGTGGCACAAATGTAATGTTCTTGTGACAAAATCTTATTTTGCACCCTTGTATTGTCAGCTAAGCGACGGGATAAGCTCTCCACTAACTCATATGCTTCTTTTTTTCCCTCTACACCTTTGTACACTTCAGACACCTCCTTCAGCTGTTGCTCTAGCATGTGCAACAAGGGAATAGCTTGGCCCATAGTGCATTCCTCCTTGCTGACTTCACGTGTGAAGGCCTCAGAAGGAAGAAGCATCTTAGTCAGGCATTTAACTAGGCACCATTGGTCCATCTGAAGGGTCATGAATTTCACAGTAGCATCCCCTCTTTGCATGACATATTCATTGATTCGTCTGTACTGCTCAAACAGACAGTCAAGCATGTAATAAGTTGAGTTCCAAAGTGTTGCCACCTCCTGGATCAGTGCTTTGACTGGCATTCTATAGTCACTTTAAATGATCCTCAGCTGCTTCCAAACTTTAAAAGAATGGCTGAAATTAGTGCATATTCTTCGGGAAGGTGGTCAGTAAGTTGCTGACTATGGCTTCTTTTTTCAGAAAGTCTTGAACTATAATGTTTATGCAGTGCGCCAAACATGGGACCCTGAAATAGGAACCAAGCTGCATGGCCTTAAGTACATTACTGTCATTATCTGTGGAAACAAAACCAATCTCAAGCCCTCTTGGGTGCAGCCATTCAAAGACCTTGCTGTGAAACTCGTCCAAACTTTTTACAGCGATATGAGATTTCTCCATGGCTACAGTTGCATGTTTCCGAGTAACATTAAAAATCTCAACTGTGTCAACAGCACCCACTTGAGATAGCTTATCTCTAACCCCCACAAAAGAGACCCAGTGTGCAGTGATGCACATGTAATCAGTGGCTTGGCAACTGGTCCACATGTCTGTTGTCAGGTGGATAGTGTGAACAGCACTCTGCTGCAAAGCTTGTCCAACCGATTCCAGCACATTGTGATGTAGTGCTGGAACAGCAACTCTGGCGAAATAGGACCGGCTGGGAACCTTCCATTTAGGGCAGATGGCTGGCACAAATTCAAGAAAACCCACCCCTTCCACAAATGAAAAAGGGGGAAGGTCCAGCGCTAACGTTTTAGCCAGCTGTGCATTGTAAAACAGTGCCGTTGGGTGGTTGCGTTCGTACTGCCCTTCCGACCTAAACATGCTGAGAATGGTAGGCTGGATTTTTTTCCTTTGTGGTGCAGCTGTTTTCTTGAACCCAGTTAGGCTCAAAGACGCACTTTTTTTCACTGCAGTACTCGGTTGCCTTGGTGTCTCAGGCTGACTCTGAGGATGACTCTTACTGCGTTGCCACTGAGATGTTGCTGAGGATGTGGGTGGTACAACTACACTGCTGGGGATAGGGCTGGAAATGTCTCCCTCTTGTTCACCTTCCACCGCCATCACATCTTCCCCTAATTCTTCATCCCCAACAACAGCAATGGGTTCAGTTTTACTTTTTTCTAAGAGAAGTAGGTAAGCCTCCCACTGGATACTGCGGTGTATTCTGAGATGACTTGTTTGGCCTCCAGTACCATAGTTTGTACCAAGCTTACACCGCCTAACAGCCTGTCGACAAATTGATCATATAGCAATATTCTCCTCCCTACTGCTAACCGAAAAGAAGTCCCAAACTGGGGAGGAGAACTTTCTGGTGCTGCTGGATGTGCCACTTTCAATACCAGATGAACTGGAGGGTATGCCTGGAATTTGACTCTGTGCAATTACACTATCACTACCTACTGAGGTGGTGGTTGAGCTGGATGTAGGTCCCTGCCGGGCCTTTTCAAACATGGAAGCTGGAGGTCGTGTTGTTGTTACCAGTGTTGAAGGTATCCGTGCCACATCCCTCGCAGCGATTTTTGATAGGGTAATAATGTTGGTCTCCATCTCCTCGGGGGCGGGAGTGATGTTCATGATGACTGGCTCGTCCGCATCATCCCCCTCTTGTACATCTACCTCCATAACTGTAAAGCTTTCTGGAACCTTCCTTTTCACTATCCTTGCCTTGTGGCGTGCATCACTCTCAGACTGAGCTGGTGGCTTCCAAGTGGCATAAAGATTATCAGAAGCGAGGCTTGAAGAAGATGATGGACTAACCCTCCTTTTCCTTTCTCGGGGTCTGGAAGACAATGTATCTTCTGAAACTGTGGCTTGCTCCTCATTGTCTGCAGGAAGCTCGATTTCCTGAAATACCCCTACTTCAGGAGAAACAACTACTATTTTTGGGCTGGGGCTGCTGCTGTTCTTGCGGCTGCTGCTGTTCTTGTGGCTGCTGCTGTTCTTGCGGCTGTGGCTGCTGCTGCGCCTGCTGTGGCACCTGCTGCTGTCCACTTATCTGCGGAGTTTCCGCCTGCGTTGATTGTGTACTACTTTGCAATAATGACATTTCAACATCGCTGCTCGTTAGTAGACTGGCTACCTCTGTGACACTCATGGGCTTGGGCCTAGGTTGGTGGGGCTGGCCAGCTGATGCGGAGGTGCTGCTCCCAGCTTGGTCCCTGGACAATGCTGCTGCAGGCATAACTTTTTGTTTCCCAAGAATGATCTGGGGTGGCACACCAGTCTTGGTAAGTGCCACTTCCTTTTTCTGTTCCTTCTTCTCATTGACAACTTTCTTGGTACTGGAGGACCTGTTACCTTTCTTTGGGCCCATCTTCTTCAGATGTCAGCAGGACGCAGGTGCACAAGTTGCACAGAGGTCTGTGGACACACGTGGACGTGACGTGGTGCGCATCAGGATTCTGTCAGGCAGTACAACGGATGATAACTAATAACTCCCACCAGAAATGGCCACCAGCCACATGGACACTCACAAAATCACAAGCAACAAGCAGGAGGCCTGGAAAACAATGTACTGAGAAAAGGCCTATAATAGCCAGGCCAAGGATGCATGCTGCTAAACCACACTGCTTTCCCTTTTTATGCAATAAAATGCAAAAACGGAAATCCACAGGGCTAAACAAGGTCTGCAAGGTACACACAACAAAGGCATTTATTTAACACACACCCAAAAAGAACAGAAATACCCCCAAAATACACATTTTGCAATTCAATCCAATGCCATCCATGCCCTAAATGATTTTTTAAATAAATTCAACACACACCAAAGGAACAGTTGCTTCATCATGCACCCACCCATGACTAGCTCTGAGCCTACTGGCTACCCACAACAAAATAAAAAAATAAAAAATGATAAGTACCAAAATTGTAGTTGCAGCAACTGCAATGCCCCAATCAAGCAAACACCAACTTACTTGTAAAATATCAAATTCAAAAGTCCTCAAATCCAATGATAATGATGCAGCAGACACAAAGAGTGATCCTTCCATCTCAAAATCCAATGAACAGCAGAATGAACAGGAGATGGACAAAGCACTTGGAGGAGCCTGCTGGACAGGAACAGGAAGTTGGAGACTCTGTGGCACTTCCTCCCTCTTCCCCCCCCAATTATTATTTATTTAAAGGACTCTTTGCACAAAAAAGGACAGCCAAATGTCAATCTGAGGAGTTTTTTTCATCCAAATCATCATTTACAGAAGGTTTTATGCTGCTAGAGATATTATACTTCTCCAGATTGAACATTTTGCATATTCGGGGACGTAAGCTTCACCACACTTCCGCCGGATGTCGGATGGCGCATCCAAATGACGTGCTCGTGATCGCATGCTCACTCTCGCGAAGGTGAATGACGTGTTCGCGATCCCAGACATCTCACGGTGTCCGATGGTGCTGCAAATGACGTGTTCGAACTATCATGAGATAGAGCGACCGGCTACCAACATCTTGTATCGGAAAACTCGTTGGCGACCGCAGGGATCCCGGTAAGTCGACTGCGAGTTTAAAGTGCGAACATGGAAAATATTTTCGCTACGTCACGGATCGCAGAAATTTCGACATCTCCGCGTTCTCTGCGGAACGCGAAAATGCCGAAATTTCGCAAATTACGCGAGCGGAACGGAATTTGACGCCCACCCTTAAGTTGGACAGGCTTTTGCTCTGGGTTTTCTAAGAGCAGAGGACCTCACCCTAAGAGGTCAGAATAGTGTCTCGGGTGGCAGGCTGGCAGAAACCAGTCAGGGAGCACACCAGAGGCGGATAGGTTTTCAGGGGGCACCTCTTAGGTGCCCTCTGGGTGCATGTATTGGTAAAGCCATCACTGGAATCAGTGTGGGTTTATCAATACGAGATGTTTGATACCAAAAACCCCATCTTCACTAAAGCCATCATGTAGTTGGGAAACTCGTTTTCACCAATGTCTAGCAGATATTTTAAAATGGCTTCCCTGGTCACTTCCACTGGCAGTAATAGGACTGCAAGCCCAGGGGCATATTTGCTCATGCAGGTATGCCCTCTCATGTAATATTCAGCACCCTGCCTTAGGGCTGTCAGGCCCGCTGTAGGTGTGACTTACAAATATTTCATGCAGTGTTAGGAGATATGGTACACAGGGATCAATCAATTAATCAATCAATCAGAGGGGTTATAAAGTGCGCTACTCACCCGTGAGGGTCTCAAGGCGCTTTAGCTCCAGCTCAGTCAAAGAGCAAGGTCTTGAGGTCCTTCCTGAAGGCGTGCAGTTTTGGGGAGCATCTGATGCTGACTGGGAGCTCGTTCCAGGTCTTGGCTGCGATGTAGGAGAAGGCCCTTCCTCCTGCTCTGCTTCTGTGGATGCGGGGGGGTCTCTGCTAGGACGAGGTCGGCAGATTGGAGGTTTCTTTTGGGTGCGTGGAAGCAGACTCTCTTGTTTAGGTATTTGGGTCCGATGTTGTGGAGGGATTTGTAGCTGTGGGTGAGAAGCTTTAAGGTTATTCTCTTCTCGACGGGGAGCCAGTGTAGGTCTCACAGTTGTTGAGTCATCTGTTTGTGCCGAGTGGTCCCAAGGACGAGTCTGGCTGCGGCATTCTGGATGGTTTGGAGCTTTTGTAGAAGAGTCCTGTTGACACCGGCGTAGAGGGCCTTTCCGTAGTCCAGTCTACTGGTTATGAGTGTGTGGGTGATGGTTTTTCTGTGTTCATGGGGTATCCATTTGAAGGTCTTTCGGAGGATGCAGAGGCAGTTGAAGCTGGTGGAGGTGACGGCGTTGATTTGGCGGGTCATGGTGAGGGAGGACTTGAGGATGATGCAGAGGTTCCGAGCGTGGTTTGTCTGGGTGGGAGGGCTCCCGAGGGCAGAGGGCCACCATGTGTCGTCCCAGGCAGAGGTTGAGGGACCCAGGATGAGGACCTCTGTTTTCTCTGTGTTGAGCTTCAGGCAGCTGTCCTTCATCCAGGCCGTGACGTCCTTCATTCCTTCCTGAAAGCTAAGCCTGGTGTCTTCGGGATCCTTCGTGAGGGAGAGGATGAGCTGGGTATCATCGGCATAAGATACTATGTTGAGCCCATGCTGCCTGATGATGGTGGCCATGTAGATGTTGAAGAGCATGGGGCTGAGCGATGATCCCTGTGGTACTCCGCAGTTAATCTCTGTAGGTTCGGAGATGAAAAGGGGGAGTCGGATCCTCTGGGTTCTGCCAGAGATAAAGGATCGGATCAAGTTGAGGGTGGTGCTTTGAATCCCGGCGTTGTGCAATCTGGCTGCGAGGGTGCGGTGTGAGATGGTGTCGAAGGCCGCGGAGAGGTCTAGTAGGATGAGGGCTGTGGTGTGTCCCTGGTCGAGTAGCATGCGGATGTCATCAGTGGCGGCGAGGAGGGCGGTCTTGGTGCTGTGGTTGCTGCAGAATCCAGACTAAGAGGCATCTAGGTGTTCTCTTCGATGAATGCGGTCAGCTGGGCATTTACAAGTCTTTTGGTGACTTTTGGCGGTGAAAGGGAGCAAAAAGATGGGCTAGTAGTTCTTTAGGTCCGTTGGGCCGGCCGTGGGCTTCTTAAGGAGGGGCTTGACTTCCTCCCACTTCCAGTCATCAGGGAAGATGCCAGATTGGAGGGAGGCGTTGACGGTCCATCCTTGTTCGGGGGTGGTGGCGGCCAAATGGTAGATGTGCAGTGGCCAGGGGTCCGTGGGGGCTCCGGACCGAGTTTTCATCATTGTCATGGTGATGAGATCCACTGTGGCGGGAGTCCAGGTGGTGACGGTCGGTTGGAGGTCAGCAGAGGAGGAAAGGGTGGTGAGTGGCGTCTGGTCACTGAAGTGGTCGTAGAGGGCCTTGATCTTCCGATGGAAGTAGGAGCTGAGCTTGTTGCAGAGTTCCTGGGAAAGTGTGACATGGTTGCTTTGGTGTCGAGTTTGTTCCTAAAGTTGTTTAGGTCTTCTGTGGTTTTCCGGCTTTGCCATTTTTTCTGAAGTCATCTGCAGGTGTACCTGGCGACTTGGAGTTCGGTGGTGAACCAGGCGGCCTGCAGGGGGTGTTGTTTGGCGGGGTGGTGGAGGGGGCGATCTTGTCAGCACATCTGGAGATCCATCAGTGGAGTTCTTTGGCTGCGGTGTTGATGTCAGTCGTGGTGATGGGGGTCCAGGAGGTGGATGGAGTTGAGGTGTTTCTCTGTGATTTTGCTCCAGTTCCCTCCTGGCGTGCGGGGAGCCGGTGTGGGTGCGGTGGTGGTGTTGAAGGTGAAATGTACACAGTGGTGGTCAGTCCAGGGGGGCTGCGTGGTGTGGCTGAAGCGGATGTTAGACCCTCCTGCGAAGATGGGGTCGAGGGTGTGTCCTGCTCTGTGCGTGGTGGTGTTGACAAGCTGCTTCAGTTTGAGGTTGGAAAGGTTGTCGAGGAGGGCAGTTGAGTTGGGGTCGCTGCAGTTGTCAAGGTGGAAAATCAGGTCTCCGAGTAGGATGTAGTCCATGGAAGTGATGGCGTGGGGTTCGACGAAGTCAGTGATTGCTGTAGTGGCCAGGGAGCGGAGTCCCGGGGGTCTGTAGACGAGGGTGCAGCGTAGCGTGGTCCTGGGGGACGTCTGGATGTGGAAGTGGAGGTGTTCTGTGTTGGAGTGGGGGTCCCTCGTGCTGGAGGTGGTGAGTCAGAGGGAGGTCTTGTGTGCAATAGCGAGTCCTCCTCCTGGGCGGTGTGGGCGGTCCTTCCTCTGGATCTTGTAGCCGTCGGGGATTGCGGTGGCGATGTCGGGACCGGAGGTGGCATTGGTCCAAGTTTCCGTGAAGAAGGCAACTTCGGGCGCGTGGGTGTTGATCGGGTCCCAGATCTCTACGACGTGTCTGTGGAGGGAATGCACGTTGAGGAGGATGCACGTCAGGGCTGCGGTCACATGGGCGTCCCGTGGGCCTGTGGTGGGTGTGGGGGCACTGTAGATGGTGCAGGAACATTGGCAGTGTCTACAGGACAAAGGTCCGTGGGTGGTGTGACATGTGTTTTCACTTTTGTCTGCACCAAGACACACAGTCTGCAATGGCAGCCTTGCATGTGCTTAGTGAGGGGTCCCTTAGGATGGGGCAATTCATGCTGCTGCCCTTAGGGACCCTCTTTAGTACCTCACCCTCGAGGTTCTAGGGGTACCATTTACTAGGGACTTACAGAGGAACCTAAAGGTTTTTCCAGTGGGGGGAATAATTGCACAGTTTCGGGAAGGAGCTTCGGCACTAGGGACATGGTTAGCAGAAACCCAGTGCACTTTCAGTCGAAATCACATCAGTAACCAGGCAAAATGTGGAAGTGACATGTCAAAAAGGGCTACTTTCCAACAATTACATTACAATTTTGGCTTTCTAGCTTAAACACACGCACACTTGTGTCATGGTGCAATGGGGCTTGCATTGACGCTGGCCAGCAAAAATAAATACTGCCCAAGGCAAGGACAGTTATGTGAGGGCTGAGGTTACATGTTGAGCATCCCTGCCCTTTCAAGCATCGCAGCAAGGTGTCTTTCTGTGTTGCAATGCGTGTTAGTTTTATTGATATGGAACCCAGTTTTCCCTCACCCTATAGATCTTGTGGTCCTCTACATCAGCACTGCCCTGACCTTTTAGTCTAGCTACTATCTCTGTAGGAATGAGGGATGCCAACTGCTCCTCCAATGGATCCAACTCCTCCTGCACTTCAGGTCCTCCTCCGGTCCTCATGGCTGCCTTTAGGTTCTTGACCAGTTTTGATTTGGTCCTCCGTTTGCATTTGTGTCACCTCTTCTTACACTCCAGTACTGTCCTTTTTATTTGAGCAATGCAGTTTATCTTGTCCACTACGGATTGCCATATCGCATCCTTTTTTGCTAATGGCAATCCGGTTGTGGAAAGTAACAGGTGTTCATTTTTTGTCACCTCATTGATAAGTATGTTGTTCTCCTCCTGTGAAAAGTTAGACTTTCTATTCCTTTTCCCCTGGGATGCGGGCAGGTTCTCAGGGCTAGGGTTGTTGCCTTTCTGGCTTCAACAGCTCCTTCCATGCTTCTATGTAATGGTGGGTATTGATTGTGTACATTGCGTTACTCTGTTTGCTTTTTCAAGCATTTCTGCCATGCAATGTACTCCTGTGTGACCTAATGCTGATTTGAAGCAAAGTGTTTTACGACATCCAAATCAACTTTGCGTCACATAGGTAGTAGTTGCATTGCAGCACTCTGCTCCATTCTCAGAAAATTTGTGCCTGAATTTGTGATGCATCTCATGGCGTGTGCCATTGTGCATAATATAATAAATACAGTGTATCCATGGCGCAAGGAAATGCTGCAACACAACGCAGATTTTCTGACGCAGCGATGCATAACGCTGCAGTGCGTCGAGATTGAAAAATCTGCCCCTAAATTTGTTAACAGAGTTACTGGGTACATTTGAGGTTTTCTGCTGATGGGGGAGGCATAACATGGGATGAGTCATGTGGCAACCCGGGCTTCGGAAGGAAGGCGTTTGATGCAGGAAGCTTTTGCCAACTACAAAGCAGTTTTAGTTTGCTAGTAATGTGGATGGCATAACCTTGCCAAGAATAGTAGTAGCAAGTGGGGGATGCCAGGTTAAGCAGACAGGATTGTGTGCCAGTACAAACTTGGTGGGGAGTGTGGGTAGTTATGTCAAGGAGCAAGGTACGCCGAAGGTGGCCTTTTTTTACGATGTTCCTGGGGCATTGGCATTTGGCTAGCAAGAAAGAATTCTAGTTATGGGGATCGCCTGATGCCTCCATGAGATTGAACTACATTAATTAATTTGTAAGCTTTTGGTGGTTTGGAAATGTCTATGGACACACTCCTGGGGACTCCAAAATTTGGACTGTTCGATGAGGTATTTGGATGAGGTTCAGCATAAGGGGTAAGTATAGGACACAAGTGGCCTGGGCACAAATGTAAGATCACTTGTAATACTTAGAGAAGTAGCTCTGCAGTATGGTGGGGATGTGAGTAGGAAGTGGCCAGAAAGAGATGCCCACAGGTCACCTTGGTGTGAAGGCATGGACGGTGGAGTTGCTGTAGTGTTGACAAAGAAATGTGATTAAATGGGGGCAGAAAGAAAACCTCAGTGGAGGGATTTTCTGCTGGCAAAAAGAGGAATCTCAAGGGAGGGCAGGAGGGGGTGCTAAGATGGTTAAGAGAAATGTACAAGGAGAGAGATGATCAAAAAGGGAATAAAAGGCTGCCTGAGCATTGTGTGGACAGACTGGAAAGGAAGTCAGTGGAGATTACAGTGTAATGAAGATTACTTAAGATGCTATTAAAAAAGTATTCAGCATTAAAGGAGGCGAGGAGGTGTTTGAGATCTAATGATTGCGTAACGTTTAGGTGTATGGGATGGGTTAGAACATTCTGTAGGGACTTTAATGCATGCAGTTAAGACGAAGGATGGTCTTTAATTGTGAGCTGTGATTGCTTCTAATAGAGTAGGCTTTACTACTAAAGCAAAATCGCCAACGATAGTCCTTCTTATAATAGTTGAGTATGTTTCTAAGGTAAAAAAGTGTGAATTGAAAGCCACAATTGTTTTTTCTGGTGTGCTAGAAACATTCATGGTACCAACAAAAATTGCAGACTGTGGTTTCTCTAATAAAATATTACAGAATTTGAATCGAGGCTGCAGCTCCATTACTGTTTAAGTATACAATGTTAAAACCTTTATGTCAGATTTTATATGAGGTGATATTTAGAAAGGAGTCCTAACGGACCGTTCAAACCAAATTTGTCTTACCATTCTTGTCCTATTATAATGAGAATCCATAGTAACTGCGCCTTATAGTACTGGGTGAATCAGATGACCATGAGTTCGAATTGGCCAATATTTAGACAATTTATCAGTTGAACTACAAATTGCCAATGTTTGATGGCAGCTATATCTTTATCATTTTCTCTATTGATTTGGAACAATATATGCTTCCTGTATCAACTTTGAGTGCTCACGACTAAAAGCCAGTGATGGAAACCTGCTCCAGGAGCGATCTTGGAGCTGTGTGCCTTGTCATGTGTTTGCAGGGCCTGTGAGGTTGGGAGGGAAGAGAGAATGTGTTTGAGTCTGACTCATCACTGCAGTACACGTTTCAGTTTCAAAGAAGGGCTCAATAATTCTCATAGGTTTGTGTGTGTTTTTGAAGACAGATAGGTTGGGTTTTGTGACCATGATGATGACTTGGCAGCAGCTAAAATAGCTGAGTTTCTGCTGGTGGGCAGCATTCCTGCTGGTTTTAGGTTTTCAGGAGCTACATCAGTGAGCTTCAGCCCAGGATGGTTACTACGTACAGAGAGCACTTAGGGATATACGTTTTAGTTGAAAGGTGAAGTGACAACATGTGGGGGCAGGGACGATAACAACCTGAATCACTGACAATCTTAATATCCCCAATGAAAGTCATGGGAAGCATAAGAGGTCGCATTGGCAAGTCATCTCAAAAGGCATAATGAGCCCAACAATAATAGGAAAACTCAAAACCTAATAAATGAGATAGTGCAGCCAGCTCACCAAAGATGCAAAATGCTCCTAGGAGAAATATAATCCTCGTCTTTCCTGGTACTTCAGAACCACTGTAAAGTGATGCCAGAGTTTAGAGCCATTGATGAGGAGGTTTGCAGGTAGAGGACCCTTGGGGAGACTTCTTTCACAGGCTAAATTGTGCTTTGTAAACAAAGGCCAGGAAATATCTTTTTTGCAGCTTGAAGATGCCTTATTTCTACTAAACTCTGAATTGAAGAGGACCTGCTGAAACCTGCCCCCATGACATATCATCGTTTGCAACACTCAAGCCAGTAATTCCTGACATATGGCTCCGGTATTGCAACAACCTGTGTTGAGAGACTTTGGATGAATGCATCGGAATAGACACTGTGTGACTACTATTAGGCAGTAGGGACATGCTACATCGACTTTCTGCTTGTCGCAAATTTACCATGCACCCTAACCTGTAGGCTACAAGGCCTACATAGAGATGATTTACTAATATTTAAAAGAGAGGACAGCAAGGCCTCCCAGTGAAAATAGCTTTTTGGACTTTGTCACCATATTTAAAAGAGAGGATTTTTACACTGTACGGACCTGGAATCATCCATAATATTTGGCTTCCGACTGCCTGTAAGTAATATGCCTCCTACCCTCAGTATTGCTATTAAATATCTAGTGGGGAAAACTATGTGATTATTGTCACCTTCTCATCCTCTTTCCTGTCTCTACTCTTTGATTGGCATTCTGATAATGACTCTTGCTTGAAGGGGTTAGGAGAAGGGGTGATGTAATAATGTTGGACGTGATACATCAAAATGGGTGCACCCACAGCAAGAAACACCACAGTTACTTGATTGGTGAATGTGTGCTCTCTCTTGGGATTCAATGAAAAATCCAAATCTGAAAACTGACTTTATCATTCTTCTGAAGAACAACTGTTTACCACATGGGACAAATTGAAATTCAGTCCGATACTGTGGAACTGCAGGTGGATACTTTTTGTGGTCGATCTTCCTAAAGCTCTAGAGTTCTGGTGCAAAGATTTTGAAAAAGTTCCCAAACTAGTTTTGGTGCACGAATAACTACAGGCCTAAACATCTAAGGCCCCCAGGATCTCAAGGAGAGCACTCGAGACACCTACGGAGTCAGACAGAGGGAAACGGCAAAGTCCAGTTCGGGTCCAGTTGCCATAGGTCTGCTAGGATACTTCACAGACATGTCCTCTTCAGCTTCTTTGTTTCTGGAGCCACCCAGGGGATCAGCTGTATGATCATTAGAGATATTTCTGTCCTTGGACTTCAAGTGGAAGGGGGTCCAGACTCTTCAGGTCATTCTAAAAGGTCACAGATTCCAAGTGCAACAGGTTCAGTCTACCTGGTATCCTGCTGCAAGTCCAGAAGTATTCTGAGGCGGTCTCTGTGATGGTCCAGCTCTGTAGTGTTCACCAACCTGTGGGTGGGGGACACCCTAAGACACTCCTAGTTCCTCTCTACCAATGGAGTAGAGGTTCCCAGACACTGACCCACCTACTTTTGCAGTAGTTCCTATTTGCTTTAATGCATACAGACCAAAAATACCATGTGTCAGCGCATTTTCAAGAAGAAAAAGGGCTTTGGCTACACATATCATGGATTCAGAGGGCTTGTGTGTGAGTGGGAGTGTCATAGGAAATCCACCAATGGCCTTCCACATCTCACACTAAAATCCAATTTGAAGCAAGCACTGTACCCACAAGAAACAAAAGAGACTGAAGTCTGATAGGTAAAAAGTAGGGTCATTCAGCAACCAGACAGCCGATACACACAAATTGTTCTAGCATGCTCTTTGCTCCCTTTGAAGGGGCACACACCTTATATGTGTGCTTCAGACAGACTTCTCAAATAGGACTTTACACTGGAGTTTTAACAGGATAGGCACAGCCCTTCCCTGCATAGTCTATTGAGCTCAGAGGAGTTTTCTATCTCTACTCATTCAGTTCAGCCTATTGGGTGCTCCTGGAAGGAATTTCACATTGAATTTACATGTTATTCAAGGATGAACATGGCTGGAGAGCTAATGCAAATTAGCCTCTTGAAAAGTCAGGCAAGTGAAGGGTAAAATGTCCTAAAAGTTTCTAAATGGGTAAAACACTCTAAAAGTTGCTTTTCCTTAATAGATATTAAAAACCTGACTTTACCATTAAATTGGCTTTTTAACATAGCCTTATAGCCCACAATAGCTGACTATACAAGCCATGAAAGGCTTTCTCCAATGTTAAAGGCCCCAGCCAAAAGACGAGGGCCTTTAACAAGGGAGCGGGCCATTAATGGCCAGTATAGCCCAGCTACATCAGGCTATAAGCCTATTAGAACATTCCGCCCGCAGCGGGCAGAATGTCCTAATTGTAAAGACAAGCTTGAGGGAGTTCTAATCCCCGAAGCTCCGATGACTTTGATTCACAGCTGTTACTGTGATCGTTCAACATCTAGTAGCCATGCGTAGGGCCACACTGTTAGCTGTTGAACATTCACAGCAAGAGGTGTGAAAGGGGACTGAAGTCAGACCCTGGTTCTCCCCAGCTTGGCTAAGGTACTTTTTTTTCCATTCAGCTAAGCCAGGGAGACCCAGGAGCTGAGCAGCTTTACCCATCCCTCCTTCTAAGGCTCCAGGGACTCTGAGCTAGGGAAGAGGGAGGGGGAAGGTTCCGGTGTGCCTGGCAGCACAGCCTCTGCCATGCGCTTTCCCCTACCCAATCCAAGTATTTTGGAAATGCAGGGTACAGAGAAAGTCAGAGGCTGATTATTAGTACATTGAAATGTTGTGAGCAGCGGGCCTGTCAGTTTATTTATATAGGCCTCTTCAGCTACCTTGTCTTCAAAGGAGCTCTCCCATTCCAATGTTCCAATATCTATTAAAAATAGTGGTTTGTTTATTTTCCTAGCTGTCCCTCTCCTGGGTTGGCAGTATTAATATTTAATCTGCACTCTGGTTTTCCACATAGGACAGCTAGGCCTTTTTGGGCTTTGTCACAGAAGGGACAAGTTAACATAAATTTTATGACAAGACCCAGAGGCTAACATTATGCAATATATCTTCATTGCCACTACTCCACAACAGCTCCTTGAAAGAATATAGAACTTAAAATTCACAGCAAACAAAATACCAGAACTCCTGAAACATAAGCTTCTTTTTTGCTGCGGCTCCAACAGATAAGTACTGCGTGAATGATAAGATGAATATGGACTACCTAGACTGCTTGGGATGCATGTTTACTAAATAATATATACTGTTCTTGTTTGAGGGAATTAATCCCCTTTATTTATGTTTGATGGGTTGTATTTAATTTTTGTAGAATATCTTATATGCTATGATGCACATTTAAAAAAATATTTTTTCAAAGAAATATGAGTGTTTCTTTCTCCCACCGGCTAGGCAGTTGTAACAATTAATTATGAGCGCTTCGCACGCCAGAATCTCAAGCCGGCAGTGCATGGATAGATGCGCATTGTGAATGCACAAGTCTCATTGGTGACGCATGTGATTGGAGCGCGGCCAACTCCACGCGCTGATTTTCATTAATTTTTAAAAGTATGAAGGGTTCCATCATGCAGCAAATCTTTGAGAATTTCAGGCTGGGGAATTTGTTCATGAAAGGTTGGTTCAGATGGTGAGGCTAAATAAAGGTTTAGGAGTCAGTGAGTAGTAGGGGAGGTGCTCAGAGAGTCGAGCACGGAAATAGAAAAGAGACTTGTGTAGAATAGGAAATAGGCGGCCATTTTATAGGAGTGGGCTGGATTAGATTCAATAGACAGTGTGATGCGTTTTACGAATGAACAGTGGCTTTGACAGTTGAATTGGAAAAAGGATGTTCAATCAGTTTGACTGTACAGTCTCTTTGGTCAGGGTTTTGTGGAGTCTAGCTGAGACAAGTGAAGTTTGGTTTAAGATATTTTCTTGAGTGAACTGGGATAATTGATCTAGGAGGAAAATATGAGTGTAGATAGATCCCAGATAAATGAGCTTCAGTTTGAGCAAAAATTACAGAAAGCTGTAGAAAAAATGTCTGAAGATCCAAACTAACGTATGTAGAAAAAATTGAAGTCTTTATTAGCAAGAGCAAAGTCAGCTTCAGAGGAAGAGAGGTTTTGGTCAGCGGGGGAGACATCCCAGGCCAAGAAGAGAGGTAAAGTAGCAAAAATGCAAAGAGACGGAGATCTGCGTTGGCAGACCAGGGAGTCAGTGTTAGCTTAAGGAATGGTAGCGTTGAGGACATACATGGGGGACAGTCAAAATGTCCCACAAAGGAGAGCAGATTGAAAGATGCTGGGAAGCATAGGAAACATTCTGCCAATTACTGTGATAAGACTTCCGGTAGTGCTGAAGTGGGGATAAGTTGTTCTTCAGACTTTGGTACGGATGAGTCTGACAAGGAAATGATTGAAGTAGAAGATAGGAAAGATAATATGAGGGAATTAGAGCCGGAGAAGATTAAGGATCCATCTGGTGAGGCTTTGTTTGATCCATACCTCGTCAGACATCCTCTTTCCCCTGAGTGGACTCCACTTGATCATGTTGCTGAATATATGCATTCTTGGATGACAAAGCAAATAAGAGGTTAAGGTCAGATTAAGGTCAGAATGTCCAAGGCCTTCTTTGGGGTATAAAGTTATGGAAACCCGGGAGCTGAACCCAAAGATTCTGGCATTCACTGGAAATGGCGGTAGGGATCCCAGAAAGGGGTTAGAGAAGGGACTTCGTATGTGCCAAGATCGGCTTTTGGATGTCTCTGGCCAGCTAGTGAAAATATTTGATTTGATTGAGGAGGCAAACATGAATAAAGAGAACGTGGATACAGAGGAACTACGTCAACGGGGGCAAAGGGCAGTTTGTTTATTAGGAAATGCTAATACTGCTTTGTTAATAGAGTGCAGGAAAAATATCTTGTTGAAAACTGACCTTAAGTTGGTTGATTTGGCAAATAATTAAGGTAGTCCTGTGGCTAAAGGTCTTCTCTTAGAGATTATTTTATGAAATCAATGTCAAAGTTTGTTAATGCATACTCTTTCATCCAAAAATTTCAAAGAGATGTTAAGAGGGTCTTCACTGACCGTGTTTTTGGTTAAGCTTGGAGATCAAGAGCTTGATTTCCCAGCCGAGGTCAGGGAATTACGAGATCCTCTTTTACCCAGGGATGTGGCTCCTTACAAGGACAAACTGCCTGGAAAGCTGGAAGCTTCTACCTTCAAAGACAATGTTCTAGGGGACATGGAGGTTGGAGTGATGGAAGATTCAGAGGAGCAGGTAAGGTCAGGCCTTATTTCTATCCCTGTAAAGTTGGGCAGCAGACTTGCCCAATTTTTCCACAAATAGTTGCAGGTAAAAAGGGACCCATGAGTTTTGCAATCGGTACAGGGTTACCACATCAATTTCGTAGGAGATCTGATTCAAAATTGGGTGCCAGGGGGAGTACAGTTCAGTTTGGATCAGGCCAAGTTAGTGGACAAAGAAGTTCAAGATTTGAAAGAGAAGGGAGCAATAGTGGAATGCATTCAGGAAAGAGGAGGATTTGAAAAAATATTTTGTTAGTAGAGAAGAAGGAAAAAGGGATGAGACCGGTTAAAAATTTAAGAAGTCTCAACGATTGTTTAGTATATCATCATTTCAAGATGAAAGACATGCATATGTTAAGGGAAATTTTACAGACAGGGGATTGGTTGACTCGACTGGATTTAAAGGACGCATATCTAACTATTCCGGTTTGGAAACACCATCAAAAGTATCTCATGTTTAAATGGGGCAGAAAGTTATGGAAATTTGTGTGTCTACCCTTTGGTCTTTCGTCGGCCCCATGGTGCTTTATGAAATGTTTATGACCAGTGGCATCTTTCTTGAGAGAAGGGTGAGTGAGACTGATTAATTACATAGACAACATATAGATCATGGATCAAAGCAGGTTACGTGTGTTAGAGTACACAGGGCTGACAGTTAGGTTACTAGAGAGGTTGGGTTTTGTTGTAAACAGAGAAAAATCTTGTATGGTGAATGAGACTCAGTTTTTTGAGTTTTTGGTGAATAGGGGGTTTTAAAACTTCTAAAGGAGAAATTGAAGAGGATAAGAAAGGAATTGAAAAGAATACTATCTCTGGGGAGAATTTCTTTGAGAATGCTTGCTCATGTGGTTGGTCTTTTATCATCCACAATCCAGGCTATTTTACCAGGTTCTTTGAATTATCGGGCTTTGCAGATATTGAAGTCTATGTATGTAAGAAATGGTATGAGGTATTCTCATGATTTGACACTCACGGAAGAGGCGAGGGATGAGTTGGAATGGTGGATGTTAAACATGGAGGTTTGGAATGGGAAAGCTATTTTTGGAGAGAATCCAGAGTTATTAATAGAATCGGATGCAAGTTTAGATGGCTGGGATGCCTGGTGTGGTGCAATTTCGAAAGGAGTTCATTGGACAGACGAGGAAAAGAGGTTGAATATAAATTGCCTGGTATTGTTAGAGGGTTCATTTGCAATCAAATGTTTCACGCAGAGAGAGGTAAGGTGTTCGGTGCTGTTGTGTATGGACAATGCCTTGGCAGTTCAGTTTGTAAACAAGTTGGAGGGTCCGATATCGAAGGATTTGGCAGATTTAGCAAAGGTGTTTTGGGAGTACTGTCTGAGGACGTACCTGAGGGTGCAATCAGAACATATTCCAGGGTTGACCAATCTAGAAGTGGATTGGTTTTCGAGGAATTTCAATGATTCAAGCAGCTGGATGTTGAAAAGGACGGTATTATTGCAGATAGAATCAATTTAGGGACCGTTTGCTGTAGATCTGTTCGTCAACAGACTGAATACACAGAAAAACAGGTTTCTCAGTTGGGGACCAGATCTGGAGTCTGCTGGAATAGACGCATTTTGGCAAAATTGGATGGGTCTCAGGCCTTATGTGTTCCCTCCATTTTCTATGATAGCTCGGGTGACTATGACGGTACTCAGGTGGAAGGAGACTACTGTTGTGATAGCTCCTCTTTGGAGGGCGCAAGTGTGGTATCCAGTTCTGTTAGCGATGTCAGTAGACTTTTCAATTATGCTACCGTGCTTTCCGATACTGTTGAGAGGACCGACAGGAGAAGTGCACAATTTAGTGATTACAGAGCGGTTGAGGTTGGTGGCACGGAGAATTTCAGGAGAATATGTGAGGTACCAGGGCTTTTACGAGCAGCTAAGGAACTTATTAAGGAGTCCTGGGCTCCAGGACCAAGGAAGATGTGTAGATTGGCTGGGCGTAAATGGGTTTGCTGGTGCATTGAGAGGGACTTTGATCCCCTTTCAGAGTGCACAGTGGGAGTGGTGAACCATCTGTCAGAAAGATATGCAGAAGGTTTGGTATACAAAACAGTGAATGTACATAGATCTGCTATCGCTGCATGTCATGATCTGGTCAATCGATTATCAGTGGGGCTGGATGTGTTTGTGCGCAGGCTTATGTGTAGAATTGCAAAACCACCTGTATTTAGGTATCATTCGGTTTAGGATGTTTCTAAGGTGTTGCAGTTTTTGTTGTCTTGGGAAGACAATATATCTTTTTCCTTGAGGGATTTGTCTTTAAAACTGACCATCTTATTATTTTTAATTTCGTTCAGAAGGGTGACAGATGTTAAAGATCTGGACATCACCAGCAGAGTTTTTTCACCTGCAGGTGTGTGTTTTTATTTATCAAAAAGATCAAAGAGTAATTCTTTTAGGCTATGTTATCTGTATTTTGAAGAGAAAGAGAAATTGTGTGTAGTGAGATGTGTGAAGGAGTATGAGAGGAGATCGGCAGAGGTAAGGCCTTTTGGTGTGAGTCAGTTGCTCATTTTCCTTAAGAAACATTTTAAAGTGGTATCTTTGCCTATGCTTGCTAGATGGGTGCGAGAGATGATGAGTAGACCTGGAGTGGATGTGAGTATGTCTGGAGCCCATTCTGTTAGAGGAGTGGCTGCTTCTAAGGCGTACATGATGGGAGTATCTATGCAGGATATTCTTTGTTGTGTGGACTGGTCTAATAATGTAACTTTTTAAAATTTTATTTCAAACCTGTAGACAATGTGGCAAGTTGTTTGTTGTAAATGCTTTATACTTGTTTGCCTCTGGATCTTGCCATAAAATGTAGATTTTCAATAGCCTGGCGGGCAGAATATCTGGATTTTATTAAAGACACGGAGGCTAATATTATCCCGCCCATTTACCCATCCCTAGTTACCGGTGTTCTTTTCTTAAATTCAAAGTTCGTGATCAAGTTTGAAAATACCAAGGACTTCGTACCACAAGAGCATGATGGATCATTTTGAAGGATTGCATCGTGAGGATTTCCATGAGGATGGAGAAGTTTGATTTCCTGGAATGCTAAGACTGTTTTAGTTGTAGATGTAGTCACAGTCACAAAAAGAAGGCTGTGTTTCAGGAGTTCTGGGATTTAGTTTGATGTGAATTCTAAGTTCAATGTTCTATAAAGGCGCTTCTGTGGAGTAGAGGCAATAAAGATATATTGCATAATATTAGCCTCCGTGCCTTCAATAAAATCCAGATTTTCTGCCCACCAGGCTATGTAAAATCCACATTGTCTACTTGTCACACTTTTACCATGCACCCTAACTTGTGGGCTACAAGGCCTACATAGAGATGATTTACTAATATTTAAAAGAGAGGTTTTAACCAGTCAAAAGGGGTTATTTTAACAAGTTGCACTGCAGAATTAAACTGCAGCAATTAGGATATATTGTTAGGCCTGATGTCCTGTTTTCCTTTGCACACTAGTGGATGGCATAAAAAGGGTTGGAGTCCATAGGTGACATTTACATTTTTATGCCATGTATGACATTTCTACACATTATACTATGGCCTTATAAAGGATGTAAATACGCCTGCCAGTTATTAGCCGATTTCTTTTTGTTTTAGGCGTCAGAGCGCATACACTAGGCATGGTATAGAAGTGCCCCAGTGTGCAGTCTAAAGACCAGAAATAAAAGTTAGCTAAACAATGGGCGGGGGCACACAAAAAAGGTGCATTTTCTCACAGTCTTTTGTAGCCTACAGTACCACATATTACCTGCGGTATTACACTCTTTTAAAACTTTGCTCCCACAGCGGTGCCAACCAACTGAATAATCCTGTGGCCTCAAGGCATCAGTGCACCATCCCCTGCTCATCCATCCTTCCTGGTCTCACTTACTTACAAAAGCACATTGCATCTTTAGTAGCCAGCAGCAGCATGTGAGGGATAACACTAATTTACCCAGCTTCCACCTGCTATTGGCACTTATGACCTGAAACTTGGCAGGAAATATTGCATCTGGTTGCTTTAGGGGTGCAGACATGATTAGAAAGTGGGACTTATTTAACTTTGTTGAGGGAAGCAAGGGAACATGGTCTGCTGTGTTGCATGAAAGAGGGAAGGCAGAAATGCTCCATATTTACAAAGATATGGAGCATTTCTGCTCTTTTCGTGTAATGGTGCACCGTGTGCTGCCTAACATCACAGTAGGCATGGGTGCAAGGGATTCTGTGTTATAGTAAGGATTATTTTTATGCAGGGCAGGGCACCTTCCTTAGAGGCATATTTTCTAAGTGTGCTGAATGATGCAATGCAGCACAGATGGAAAGAGGAAGTAACAAGCAGAATAAAGATATTTCTCTTTTCTATGCCACTGTCGGGTAGCTGCAGCCTGTGTAAAATCTGGGTTTGTGTCAAAATAGAAACCCAGGTGGATGCATGGGTATGGCCATGCTCCATCCATGTAACAAATGTGTGACGATACAACGCATGGTGTTACCACGCGGTAGGTACAACGCGGTTGTTACAACGACCGCGTTGTTACCACCATGACTTTACATCGCAAGTGGTTTCTACGACTTGCGCTAGATGGCGCACTGGACTTAGGAATAGTATAAATTACTCCAGTTAGAGCAACAGCAGGGAATGTGTTGGATTTAAAATCCAACACATTCCTTGGTGTTGTACGCCACCTCGTGCAAGTCGTAGAAACGACTTGCGATGTAAAGCCAAGCGTGGTAACAACGTGGTCGTTGTAACGACCGCGTTTTTATCTACCTGTGTGGTAACAACAGCGTTGTAACCGCTGTTTCCCCCATGTAACACCTATACAACGCTTTGTGCTGCCTTGAGTTACTTTGTATTTACTAAACTATGCAAAGCCACGCAAAGAGGCTTTCGATGGGTATTATGTTTTAAGTTGACTTAAAATGTTCAACTCTCTCGGAGGAAGCATGAGCGAGCCATTAGTACTCCAGCTAAAAACAAGAATTTGGAACGCTAATGTGACTGCTATTCTCAAGATGGTGCGATGGTTTAATTTTGCTTTCTTTATTTACTGCAAACATGTGCCACAAAAATATAAAAGAAAAAACAGGCTACCACCTAGAAATGGCCACCATATCCTTTCAATAAAGATCTTCACTTATGTATATGTTTTACTACTAGTGTTTTTTAAATAACATACCTGTAAGTTGTGCCATGCTTTTTATGGTTATGTTTGTGAAGAAGATTAGAATAAATCACCACCTAAACAAGCACCAAAATCACAGGCAGCTATAATTTTACAATGTCACTTTTAAATAAACCAAATTAAGAAAAGTAAAAGTAAATCATCAATTAACTGGGCACCTCACCTGCAGGAACGTAAATAGCTGGTATATAAAATAATTTGCAAAATAAATACAATAAAAAGGCATAATTTTACCCACCTTTGCACTGAAGCTAAATTAACTATTTTTAGGTGGACGTGAAAAATGTGCACAGGCTTTGTGCGGTCATTCAAAGTAAAATTAGCCAATGGAAAAAGTGTGTTGACCCACAGCCCCAAGCTTTATGCTGTAGTGGTTGGAAGCAAAATGTGAATGAGCATTGGATGACGCCAGCTAACCAAAAAACCCCACTGTATGTCAAAGGCCAGACCTAAAATAGGTTTGGTTGGATTTACAAGTTAATCATAAGTGACACAATCCTCAGAGATCCTACACTAGGGGGCATATTTATGAGCTCCTTGCACCACCGGCGCGTCACTTTTTGTGATGCTCCAGTGGCACAAACTACAAAATCATGCAAAACCCCATAGATATGGAGTAAGGACAGGCAGTGCAAATCTCTGTTTTGCCTTAATCTTCACTAGGGAGGCATTCCAGATGCGTTGCAGTGGATGTTCCTACGAAACAGCCATGGATTTTGGCACTTCCCCAAAAGTCCAAAACATGTAAACCTGGGGATGCACCAAAACCTTATGCCTCCCCGAGAGGCGCAATGAGGAGAAATAACTTTATTTCTCCTTGTTTTTTCCTCTTTCCATGAAAAGAGGAAAAAGCCTCCTAGGATTGTTTTTGTGCAGGACAAAAAAAGGCATCATTACTCATTGTACATCATATTTTCGAATGTATAGATGCAGTTGGCGCTAGGCTGCCGAAATGGTGCCAGAACAGGGGGAAAGGACAGGAAGGCACTGTATTGGATAAAAATAATGCATTCGTGCCCCTTCACTTTCACTTAGAGCAGCACAGCAAGCTGACTTGCTGCACTGCCCTCCACCTAAACTCCATGCGTGAGGCCCCAATTTTTCTAGGAAGTGATTGTGGGAATCTTCCCACTGTAAACAGTCTATCACATGTTTTATTGGCACCAGTTTTCCAAAATGTAAATTGCGAAAGTTGTTATTCAAGTTTGAACGATTGCACAATAATTTCCCATTCACTGTAAGTAACTGTATGTCCCAAGCAAGGCAGTATGCTAAGAAGAGGGAATTCATTCACTTAGAGACTGAATGTACCAAAACATCTTATTTGAAGACTTTCTCAATCACTTTGTTCCATTCAGTCTATGAAAACAGTTTTCTCAATTTGTCATTTGTTGTTGCTGTTATTCTTTTAAGGTTCACCAGTGCATTCCTTTGGATGTTAGCTGAATGACCTTGTCCCACTGAATCATTTGTTGTTTTGGATGGCTCACGGCCATACACTCATTTGATTTGTATGCGTCACGTTCTCAAATCTGACAGTAGATGCACAAAAATAGAATTTCTTTTTCTTGTTGTACAGCTGAAGATGATGTTGTTTTTTATTGTTATTTTCTAATTCTTTTGTTTATACTACAGCTATCTAAAATAGCACCATGCATGTGGTTTAAGTTTGTCTACCTGCCTTTCAGTTTTGTTAATTTTCCCGCTTACTTGGAAGGTAAGCAACTCACTTTTATGTTGTTCAGGTTTGATAGTTAGCTGACTAATAGGTTTCCTGCCCATAGTGGATTAATGGAAGCTTCTACATCGAGGTGATTTACTTTAACCATTTGGGCCCCAATATACAAACAGAGAAGTTTACAATTTAGGGGCAGATTTACAAGCCTCATGCGCCACATTTACGCTGCCGTTGCGTCACTTCTGTGACGCAGCGGCGGCGTAAACCATGCGCCACATTGCGCCTTATTTACAACGTGACGCATCTAGGGAGATGCGTCACATTGTAAAGCCCTGCGCCACATGAAACCTGTGTCAGGTTTCATGTGGGCGTTCCTGCGCAGGGTAGGCGTTCCATCGCAGGAACGCCTCGTAAAAGTGATGCAGTGAAATCGGCAGGATTTCACTGAGTCACTTTCCCGAGGCCGCTGCGACAAATCCTTACGCCTGCTTGAGTCAGGCGTAAGGAGTGGCGCACCACGTTAAGTATGGGCGGCCCCTTTGCATTGCTGGAGCCGCGTCACGCTTGCAGCATGACTCCAGCAATGCGCTGCCCTTACGCCACAAGATGCGACACGCATCACCCTATCCTTGCGCCGCGGTGCACCGCATTGTAAATGCAACTCAAGGAGATAATTGCGTATCGCATCTTTTGTGGCGCATCCCTGCTGATTTGCAGAGATGCGCCAGAACTTGTAAATCTGCCCCTTAGTACTTAGTTTTAACAAACTGCTAGTACTTAATCGCAAATCCTGTATCCTTACCACGATCATCTACAAATTGCAGTTCGTTTAAAATGAGCAATTAAAATAATTGTGAATCATTAAAACTCTCAAAATACCGAAATTAGCATTGGAATCACCTTCTGACCTCACATCCAAGAAATGAGCCACATTTTCCACATTACAGATGAGAGGAGATCTCAGGAGCCACACACAGAGGTATAGGAGAGCAGAAATAATCAACCAGCAGCCTGAGAGGGAGAAGGATGCCCAGAAATAGTGAAATCATTGGAGACACTGGTAGAAGAAGATTTGGTCAACAATAATTCACATTTTTGGGAAATTCCCACAGAATGAGCCCATGGGCATGTTTTGCATATACCAAAGGATCCAGAGGCCTTTAAATGCCATCAGAACTATCTCCTGGGGCATTGATGAAATCTGTAAAAGATGGCATGACTTGCATAATGGGGAAAAAACAGAAGGTTGCCACCAGGAGATAGGAGGCGTCTGGCACAGGGTAGAGGGTCCATTACTAGGCCATCACCCACATCACTGGAAGAGACAAAAGAACCCTTTTAGCTGAGACAATTACTTGAGTAACTGGCACCTTCAACAGGTGAAAGTCAGTACATTGACACAGCAAATGTACAAACTAAACATAGTTTGCCCTTTTTCACTTTCCTCCCCCCTCTTTTTTCAATGTAGGTTCTAATCGAACGAAGACAGGTGGAATAATCATCCCACCTTTTCACTGGAGACCCCCCAAGATAAGGGTCCTCTTCACTTTGCTAGGTCCTGAAGAAAGCCCACTTGACCCTTAGGGGCATTATAGAGGGCTGAAACATGTCGACCTTTTTATGGACACTCTACAGTGCACTAGACCGTAACTAGTCTATCTTGTGCACGCTAAGCATTTTTTAATCATCTCGAACCCAGTTTAATTAAAGGTGTGTAGTGGTTTTACGAGTTTTGTAGAATATTTCACTTCACGTCACTTCACCATTCACCAACACCTATTTTTAAGATCACCACTGAAATAACCAGTGGGATAACCTCCGGGTGGAGGAAGCATATTATTAACCCAATGATGATGCTGTCACGTTGTTAACAACAGAGCAGAGAATCAAAATATACCGCTTTAATCCACCAGTTAAACGTGAATGAGGGGTTCTTAATGGTACATGGGACTGTCACTGCAAACCCTGGTTTTTTCAGGCTTAGTGATCCACTCTCCACCTGATTTTTTGAAGTGAACTCCGACCAGATGTCTATATAGTGCACTATGCCATATATAAGAATTGTTGACACTCACACAATATCTTGCAACAAGGTCAGTGTTAGAGTTCTAGAG
Organism: Triturus cristatus; assembly: GCF_964204655.1. Lineage (NCBI taxonomy): Eukaryota > Metazoa > Chordata > Amphibia > Caudata > Salamandridae > Triturus > Triturus cristatus. The sequence goes on along the minus strand of NC_140583.1, from coordinate 422,098,700 downwards.
ATTACACACAACTCACATGTTTAAGGGATGCTTATTCTTGTGATTCCGGTAGCGATATTCAGTGCCATCAAAAGGTCATATCAAGACATGTCTCCCATCTACACATCTTATCACTTGGGGGAAGTTTACAATTCCTTTAAACCGAAGTTTAGTATCACAAATCTACTGCGGGGTGTTTGGAAATTAAATGTTGTTGTGTCCAGGAAATTATTTAAAAACCTAGGTTAGGTACTCTCTGAACCATCACCAGCTGTTGCTACGATGCCTGGTTAACTGGCTGAGCAAAGGAGGTTTAATCAACAAAGAACCTGCACAAGCATGTTATAGCCTGTCACATTCTCACTTTCAACCTACTACTGGATCCAGCTAATCATTGAAGGCATGCACCACTTGTCTGCTGAGGCTGTGGTTGGCATATGTCTCCTCTATTTGGTCACCAATTGGGATCCTGATTCTAATTATCCTCTCCTGGCACCTTCTTCTCTGCTGCAGCATTGCCAACAGCCTCATACCCCTGGTCATCCAATACAGCGCAACTGTTTTGGAGTGAAGAAAACGTCCATGGCCTCCTTTTAAACGTACTTTGTTCCATTAGAGTTCCCATTAGCTTTTAGTGATGGGGTGTCAGTTAGTTCTTTTTTAACACTGCAGGTGACACATGGTGACATGTTGTAATTGAATACCAGAGTGTGTGTTTTTGATGTATTTACTTTGTTGACACAATGACATTTTAATTGATGTTATATAGATTTTTTATCTAGGATGTGCATTTTTTGTGGATGCCTTGGTCTTTCATAAAGACACATAACTCTGCCACATCCATTTGTTTGACTTTGCTGTCATGTTTATATCTTGTTGGATTTACCTATTTTTCTTCAAAAGTAAAAAAGTGTACGAGTGTAGGCTTTCTTGAAGATGCACTGAAAAATAATGGTCCTCGGTGGAAAGAATCTATTATGCAGTATGTTGTAGTTATTCCAAGTTCATACGAATTTGTTTCTGAGAAATAACATCAAGTCATTTTGAACACGTATAATAGCATCACTTCGAAATATCAGTGTGGTCCATTGATCTGAATTAAGTGCATTAAGTACAGTGCTATTATGAAAACCGACACTCGGATTTTTATTTTTATTTTGAACAAATAGACTTAAAATAACTGTAACCATCATTAACATATCTTTAATAAACACATTTCCAACAGTGACACTGAATAACTGTAATAATAAAGATTAACCATATGTCCCAAACTCTTAACGTGACAGATTTACTCTTTCCCCTTAACCCTTTAACCTTAACTATGACCATACAACTTAGCCCCTGTGCCCTTAACCATATAAATGTAATCCTACACCAACAACTCTTATTTAACATTCCCAGACAATATAACAGAAATACTCAACCCGATACCCCAAACCCATATCCCCGCACCCTTAACTCTATACCCAGTACCCTACATCCCTATCTAAAACTCCATACCATTAACCTGTAAGCCATGCCATATTCTCTAAATTTCCTAAAAAAAACCCTTATCCCCTTAGCCATATCACCTACAAACCAAACCCTTAACCCTTTGCCCTTTAAGGCTATATAATTAACCCTTAACTCTATACATTTTACCGGAGCCTCATTAAATGCAATGCAATGCCATGTGGCCGTTGCACATCCTGTTAAGTGGTCATGCATACTATTAGGAAAGGTGGCGCAGACTTGTGTGAAATATCCTTTTGCATCACTGACAACTTTTGCAGCAATGGAGAGCTGATGGTGTAGATTGTGGTAATGGGATGGCATCTGCTCAGGTGATTAGAGTGCCACCTACTTACAGTCGATGGCCACAACAAATTGGGGAAATGGGCAATAGTTTAGAGCGGTAGTTCCTGCCAATGCGGAAGTCGACTGATGGTGCATGTCAATACCTGGTGCAGGTACCTGGTTTGGTTAGCCTGTGAGGTGCAAACCATGACCCGGACAGTCTTTTGAAATTATTTGGTGGCTAAGATGTAGAACAGAATGTGAACATGGGCACTAATGACCTGAGATGGGGCTGTGGGTGTTTCCACTCTGGAACCATGTACAGGAACACACCTGACCAGACGTGGTATCAACCTACTTTTTCTTCCTCATAATTGGGGAATCATCAGGCCCCCCCCCCCTTCGAACTTTTCACAAGTAGAAACAGCAGCAGCAGGAGAAACAGCAGCCCTCACCCTCCTGTCCATCTCTGCTGCATTAGACATGGTCTCCCACTCCATCCTCATCCAACACCTGCATGAGATCGGAATCTAAGGACCCACTCTCTGGTGGATCAGCTCCTTCCTGACTGGTAGGACCCAATTAGTCAGCCTTTCACTCTCCACCTTGCGTGCTTGCGACTTCATCTTCAGAGTCCCACAAAGATCATCCCTAAGCCTCATCCTCTTGGGCACTTACGTTATCCCTCTGTGGAGCAAGCTGGCTCTGTATATACTATACCAAAGTGAGGTATTATGTGCACAGAGTCCAGTGGAACCCCAAAGGTAGGCAGAGGTAAAGTTAGATAGCACCTCATTCTCTATTTGTGGTAGAGTGGTCAAGCAGTAAGGCTTTATCAGAGGACAGTGTTAAGCATTTGTTGTACACACTCAGTCAGCAAATGAATTCACACACTCAAAGACTGCACTTGAGACCAATTGTTTTTGTATACTAATAATCTTTTTGTTATTTTATTTCCTAGAACCAAGCAAGCCTGGCACAGGTAAGTGATAAGCACTTGGCAGTAAATATACAGATTATAACACAGTTTGGATTGCTATTGTAAATGTACTTTGTTTTGACTTACAGTATTGTTTGTGAGAAATGCAATGCTTTGTAAATACAGTACATATACTTTGTATAGGATTTTCAGTAAGATTACTGGTAAGTTACTTTTGAGATTAATTTTCTTACACAGTGTAGTATACCTGGATACTACACTGGGGCATTTCCTGTAAACAGGTAAGTAAAATCGGTTTTTTTAGTCAGTACAATTTTAAAGAATTTCTTTAGGTTTTCAAACTCCACACTTAGAAACTTTTCCAAGAATAACCGTCAATGTTATCCTATGGAGAAAAATAGTGTTATCGGTTTTAGGGTAAGTATTCAGTAGTGGGAGTTGAGGTTCTAGGGGTGGACTCAGGGTCTCCCAGGGTCAGGGATGCACTCTTGTTACACCCTCAGCTGCACTAGGGCAGCCGGGTGCAGAGTGCTGAGGTCCAATGTTATCCAATAGTGGTTAGGGGACCTCCGGTTGGTGGCTGCTGACAAGCAGGCCACTTGGTTGTGGGAGCAAAACTACTGGACTCTAGCTCAGGGCAAATGGGGACACAAAGTAGCACCAAAAGTGCACCCTCAGCAGCACTAGGGTGGCCGGGTGCAGGGTGCTGTTTCGACGTCGGGCGCCCTGTTGTTTGCAATTAGGAACCTCTGGTTTGCAAAGGCACTGCAGGCTTGGGGACGAAGGTGTTCTGAGTGCGTTCACCACTACGAGAGGTAAGTTGGGATGTTGGGCATTGGTTAGGCACCATCGGTTTGGCCACCCAAGGCCGTGGGGCGTCGGGTGCAGGGGTGCCTTTTAGGGTCGGATCTTGTGACCAGCTCCTAGTTGCGGGTGGGTGGACCTTCCGGATTTAAGCTGCAGGTGTCGGCTGGGGGTTTTAGGCAGGTGAGGGGTCACCTAATCTCTGGTCTGAATCTCCAGGGTGACTTCCTCGTGGTGTTTGCCCACTCGAGCTTGGACCGTGGATGGCGGTTGCAGAGTGGTGCGGATTCGCAGTGTCTTGCCGGAGCCAGAGGTTGGTGATGAACTAATCCGTGGTTCATGGGAGACACAGTCTATGTGGTTGTAGGCAGGCAGGTCTTCCGGGGTTCCGAGGTTGCTGGCATCAGGACACGCCAGGATTTCACAGGAGCAGGTTCGAGGTGGAGACAGACCGGTAGGGCTGGGGCCAAGTTAGTGGGCGTCTTCCTCTTGTTAGCTCTGCACGGCTGTTAGGTCCTTCTTTTTTTGTAGTTTCTTCTGGTCTGTGGAAGCAAAGTTATGGGGTGCCCCTAAATACTAGATTTAGGGGTGTTACAGGTAGGTAAAAAGGTTGGGACCAATGGGTCCCTTCCCTGGGGTGGGTACACCCCCTATTATACCACCCTCCAGTGGGAAGGGGGCATAAGCCTTCCCCTGGTTGGCCGAGTCCCCCAATCTGCAAGATGGTGGGGACTGAGAGTTGTGCTTCACCTCGCCTCCCCCACCTGAGGTGTGGAGTTGGCAGAGGTGGGCAACGTGGGGTCAGAACCAGTGGGGACGAGTTGCTGAAAGCAGCAAGTGGCCTGGGCATGCTCACAAAGGTGGCTATCCTTTGAAGCTTCCCCTTTGTGAACCCTGCCCATCCTGGGGGAGGAGGCTTGTCACCCCGTCCCAGGATGTGCATTGTTTCAGGCCCCCAAGAGCAGCAGGCTCTCGACCCAGGGGTCCAGAAGTCTGTCCGGTGGTGGCAGCTGAAAGCAGCCACTCAGCCTGGACACTAGTGGTAGGTTAGTTTTCAGGGTGCATTTTTCATTAAATCCCACACTGGCATCAGTGTGGGTTTAATCTGCTGAGAGGTTTGATACCAAACTTCTCAGTTTTCAGTGTAGCCATTATGGTGCTGTGGCGTTCATAATGACAAACTCCCAGCACCATTTACTCCTAATGGCAGTACTGCACTTACAATGTCTAAGAATGGACTTAGACACTGTGGTGGTACAGGGTTCATGCACCTGTACCCTCACCACTGGTATAGTGCACCCAGGTAGAGGGGTGACTGACCTATGCCAGGGCAGTGGGTTGTAGGCATGGCATGCAAGGATGTGGGCCATGTCGACTCTTCACTTTGTTCTGCACCAAAACACGCAGCCTACAAAGGCACTGTGTGAGTGTGAAGGTACAGGACCTCTAAGGGTGGCACAATAAGTGCTGCATCCCTTAGAGGCCTTCTATGGTCACAGTGCCCTGGGTACCTGTGGTACCATTTACCAGGGGCTGACCTGTGGCCAGAGATGCCAGTTGGGTTTAGGCTTCAATGCAGTTTTAGGAAAAGAACATACTCCCTGGGTACTTGGTTAGCTGGAGGCCAGGGCACACTCAGTCAAAGCACATCAGCAAATCAGCAAAATGTGGGGTCAACCATGCAGAAAGAGGGCACTTTCTCACACTCTGGCCAACATCATCTGCTCGCACAACATCAGTGTCATCTTGTTGCAGGAATTCTGCTCAAGAACAGAACTATGCTTGGGACGATAGTACATCGGCATTTATGGACTGAATCACCATGCTACCTCAGTATCTATGAGCCCGAGTTTGACTAGCTATAGTGCCCTACTTACTCTCTTAATCTTTCCAGAAAAACAACTCAATTGCCAACCCTGAAAACAACACTATCAGGGATCGTGGTAACAGGACATACCCTTTCGCTCTCTAACTTGTACTTGTCCACAGATAAATAAGAGAACCAAAGGAAGTTTAGCATATTTATTTAAATTATGGTGCTCTAAGATGCAGCATTTGCGCCACAATAAGAAAAAAAATGGATAGCAAAAATATTACCATCATGGTAACCAAACCATATACCATATAAAAACCCTGTGATGTTATAAAAACAGATTTGCCGACCCCCCTCCCCATCCCCACTAAAGCTGAGGATTATTATATCAGAGATCTCAGGGATGGATGGCGGTCCCCGTAGCTTAGCATACATAGATGGATGTTCTACATCTCAGCTGACGTGGTAATCTTGCCTCAGGACCTTCGCTCAGTGTGTCCTTTTTTAGAACTCTCGTCCTTAGTTATATGACAAGACGTGTGCTCACAAACAGCAGCTGCATTCTCATGGTATATATCTAGGTGCTATTGTCTGACCAGAGAGAATAACAAGGGGCATTGTTGTTTGACCCTGTCTATGGTGTTCAGACTAAATTCCAGAACACAAAAACATATGCAGGTTCTGTGTGAAAATACAACATGGCACAAAAGCAAGCATGTTTATGTAGTAACGTGTGCAAAAGAAATGTGGCCTACAAAGTGCACATCTAGGCTAACATAGAGAAAACAGCAATACGCCCTGAAAGGGACACACGACAACATCCTTTGCCGACACCGTGCAACTCATCCTGTTTCTCAAGTACAAGATGCCCAGCACCTGCAACAAGTTCATTGCATGCATGACCAATCTTGCCGACTGTCTTTGGCTGAACACAGACAAGACCGAAGTGGTAATATTCAGTAGGAGTGCATTAGCGTGGGATTCCTCCTGGTTGCCGACAGAGCTAGGGAAACTCAAGATCATCATCAACAGCAAAGTGTACATGACCACCCATGCCAACACTATCACTGCCTCATGCTTCAACACCATGAAGATGCTGAGGAAGAACTTCATATGGCAACCAACCAACAACTGGAAAACCATCTCCCAGGCACGTGTCACAAGCATGGTGGACTAGGGGAACACTATCTACTTTGGGATCAACAAACATCTCACCAAGAGACTGCAGACCACCCAGAACTCAGTGGCCAGATTCACTCTTAACCTCCCACACTGCACACAGATCACACCATACCTCAAGGAACTTCACTGGCTCCCCATACACAAATGAGTAAAATTCTAACTCCTCACTCATTCCTTCAAAGCACTCAGCAACGCAGGCCCAGCATAGCTGAACAGCTGCATGTGCTCTCACAAACCCTTCAGACACCTCCGCCCACAGCACACATCTCCTGCATACAGAAAACCAGATGCAGCAATTGAGTTTTCTCATACATCATTACTAAAATGTGGAGCAATCTGCCACAATACATCTGAGCCTCCTTGACACTTCTTGAATTCTGCAGGAAGCAGAAGACCAGTCTCATCGAGTAGCCACTCTAGGCTCAGCTTTGTGTATACATACTCCGCACCAATGGTGCACTCCATAAATCTACATAACAAAATATACAACAAGGGTACCATTCAAATCCTCATACATGTTTCTACTTATTACCACATATGATGGATTTCTCCCTTCCTCTACAACGGGAAAAAACACATTAGCAGAATTATGTAGTGGAGGCAAAGATTTCTGAAAACCAAGACAAACAGAAAATGACATACAGGAACAGTAAATTGACCATTCACCCTCCATCATGCTGCTAATTTTGTTCTGGAAACACCGTAAATGATTGAGGATAGAGAAGAGTCGAACACCGAGTGTCTTCCAGGAAGAATAGGACGTTATCAGGGTAAATAGTCTTAGCTCTACAGGGGACCAGAAATCCAGCTGAGTAATGTAAAGGTGAATGAAATCTGGTAGGCATTCTCCACATGTTTAGCACAGTGGCAGGGTGTGTGCAAGCACAGGGAGGATCTCTTGTGCTGGGCATGTTTAAGCACAGAGAATGGGGGTATCCTACCAGCCCCATATGCAGTAAATCAGGCTCTCCCCACTACACAGGAGAGTTCTGAAAACTGCTTGGCCAGAACTCCATGCTCAGCTGGAACCTCAAGTGTAGCAACAAGGCAGTAAGTCTGTGTATTTAAAATGACATACTCATCTCATATTTAAGTTGTGATTTATGTCCTTGTCTGTATACATTTTGTGCTCTAAAATGTATAGATACATGAATTTATATAATATAAATATTTTTTATTTAAATTAACATTTTGTACTTTTTATATATTTTTTTATTTGTTGTAAATTATGTAGACACAAAGAAAATTGTGATTTTACTAGAATATTCAGCTCACCATTTTCATACGGCCTTATTCTATTAAATAGAGTAACCTACTATTGCTAAATGCGAATCTAGGTTATTCTATCCTATAAGACACACATCATAGACCGTGTGAAATACACGTTTTGAGTGACATGCACAAAATATTCAATGTTAAGTCATGCAAATACAAACTTTACTAAGAGGTATCCACCTGCAAATGTCTAGATTTTAGCCATGTGCGCTGCACCGGTCCTTAATCAACTCTTGACCTTTGAATCATGTTTATTTATTTATTTGCCATTATAAGAACATATAAGAGTGACATTGCTATTTTAAATCAAGGCAACCAATATCCTATGGGGATATTTCTGGGTGTAGATCATAGACAACCTATAATGTTTTAATAGGAAATATTATGCGCTTCAAATGCACCTTTGTTAAACATAATCACCTACTTTTAAAAGTGGCATTTGTGAATATTAACCTTGTATAGTGCATCACTATAGCTACTTTCTAGCTGCCAGCTGGCCAGCATGGGTTCTCTCAGGATGTCGAATATGTAGTGGCAAGATCAAGGGACAATGGGAGATGCAGTGGGACCAGCACAGAGTGCACTGCTGCCTGATATCCTTCTGAACTGCATCTATTGCCAGCCCTCTCCAATTGCTGTTTTGGTATTTCCTATTATGTCCCACCCTTCATGCCTAAACCAACCTAAGTGTATTTTGAATCTCAGGCAGAGCCTCTTCCCACCCTGCAATCCTAGATGCCTGCCTATGATGACTGACCCTGAGAATGGCCAGTAATGTTACCCTTAACCCAAAGTTGGCTGCTAGATACGCCATCTGACTCAGGAGACGGATTTTGCATTTCTATTGGGCGTTGATATTTTCCGTTGAATTTTAGCTTTACTATGGGACTTCTCAACTTTGATTTGGATTATTTGTTTTGGACTATTTGAATTTTTTTGTATTATCTATGTAAATATATTTGTAGTTTGATGTTACCAATGTGCTTTTTTTCATTGGTCCCTCTCTGCCACATTGATTCTTCCTCGCTTGACTTAGGCACTATTTTTGTTCTTTTTCCCCTTCCCAATGGCATTGACTTAATCCCCCCAGCAATTTGTTATATACGTTTGGCTTTTCCAACTCAATTTTCTATAAATATATCTTTTCGTTTTACTACTAATGTGGATGAGTTGCTACTGTAGATTTACATCAGTAGGTTCCGCTAAGGGCAAATGGTAAATGATCATGGGTATCAAACACAATATTTATTCACATATACCCAGCTTGATTGCCAGGCACGCATGAGATGACTCACTGGTGGTATGTAGTGTTTATTAAAAGAAATGCTTTTACTAAATCAATATGTGAAATACATACAGTTATGGTCTATCTTGTGAGGATGGCTCAGTGAATAGTGGCTAAAAATGTTTTAAAAATTCATAGCAGTGGTGGATTCTCGCTATGCCCACTGAGAAGAGGTCATTTGCTTGCCCGGCAATGCAATACTGGGGCGACATTGAGTTGAGGATCTGGCTATAGTGTCGGGCAGCTGGGTTTGATGGGGTGGAGAAAGGCGTTTGGTAGGGTTTGTGGGTGGGCTTCCATTTTGGTGTTGTTCAAGGTGCAACTTCACAATGTACTGGAGACATGTTTCTATGTTCTCCAGGTCATGTTTTGTCTATCCATCATTCATGCATGGTGTTTCATGTGGGTATATTACTTTATTTTTCCCATTTATCAGATGTCCTGCAGAGAGTTAGTGATGGAAAAACTGATCCTCCCAGAGGACAGAGTTTACCCATGCCATTCCCCCATTCCCCTCATTGTCACGCAAAGCAGCAAGAGACTGGTAATGTAAATTGTAACACTAAAGGTTGTGGAAAGGCTAATAAAACCAGACATGTTTTATTTTAATTTTTAGCTATGGATGAAAATCAAACATTGCCATTTCAAACATTAGATTACTAGAGAATAATATTAGCTGTTTATACTATGCAAATGCATATGAGATAAAATAATTGTGTACATCCTGCTGTCACGGATATTTACTTGGTGGACGGACCACTAGATGCTGCAGCAATGTACTCCATGACTGTGGTGGACATGTGTTGCTTGATCCAGTAGCTGGAGAAAAGGGGATATATATTTCAGAACAATGGGATTGAGGAAACTATAGTAAGTGACATGAATTGCATTAATGCTGAAAAATGAAAGTGATAGGTTACATTTCTTTCACATGGAGAAATGGGTCACTGTATACATATTTATTATAAATGCAATGGGGGCAAAACCGTTTAGAAATTGAGATCAATAGTAATACATGTATTGATGTCACAGACTTACTGGACCAGTGGATGGTAAAGTGCCGAACTGCTGCTTGCAGGATGTCCCCTGATGTCCTCTGAAGTCAGGAATACATTGGACACCATGGGCCATTCTATCATTGTAGCTTTTGAGAGAGACATATAGAATAAGAAAATATCTCAAGAAGAGGTAGTACGATGGCATGGTAACTTGTTAATGTCACACAGACACAAACATTCATAGGGTCCTCTCCTGGGTGAAATCCAAAGGGTTAAAAGTGTTATTTTTAGAAAGACACTGACATGATGTGAGCAAGTGTTAGGCACTGTTACAAAGGATGTCACACAACCATTATCTGCTGTTACAAAGGAAGTCACACAACCATTATCTGCAGTGGGGACATAGGTGGATAAAGTGGGTAACAATAGACATACACGTATACCTGAAAAACATAAGGACTAATTTTGTGACATAGACAACAGACATAAAAGTTTGATTATTAGACCTGTTACTGAGAACAGCTGAACATACAGCCCTTATTGTGTAACTGAATTATAATTTAAACATTCTAACATAGAGAGAAAATGGTAAGACAAATCAGCATCTGTTTAGTGTCTGTAGCCAGTCCATAGGCCGGCATACTAGTTGGAACTGTAGAGGTGGTGGTGCTTGAGTGAGCGGTGGATGATAACGCAGGACCTCTGCAGAAAAAGAAGATAGGATATGGATGAGTCGATTTGAGGGGTATTCAATGAAAATATATATAAGTATGAGTGTTGAAGTACATTGACTCAACCCATATGAAGAATACACATTAAAGGCAGTGTTAAGGTAAGGCAAACAAAGATATACAGTTTTCAAGGATTTGGCTGTCATATTTAAACATTATGACTGATTATAGTTTTTGGTGGGATCTAGTGGAGGCAAGCTCCAGGAAAGACTCCAAGGGGTTCTGGGAGCTGCTGAGAGCTAGGGACAAACCTTTTGATTCCCTGCTTACCTGCAATATTCCTGGCGATCTTTGGTTTGCCCACTTCTCTAAACTCTACTCTGTCCAAAGTGGGGTACCCCATCCTAACATGGGCCTCCTCGCCAGTTTAACAGCTGAGATCTCCATTAATGCCTGCCCCTTCAGCACCGAGGACGTTGCAAGGGCAATTAGTTGTATTGTTTCTAACAAGGCTGCCGGACCGGACGGAATCCCGGGTGACCTGCTGAAGAAATATCCATTACCCTGGAGTAGGTTAATTGCATCACTTTTGAATGAGGTTGTGTCGGGAGGTTCTCTCCCCGACTCATGGAGGGGTGCTGAGGTCGTCCCTATTTTTAAAAAAGGTTGTCGGGACGACCCAGCTAATTATCGTCCTATTAGCTTGCTTGATTCTACACAAAAGGTTGCGGGCAAAGTGGTACTAGGTAGGATCCTGCAGTGGGTTGAAGAAAACCAGGTTCTGTCAGACTTCCAGGCAGGTTTTAGATCAGGGATGGGTACCATCGAGCAGACGTTTCGCCTTCTAATGATATATTGGAAAGTGGTTGTGCTGGGTGGGGGCAGCTTGTATTTAGTCTTTATAGACTTGCGAACTGCCTTCGACCTGGTCCCACGAGTCCAATTGTGGAATGTCTTAGGTAGGTTGGGTTTACCTCCCTATTTGTTGGCCTTGCTTATAAAGTTCCACGAAAGCAACTTTGCCCAGATTAGGTGGGGTGCCCAGGGGGAGAAAACACCTCGTATCTCCGTAGATAGGGGCGTCCGCCAGGGATGTGTGCTTGCCCCCACTCTGTTTTCTCTTTATGTTAACGGAGTGGTGGAGCATCTGCTACAACAGCCGTCAGACGCACCATCCTTGGCTGGCAGAAAAGTACCTACGCTCCTTTTCGCGGATGATACCCTCCTAATTTCAAAGTCACCAGCAGGTATCCAAAAGTTGCTTTCTAGTTTTAAGGCCTTTTGTGATACCATGGGCCTGTCCATAAACATAAGCAAGACCAAATTCCTTGTTCTTAACCCTCCCAGGAAAGTGGCTGTTCCTCCTTCCCTGAACTCTGTTCCCCTTGATAGAGTCAACGAATTTGACTATCTAGGTATCCGTCTGTGTGCCAATATGAGCTGGAAGGCCCACCACCAAAAGGTGTTTTTGACCCACAAGAGGGTCACAAGGGCCCTGCTCAAGGAACAACGTGCCTCAGCTTTAAAACCTATTGGGGCACTTCTTGATATTTATAGGGCAAGGGTGGTGAGTGCAGCTCTGTATGGTGCGGAATTATGGGGTATACAAAGAGTTGACATTTTGACACACCTCGAAAATAATTTTCATAAAGACCTTATGAAGTTACCCCACAGTACACCTTCAATTCCTCTCCTGTTAGATGCAGGCACACGCTCAATCAGTGAGCAAGCTAGGCTACATCCCCTTTTATTATGGGCCAGGATATGGAATGTCCCTGAATTGAGTAGCTATGCAGATGCCCTCAGCGAAATCTTATCCTCATCCGGCTGGTATAAGGTAATCTGGCTCAGGGAGGTTAAGCGACTTCTCTATGACCTGGGTTTAGGAGATTCTTGGGTCAATAGAACAGCACCCTCAAAACAAATGCTCAAGAAGATCTATTGGCTCTGGGTGGATAATGAGAGGTTGTGTAACCCCAATCATTGTAAATCTGTCGCCCAGTTTTTGTTAGTTAAGGAGATCCCTTTCAGAGAACCTTATTTGGATGCAATCTCCAACCCAGGCGATAGAGCATTATACTTTAATTTCAGGGTGGGTGTTCTTCCCCTAGGATTTTTTACGTCTACCTGGAAACCTCCATACCAAACTGTCCCTTACTGTCCCTTTTGTAATTCAAGGGTCGAGTCCATAGCTCATCTGTTGTTCGAGTGCCATGCTTATTCTGTGCCTAGGTCGAGATGGCTGAAGCCTTTATGTAGGAGCCTAGGTACAAGATCACACTTGGAAGCTTTACGCATATTGCACTCTGACGCTCGTCCCTTCTTTGCCTGCTGTTTAGCTAAATTTTTGGGTTGGGCTTGGAGGATAAGAACTGCTAGGAAACAGCTGTTACAGTAATATCCTTTTTTTAATAATTTTTAGATATCCGACAGTATATGGAATTTAATAATTATTTTATCTTGCAACTGTATTGTACTATGTCTTATTTATTGTGCGTTATGTGTTGTATTGTTGTGCTTTTATGACTAACTGTCGAAATAAAGCTTTTGAACTGAACATTATGACATACCTGTGTTGGTAGTAGGGACATGTTTAGTCACAGGACCTGATTGTCGCTCTGCCAAATTAAGCACATCTCCTACTCCAGATTTTGATACCAATGCACTTGATAAGGAGACTTTTTAAGACAAATGGTGTGCGAATGCTTGTATAAGCTAGTTAGATTCCAAAGAGCTGGGGGAGATGAGTATTAGTGATACTTGTGAGATGTGTGCATATCTGTGCAGGAGGAAGATAGTTTTCGAAGTTATAATGTAGTGGAAAGACAGTCGCGTGTTGAAACTTGATTTCCTGAAATAGGCAGGCCACATAGCAGAAGAGGAGCATGGTAAAAAGGATACATCCTTGAAGGGGTGAGTTAAAGTCAAGACTTGGGTCCACCCCCAGGAAGAGTCTTTTCCACATGAATCCAGGAAAATGTTTCTTTACCAGTCACCTCTTATTTTGACAGCTTTGGAAGGACACCCATGGTGTGTATCTCTGTTCCAATGCAATGACAGAGTGTGTCATTTCCTACCACATGACTGTCTTCGTGACTCCACTGAGGGTGTATAAAGATACACATATAATTCTCTGCCACGATCTATGACAAAGGACATAAGATTTGACTCCTCATCAGTGAATGTCCTCTTCATCTTGTGTGGGGTGATTTGCATACTATTGGTTACAGTTGTAGAGTGTTGTCAGCAAATTCATGTAGTCCTTGGGGAAGAGGTCATAATCTAGAGTGTGGTTGCAAGGTTAATGTTTGTCATATGTGTGATTTAAGCGAGGTGAATGTTGTTTCCATAGTCGCCACCATTCAGAGTTTTCCTTAGTGTCAGCAGAGATCTACACCTCTGGTGTAAGAACTCCCTCTACCAGCCTCGGCCCGTGCAGGTAAGAGAAGTGGGACCGGGTGGGGGGGACTTCGACAGACGATGACGAGGGAGAATTGAATAAATAATTAATTTTCTCTTGTCATCGTCTGTCGAAATCCACCCCTCGCCCTCCCCACTCAGCCCCACCACCCTTACCTGCACGGACCGCTATTAATTCAGTCATAAGAGACTCCACTCCTCATATAAGGGGTAAAGACTCCAATCCACCTACTTGGTGGGTATTTTCACCCTAAAAGGGTGAAGGTAATCTACATGTGCAGCAATCGCCACACAATTTCCCTATGTGTCAGGGCCCTATGTTGTTATCCTGCTAACTATTGAGTATGCAGTCATACCATTCATACTATTATTCTTTTATTTTATTTTGTTTCCCTGTGTCTTACGAATGTTGTTTCCTGTCTCTATTGGTTTCTGTGTAATCTCATTGCAGATTCTTTTATCAGTGGCCTTTGTGTGTTTGGGACGTGTTTTTAGGCTGGCTGGATGTGTGCAACTTTAAGCTGGGTGGTCTGTAGTACTATTAGGCAATATTTGGAATGTTTTTTGAAGGGGTGTTGGGTGGGGGATTTCCATAGCCTCTCTTTGGCACTCCTCCATTTTACACTCCACACACCAATTGGTAAGGATATAGTACATAGGTTTTGGTTGTTCTCACTGTCCACACCTATATTTACACCTAAGCAGGCAGAGGTTAGGCTACTACTGGGCGTATGCTGCCAAATAGGTTTTTGTGAATTGCCAGTTGGCATACCCTGCATATGTATAGTAGGCTTACTATAATACATGATCACTATTCGTGTTGGAACAAGGGAGCAAAATGGTTTCAGTTTAAAATAAATAAAAACCAACAGCTATAAGAAGGATGTGTGGGTATTGTAATTGAGAACAATACATTTAGATTTAGACCAAGATTTTCATCTTACATATATTGCCACTCTCCTGTCTCTTGTAACAGTCATGTAACTAGTTCAAAAGATGCTGCCTGTTAATTATGGTTGCCTACTATTGATAAAAGTTACAGCAAATGTAAAACTAAAGTTGATTCTCTCAAGAAATGGCATCAAGCAGCAGGGTGTTAATTATATGCTGACATTTGCTGATGATTTCAGCTTCTGAAGGCATGTTCCTGCTGGTTTTATCAAGTCATTTCCAAAATGCGGATTTCGAATACATTAAAAAAGAGACAGCAGCCAACAAAAAAGCTATGTTAGAAAGGTTATTAAGCAGCAAGACATAAGTAACTAAGTAGACTAATTTAAATAACGATTCATCATTAGGGGTTCATTTCAAGTGTCCCAACCGTAGGCCGCGTGGGCAGTCATTCCAAGCGCAGTGCGATGACATTTGCTATACGCTGCTCTTTCAAACCCTTATTTCTCACATAGGTATTGGCTTTTTACCGGTTTGGTGCAGGACATTATGTAAATTATTTAGTTTGGAACAGCAGTTGTAAATATATTAGTAATGTTATACATCTGAAGCTATGAACATTAGCTGTTTTGTTTTATCAACCGATTTGCCTTGTTGAAGATTTGTTGGGGGTACAGTATTCAAAACGTTTGAGACTTTTAAAGCCCCTGGTCGGTTGTTTTATTTAGGGCAAGATTTAAAGCACACCGCCCTATGAAAAAACCCTCAGTTGAGTGGAAACATATTTGGTTCTGTAGACTCACCCTGCAGGAGTAGGACCTCTAGAAGGAGGTGGACCCTGACCTCTACTACCTCAGGTGCTCTGCAAGTGGCTGACCAGGAGGTTGTGAGACCTGGAGGGTGTAGAGAGGGAGGACCCTCTGTCTTAGTGTCACAGCAGAGGAAGACCCCTGGACCAGGAGAGGTGCCAGGCTCCCAGGCAGGAGAAGGCTCTGTGCAGATTGTGAGAACAGGAAAACCAAGCTACCAAAGGATTATAAATATTTAGAGGCTAAGAGGAATAAAGAAACCTCTCCTAGTCACCAGAGCTGGCTACCATTAAGAAAACACCATGAAAAACATCCACATTGGCCCTACGGGCCTGAGGAAGCACAAGGAGATGTTTGCATTGGTAAGAGAGCGAATCTCTTCTCCCCCTCTACTTGCAAGATAGTCCCAAGGACAGCCAAGGGGCCCAGGAGATGGCTGAAGACCATAGAAAGGTTGCAGGCTGGGACAAGGCATTTGTGGGGGCCCCTCCCCAGAGATCTTCCGCTCCTGGAGGCACCTATCTTCCCAGGAGCTGAAACGAGAAAAAATAGAAAGCGAAATACAAATGCACCTTGCCATGCTCTGCAACTTATGGCATCCAGGGGTGTCCCCAATTCTTGGGGGGACCGCAAGAGAAGAGGCGCAACCAAACTCTTAAAATATCCGCTCCTAAGTGGCCCGGGGGGAATTGTAGTGTGAGGAGGATCCCACTAGCGCCTCCCCATACCTGTACGGATAAAGGCAGGAATCACAAAGGTGCATTCTCACATCTGGGAACACTGATAGCTGTGCTCGCAGAGTGGGGAGCAGCAGGGGCATGCGTGATTGGTTCCCCATTTAGTCCACATCCTGGGTGCCCCAAAAATGGCAGTGGCAAATGGTTGAACATGAGAGATGCAGCACGAGGCTACTTAAAAGAAAAGAATTAGCATGAGGCCACTACTAAAAAATGCACACCTCGGGACAAATGTGTGCCCCATAATACATTGTGGTATTGATTTGCATATTTAGATTGTGGTACACAAGAGGGCAGGGGCACAACCGCACTATTTCTACACTGCTAGGGGAGCATCCTGGAATAATAGTGGTACCCCATTACAACAGACGTGTACCCAGGCTCTACACTACTGCGCGTTGTGCTGGCTTTAAGACGCGTTAGCAATTTTTAAAATATCCCGTTTTGTATATTATTTTGTTTTTAGTTTAACCTAGGTTTTCCCCCCTGATTTTACTCACCCTCCGCATTGCCGCACTTAAATTGTCTCCCTCACCGCTATCTGGCGGCTCTGGCCCTCGCGTTGTGCAACTACTGGGCGCCATCTTGGGTTGGTTTCAGGGAAGCTCTTCTCCTCACTCGGCGCTCTAGCGCTCTAGCAGTCAGGTGGTCAGGGTAGAGGCAGTTTCTGGACATAGCTTTATAAGCTTGGACTGAGGCAGGAGCGCCCTATCAGGCTCTACACTACTGCGCGTTGTGCGGGCTTTAAGACGCGTTAGCAATTTTTAAAAGATCCCGTTTTGTATATTATTTTGTTTTTAGTTTAACCTAGGTTTTCCCACCTGCTTTTACTCACCCTCCGCATTGCCGCACTTAAATTGTCTCCCTCACCGCTATCTGGCGGCTCTGGCCCTCGCGTTGTGCAACTACTGGGCGCCATCTTGGGTTGGTTCCAGGGAAGCTCTTCTCCTCACTCGGCGCTCTAGCAGTCAGGTGGTCAGGGTAGAGCCCTATTTTAACTGGACATTATGACACGCAGCGTTTGTGCGCAGCATGAGCGCCACAGTGATGCCGGAGTCACGCCAGAGTCCAGCCCGTCTGCGCCCGTCCGCGCTGAGGACGGGCTGGCCGGCTGGACATCAGGTCAGTGTAGGGAAAATCCTATACCTCGTTCGTATTCTATGAACGATCTTCTCAGGCTGAAACCTCCCAGACTCCCATGTTCCCACAAGAACGCTCCGGATGAGTTTCTATTTCCGTTAGGCTGTGGATGCTCACTGAGAGGTTCTGGGGATTTGATTCCCTCCCCATCCTCCCACTCGTCAAGACATAATACCGATATTGGAATCAGTCTGGTGAGTGACGATTGTATCCTTGTTAATGCCCGTTCACTGATAAAGAACAATACTGCATTTAGGGAGCTTGTACTGGACAGGAAACCCTCATGGGTCTTCGTCACGGAGATATGGGCAAGGGACTCCTCTGGTCCAGACCTTGTGGAAGCGGTCCCTATGGGCTACTGCCTGTCTCGGCAGGATAGAATTGGCCGTGTGGGAGGAGGTTTAGCGATTCTGTATAAGGACAGTTTCTATTGCCATACTCTATCTCTATCAGACCCTAAAGATAATTTCCAGGCCATGTATTTCTCTCTTAAAGGTGTTCTTGAGACCACTTTTAATGGGATTTTGATTTATCGTCCCCCTGGTCCCAGAAGGGATTTTGGACTTCAGCTGCTCCACATTTTAGAACCCTATTTTGGTCGAAAAAATCTAACGGTTCTGGGAGACCTAAACTATCACTTAGAGTTGCAGGAGACCACTGATACTCTTTCCCTGTTGGAGGTCATGTCTGCTTGTGGATTGACTCAATTGGTCAGAGGTATTACCCATCGAGCGGGTCATACGTTAGACGGGATCTTTTCGAATGATGAGAGGTTGGTGGTAAAAGACCCCTTCTCCCTCTCATGGTCCGATCATTTGGCTGTCCCGTTTGAGGTGTCTTGCCCGAATGTGGACAGGCACGATAAAGCTCTGAGCAAATTAGAACTCCGTAGGGACTTTAAGAAAATCACTGACAGTTCTTTTGCCCCTTTGCAGCCTGGCCATTCCTCAAGAGGAGAATGTTCAGGTGGCGGTTATGCAATTTGAAAAGACTGTCACTGAGGCACTAGATGAGTTGGCTCCTATCCGGGTGCGTTACTCAGCGAGAAAAAAGCCCTCTGCCCCTTGGTTTTCGGAACACCTAAGATCTCTCAGACAGGAAGTTAGGAGACGGGAGCGGCTTTGGCATACTAGTTGGGATTGGGTGGACAAGGAGGCCCACAAAATCCTGATGAGGAAGTATAAGCTGGAAGTGATAAGTGCTAAACAGGAATACTTTACGTCCCTTACCTCCTCTTTGTCCTCCCCTAAGGAGCTCTTCAGGATAGTGGACTCTCTTATGTCCCTTCAAACCCCGTACCCTGTTACTGCTTCGCAGCAGCTCTGTGACAGCATAGCTATCTTCTTTCAGACGAAGATCTCTGATATTTATTCCGCCTCAGAGCTGCAGAGGACCCTGACTACTGAGCCCCCTGTATTTAGGGATGTGGCCCCTGTTCCCACGGTCCCCACGGAGAACTTCTCTCTGGGACGTTTGGAGTCCTTCCCTTTCCTCTCCTTGCAAGATTCAGAGAATCCTGAATAACATCAAGTCAGGCTCACCTCTGGATATTTGTCCTCTTAAGATCCTTAAGCAATGCAGGGAAACCCTTTTGCCCCCCCTTGTTGACATCATGAATAGGGCTATGAAGAATGGTATCTTCCCCCCTCAATGGAAAAGGGCGGTAGTGAAGCCTTTACTCAAGAAACCATCTCTTGATCCTGGGGTCTTAAAGAACTTCCGCCCCATCTCACTACTCCCTGCCCCTGCGAAGATGTTAGAAACTCACCTTAATAAGCATCTCGCAGCTTTTGTAGAAAGTACAGGCTGCCTTGATCATTCCCAGCATGGTTTCAGGAGGGAACATAGCACCGAGTCGGCCCTCACCATGGTGTTGGATAATATCCGCACACGTGTGGATGGGGGCCAGACCGCCCTTCCTATCCTGCTGGACCTCACGGCAGCCTTTGATACCCTCTCTCCCTCAGTCTTATCGTCTCGTCTGAGGGAGATTGGGGTTGAGGGAGCAGCCTTGTGTCTATTGACCTCTTTCCTCGGCCAAAGAGAGCAAAGAGTGAAGTTGGGCGAGTTTCTATCTCCATCCATGTCTGTGCAATGTGAGGTCCCTCAGGGGTCGGCCTTAAGTCCGACCCTTTTTAACATATATGTGACCCCCCTTGCCAGACTAATTAGATCTTTTGGGATGGAGGTAGTTTCCCATGCAGATGACACACAGATCCTCGTCTCTCTCTCCCAGTCAGTTAGGTCGACTGCCTCCAATTTTAAATCTTGTATGGAGGCAGTGGGACAATGGATGATCCATAATTCATTGAAACTGAATGGGGAGAAGACGGAGGTGATGGTGTTTGGAGGGAAGGAAGAGGTTTGGTCTCATGATTGGTGGCCGGACTCATTGGGAATGTGTCCTGATCCCGCCTCGTCGGCCAAGAACCTAGGAGTTTTGATCGACCCCACCCTTAACATGTGTCAACAAGTTAATAGAATGGTCTCTACCTGCTGGGGCATTATATATATACTGAGAAAAATTAGACACTATCTCTCGCAGCAGGCAAGGAAACAAGTTGCTGTTGCTCTTATTGGTTCCCGGCTGGACTATTGCAATGCGCTATATGCGGGACTTAATAGAAGTCTGCTGCAGCGCCTGCAAATAGCCCAGAATGCAGCAGCTAGGTTTGTCCTTGATCTGCCCAGACATGCCTCGGCTACTTCTGCCAGAAAATTGTTACACTGGCTTCCTATAGAGGACCGGATACTTTTCAAGACCATGTGTATGACCTATAGGGCTCTAGCTAATGGTAGCTCTTCTGGAGTGGGATCTATTCTGTCTCATTATAGCCCCTCCAGGAACTTGCGCTCCTCCAACAGACTTCTCTTACTAGTCCCCCGTATTCGGAAAGCTAGATGGGGAGGCAAAGCCTTTTCTTTTCTGGCACCTAAGTGGTGGAATGATCTTCCACTGGAACTCAGGTCTCTTCCCACCTTACAGCTTTTTAGAGTTGCCTTGAAAACCCGTCTTTTCGCAAAATCATACCCGTAGTGGTGCTCTGTTTTCTGATTTTGATCTGTTTGTAGGCGCCTTGATGCCTTCGGGTTTTAGCTGCGCAATATAAATCTATCTTCATTCATTCATTCATACCCATTCCAATTTTTTCCAGGCACCTTAAGTCTCCCAGGAAGTTAAGTTGGTGTATGTAGGAGAGGTGTTGTGAATGTGTAAGCGTTCCTGGACCTAGGACTGCTATTTATAGGGATTGTAGTGTGAGAGCTGCTTTTGGTGGCTTCTACGGATGCACTTGCAGCATGTTAAAAGTAGAAAAATGTTCATGCGCAATTACAAAGTTCACACAGAAATGTTGTGTTTTAAGACAAATTATGAAAAGGCTTTGATGGGCCTCTCCCCTTAAGGAGAGGATACTTGATGGTCACCTACCCGAAAAAAGCATATCTTTAATATATAAAAGGCTGATAAACAACATGAAAAACCCCCTCCACGCACTACGGGAAAAATGGACTGTGCAGCTCAAAATCCTCCACAGAGTCTATGCCACGGGACCTCGATGCTACATATGGGAGTCTCCGGAGGGGGCAACTGTAGAAGAGGGTGCACTCAGCTAGGCACATTTATTCACATAATTTGGGACTGTGACCATATCCAATCCTACTGGCGAAAGATACATGAAGTACTTGGTGAAGTGTTAACAATTTCTCTCCACCCGGAGGCTCGTAGATGCCTCCTAAACATCTTGGAACCCACAGACCTCAACATTCATCAAACGCAGTGGGTCACACTTGGGCTAATGGTAGCAAAAAGAAATATCGCACAGCTTTGGGGAGCAGCACATGCACCCAAGATTGTAGACTGGAAAAAAGACCTGAATTGGTGCATGTATAGGGAAAAGACAGTCTATATATCCCGTGAATGCCCCCGAAAATGGTCCAAAATTTGGAACCCCTGGAATTCCTATCGAGGAAATATATGCACCCCGCCCCGTAGTATCGAATACGATGATGCCCCTACTCCATAGCATCCAACGAAAGGTAATGTTGCATCTGTGATTAAATGTCTGTCTCCACTGTATGCACACGTGCTAAATCCTTTGTACTGTATGTTTTATGTCGATGATTGTTAATAAAAAGAATAATTTAAAAAAAAGAAAAGGCTATGACGAACATAAAGGTAGCATTGAACTGTTGAAGTTCTAATGAGGTTTTGGAAATGTTTTGAAGTGCTTTATTGACAATCACAAGGCTAACAGTGAGTCACGACAGGCCTTAATAAATATCGTTTTAAGATGCCAATATCCAGTTGTTTTAATGGTGTTGCATTGGTTTTGGTGAGGTATTTCTGCTTTCATTAATTTCATCCTGAGAAAAGCCAGTAGGCCTGCCATAACAGCACCCCTTATATTATATCTAGTATATGTGGAGGGTTTCAAGGACTTAGGATTTGGGACTCGCTAATGATGTGGACTATTATGAGTGTCACCATAGGTATAGGTATATACACCTATCCACTTGTACATAAGTTCACATGTATTCGTAGTATTGAGTAGTGAAATAAGTTTCTTAGGAGGATCTTGCAGGTTCCTCAAAGCATACCGGCCTATATTATTCATGAGGAGCTAGGGATTCCCTATATCTCCGACAGATTAAGTTTTAAGCCCTTACAGTGTTGGATTAAAATCTGGACCAACCCTGAAGCAAGTCTAAGCAGAGAAATATTAATAGACTGTATTAACAGGGACAAAGGTCATAAGATACCATGGCTTAAATATGTTCAGGATAAACTGGAGTGGTTGGGTTTTGCAAAATACTTTAAGGAACCAACGTCCCTAACTCCGCAGCTAAAGGTCATGTTGAAAGCAGAATATATGAGGCGGATAGCCTGTGCCCGAGAAGACAGCGAAATTCTGAAAGGGTCAGTGAGATCTCATATATTAACAAAATCTGTTGTAGGACTAGAACCCTATCTGGCACTGATCTACAACAAAAACGATAGGTTTTTAATGACCAGATTCAGACTGGATCTCTTACATCATATTTTAGCAGTTCCCGCAGGGTACACGAAAGATATTGGTTCAAAGGGTCCCTGTGGCTGCGATCTGGGATCTCCACAGGACACCCTACATTTTGTATTCTTTTGTCCACTATATGAATATCCGCTGGCTCTTTTTTTAAAAACCATCCTAAGAGTGAATAAATTCACCCAAGTTAGAGTAGCTCTTCTATACTTAAAACTTTCCGCGGAACCCTTTACCTTGTTCTGTACTGTAAATTTTTTAAGATTAGCCGTGAAATTGAGGAATTCTAGAAGGGAGGTGTAAGTTATTCTGTTTGCCGGATACTGTAGTTGAGGCACCCGGATTAAAGTCCACCCGTAAGATAGTTTTACACTTTACACAGAACAGGAGATAATATGTGGAGTTTTCGCAATTGCTGTCTCGCAATGTTTAGAGTACTTGGGATGTTAAAAGAAGTTTGTTTTATTTAGGCTACGGCTTATTTTAAATTGATTGATCTTATGTAAACTACGATCTTGTATTTTAATCAATGTTTATGTGTTGGTATCCCCTATCTGTATAGCTGTTAGCACACTGCACTTTATAAAAACTATGAATTTGCAATTTAGCACAAATCTTAGGCCCAACTCTGCTATTGAGATCTTGGAATGGCCCATTAGATATGTTTTATTTTAATGTTTTATGATGAACTGTTCATATTATTGTATATGAAATATGTAAATATATTGTTCTTTTCTGGATGTTTTAATATCCGAATAAAGATACTTTGATGATGAGTAGTGAATGTGTGATAAAATAATTGTCATGTTCAACATAAAGCTCAATTGGTGCACCAGCACATCAATAAAGTAACAATTACAAAGTCTGTACCCAAGGTTAGTTCTTCAAATCCTCTTTTTTATTGTATAAACATATCAAGCAACATGATGCACTGCATATTGCTGGCATCTGACCCTAGGACATAGCTGCTTGCAACTATTTTATACTACGATCGGAGTGATTGATCTGTCCGGTTTCCTGTCATCAGCATTTGCCCCAGATACAATGGCTCCTCGCCTTGAGATGAACTTGCTTTTGCCCTGAAGAAGTCCATTGTATTGGACGAAATGCATTAGCTGGTCTGCCCTACATGTTGCTTGATATGTTTATTCAATAAAAAAGAGGACTTTAAGAACTAACCTTGGATACAGACTTTGTAATTGTTACTTTATTGATGTGTTGGTACACCAATTGAGCTTTATGTTGAACATTGTTGGGTCCAGTGGGACCACACCTTGACAGTAGGTGCTCAGATCGTGTGCACACATTTTAGGGTACTTTCGCCCCATTTTTTTGATAATCTAGGGGATATTAGGTTAGGTGCTAGCTGTTGAAGGGTTTCACTGTCAACATTTGTATGTTAAAATAATTGTCATTGTTATAAGTAAAAGCACTGACTGGGCCTGAATTATTGGGTGTTGTTTGTTGCATCTTTGCCAGCATAGGGTCCTAGCTCACATTACCTCACATGAATAGTCCTTGGGCTACTCTGCCTCGCTAGCCTGAGAGTGTCAAGTGCTGTAATGTGGCACTTGGTTCCCAGTAGATCAAAAAGTACCATATTTAGTTCTTGTGAGGTATCCATATCCTTTCCAACTAATAACACAATTTCTTACACTCAGGATTTGCAAGATGGATTTAGGCTCTCTAATGTAAAATAGGCTGGAATCCCATAATGAAAGAGGGACAATAGCTATATCGCTGTCTGAATCTTTTCATGAACAAGTAATCTGGGATATTGACATATTCAGTTGAAAATCAATGCTCAAAACAAGGAGCCTTAACTTTTTTTAACTCATTTAGGAAATGTTTTACTTTGTGAGGTTCTCCAAAACCATGCTAGACCTAAGAAACCAAGGAAGCATGGCACCTTTTCGTTTTTTTGCTAGGCCAGATATTAATAATAATGTGTAAGATGATCTTCAGAGGCCCAAAGTAAAGAAAAAGGTTTTTTGACTCTCTCCAGATAATAGCAGCTAACTGTGAACATTTATCTTCAGAACTAAGCTATCCCTCAGGAGGCCCAAGAATTGCTACTGAGGTTCTTGTGCTTCAAAAATATTAAACCGCCTCCAAACACCTGTAAAAATTATCATTGATAGCTTTAGAGGTATACATTAACCCACTAGTACTCCTTAACACCATTTTTCTAAATAATGTTTTTAAAAGTCTCATCGCAGGGACCCAACAAGTTCCCATCAGCAATCTTGATCTCGAATCCAGAGGAATTGGCATGAACTAATGAATGACCTATTTGAGACTTGTTATGAAAAAGGACTGGTCCCCAACCCTCGGCAGAGTGCCCACCTATATCTACTATATATAAAAGGGAGACACCAAGCGCCGCCAAAATAGAACTCTTGAATACACTCTTGGATATAGAATAAAAATATTATACTAATCTAATTCTTGAGATTTGAAAACATGGGCGAAAGAAAAATCAAATAATCCCTAAATTTCTGACCTGACATCATGGCAATTAGCCGCCTAATATATAAATCAAAATTGGAAAAATACTAAATTGTATGCCTGCTTAATAGATAGAAAAAAAACTTTTGATTCCTTGAACAGAGAGCTACGTTGGGCAAACAATCCTGAAATGGGGGATACCAGGCAAATTACTGAACGTGATTATGTTTGTATACTTCAAACTGGATACAAGTCCACTGAGACCCAAGCTGCAGTATCCCCAGCAAAATTCCAATTAAGGATCTAAAGCACGATGTGTCCTCACTCCATTACTTTCTAAGTTCTATGTTGCCAATACTGAGGAGACTCTAAGGAACCCAAGGTCATGCCCTTCCAAACTCAATGGTCAATCAGCACTTAGCATCCAATTTGGCAACAACATTGTTCTCCTAGACTACACCAGAATCGGCCTACAACACACTCTAAAACATTGCAGATTGTGAGAAGAACCAGCTGAAGATCAATTCTAAAAATAACAAATTAATATTGTTCAGGCCACAAAAATCCAAAAGCTATGCCTGGATCAGGGGAGGGCAACCATGGGAACTCCTATATCTACTTAGGAATCACACCTCACACCAAAGGTAACCGCAGAGGAAATTTGGCAAAACTAAAAGGCAAGGCAACATTTTTAAGATCACCTGTTTTTACAACAGTCAACAAATCTAGATGGGCCGTCAGTCATGCCTCTTTTAAAAATCATCAATGCTAAATTCATACTACCACTAATCTATGGGATGGAATTCTTCCTGACAAGCCCAATGCCTGGTTGAACACAGAGCAAAGCAAATTGTTTTTAACAATCTTCAACCTCCCACAATCCACCAGGCCAGTGTGTCACGAATGGGTCAGAGTGTCAGCAGTATAATACAACAAGCCACTAACCGGAGCCGGCCAGCAGGAACGATGTGTACGTTGACTATCCCCCTTCTTCCCCCTACTGCTACCACTCACCAAGGAAGAAAACCTAAGTAGTGTGAGGGAGCACTCTGGAGAAAAAGGGGAGGGAAAAGGATAACGGCTGATGTGGAGGTACAGGTGAAACCCTTGGAGATTGCAGATCAGGGACTTGCTCAAGGAGGTTTCCTGGGCTGGGCACTACGAACAAGAAAACAGGAAGCTAGTAACAAGGCACCATAACTAGATACACATAAGCCTACAAACGCTAAACCCACTAAACTGTACTCACTGTTTTTGTTCATTAGTTCTAGCAGTATGTAGGAAGAGGTATCCAGCCGCTTCTACTGTCAGTATCCTCTTTCCATATCAAGCCCCAAGGAACCACTAACGTGGTAAAACAACAGTATGGATATAAATCAAACAAGGAATGCTACTGAATACCCTCAGTAGTTAGAAGTGTAGGAGAGAGGACAAGGGAGGGCACTCCGGCCCCCTACAATCCGGCGTCTTGCCCCTATCGGCGTTGTTATATTCACAGCTCCGTATGGGATTACACACCCAAATGCGCTCCACCGCTGTTCCTTCACAGCGGGAGCACCCAAGGCGAAGAGGAACTTCGGTATTC
This sequence comes from Triturus cristatus, assembly GCF_964204655.1. Classification (NCBI taxonomy): domain Eukaryota; kingdom Metazoa; phylum Chordata; class Amphibia; order Caudata; family Salamandridae; genus Triturus; species Triturus cristatus. The sequence continues at coordinate 422,071,926 of NC_140583.1, read as the reverse complement.
CCTCCCAGCCACAGTACGGGTTACCTGTAGGTGTCTTGGAGCCACAGGTGTCTGCCGGTGTCCAACGCGTTTCCTTTGTCGGCAGCAGTCTCGGGGAAAACGGATGTCTGCTGCGACCTTAGTCGGCAGCAAGTCTCGGGGAATTAGGTGTCCTGGTTTCTCGGTGTTCACTTCGGCGGTGATCGGAACGCTCTCTCGGCGACCCCAGCTGGCTCTCCTCGCCAGTAAAACCGGAACTGGGCTCAAATTGTCAAGCGCCTCCTATAGGAGGAGGCAGTGTTTTATGGAGTCTGTTGACTCTGACTAGGACGACGACCTTCCGACTCGCCCCAGGGTCTTCTGGGTAGTGTAGTTTTCAGTCATCTTCCGGGTGACCGCGACAAGTGCATCTGGAATTTAGACTTATCGGCTAAGAGCTGAGAGACCGATGCCCTGTCAAGATACTGGTTTGACATAAAAAAACACAGAGCTTAACACATTTAATGCATCTTATGTAATCAACAGACCTATATTTCAAACCAAGTCATCAAGGCATATAAAATAAGCAAAACCTTTAAACGATTCGAAACTGGACTGTCCATTGGATCAGCCTATCTCCAGGTACTCCTTCCTGTACATAAACAATCTTTTAAAGCCATTTTGTCACTTCTATGTGTGCTACTTAATGCAGCACACATGGAAGTCACAAAATGTCATTTTCTTAAAAGATTGTTTATGTGCAGGAAGGGGGACCTTCCTGTACATAAACAATCCAAGGCTTTTTGCTTTTGAAATGTGTGCTGCACAAGACAAAACAAATGGAAAAAGCAAAAATGAGTAAAGATGAAGGATTTCTCCTCGTTTTGTCAACTTAAGAACAGGTATTCACTGGTCTTAATTTTGGCACTACCTCCTAATTACGCTGCCCTTGAAAATAAAGGGCAGCGTCAAAATCAATGGGTGTTGCGGATGGAACACCACCGCAAAACCCACTGCCCACCCCTTTCACGCTAAGCATAGCGTGAAAGAGGGGCTTATTTACAAGGCAGGGTTAAGCAACACTTAGTGGCTTAACCCTGCCTTGTAAATATGGGGAAGTCCCTAGCGCCTTTGGAACGTCGCAAAAAGAGACGTTCCTGTGGTGATAGAGCTTGTAAATATGCCTCATAGTTTGTTGCTGTCCAAAATATGTTTGAGAACTGAGGACTTTCTTAATTTCAATTTTTAAGACCCTAGTACAGTGGTCTTCAAACTTTTTAATGCAGCGCTCCCCCGGTGGATAAAATAAATACCCTCCCTCAATTTCAAACAATTATTCTATTACATTGGCAATGGTATAAACTTATTTAAACATTGCAGTCACGTTGTGTTATCATTTTACAAATGCAATGAAATACATGATTGCCAAACATACTATTCTGGTCAGGCAGGGCTTTCTAACGTGTTCTCAGTGTGATTATTAGAATTGGGTGTGGGGGGTTTTAGGAATATTTGCAGTTCCTTTCCTTTTGACACCTTTTCCCAGCCAGAATATAAATGACAAAAGTAGTTAATTATGGCCCATTACAAAACGGCCAACTGCCGCTCATTTTTTTTCTGTTGAAAACAAAGGACTGTTATCAGCATAATGCTTCTACTGGCCAGAGACTAGCACCCCCTGGGATCATTTGAGGCCACTGTTTTGTTTCATATAGGTACCCTAATATAGGCCTGGGTAATATCATACACCTTCACCTACATTATCTCCCTTTTACTACACAGTAATGAGCCTTTAGGATTGAACATTTACCTAGTTCTAGTCCTGGGCGCAGAAGGAGGGTTTTTCCCTGAACAATAGCGTCCTACAACTTCATAAAAAGACTCATACAGTATGAATAAATATTCATAAGGGTTCTTGGAAACCAGGCAGAGGCTACACCACCTGCATAATATCTATGTACAAGGTTCATCCCATACGCCATCCTCAAATCCAACAATGGCTAAGACAAGAAACAAGGGACAAAGAAACCCAAGATACTTTCTGTATAAATACCGCACAGCTTGCTAGGGTTGGAAGAGGAGACCGAGACTTCCAGTCCGACACACTGACCAGAGACACTGAGGTTCCTGGATGCAGACACTCCAGCTGACAGTGGTCTAACATATCCCTCGCGGGGTGTCCAATTTGAGACCAGGACGGGATCCCACGCTCTCTCACTTCAGGTAATGGGGTTAGACCAAATCCTAGAGGAATATGATAGGTACACTTAGGTACATCTAGATAGGCATCGTAGGAGTATGTGCACTTTTTATCATGAATTTTATATTCATGTATGTAATCATGATTATTGCAAGATGGTAGAACTGTACTATCCTTTTATTTTCACTGTACTGCTATCATATATATCTGCTACTGTCTAACGGTTGCTGCAGCACATCCATTCTACACTAGAAGAACAACTGTGCAATAAATTCTTATTGTAACACGCCCGACTGTTTCTTCTGTGTAACTCTCTGAGACCGAATAAGTGAGCACGAGTGACTGAGAGAAAGGTAGTACATTGTTTCCACAATTCTGAGAGATCGTGGTTGTCATGTTCTGAGGTTGCCAAAAGCTAACCTCTCCCCGATAAGAGGAGAGTCTAATGGCAGTGTGAGCTAGCTAAACCAGAATGGCTAACATTCTCATTGGGGGTGCTCAGAGTCAGTCTGCCACCAATCCTACAGTTTATGTTATCCAAACACGCAGATCCCTTATGGGTAATATAGGAACTATACGACACCACCCTAGGCTAGGTTTGAAGACCCCTACCCTAGGAATACAAACATGCAATAAGACAGTATTACATATTTTTAACAAATTGGAAGGTCTCTCAATCAAAAGCTTCACCAAATGCATAAATCGGATCCAAGATGAACTGGACAATTTGTAACTCACTGCTACCACAACTATATAGCATTTTATCGGACAATTTGTAATATGGTGTTGCTCAAACACTTGCCACTTTATAACAGGAAGATCAAAGCTGAACTGGTTGATGGGGAACAAGTGACTACATATAGCACTTTACTGGTTAATTTGCAATACATTGCTAAGATTGAATTTGTTATAATTTCCTACCTCAGCATGTACTTTCCTTCTAAGCAACGGCATGTTTTTATTACCTTCTATATTTTAACAATTTTTTAATCACATATAATAAAACGTACTTACACTTGCTGATTAGCTGCTGTACATTATATTTAGAAAGCAGATTTAGTAGACCTGTGCAACTTATGATGGTTAAAGTCGGTTTTAAAGAATGACTGAACAAGTCTTGGATGAAGTATTCCCTTATATACACTAAATTATTCATTTAAGACATGATGGGTTCCTTAGTTCTAATTCCCTTTGCTTACTGATAGGATCGGGGTTGGCCTTTGAGTGGGATCTGCAAATATTAATTGCAGCATTAAGGTTCAAAGGACTTCAGGCGGTGATTGGGAACCATGGGTGGAAGTGAGGATTGGAGTAACTGGAGGGGGAGATTGGTTAGAATGGTTTTGGATGCACAGATATATATTGTGTGGTTTAGCTGGAGGGATTTTCCAAATTTAAATGAATTGACATGGTAACAGCTACCTCCATTAAGATGCTCAGTTGTAATGCAAACAGTATACAGATTGCAGGAAAACACGAGCAGCAGGCATTGTGCATTCAGCATTACAAACCTGATGTCATGCATATAGAAAACGGATTTCCTCTAGGCTGAACCATCATTTTTAAAGTTGCTCAATACAAAGGAATATTGAGTTAGAATCAATATTACAATTACCATCCTTGTTTTTACCTCTAATGTTACAACCTCTGTCTTAGCCTTTTATAAGCTAGTGTACTGAATCATCATCCAATGCAACTTTTTAAGCCCTGATCTTTGTATGCTCTATTTTGCCACTCAATAATAATGGTACAAAATTCTGGTTGAGGATTTCTTCTGAGTCTAATCTCTTTAACAGATTTGCAATTTGGCTGACAATTTTTATGTTGTTTTATAACTAAACATTAATAGACCGCCCAGCCCCAAACCATTTTCAGCTCCTGCTTAGCTTAGTTTCAATCCCAACACAAAATGTATTCATAAATAGATAACTTCTTAGTCTTTCTGGCTTTACCATCTGTAACCATGCCAATAATATTCCCAGTCACCATTACAGGCCATGCCAATATTTCCATTCAGGTTAAGAAAATGCACATACACTCCAGAAGGACTTTTACTTCCAAAAGAACCAAATTTTGTGAACACGTCAATCAGAAATTAAGATATTTATTGACTCCTCATCAGATATCCACATAGTATGGGAGACTTTAAAGGTACTATTCAGGGTCTCTGTACTAGCTATAACAATGGAAAACATAAGAACAGGCTCAGAATGCAGAAGCACCTCATCAATCTTAGAGTTCCTCCAAATGCACGTCTGGGCATATTATAAAGTGCTCTGGAGTGCAGCGAGTGTTTGCACCAACTTTGTGCCCCCATAGGGGAACTTTGTTATTACAGAAGGGGCTGCAAATGATTGTGCGGCCCCTTCTGTAATACTGATATTGCTTGTGCACATGTAGTGCTAGCACTATCAATAGATGGTGTTCCATCAGTTGCATGAGAGAATCCCTGCCTCTATGCCTGTGCCGTATTACCGACGTGGGCACAGAGGCAAACATTCCTTTAGGAGGCCCACTAAAAGTGCACCACAAAAAGGTGGCAAACTTTTAGAGTGCCTCCTAAAGGCAGCCCTCTGTAGGGATGACGAGGGTCCCAGGGACCCCACAGATATCCCCTTGCAGGCAGGTGAGGTCTCTCACTACCACAACCTGCAAGGGGATCTCTAATCTATCTTTAAAAAGTGCCAGCGGGTGAAGTCTGCTCAGAGAAACATGGAGCAGCTTTAAAACAGCTGCTCCATATTTCTCTTGAATGTGCTGGGGGCAATCTGAGTTCATGGCTGCCTTGAGGGCAACGCATTTAACATATTTTCGCTCACTTTCCTTGTTTGCACACGGTTCACCTGCTTAATGATGCGCCATGGTGCAAACAAGAAAAGGGCCCCTTATCTGTAATATTTAATTATTTATTGGGTGTCAGAGCGCTTTAGATTTCAACCACCTTTGATATCAGCAGATATCCAATTCTTTCACGTCAAGAACATGTCTTTGTATTTACTAACATTGGCATATATTTATCCATACACAAGACAAATATAATGCGGAATAATAGAGATCATTAAATCACAATCAAGATTGTCGTGTCGTACTTAAATTTAAGATAATACCATTCCTGAGTTCTTCTATATCCAAGCTGGTTATAGTATTGTTATGTTAAACACATTGTTAGTTATGGGAGAGATTTACCCATCAGAAAGGACTTAGGGGGTCATTAGGATGGCAGATGGACTTGAGTCCGTCTGCCATCCTGTGGTAAACAGGGACGGTCCACAATAAATGCGGCTGTCCCACATACCAAATCAGGATGCAAAAGCCACCATGGCGATCGCATTTTGGTTTTTAACATTGCAGCGGATGCTGCTCACAGCAGCACCCGCCGCAAAGCAAAAAAACATGTTGTGCATTTCACTGCACTACGTGGTAGGCACCACACGGTGCCTGCCAAGTAGTGCTATGAAATGCCGGGGGATACCATGGATACACCCCAAGTGCACCCTCACCTCAACCCAACACATGGGGGCCTGCAACGGGCCCCCCTAAGTAATCCCTACATGCCTTTCCATGGCGGCATTGCCGCCATGGAAAGGCCTACAATTTCCATCATCATAATTTGGTGGATGGTGCCTGCTAGGCACCACCACCATTTTATGGTCCCTGGACCGTCCGCCCGGCAATCTGAATGATTGCGTATGGCGTACAAGTGGCGGTCGGTCTTTCCGTCCGCCGCGGTCAGGAAACGATTCCCCCCTCCATCTTAATTTGGGGGGCGGAACTCACGGACGGAAGGACCGCCACCGCATGGCTGGCGGTGGCAGTCCTTCCACCATCCTAATCGACCCCTTAGTGTCCTTTTTGAATTGTGGAGCATAGGTGAGTCTTCTGATATTCAGTGGGAGCAAATTCCAAATACTTGGTGCAACTCCCGTGAATGCTCCATCGTACGTTTTTCTCTTACGGAATAATGCTGGTTTCAGTAGAAAATACTCCGCAATAGGGCCCCAGATAACACTTGTCATTAGAATACACTCTCAGGCTGGAACAGCTTAACGTCTAAATAACCACTGTGCAGACAGAACTCCAGTTAATGAGGTTTATGAACTCACCTATTACTCCAGTTATACTATGGCTCTTATGGTTAAAGATGGGCAAGCTCACTTCAAGAAACAGTATATATGTCAAGGCCGTTGATTCTCCACAGAGGCAGAAGATGCTTATTCCCAATTCCTTCCTCTCAGAACACACTGCGTTTAGCAGCTGCTCTAAGCAGGGGGAAAGGGGAGTTGGACAGAGAAGAGAAAGACACTCGAGCTGGTCCTGAAATCCCTGGTCTTCTGTTTTTCTGTCTTCAGAGATTCTAATGCACATAAGGGGAAATAAGCATTCAAGTACACTCAACAGTTCAGCTCATTACATATCTAACATTTCTTAACTGTCCTACCAGGTATTGCTAGAGTGTAGGCTCCTCTTCTGTAATGAGGTCTCTTAGTTCCTACTGTTCTGGAACTGGAGCTTCCTAGCACACATGGAAGACACTACATTAGGATCACAACTCTACTTTCAACCTTTCCTCTAATAACTGAGAAAGGGACTTCTCCTACCTTACTGGTAGCTCGACCTATCACTTAGGTTTTCTCATAAAGTTCGGAATATTTGTCTAATAAATTGAAGTTTCACATAAGTCTCTCTTCTCTGAAATCTGGAACAGTTCTCGTTGACTTAGTGAAGGTAAATGGCTTCAGGGAAGTACGCGCAAGAAGGATCAAGGAAGGATAGAGAGGAAGGAAAGGAGAAGGGAAGAACGCTAGGAAGGTAGGGTACAGTGGTTAACGCGCTACTCCAAAGTTGCAGTCTCCTTAGCGCTGTGGCAGAGCAAATTCTTGGCTTACTTGACTATGAAGATTCTTGGGTTCACCAACGCTGTACTCTTGGAACTCCTGGAAGGCTGGAACAACTGGCCTCTGAAGAGACGAATTATTAATATCCCAACTAAGGATTGGACACTAGAATACTAACCCTTGAATGGGAAAGAATTCCTTCTGAGAAATAATGCCTTTGAATAAGCGCCGCTTCCACTGAATTACTTGAAAGGAAGCGCGCTTCGAATTCGAACTTCTCTACCTCAGATTCAAATTGAAGTGCGCCGTTGAGCGCGCTCGCGAGCCGCTTCATTCCGAAGCGCCTTCAAGACTAGAACGTCTCTTCTGGGGCCTCTGATACTTCGCGGGCAACGTGGCGGCCATCTTGAAAGGGTCTTTTTCACCGGGTTAACATTAACCCAATAATTTACAGTAGCCGGTTTAATTACCACTCTACGTTTCTTGGGATAACACTGCCCTATGGTAAGGGCACTCACCAGGTTCCTGACAGTACCCCCTCTCAATGACCGATTCATCGGTCTAGGTTTGAGAGGGTTTTGCAAATGAAAGCGTTGAATTAAGTGGGAAGCATGCACATTTAAGGCCGGTTCCCAAGATCTCTCTTCAGGTCCATACCCCTTCCAGTCCACCAGGTAATATAGTTTCCCTCGAATCCTTCTTGAGTCTAAGATTTCTTTGACTTCATACTCAGTGTGTCCTTTGATTCTCACTGCAGGGGGAGGGGTACCCTTGCGAAGATAGGGGACTGCTGGCTTAAGGAGGGAAACATGAAATACACGGTGAATCTTTAATTGTGAAGGCAACTTTAGCTTAACTGTCACAGGCCCTAACACCTGTTCTATAGAGAAGGGACCAATATACCGTGGTTGAAATTTTCTATTCCCCTTCAATCGCAGGTGTCGAGAGGATAACCACACTGAATCTCCTACCTGATACTGAGGGGCCTTCTTTCTGTGTTTATCTGCTTGTCGCTTATAACTCTCCTTAGCCTTTAGAATATTAGACTCTGCAGATTTGTGAGCTCGGGATAGTTCTTTCAAATACTGATCTGCTGCCGGAACCCCAAACTCTTCTCTACAACTGAAGGGATTTGGATGTCTTCCAAAATTGAGGTAAAATGGAGTAAATCCAGTGGAGACATTCTTCGCATTGTTGTGCGCGAATTCTGCCATCCACAGCAGGTCTGACCATTCACCATCCCGAGCCAAAAGGAACAGGCGTAGGTATTGTTCCAATTCTTGATTGACTCGTTCCGTTTGACCATCAGTCTCGGGATGATAACTGGTAGAATGCCTGACTTCTGTCCCTAATCCCAGCATGAAAGCCTTCCAGAATCGAGAGACAAACTGAGGACCCCTGTCAGAAATCAAGATCTTAGGCACCCCATGAATCTTAACTATGTGTTCACTGAAAAGTTTGGCTATTTCTCTAGCTGTGGGAACCCCTTTGATAGGAATGAAATGACTCATTTTAGTAAAGGTGTCCACTACTACTAAAACGGTATCATACCCCCTACTCACTGGAAGGTCTACGATTAAATCCAATGTGACTGTGTGCCAGGGTTCTGTGGGAGTAGGTAGGGGTTGTAAAAATCCTTGGGGTGCTTGCCTACTGGTTTTCCCTCGAGCACAGATGTGACAGGATTCCACATAGCGTTTCACATGAGCCTTCATATTCGGCCACCAGAAGTATCGCTGGACTAAGTCAAGTGTCTTGGCCATGCCTTTATGCCCCGCTAATGGTTGATCATGACAGTCTTTCAAGGCTTGTTCTTGGATTGCTTTGGTTGGCAAATATAACGCACCTCGATGGTAAGGCAAGGAGTTGACAATCTCTCGGTCTGTTTCTTGATCTGCCCATTCGGACATTTCCTCTGTAGTCATTTGTCTTCCAATTTCTTCCTTATAGTTCGTGAAACTAAGTGTGCATACAATCTTGGATTCAGGAATAATTGGGCGTGATTCCACTGGATGTTCTGAGGCCTCTGTTTGAATTCGAGACAGAGCGTCCGCCTTGCCATTCTTACTGCCTGGGCGATAAGTAATCACAAAATCAAAGTCGGCAAAGTAAAGGGACCAGCGTAGTTGACGAGGAGTCAAGGTTCTGGCTGATTTCAAAAACTGAAGGTTTTTATGATCGGTGAAAACTGTGACCTTATGCTGGGCTCCTAATAAATAATGCCTCCATTCCACAAACGCATCCTTTACAGCCAGCAGCTCTTTCTCCGCAATAGTGTAATTCTGCTCTGCTGCATTCAACTTTCTAGACCTGAAAGCTACTGGATGTAGTTGTCCCGTAGATCGGTGTCTCTGAGACAGGATTCCACCTATGGCTTGGTCTGAGGCATCCGCTTCTACAAAGAAAGGTTCAGAAGGATCTGCATGAAGGAGAATTGGGGCCGATGTAAAACTGGTCTTGAGATAGACAAAGGCCTGTTCCGCCTCTTCTGTCCATTGAAATTTTACTCCCTTTTTTAACAATCTTGTGATGGGGAGAATCTTTTGAGAAAATCCTTGAATGAATCGACGATAGAAGTTGGCAAACCCCAAAAATCGCTGGACCTCCTTGACGTCTGTGGGAGATGGCCATTCGACCACAGCCTGCACCTTCCTGGTGTCCATGGTAATTCCGTCTGGTGACAGTACAAACCCCAAAAACTCAACAGTGCGAACACTGAACGCACACTTCTCTAGTTTCACATAGAGCTGATGTTGTCGAAGTCTTTCGAGGACCAACTTCACATGCCTCACATGTTCTTGTGGAGTCTTAGAAAAAATCAAAATGTCATCCAAATAGATCACCGCTACCTTATCCAACAAATCTCCCATGGCATCATTAATAAAATGTTGAAAGGCTGCGGGAGCATTGCACAGCCCGAAGGGCATCACCTGATATTCGAAGAGCCCGTACTTAGTTCTGAAGGCTGTCTTCCACTCGTGACCCTCCTTCATTCGAATAAGATGGTAAGCTCCCCGAAGATCTAGTTTCGTGAATATCTGAGCCTCTTTGATCTGATCCAAAAGGACGGAAATCAAAGGTAACGGATAGCGGTTTTTAATTGTTGCTTTGTTGATGGCTCGATAATCGATGCAAGTCCTCAACGACCCTTCCTTCTTTGGAATGAAAAACAATGGTGAGGAGACCGGAGACTGGGATGGTCTAATGAACCCGTTAGCTAAGTAACGATCCAAATAATCTTTCAAATACAAGTTCTCGGCCTCCGTTAATGCATAAATCCGACTGCAGGGCAAAACGGCCCCAGGTTCAAGGTCAATGGCACAATCGTAAGAGCGATGGGGGGGCAATCGTTCCGCTTCACATTCACTGAACACATCTCCAAATTCCTTGTATTCCTCCGGAACAAGTATGGACTCGACCACCCCAATAGGATCTCCTGTGTAAGACAACAAGGTGGCTGTGGAAGGTTCTAGACTCTCTTCATCTGAAGAGAAACAATGTTCGGCACAAAACACAGAAGTCATCTCAACAGTCCGATTCTCCCAGTCAATTGTCGGGTTGTGTGTGGTGAGCCACGGGATACCCAGAATGATCTGAAACTGTGGGGCGTCAATCAAGTTAAACTGAAGATGTTCTCGATGTCCATTTGATTGGACCAATTCTAACAACTCAGTGTGATGGGTGATGGGACCCGATGAAAGATTGGTCCCATCTACAGCTCGAACCAACTCCTTCTTTTCCTTTAACCTCGCTTGGATTCCCATCCTCTTCGCATACTTGATGTCACAGAAGTTCCCCGTAGCTCCGGAATCAATCATGATGGCTACTCCTGTGATTTCTTGTTCACGGAACTTCAACGTCATCTGTAGGATCAAATGCGGTGCTTGAGTTTGAAGGGTGTTCATTATGCAATGAGATTCTGGAACCTTCTCTTCACATTTCGCCATCTGAGCGGCTCCTCCTACAGATGGTTTTGAGAGTTTCCCGACACAACAGGTTTAGGTCTCTTTGGGCACTCTTTCACAAAATGTCCTGCTGCTCCACAGTACATACATAACTTCTTTGCTCTCCTCGACTCCTTTTCCTCTTTACTTAAGGGACCCCTCACTGTTCCTATCTGCATTGGTTCACTCTCCGATGTGGATCCATTAGTTTTACTCCCTTCAACTCTAGGTCTGTCAAAACGTGAAAAATTCCATTTGATATCTCTAGACTTCCTTTCTCCTTTTCTCTCCGTACAGCGAAAGTCGATTTCTAACACTAAGTCTACTAATTCTGTAAAATCTGTAGGTCGGTTTGGAATTTGTGCAAGTGTATCCTTTATCTCATCCCGTAAGCCTCGATAAAACAGTGCAGCCCTCTTCTCAGGTGGCCAATTAGTTTCCATTAACAATTTGTTGAATTGCGTTAAGTACGTGAGGAGATCTTTGGATCCTTGACGCAGTTCCAAAAGTTCATTGTCAGTGGCCTGGGAAATTCTTCTCCTGTCAAAGATACGAAGAAACTCTGTCTTGAAGCGTTCAAAATCATATAAAAAAGGATCATCTCGGGAAACCAGAGGCATAGCCCAATTGGCGGCATCCCCACTAAGGTAAGACAAAATGAAAGCCACTCGGGATTGAGCATCTGGAAATAGGGTTGAGCGACACATGAAATGAAGGGAACATTGCGTGAGGAACAATTGGGCCTTTTGAGGATCCCCACTAAACCTTTCAGGTGGTGCTAAAGGAATAAGGGGTGAAACTGAATGAACAACTTGGGCCACTGTGCGAGGGTTAGTTTCTGGCAAGGAACCCTTTACATCTGCTACAGAAGGAGGAGAGCCTGAAGGCATCATCTCACTAACTCTTTGGGATAGCATCATTGTTTCCTGTCGTGAAGCTACCATTTCTTGTTTAAGACTCTTATTTTCTGCGCTAAGGTGTCCCACATCCCGCTGAATTCTCTCTAACATGTCCCCTAACGCCTTCAAACTAAAACCCTCTGCCATTCTGCCTGGGTGGAGTGAAATCGTGGGCACTTCAATCTGTCAAGGCCGTTGATTCTCCACAGAGGCAGAAGATGCTTATTCCCAATTCCTTCCTCTCAGAACACACTGCGTTTAGCAGCTGCTCTAAGCAGGGGGAAAGGGGAGTTGGACAGAGAAGAGAAAGACACTCGAGCTGGTCCTGAAATCCCTGGTCTTCTGTTTTTCTGTCTTCAGAGATTCTAATGCACATAAGGGGAAATAAGCATTCAAGTACACTCAACAGTTCAGCTCATTACATATCTAACATTTCTTAACTGTCCTACCAGGTATTGCTAGAGTGTAGGCTCCTCTTCTGTAATGACGTCTCTTAGTTCCTACTGTTCTGGAACTGGAGCTTCCTAGCACACATGGAAGACACTACATTAGGATCACAACTCTACTTTCAACCTTTCCTCTAATAACTGAGAAAGGGACTTCTCCTACCTTACTGGTAGCTCGACCTATCACTTAGGTTTTCTCATAAAGTTCGGAATATTTGTCTAATAAATTGAAGTTTCACATAAGTCTCTCTTCTCTGAAATCTGGAACAGTTCTCGTTGACTTAGTGAAGGTAAATGGCTTCAGGGAAGTACGCGCAAGAAGGATCAAGGAAGGATAGAGAGGAAGGAAAGGAGAAGGGAAGAACGCTAGGAAGGTAGGGTACAGTGGTTAACGCGCTACTCCAAAGTTGCAGTCTCCTTAGCGCTGTGGCAGAGCAAATTCTTGGCTTACTTGACTATGAAGATTCTTGGGTTCACCAACGCTGTACTCTTGGAACTCCTGGAAGGCTGGAACAACTGGCCTCTGAAGAGACGAATTATTAATATCCCAACTAAGGATTGGACACTAGAATACTAACCCTTGAATGGGAAAGAATTCCTTCTGAGAAATAATGCCTTTGAATAAGCGCCGCTTCAGCGCGCTTCGAATTCGAACTTCTCTACCTCAGATTCAAATTGAAGTGCGCCGTTGAGCGCGCTCGCGAGCCGCTTCATTCCGAAGCGCCTTCAAGACTAGAACGTCTCTTCTGGGGCCTCTGATACTTCGCGGGCAACGTGGCGGCCATCTTGAAAGGGTCTTTTTCACCGGGTTAACATTAACCCAATAATTTACAGTAGCCGGTTTAATTACCACTCTACGTTTCTTGGGATAACACTGCCCTATGGTAAGGGCACTCACCAGGTTCCTGACAGTATACAAGATGAAGTTGGTAGATCCACACACAAGCACATCTAAGGTAGCATACATAAAACGCAGAGTGCTGAGTTGCCTTGGGGTATGTATGGAATCTCAACTTTTTGCCTACCTTCAAACAATAATAGAGCAAACAACAAGTACTGAATTTGGGAATATGATCATGTGCAGTCAGCAAAGCTGCTAGAGAAAAGGGTATTCTTTTGGAATTTTCAGATCTCCTCTTGCCAATTCTGTGGTAGTTAAACATGCTTTCACACGTTCAGCACACTTTTTAGCATTCATAGCTACACACTAATGTTGCTATCTTTTACAAAAAAAAGAAGAAATTGTTGCTCATCCTATAGATCAATTTACCCTATAAATGCAGTGGTACAGTATTGGTGCAGTTGACAGCCAACCATACTAATCTAATATTACCTGATCTTGTATCCCTTGAACAGCATGGCTTTATCTAAGGAAGATCGATTACTGATCATACTAATTTAATTACCATGCTATTTGATGTTGCAGCCTCATTTAAGACTCCATTATGGGCAAATCTTCTCAGTGCTGAAAAGGCTTTTGACAGCTGCCTGGAGATTTTTGTGTCACATTATGGAAAGGTTTTGATTCCCTACTTAATTTATTGATACTGTTGAGTTACTTTATTCAAACTTAGTTGCAGCTCTATCAATCAATTTCTAGGCTATCCACAATGAACAAGGTACACAGGCGGGCTGCCTATCATCCCAGATTGTATTTACCCTTTTCACTGAATTGTTCAATTCTGTAATTTAAATCTATGACTCTATAGCTTTATTTTGCCATCTTGGAAACTAAAAAATACTTGCTTAAGTTGACACTACAGCAGCAGTAGATCCTCATATCTCTTCTTGCAACCACCTATTGGGCAGAGCAGTGTGGCATCTTTTTAATTTATAGACCTAACTATGATAAAACATAGGTTTTACCAACTAATACCACTCCTGCTGATTTATATGGTAAATTAGGGGTTGAATATTAACAGGTGACGATCCATGCTGACTATGATGGTTTTTGGGAGATAACTTTGAACCATTATTAGCTGAGACTAAGTGATATTTAAGGACATGGCATAATCTACCTCTTTCATTGCTGGAGGCTGGGGGTAATTTAGTTAAAATTACTATTCTTCTGAGCCTTGTATATTTGTATTGAGCATGGCCAAACTCAATTCCTCTATCCTTTTCACAAAAAGCTTCAGCATATTATCACATCTTTTATATGGCAATCGGGCAACCTCACAGGACGTGTAAGGAACTATGGACCTCACTAGGATGGCGGTCGGACCGACAGACAGGTCGTTGTCGGTGGCACTCAGACCAACAACCAGCAGAGCGGTCTGACTGCTGCATTATGATGCGATTGGTCAGACCGCATCAGTCAGAGGGACCGACTGACACTTCCGACAGGCTCCTTGAGCCAGTCGGTAACATAGTATTCCCTACAATAGGGGCGGTGCCTGCGCTGGCACCACCATAGGGATTACAATGTCCATTTCCCGCAACCTATCCATGGCAGTCCCACCACCATGTAAAGGCTGTGGGAAAGGATTGGGGCCCACTAGCAGGGCCCCGTCCCCTGTAGGCCTCTACTATGTGGCCCGGAGGCCACCCCCAAACATCCATACAGCGGGTGCCAGGCACCACATGGTGCCTTACACACTGTGCATGGATGTTTAAAAACATCCCTCTTTTCATTGCTGCTTGTGTTGCGGCCCTTTTCAGGCCGCAGCATAAGCCGCAATGGAAAAAGCCATGATTCTGACCACCTACACAGCAGACGCATCATAATTTGGTGGGTGGGACCACCGACTACTTGTCGGTTGGTACCAATCCTGCTGCAATGGGGGCAGACGCACGTCCAGGTGCCATCATAATCAGGCCTTATGTCTATCATTAATAGACGCTTGTTTAAATCTCCCATTTTTAATGTGTGGTACTGGCCAGTATAGGGGAGGCAAATTTGCCAAGTCATAAACTGTAATACCAATAAAACTCTCTTTTCGTTCATAACATTTCTTTTCAGTTTCAGCCTACAAAATCAGGGACGACTTGGGAAATATAGACATCCTTGTTTCTTCTAAAAAGTTACACTGCAAACATTATGAGCCCTAGTTAAAACATGTTTTGGTATATCCAAGATTTAAAGACGTCCAGCAAATACTTATGAGATTCCACTATGGGGAAGCCAACTTTTTTTCTACAACTGTCACCACTGTACTGAGATTGGTGTTACAAGTGTCGGCCATTTCATACAAAGATTCACAGACTTTTATTTTTCTTGGAGAAGTGCTCCTGCTGCAATATAAGCTCCGATCAATGACTTAAATATGTCCACTTAGTGAAATACTTGAACACACATTTTCTGGCAGAATTTGAATTTTAGGCTAATCTGTTAGTTCACATCTTTTTATTAGCTAACTCTATCTCTAAACACTATGCTGCATTAAGAGTGAATTCTTTGTCTATATCTTCAGAGCGGATAAATTATCTTTTTATCAAAATTATAAGAGATAACATGAGTGTAAGTCTTATGGCCTTCAAGTAGTTTTTGAAACCAGCCAAACTTTATATCCAGACCTTTACGACCCTAGTTTGGATTTATTATATGACACAGGCTTTATTTTGGAGAGACTCTAGAGCAGAGTTCTTCAATCTGTGGGGCGCGCCCCCCCCAGGGGGGCGCGACACCATCTCAGGGGGGGCGCGCACTCCACACTAAGATCTTCCATTTCAGAGTCTTTTACTGTCCTGAGGCGTCACAAGTCTTCACCCATTTGAATTGGGAATTTCTTTATTGGCGAGCTCCGGTAACTGAGGGCTGGAGGGGGGAGGGAGGGGAAATAGATAAGGCACGACTTGAGCTTTTGTCATGTAAAGAGCTAACAGTTAACCTTCCCAGGAGGGGGTTAATTGGTAGAGCTTGGATGCTTCAGCTGCAGTGGGAGGCAGGGTCTCCTCTGCTAAAAACGGAACAGACAGTCCTGTTCATTTGCCTTTGATTTCATAGCAGAGGAGACTCCATGCCTCCCACTGCAGCTGAAATGACCTCTTTCCTTGCTTTCAGTTTTAGCAAAGGAGACATCCTGCCTCCCAAAGCAGCTGAAGCATTTCAGCTCTACCAGTTTAACCCAGTCCTGGGAGTAAGCTCTTAGTAGAAAGGAGACAAAGTTTCTTTTAAATTTACACAGGCAGGCGCCTCAATGCCCACAGGGCTTCAAGTTACCAAAAGAAAAATGCCAGCCAGCCATGTGTTTTTTAAACAGCCTGCAAATTGCTTGTCTTGACACCAAATATGCTTTTAGATAAGTATGTATACATTTGTAATGGGACTTTTCTGTCTTTGTTCCATGTTATTATCAGTCATGGGCCATTCAGGCAGCCCTAGAACACAATTAAAAGTGCTACTATTTATATTTGCTGTTCAAAGTATACACAGACAAGTGATGACAATACAGCTTTAGGTGACTGTTTATTTTTGTACCAACTGGGCCATCAAAATAATGAGCTGGCAACCCTAACCATAAAACTGGAAGTTTGTTGCAAGATCAGCACATTTATTTCCTCCACCCTGATCCCTGGTTAATGCCATAATAGCAATAGTTTAACATATCTGAAACACTACGCTGCCGTCAATAACATGCTGAGTTAGTTCAAGTGTCTGGGAATGCACCCTGCATTCAGACAACTCACTCCTCATTCTCGCCCTTCACTTTCATGCTCATTCTGCACTCACAGTGATCACCGTGCACTCACACTGATCACCATGCACTCACACCATTCACCCTCTCACCCTGCACTCACAGCGATCACAATGCACTCACACTGATCACCATGCACTCACACCATTCACCCTGCACTCACAGCGATCACCATGCACATACACCATTCACCCTCTCACCCTGCACTCACAGCGATTACAAGGCACTCACACTAATCAACATGCACTAACACTATTCACCATGCACTCACAGCGATCACAATGTACACAAATTTATCACCAGGCACTCACACTGATCACCCGCTCACCCTGAACTCACAGTGATCACTCTGCACTCGCAATGCACTTGTGCTGTTCACCCTGTGCCTCACCTTGCAGTCACACAAGCATACTACTCACCCTGTACTCATGAAACACTTCACTCACATGTCCCCCTTACTGCTCAATGTGCATACTCACTCAAATAAGACCATCACTAACCATACATTCATTTGTCCCACTCTGCACTTACATTCGCACCCAAATTCATATGGTCACCTCACTCACCCTGCAGTCACTCCTCTCACCCTACTCCCACACTGTCACATCACTTAACGTGCACTCACAGGGGCACTCCTGTCACCCACACAGCGCAGAGAGTTAATGTGCCTGCTACAAAGAACGTGTACCATGCAGATCAAAGAACTGAGTGTGGGTAAACTATGAGTAGCGCTATAAAAAAATGAGATGTTTGCCAGAAAGGTGCTATAGAGAGATGGGGTGCATTGTTGGTGAGTAGTAGTGAGGAAATTCATGGAGAAGGAGGAAATGGGGGAGGGGCGCCAAAACAAACCGTTGCACTATGTGTGTCCAGTGCTAGGGCCAGCCCTGGATGGGAGTGTTAGCCCACCCCCCACCCACCCCCCGAAGTTCGGGTCAAGTTGCGCCCCTGTACACAAGTATGGGCATGTCGTGCCCCATCAAGGTTTTCATCCTAAATTACAAAAGGACATTTTTACATGCACTGCAATCCAGCCTTTCAGGGGTTCCCTTGATAGAGGCAGCTCTGTTTTTGCCCTGATGGCCTGGAATAATTCCTAAACAGATTCTTTTAAATACTGTTTTGTTTCATTTCTTTTTAATGTGATTGATGTGAGAGAGTCTATTACTATTTGCAGAGAAATGTTTTTGTTTCATGCAACAACCATAACAAAGTTTATTTTAGATCAAAACAGGTCCACACATTTATGTTGGTAGTGTTATTATTAAGCTAGGTCATGTGTAAAACAAAGCATCCTAGTAAAAATAATTTGTGCACATTTTATCTTGGAAAATTGTGTTTTGAGATGTGTAATAAGCCTCTGTCATTTCACCACACCCATTCACAAACCTGCAGTTTACTAAACACTCTTATTGTGTTAAACATTATTTGCCGAAAATGGCCCATGATATGCACACGGCAGTCGATTAAGTAGTGTATCAGATTCCAGAAATTTCTGTCAGGTGGTGGGGGGCCCAACATCTAAAATAAATCAGCTGGGGGGGCTCAACCTACAAAAGTTTGAAGACCTCAGCTCTAGAGTGTCTGCCAGTTGTTCCAGATGTGAAATTTTTGATGCAGACTATTCTTATATGTTTGTCTTCTGTAATGAAGTTTAAGAAACTCATGGGAAGAGATTGTCAGTATAAGTTAATTCACAATGCCAGGTATCAACCAGCTGCAGCCCATCCCTTTTTTAGGCACAAGCTAGCAATACCAATGTTACATAACTTTATTTTTAATTCAATGCAAGGCTACTTTTCGCCCACTCTTGGCAAGAATACCTCCATATTTTAGTATGTACAGGCAGCAACTAATTTCTGAATTTTATTTTGAACAGGCATTGCATATGGAAAACTGCCTAACATTGACTCAAATGGGAATGGACACTATGTATCCCCTATGGTGAATTAACTTGAACCTGTATAACTGTAATGTATGTGCATTATATTTGGTAATGAATAGCTCTGTGAATTCATCTCTGCTGATATTAAGCTTTTGTTATTATTGATAACCTCAGTGGTATTTTCACTCCTCGTGAAAATACATAAAGGTTGATAGACTGAACAACTTGGAACAATGGGTATAACAATTTCAAAATAAAATTATTATTAAAGACAGATTAAACCACGGAAAAGGGATCGAGGGAAAAACAGAAGGGGAGAAAAAAACCAGAGAAAAATCACAAGAAGGGAGAGGAAATGCAGAAATTCATAGAAATGTACTTGAAGCAGAAATGCCCATCACATTCTTCAAGTCATCCATAGCATTTGCGATTTCTTTTGACTTCCCTTACTATCCTTTGAATTTGCCTCATAGTGCATGCTGCATATTGAGAAGGCATCTTCAAATATGTGATCATCAAAATCCTTTATAAAGAACCAGAAGGCCTGGAAAAGGATTTTTGGCACTAAGCAGGCAAAGGCAGCCTTTTCCATACACAAAAACCTCAACATGTGTAAGTATAGCTTGATTACCTTCTGACAGTGTAAAGAATTGGATGAAACATCGCCAAAAAAAGAAAGCACACTTTCCTACATTTACATGTGAACTTTAAGATCTGTGTTGTTCTAAAAGTATTTTATTAAGCGAAATGTCATTTGAAATCAAAAGGGGTGGGGAATGGGGCCACTTTGCCTGAAAGAGTGTACCACTTTCTCAAGAGCACACAATAGTAGACAGAAATACTGCGCTATAAATTATAATGTTTCTGTTAAATTGAATTTCGGTGTGAAAAGAATTACCTAAATTGTCCACAGAAACATTTATATAGACAGTTATCTCAGTACTAAGTACAGAGTGCTACATTGTCTCACTGGATAGAGTGTTTAAAACTTAGCTGTAAGCTCTACAATCTGTCAAGGAACATGTGGCGTGTAGTCACCAGATCATATGGACTTTCAAGAAGCTGCTGGGCAGGGCAGTGCCTGTGGCAAACCACCTTGTGGTGTGTGGGAAATCAGAGGAGATGAAGGTCTGTGGTTTAATGTCCACGTCAAAAAAGGCAGGTCTTCCAGGCCAACGTATAGAGCAGAATTCAAGACCAAAAATGGGCATTGATGCCTGGGAGTACCTCACTGGTGCAGCTTGTCCGCTTTCATGCTAGGTCGTTAACCTGCCACCACACTGAACATTTTTTTGCTTTTTTCCCCCTTTCTGGTTACCTCTTGATTCACTGCAGCTCATTTTCCTTCTCCTCTCAGACCTTATTGCTTTTCATTCCAGTTCCATGCTATTCACCCTACTGCTTATTTAACTGCTTTCCGGCTTCCCTTCATTTCTCTCATTACAACAACACTCGTTTCATGGAACCACACCAAACGGCCTGGAAAGTACAGACTCTAAAGGGGAAATATACTGAGTTTCAAAAGTTCATGTAGAATGGTGCATACTTACCTGTGATAATATATCTGTTAATAGCGAGAGATTACTACAGACTCCATATTGAAGAGTTAACCAGCTCTCTCCAACCCATTCGCCTTTGCCCCGGAGAAATAACTCAAACGCTGGCTTACATTAGTTGTAGGTGTAGAGGAGCACACCAAGGAGCGAGGAGGATTATCATCAAACTCCCTTTGTACCAATACCTGACATGATCTCTTAATGATTTCTAGTGCAAAGGATTGTAATTGTTCTGAAATCCAATTGAGCAAAACATGCAGTTATTTTTTCATTTCATACATTTGCAAGAGATAACCACAGAAGAAAGAAGGGGATTATCCATGTGGCTTCTTAACTCACATTTAGTCGCTAGATCGTGGAAGCAAGGCAATTGGCAGAGAAAAGTTGTAAGGCATTATGTCTAAGTAAAAAACTGTAAGGACATTAGGAAAAGGCCTAAAACAAGTTCAGAATTAAATGTTACTGAGAAGAATGTTTCACAAAATAATAAGACTGGAATAAGAAGACTGGAAAATAGATATATTGCCTGTTTGTGTGCAAGTATATTAGAAAGTCAAATACTGAACAGTGGATGGGGATTGTCAGTTTATAGGTAGTGAAGGTGTGTATACAGCAATCAAATGACAGTCATGCTTTTCTAAACTTTTTCAGACATATGGGTTCTAATGTAAAGATACAGGTGATGCAAGGTGGGGGTTGAAGTGTAAAACATATGAAAGCACCACTGATTAGGGTTTGGAGCATTATTGAACCATTACATTGAGTAATGGGTGATCTGCAATTAGACATGGTGCAGAGGCAGTTGGTGACGATCCCTTTGGTGAGGTTAGTTTCTCCTAGGAAACAAAGATATTATGGCTCTTACAATGTTCGAGGAGCTGCCCTGGTCCACAGTTTTATTCAGTAACCTGTAATTACCAAGTATTCAACGCTTTATCCCTTGCTTCACTTAGTGAGACACACAGAAAGCTGGGGTACTTTTCATGTCACCAGGTTTGGCTCAGCTTCATTAGTTCACACTGGCAGCCTGGGGTTGTATCTTATACTATTCCAGTTATTCAGTGCGGGATTCACTTAAGGCAGTGTTTGGATTGGCCTATAAAGGGTGTTAAGCATTCTTTAAGTAAAGTACTTTTCCTATCATGATATAAACATATTCAAACGAACACTTCTTGTGTTTCCTACTTGGTTGACACCCTACAGTGGGGTCACTAGGTCTGAAGATGCTCCTTTCAAATGTGCTGCAGCTATTAATTGCCATTCTTCTCTGTGGCTAGTTGGGCAAGCCTCTTTTTATCGCCGCTCGTCTACTTGTGTAGTAATGTGCATAGTTATGCAATATGGCTTGACAGCCAAGGCATCTCATCTCACTGGCTGTCTGGGTTCCCTCTAGTCTTGGTTACAGGGAAGAAGATGCAATTGGTGTTTATACCAAAGCAATTGCCCCCAATGCCTGAGTGCTTTAGAATGGTTCAATACACTTCCAACAGATTGAGAGCCTGAAGCATATTGGATTGATAAGATTGTCAAATCTGGCAAGAGCTCGAGTGTTTAGAATTCCAACAAGAGTGTATCCATAAAGAATCTGTTTTTTTATTCTGTTACTAATCCCAGTGGTAGCAGTTAACTAACATGCTTAAATACTATTGTCCATCTTTCACCTTTTTCCTTTCAAAAACATACTACCGAGTATTCTGAATCCCAAGCTAAAGAATAGAAACAACTGATGGGACAATTTAAGTAGAAATGAAAAACTTCACTTGAATATTTTATTCTGACTTTACATGCGGTGTTAAAAACCAAAAAGGGCGTAAGTATTTACACATCCACAATACAAGTTTACAAGATATCTACACAAGTGAAAAGTACTCTACACGACAAATAGAGCTACTTTATTTTAGGGTTACTTTTATGCCTTCCCATTAAAAAAAAGGTACAATCTGTGGTTACCTTTGCACAAATGGATAAGCAGATTAACAGATGAACAGTTTTAGTTAAAAATCTGAACGGAAATACTGATAGAACTCACATATACAACCTACAAGGCAGCACAATGTTACACAAAGTTAGAAGGGTTCACGTAGGTTTGCTGTGCAGTTTAATATGAAACTTAATTGAATAGGTTTTTATTACTTGTAACATGAATTCAAATCGGATTTGAGGGGGGAAATAATGTTAGGCAATTTTAACAAGAATAGTGATAAATACATGTTAAGTTGCACACAATTACAAAATGTTATTCAGGTTCGTTTATTTATATTGTTTGACTTTAAGTATGTTCAGATTTATTACTTTTAACTTTGTATATGTCGAGTTTATCATTTTCAACTTTGTATACGAACAAAATTCTTTTAGTGTTCTAATGTGAAGTTATTTAATTGCAATCTTTGAATTAATAAAAATATACTCCAACTCATTGTTTAATCAGAGCACACAATAGCTATGGCAACTGACAAAAACCTTGCATGAAGACACTTTTAGTGCTGTTCTAAAGACTGTAGAAAGAGTGCTAGTCTTTCAAGAATTACAAAACAATCTACATATAAACCCTCATCACAGAATAACACGTTTGTTTGTTTTCCTTTGTAATTATTGTAGGGGCCTCGACCTCTTCTGTATTTAACATCTTGTTCCATTTACAATGTGGTAATGTGCAGTTTTCAAGCTAGGATCACCATCTTTGCTCATCATCAGTTGCTTGTGTGTGCCGGTAGACGCTTGGAAATGAGGCACGCAAGTTAAACAGGTGTTGCTTTTCCCAGAACACTCACTAATTTCACATTATGTGTGTTTTTCATCTTCAGTGTGGAATGCATCTTAAAGAAGGTGCTTTAATGCTGCTATCCTTTCACTCAGGGCTGCCATTTCCCATTCATTATTCGTCGTTTTCATCTGTTTGGGAGTCTTCACAGGAACAAATACATCCGGCACTCAGAAAATGTGATGTGCTACACCGAGGACACTTGACAGATTATAGTACTTTTATCATTCTCATGAATAAG
Source organism: Triturus cristatus (assembly GCF_964204655.1). Lineage (NCBI taxonomy): Eukaryota > Metazoa > Chordata > Amphibia > Caudata > Salamandridae > Triturus > Triturus cristatus. The sequence goes on along the minus strand of NC_140583.1, from coordinate 422,048,564 downwards.
GCACAAAATGCACAGATTCAGATAAACATACACATACAGTAATATTTACAGAATATCGTCATTGCCTGCATGACTTCCAAATACATACTTACATTAAGCAACGTAACGATTGCACTACTGTTGTTTTTCACATACCATTCACGCCAGACCAGTTTGCCTTTCTTCTGAAGATTAGTTTGCCAACAAAGGGTGAAAAACTGAACATGACTTTAAAAAAATCCTTTTAGTATAAAAGAATTAACCAAGAAGCTTCTTAACTGAAAGCTGCCATCAACGTCATGAACTGTGGATCAAATTCACAGTGGACAGGTAGCCAGAACTACAATACAATGGACTGTGGTACTACTGCAGAGCAGTAAGATCCTCAAAATGGTTCACAACAGAAAGGTGCACAAGCTGGATCTATAGCAGCAATACATTTAGAGGAGAATCATTGTAATCTTAAAACTGATTAGCTTATATGGCTCAACTCATGAGCTTAATTACAAATAGCTCTAAATAAACCTTAAATCTGAACCCAGTTGATAGCTGACGGAAATCAGTCATCTTGCTTGTTGTGACATTCCCAGTGTAAACAATTCCCAGCATAAAGGAGACCATAGGAACCCTTGAGCGCATCGTTGTGTGTAAGGTACCAATACCCACGCATACTTATACATATGATTTATATGCAGTGTAAACCAAATGCCACACATGAAAAATGCTACGGCTCGGCCAGACTGAACTTCTGCAAATTGCTTCTTAACACAGAAGTTCTTCGAAACATTACCATATTCTGACATTTGTGCAAGAGGCAAGGTGAATGCATACATATTAAAATGTTCACATTTAATGGGAAGACCACTCAAACAGTAGTCTAAAATGAAACCCATTTTTCAAGTATTTGCTCAGTATCAGAGTACTGTATCAGTTATTCACCATGGTAAATTATTCCCGCTGTGCTACATGTCTCCATAGCGCGGAACAAAAGAAATGTAATGACCAGCACCTTCCTTTGTTTTCTTAGCAATTTCGCTGTTTGTCTGTTCCAACATTATGCATGGCAAGACAAACATGTTGCTGAAGTAAAGACAGTTTCTTTGGCCAAATCCTTCTCCTCTCAGACAAGCAGGTCTCCGTCTTTAAGGTATTCTTACAACATATTGTTAAATAGTACCGATTAATACCATAAATGTTTATTGATTAATCAAGTTTTAGTAGCTGTACTTGTTCATTTGTCTAACTGGCGGAGTTTGAGGACCAAATGAGGGTTTTGGGGGAACATCTGGTTTTATTGATGGTGTCCTCTTTACTCCTGTACGAGGAAGAGTTCCATGGCTTGTATAACTGCTCTGTCGTGACAATGAAGGTGGTGCATGAACAGTCACTGATGTTCCTTGCAGGTAGTCCATCCTTGTGCCTGGAGCAGGAGGCATGTAACTCCCTCGGCTAACACTTGGCTGTCTGGACAACAAAACACCATTTGGTGAGTTCACGTTTTTAGGAAGTGCAGATATTGAATGCCTTTGCGATGACATTTTAGGATGGCTCCTTTGTCGTTCTAATGATGCCATTGGTCCAGTAGGAGTTGTGGGAACATCCACTCTTTTTGTTGGACTGTTTCTTGGAAGAGAAGTAGGGGAGTAGAGGGATGCTTCTCGGTTTGGAACCTTGGGTGGAATTTCTGACAAGTTTCCCATGGTATCTAACATTAAAGTGGGGTGTGGAGGTTGGTGACCAACCTGATGTGTTAACTGTATATCTCCCAGTGCAGCTTTGGGATTATTGGCTGTTTCATTTAAATGTTTCAGGAAATCATTCAGGGTATTTCTGGAATCAACAGATCGTCTGTGGTCTCTTTTGCCTGATGGCTTTGTCAACTGGTGATCAATGTTTTGGATCTTTTTGTCTGATTTGTGGGCATTGGAATTTGAGAATGAAGTATTGTAGTCATGTGTTGCATTAGGAAGAACAACAGCACTGGGAATATATCCATGACTCGGAGGTGAATGTGGTGGAGGGCTGGAAGGGAAAAATTGAGGACTTTTTAAAGTTGGCTCTTTACGTGAAGTGTTTATGTTATTTTGTGCCTTCTCCCACTGGTTTTTAATTGGTTGCAGACTCTTCTGGTGAAGCACAGGGGTAGACTCTGGAGTCGGCAGCGCTGCAAGTTCAGGGGGCTGGGACTGCGTCTCCATTAGCATGGTGGACTTTGTATCTCCACTCGGTGGCAACTCCTTTCTACTTGCCAGTAGATTTGTATAGAGCTTAGGTGAATCAATATTGTGCTGATATTCCTTCACTGGACTGTCAAACAAGCCATTTAACTTTGCAAAACTTCCACTTGAATCAGTGCAAGACTGGGCAGACTCTGCATCCTTATGCATCTTCCTAGGTTTCCGCATGAAGATCTCTCTGTAGCAATAGACGGCCACCCCAGCAATAAACGATCCCAGAACAAAGGCTGCCAAGACACAGGTGATCAAGACGTTCATGTGTACCATATGATTGGAGTCTCCTGACTGCACTTCCCATCTTACACCTGCAATAAATACATATTGGTACATATTGTCAATGTAATCATGTCTATATACCATCTGCAAACCCTACAGACACCCACTAATGATAAGTGTTAAAAAGAAATAGGAAGCTAACTAAAAGCCAACTATATTATTTACAAAGTGCTTCAACTAAGGACAATAGGAAATGAATTATGGTCAATACAATAGAGCAGACATGGCATAGAGGTATTAACACAGTAATATGTGACTACCTAGAAACATGTTTATACCAAACATCAATCCTCTGTGGTCCAGTTTATCTACATAAATATGTTAACCATCAGTGATCCTGAGAAAGCAGTGTCACTTATTTTGTTTCACTCTTGTCTACTGCACTTTTATCGCACTAAATAAAACCTCTGTTGTCCTACATCAAAATGAGAATGTTGCAACGGTAAGATGAATGCTTTTCCTCTTTGATTAAGCATGTAAGAAGTTTGGACATTGTTAAAGTAAAATAAAACGGTGTGGAACTCAGCATGTACAAGTTAATCGACTAGAGTGTTACGCTTTGTGACTATCGCTTACGTTTACCAATCTACAAATCTAACCCGAGGCACAAATAACTGTATTTGACTAACATTGGTGATTTCCGCTGGCAAATTGAGGTGAGAAGGTGGCAGTACATTTAGAATGGCAATTAATAATTCATGTGAGGATTTGTTTCTCAATTCCCTTTCTAAATCATGACTCACTATGAAAAGAATAACAGGATTATGCAAATG